>NW_028270177.1:97365351-97965351 GCF_037043375.1 Chiloscyllium plagiosum | reverse complement strand
GTGGAGTTGGTCAATGTGGTATTCTCTGAAATGATCCACAAGTTGGCGTCCTGTCTCTCCAAATTATAGAAGACCATATTGTGTGTAATGGGTGCAGTAGATGAGGCATTCTGTCTCCGTTCATCACCTTTCACTTTCAGCCCCACCTTCATCTACCTATCACATTCCCAGCTACCTCCCCCCACCACACTCCCTTCTCATTTATCTCTCTGCCCCCTTGGCCCACAAGCCTCATTCCTGACGAAGGGCTTATGCCCAAAACATCTATACTCCTGCTCCTAGTATGCTGCCTGTCTGTGCTTTTCCAGCACCATTCTCTTCGACTCTGATCTCCAGCATCTGTAGTCTTCATTTCCTCCTCACACCTTCATGGTTTGCATGATTCAGAATTATAACGGTTACTTCAAATAAAACAAAAATTGTCTTGTGCTCAAACATCATAAAAGAAAACAAATGTATTGTGGTCACTGTTCCCAAAAGGTCCTTTACAGCAAAGTTTTCAATGAGCTCTTATGATCATCCAACAGAAATTCCTAAATAACCTGATCTCGAGCTTGGTGCTCGACATAATGTTAATACAAACCATCTAACACATGCTCATGAAATCCATTTTCCCAGCATTAGCATTCAGTTGGGTCAACACAGCTTAGATATAATTTCAACAGTACATTATTACTGCAGTAGCCACAGACGTGTATGTTTCATTTTCCTGTTTTATAACATATCCAGCATTTGTATTGCAACTTTCACTTTGATATATAACTATCATCAAATTTTGCTTCTCCTTGCTGTTTCTGAGCTCCACCTGATCAGGTTCTGTGGAATCTGTGCGTCGTGGAATCTGGGTAAATTAATGTTAGAGATCATCTTGCCACATCATTTAACCGCTTCTTCAGATCTTCTGTTATGCTGTGGAGTAGAGAAGGACAATGATCTTTCAACAATGCTGTGTACTTCCCCTGAGAATGCTCTTACCGAGGTGGGAACCATACAGCAGGCTGATGAAGTGCTGCTGCTGCTGCTGTCCAGGGTCTTAGCGAGATCACATCTGGAGTCGTGTGTACAACTTTAATCTCCTCACTGAGGAAAAGATATTGTTACATTGGAAGCAGCTCAGAAATGGTTCCCTCAACTGATTCCTGTAATGAAGGTATTAACCCATAAGGAAAGAATGATCAGGTTGAGTGTAGAGGAATGAAAGATTATCATATTTTTACATCGAACACCGGAAGGAGTCAGCAATAGAAGCCAATTACACAATAAATGGAGGAATCCATTCCACTTCTCCAGCTTGATACACAGGAACAGCAGAAGGGTATTCACGCCTTCGACCCTTTTACACCAGAACAGTACAAGGATATTCAGCCCTGAAGCCTGATATAAGGTGACAGGAGGAGGCCAATCAGCCCCTCGAGTCAAATCACTGTTCTCAGAATAGGCCATGCTGCTCCAGTATCCTGTTACACAGCAAGAGGATAAGTCCATTCAGCCTCCTCAAGTCTCTAACACAGAAACTGGAAGAAGCCACACAGTGACTGGAGATTTCTTACACTGGGATAACAGGAGGTCATTCAGCCACTCTGATCCTTTGTAGGGGAATTGAATAAGGAGACAAAGTATCTGAGGCAGTTTTTAATAAGAAAGTTGGAGGTAATTCAGATACGTGTCTGTTGTGTGTGAACAGGAGAAAAGCAATCACTCCCTCAGACCCATCTCAGGGATGCGTGAGGAGACTGTTCAGTATCTCTAGCCTGTTATGGAGAAGTATGAGAAGATCCATCATCCCCTCAAAATGTTCAACAGCAACAGGAAGATTCCATAAACTCCCAACCCTCTAACACATCAACAGAAGGAGGTCATTCTGGCCATAGAGATTAGATTATTGGAAAACCAAAAATACATCAGCCCATCGAGTTTGTACACCAGGATGATGATGAATCCATTCAGCCACACATGGCTCTTACACAGCAATTGGAGCAGATCTCTTAAAAACGTGTGCGCATTAAACAGGATTTCAAAGAAAACGTAAAGGTTTTCAAAAGGGAAGAACTTGTAATAACTGTATACATTAGGGAGTAAAACATAACGAAAAAGCTATTGTAATTTAAGGCATATTATTGGAATCCGTTGTTGAGGACATTTGCAAAGTTAAACCACAGTCTATCAGAGTCAATATGGTTTTACGAAGGATAAACCGAATATGAATTGTTTGCTTGAGTTACTTAAGGATGTGACTAACAAGATTGATAGTAGGATTCCTGGAGATGAAATGTCAGGTCTTTCTGAAAGCATCGGATATGTCGCTTCTCCAAAGAGTAAATGGTAAGATCAGACAACATCTGTTTAGGAGTAATTTATTAGCTTGGATGGAGGATTGGTTAACCAATAAAATTCAGTCAGATGGAATAAATCTGTCATTTTCTTTTGGCAAATGCAACTTGTGGGGTGCCATAGATTTCAGTACTTTTGCCTCAACTATTTGCGTTCGATATTATTACTCGGTTCACGGCATAGAAAATGCTATTTTCAGAGGACACTGACAGTGGCGCAATCTATAGCAAGAGACCAGAGTTTTAGGGTTGAGAGATGCCGGGAAAGTGGAACAGAGGCCGCGAGGACATCAGCCATGATTGTATTCAATGGCGGAGCAGAGATGACATCAACCGTGATTGAATTCAATAGTTGTTATGGTTCTGTTCGCCGAGCTGGGAATTTGTGTTGCAGACGTTTCATCCCCTCTCTAGTAGATATCATCAGTGCTTGGGATTCTGCTGTGAAGCGTTTCTGTGATGTTTCCTCCGGCATTTATAGTGGTTTGTAACTGCCACTTCTGGTTGTCATTCCGCTGCTGTGGCCGGTATATTGTGTTCAGGTCGATGTGCTTAAAAACGGCTTTTAAAAAAATGGCCAAAATAACACACAACAGAGAGGACACCACAACACACTCTTGGGTTAGAAACCTCTCCCACAGACAGCTCATAGACACGGAAAGAACAATACTGGCCAATGGACTCAACTACAACCACAGGGACGCCAAGACAGCAGACTTCCTAGCAGCACTAGAATGCACACTCAGGGACAATGGACTGACAGAAAAGACACAACAAACAGTGAGACAAAGTATCGTACCCCTGATAACAAGGAAAAGACAAACACATAACCTCAACACCAAGGAGATGGAAGCACTAAAAGCACTAAGAAACGATAAGAACATAATCATACTACCAGCAGACAAAAGCAGAATGACGGTCATTCTGGACAAAGCAGAGTACATCCAAAATGTGCAACAACTACTTGCAGATACCAGCACCTACCAAAAGAGGGAGTTTGACGCGACCCCACAGCTCACCAATAGGGTAAAGAACACACTGAGGAACCTACAAAAAACAGACAGATAACCAGGTTTGACCTACAGACAATGAAACCTGAAAGCAACAACACCCCCAGATTCTGTGGAATTCCTAAAGTGCACAAACCAGACATCCCACTCAGACCCATAGTATCACTACCAGGGACACCATCACACAAACTGGCTAAAGAACTACAGCAGAAACTGAAACAACTGATCGACGGATCCAGACACTCTACACAGTCAACACAGAAATTCTTGGACATCATCAGAAATATACACATAGGCAAGGAAGAAATTATGGTCTCATTCGATGTAACGGCACTGTTCATCTCTATCGACAAAACTCTAGCCATAAAAAACAATAGCCAACCTGCTGGACATACAGAACAGACAACAAGACGGGAAACCTATCAACAAAAACTGCATACTCACTCTACTGGACCTGTGCCTCACAACACACTTCACATTCAACAACCAAATATATGAACAAATCAACGGCACACCCATGGGCTCACCCATATCTGGACTCATAGCTGAAGCTGCAATGCAAAGATTAGAACAAACAGTCTTACGGAAAATTCAACCCAAACTCTGGGTCAGATATGCAGATGATACGTTTGTAATTATTAAAAAACACAGGAATAGAGAACACATACCGGATCATCAACGCCACTCTCACAGGAATCCGATTCACTAGCGAGGAAGAAAAGGACAACCAGCTCCCATCCCTTGATGTGATGGTACAAAGAACACAGAACGGAGAATTCACCACAAAGGTATACAGGAAAGCCACACACACAGACCAAGTCCTAAACTACGAAAGCAACCACCCCAACACACACAAAAGAAGTTGCATCAAGACACAGTTCAAAAGGGCCACAACACACTCAATTACACCAGAACAGCAAAAAGAGGAAGAAGAACACCTATATAATGTATTCACCAAAAACGGACACCCACGCAATTTCATCAACAGATGCCTAAGGGAAAGACAACGGAATGAGGACATTCCACAACCCAAAGGACTAGCCACACTACCATTCATCAAAAACATTTCTGAACTGACAGCCAGACTGCTGCGACGATTCGGACTCATTATAGCAAACAAACCAACAGCCACTCTCAGACAACTCACCAGAACGAAGGACCCGATACCCAGCAAAACCAATGTAGTGTACAAAATCCCATGCAAGGACTGCACAAAACACTACATAGGACAAACAGAAAGACAGCTAACGATCCGCCTCCATGAACACCAACTAGCCACGAAACGACACGACCAGTTATCCTTAGTAGCCACACACGCAGATGACAAGCAACATAAATTCGACTGGGACAACACAAATATTATAGGATAAGCCAAACAGATAACAGCCAGGGAATTCCTAGAGGCATGGCACTCTTCCACAGATTCAATCAATAAGCACATCGACCTGGACCAAATATACCGGCTACTGCAGCGGACAGCTGGAACTGGCAAACGGAAGCGGCAGATACAAACCACTGTAAATGCCGGAGGGAACATCACAGAAGCGCTTCACAGGAGGCTCCCAAGCACTGAGGATGTCATCTAGACAGGGGACGAAACGTCTGCACTACAAATTCTCAGCTCAGTGAACAGAACCACAACAATGAGCACCCGAGCTACAAATCTTCTCCCAAACTTTGTATTCAATAGCATAGCAGAAATTCAATCAGCCATGATTGTATTCAATGGCGGAGAAGAGATGACATCAGCCGTGACTGTATTCAATGGTGGAGCAAAAATGACATCAATCATGATTGTATTCAATAGCGGAGCACTCTCTAGGAGCTGAGTAGCCGACTGATGCTCCTCGTTCTTATTCAGTCCTTTTAATCTGTTACGCAGGAATGGGGAGGACTCGTTATCAAACAGGAATCAGGCACTCCAGATAAGTCAGTCTTAATCAGTTGGACAGGTCGTAAATTATTGAGTCATATAACGACCACTGCTGGGATTCCAACTATTTACAATCTATGTCAATGATCAGTGGGATGGAACAGATGTACTGATACTGAGTTTGCTGATGTCGCTGTGATAAGAAAGAGATTATATTATCAAGAGGGGGTGTAGAGTCTGCAAATATATGCAGAGTGGTGAAAGCAATGGATAATCGTTTGGCAGGTGGAATATAACATGATACAACCTGTAATTCCATTTACAGAAATAATGGAAAGCAGTATGTTACTGAAATAGAGAGGGATTACAGCCATTCAGTTACCCGCTACTTGTTCAATGGGGATCTCCACACATTCTGTTCCTGAATTAAGTGGAGCATGGGAAGCTGTTCCTGGAAAACCCGGGATTGATACAGCAGATCCCTTTGCCAACACACTCACAGTGTTGATCCAGAGCTTCCCCTCTCTGCAGCCTCTGCTCCATTTGTTGTTCATTTTGCAGACCCAGATGCTGTAACTGCAGTCCCCATGCTCCATCTAGAGTTGGGTCACCAGATCCTCAGGTCTCCCTGAATGTCTGAGGGAGCTCACAGCACAATCTCCAGCAAACCATCCCCAGCCCCTTCACTAACTTTTCAATAACAGGGGTCAGTCACAGACCCCTCGGAGACAAGTGTTGTGGACCAAACCAGATCCCTGCAAAATATTTTAAGGAGGCTGTTTAGACCCAAACCTTTCCTTTTTTTGAATACAGATGTGAAGTGTGCCTTACAGATATGTTGTGACTGGTCAAACCACTCGACATTAAGCAAAATATAATCTATTCAAATGCTTTAGTTAAAATACAATCAAAGAAAAGAATATTTTGGGATGGCTTATATGTTGGAACACTTACACAAACATTAGATACCGTACCATTTTGGTTTACACCGCTTTGCACAAAGATAAATTCAAATACAGATCCTTACAGCAGTTTTCCAATCCAGGAGGAAACGACATCAACAGAGATCTCAGAAAGAAAAGCAGTTAGGTATCCTGTAATAAAACTTCCCATCCTTCTGGGGTCCCCAGCTGCTTCTGAATGCTGCAGCTAAAATCAAAATGAGAAACCCTGGTCTGGGAGAGCTGGCCACTGCCCTTCCATCGTTACCACCGTTTTGATGAAATCTAAAGGCTTTCTCAGTTATTTACTTAAACTGTTTTCAGTCACTTTATCAGTGACTGATTCTGTGTGCAGCAGTTACACAGTCTCCCACTCGGTTGGTTGGATGGTTGGTTTGTGATGCAGAGGGAGGCCACCAGTGCAGGTTCAATTCCCCACACTGACAGAGATTACCATGAAGGGGATGCTCTCTCAACCTCACCCCATCACCCGTGTGGGGACCTTCAACATAAACCACCATGAGTGATCTCTCTAATGAGAATTGTTTGGGACTGCAGTCTATCAATGTTAGCATTTTAATTTTTTAACAATTTTTTTAATTGAAAAATATGTTTTTATTATTATATTAAAAATTAACAAAACAATTCAAATAACTGAACAAAATTACACCCATGTGCATGCATATACAAAATAATTTAAATTCGCTAAACGGACAGAAGAAAAACAAAAACAATAAATAATAAATACATAATACAGCTCAGCATTACAAAGTGATAGCTCTCGTTCTTCGACAGCATTAACTGATACACATTCATACGTTCATAATTCTTCATATGTGATTCATTAGACAATATCGTCATGACTATATAAAAGCCCTTTTTAGAGTGGCAAATAAGCCTGTATCGCGGTAATCCAAAAAGGGTTGCCATATCTTAGATAAATCTCTGCTTTTCGGTGCACCATACTCGTGAGAAAGTCCAAAGGGATACTCTCCATGACGAGCTTACAACTTCACAACAGACCTGGGGGGGGGGGGGTTTCAGACATCCAACACAACAGAATATTTGTCCTCGCACAGGAAGTATGGGGGAGATAATAAAGGAGTATTGTGCTTCAGCATTTACTGTGGAAAAGGATATGGAAGATATAAAATGTAGGGAAATAGATGGTGACACCTCGCAAAATGTCCATATTACAGAGGAGGAAGTGCTCGATGTCTTGAAATGGTTAAAGGGGGATAAATCCACAGGACCTGATCAGGTGTACCCTATAACTCTGTGGGAAGCTAGAGAAGTGATTGCTGGGTCTTTTGCTGAGATATTTGTAATATGTATCGTCACAGTTGAGGTGCCAGAAGACTGGAGGTTGGCAAACGTGGTGGCACTGTTTAAGAAGGGTGTTAAGGACAAGCCAGGGAACTATAGACGAGTGAGCCTGACGTTGGTGGTGGGCAAGTTGCTGGAGGGAATCCTAAGCGACAGGATGATCATGTATTTGGAAAGACAAAGACTGATTATGGATAGTGAACATGGCTTTGTGCGTGAGAAATCATGTCTCACAAACTTGATTTGAGTTTTTTGAGGAAGTAACAAAGAGGATTGATGAGGGCAGAGGGGTAGATGTGATCACATGGAATACAGGGAGCACTAGCCATTTGGATACAGAACTGGCTCAAAGGTCGAAGACAGAGGGTGGTGGTGAAGGGTTGTTTTTCAGACTGGATGTTTGTGACCAGTGCAGCGCCACAAGGATCGGTGCTGGATTCACTTCTTTTTGTCATTGACATAATTGCAAACATAAGAGGTACAGTTAGTAAGTTTGCAGATGACACCAAAATTGGAAGTGTAGTGGAGAGCGAAGAGGGTCACTTCAGATTTATCAAAAGGCCAATGGGCTGAGAAGTGGCAGATGGAGTTTAATTCAGATAAATGCGAGGTTCTGCATTTTGAGAAAGAAAATCTCATCAGTACTTTTGTCTGATGGTAAGGTCGCAGGGAGTGTTACTGAACAAAGAAAACTTGGAGCGAAGGTTCATAGCTCCTTAAAAGTGGAGTCGTAAGTGGATAGGATAGTGAATAAGGCGTTTGGTATGCTTTCCTTTCTTGATCAGAGTATTGAGTACAGGAGTTGGGAGGTCATGTTGCAGCTGTACAGAATATTGGTTAGGCCACTGTTGGAATATTACGTGCAATTCTGGTCTCCTTACTATCGGAAAGATGTTGTGAAACTTGAAATGGTTCAGAAAATATTTCAAGGATGTTGCCAGGGTTGGAGAATTTGAGCTATAGAGAGAAGCTGAACAGACTGGGACTGATTTCTCTGGAGCGTCGGAGGCTTAGGGCTGACATTATAGAGGTTTACAAAATTATGAGGGGCATGTATAAGGTAATTAGGTAAAGTCGCTTCTTTGTTGTCGGGGAGTCCAGAACGAGAGGGTATGGTTTAGGGTGAGAAGGGAAAGATGTAATAGAGAACTACGGAGCAACAATTTCACACAGAGAGTGGTACATGTGTGGAATGAACTGCCAGGTGATGTCGGAAAGGCTGATACAAGTGCAACATTTAAGAGGCATTTGGATGGGTAAATGAATAAGAAGGATTTGGAGGGTTATGGGCCGGGTGCTCGCAGGTGGGACAAGATTGGGTTGGGATATGTGGTTGGCATGGATGGGTTTGCCCCAAGGATCTGTTTCCATGCTGTACATCACTATGACTCCATGACTTATATTAATCTCTGCTTTTTGGTGCAGCATGCTGGTGAGAAAATCCAAAGGGATATTCTCCATGATGAGCTCACAAAGACCCAACAGACCTGGGGAGATTTCAGACATTCAACACAACGGAATATTTTTCCTTACACAGTAAGGATATTTTATTCCCCATTTGCATCTGCGTAAGATACTCTGGGCAAGCCCAGGAAAAGAAAAACCAGGTCCATCTCCAATTTGGTCCCCAAGACCCACTCTACCACACCGAAAACAATGCTCCAATATATACGAAGCCTGCAGCAGGACCACATGCAATGTTTAAGAGTGCCTGTAGTCATTCTCCATTGAGGACATGCTGAAGATAATCCCACATTGACTTTTGCGAGAAAACCTGGGTTCAGATAGAACCTATGAACAATTTTCAACTGCATGGAATGGGTCCTGTTCGAGATCAAAATCCTTCGAGCATTTTCTCAAATATCCTCCCATGTCTCCGAAAAGATCTATAACCCCAACACTGTCGCACAGACATCACAAAGCTGCAGAGTCTTCTCTGAGGGGACACTCTCCAACAAATGGTACAGGGAACTGACTGAGAGCGTATTCTTTACAATAATCATCTGCTTCCCTGTATCGGATCTATAAGTGTCTGGTAAAATTGTGTTTTTAATTAAATCTCTAATCTAGAAAATAAAACAGAAGAAGTCTCTACTAGGTAGTCCATACTTACGAGTTATTAGATCAAATAATATCATTGTTTCTCCATCAATAACATATCGGAACTCGGTGGTTTGCACTACTGACTCACAGCACCAGGGTCACGGGTTTGGTTCCAGCCTTGGGTGACTGGCTGTGTGGCGTTAGTATATTCTCAATGGTGTCTGCGTCGGTTTCCTCCCACAGTCACAAACATGTGCAGGTTAGATGACTTGGCCATTGCTAAATCGCTCATAGTGTTCCACGATCTGTAAGTTGGGGAATTAGTCAGGGTAAATATAGGTTGGTAGTGGAATGGTTCTGGGTGGGTTACTCTTCAGATGGTCGAAGTGGACTTGCTGGGCCCAAGGACTTGTTTCCACACTGTAGGGATTCTACTAATTCTAAATCACTCAAGCAAGGTACACCCCTCGCTGCCCACAGTTTAAACCTGGAATCCATTATCCCCGGTTGACATTCTGGTATACACATTATAGGGGTAAAAAACATGGTAATGGCTGTATTGCCCTCGATCTGACGCCTTATCCTTCAAGATTTAATAATCATTAGTGTATGACAGTATTCCATAAATGTTGTCATTTTATCTAAGAACAACAGACTAATAAGGGTTCACTTTGTCTGAGAGGGCTCAATGTCTAGCTGTATTGATGCCGAGACCTCAGCGGCCCAGGTGTTAACATATTTTGAAAAATAAACTTAATTGATTGCTTTTAATCGGGGAGACCTACTCCTCACAATCTGTGGGGAAGTTGCAATTTTGTTAGCTTGATAAAGAATCGCTTATGGTCCAAATAAAAGAGCTAAACCAGCCATTCTGTTTCCGAAATATCTGGCAAAGAAAGCATTCGAACGAGGTGTAGGAAATGAGGAAGGAAATTCATTTTAATAACAGCTATCCGACCGAGCCAGGATATTGGAAATGCCTCCCATCTTGAAGGTCTTGTTTAATTTTGTCAAACAAATGGACATAGTTCACGTTAAACAAATAATCCAAGACATATATAATGAATATACTGAAATAGGGAAACCACCATTTAAAAGAAGACCAGAATTTGCCCTCAGTATTAGGTATTTCCCTCCGACCTCCCATAGGCATGGCCTCCAACTTTGTAAAATTATTCTTATCTTCCGGAAAGGCAACAAGCGAATTAATGCATTGCATCACATGAACTACCGAAATTGCGGGATTTGACAAAAACATAAGACCCTCATCTGCATACAATGTAATCTTGCGTGACTTCTATCCCAATTCTGGGACAGATGTGTTGGCATCCCTACGGCTGGCCTCCGCCAGTAGCTCAATCACCAACGTAAACAACAATGGTGAACGGTGTTAACCTTTGTGGCTGCCTGGAGAAATATTAATATTACTGGTGACCACACCATGAGTGAGAACTGCAGCCCGAGGATCGCGGTAAATGACCCTCCCCCACTTGATAAAAACTTTGCATAGACCAAACCGTTCTAATGTACAGAAGAGATCCGGCCACTCAACCCAATCAAATGCCTTCTCTCATCTAAAGAGTTCAATAATCTCTTGGATCATATTGAGTAACCTCTTCACATTGTAGGAAGATCTGCGGCACTTTATAAAGCAAGTTTGGTCCTCTTTGGCAACGGAAGGCAGCAAGGTTTCCAGCCTGAATGCACGGATCTCAGACAGGATTTTGAGACCAACATTTAAAAGTGAGATTGGCGTGTAAGAAGCACAATCCTCCAGGGTCTTCCTTTCTTCAGCATCAGAGAGATATGAGCCTCTCTTAAGGATGGAGGGAGGGGTTCGTGACTGTATGAGTGACGGAACATGTTAAACATCAGCGCTGACAATAGGTTTATAAAGTATTTATTAATTCCACTAGGAAATCCGTCAGGAACGTGCATCTTTACATTCTGAAGCTGCTTCACACCCTCCTGCGCTGACCATGGTGCATTAAGACACAACACCTATTCAGGGGTTACTCCTGGAAGACCCAGGTTCTTGAAAATTGACTCCATCTTAATCCATCTATCCTCAAAATGTTCAGGCTGAAATAATTCGGTGAAAAATCTCGGACAGGAGACATTAATCTTTTTGGAATTGAAGGTAAGGATCCCAGTACCTTCCCTAATTGAGGTAATGGCTTAAGAGGGGCGATCGTTTTCCTGGCAAGATAGAATAAATACCTGCCTGGCTTATCACTATGTTCAAACTGCCTTTGTTTTGCAAAAGTAAGTTCCTTTTTGGCTGTCTGTGTGAGCGTGGAATTCACCGTAGACCGAAGCGTTGTGATCCTCTGCAGCTTAGCCACTGAGGGTCTATCACAGTCTGCCCTCTCGGCTGCCCTCAGCTGTGCCTCAAACCAGCGTTCCTGCTCCCCCTTCTGCTACATCCAAAGATTTAATTATTCCCTCTGCATAAGCCTGAGCATTTTCCCATAGAATGAATGGTTTACTGGTAAAATCTGAATTAATGGCTAAGAAAGATCTGAATTCATTGCAGCACGGCGGCACGGTGGCACAGTGACAGTATGGTTAGCACTGCTGCCTCATAGCGCCAGAGACCCCGGTTCAATTCCTGCCTTAGGTGACAGTCTGTGTGGAGTTTACACATTCTCCCTGTGTCTGCGTGGGTTTTCTCTGGGTGCTCCGGTTTCCTCCCACAGTCCAACATGTGCAGGTTAGGTGAATTGGCCATGCTAAATTGTCTGTAGTGTTAGGGGAAGGGGTAAATATCAGCGAATGGGTCTGGGCGGGTTGCTCTTCGGCGGGTCGGTGTGGACTTGTTGGGCCTAAGGGCCTGTTTCTACACTGGAAGTAATCTAATCTAAATACTCAATTAACCAATTAGTCTTAAGAATAAAGGGATACATTCGCTCGTGTCTCGAATCCGTTATATTGCCCTTAATCTTAATCAATAAGTATACTGCTTCATGGTCAGAAATGGTAATATTCCCAATTGTGCAGGATGCCACCGAATCTAAGATTGTTGCAGGGATGGGGAAGATATCAACCCTCGTATGGTAACTCTGCGGGTTAAAGAAGAAACTAAAATCCCTACTTGTAATGTGGATCTGCCTCCAGACATCCACCAGCTCTAGTTCTGCACACAAATTCACTAATTGCTTACATTATAACGAGGGTATTGGGGGACCTTAGGATATTATGTCCACCGTAGTGTCCATAAGACAGTTGAAATCTGCTACAATAATGTGCCACGATGCAAGATAACTGAATTTGGAAAATGCATCTACCAGGATGTTAAGAGGGTGCGCTGGGGGTGGGGGTGGGCTGGGGTGGGTGGGGGGGGGGGGGGGGGGTGGACAGTGAACATTCAAAATACTGTATTATTTAGCATAGTTCAAGGTTTTGGGTATTATGAGCCTCCCATGAATGTCAAATACAATCTAGTAGGTTAAATGGAAGATTCTTTTTATCCATTATGGCTTCTCCCCTACTCGTAATATTAAAGGAGGAGAAATAAACCCGATCAAACCAGACCTGCTGTAATGTCAAATGTTCCTTGTCAGCAAGGTGCATCTTCTGCAATAGGATAACATCCATCCTCTCTTCTTGAGACTAGAAAGTAATTTTTTTCTCTTTTCTGGCCAATGGCTCCCCTTAATGGTCCAGGTACACCATTTAAGCACATCATTACCCAGAACACACTGGAGCAGCATTTGAACTCGAGAGAGGAAGAACTCGAATTACTGATCATGAATAAACAAAGTCCCATAGAGCTTAAATACTACACAAACTAAGACTACGACAACTGCCAACTCTCAAATCTTTCCGAAACTAAGCATTTTAAATGACTGGGATGGAGTGGGTTAGGGAAGCACTTTGCCCATGCTGTGATGCGGAGTCCAACAAAACAGGCCTTACAGATCGCCACCATCTTGGATTTCCCCTTAAGATTTTATCGATATTATCATTTCATTTTGCATTATGTTCCTGGATGTTCTGGAGCAGTGTGATTTTTTACCACTGTCAGCATTTCCCTAACACTGCACATTCCTGCCATTCCCCGATAAACCTTGAGTCCGTTATTATTTATGAACCTTCTGTCTGTGCCTCAAACATATTCAATATCTCTGCCTCCAATGCTCTACAGGGAAGAGAGTTCCAAATACTCTCACCACTGCGAAAATTAAAATTAACTTCATCTGTGTGAGAGATATTTTTGTCTCCTTACCTGAGAAAGGATATAATTAAATTGGAAGCAGTTCGGAAATGTTTCACTACATGTACTCCAGGGATGAGGGTCTTATATCATGAAGGCTTTAACAGTTACTCTTGGAATGAGAGATGATCTTATTGAAACATACAAAACCTAGAGGAGAGTGATCAGATAGATACCCCCTGGGTGTTTGTATCGTCCAAACTTCTTATTGTTTTTATAGAATCTCTACAGTGTGGAAGCAGGACATTCCGTCCATCGAGTTCACATTGACCCTCGGAACAGTATCCACCCCGGACCTGCCCCCCTACTCTATCCATGTAACCCTGCATTTCCCATGACTAACCTATCTAACCTACACATCCCTGGGCACTATGGGCAATTTAGCACGGCCAATCCGCTCTAAGTTGCATATCTTTGGACTATGGGAGGAAACCCACACAGAGATGGGGAGAATGTTCAAAATCCACATCGAGAGTTGCCCGAGGTTGGAATTGAACGCAGTTGCTTGGTGATGGGAGGTAGCAGTGCTCACCACAGATCCACCATGCGCATCCGTTAGTTTTATTAGTTACTTGTGGCTAACTAAAGAAATCTGCCTGACTTTTTCCTGTCACTGAACCTGACTCAGTCTGAGAATTTTATCATCAGCCATATCACCAACCTGGTTACATTTAAAATTTGGTGTCAGCAGTGGAAGAATTGGACGAGAAAAGGAAACAGTGACACCGTCCAACCTCCGTCAGAGCAGGAATTAGGAGAAATTCACAAAGTGGAATTTCAGTCAAATGGGAATTCTCTTTCCCAGAAGTGTGGGGTGGCTGGACCTTTATATTACATCGAAGCTGGCTTTGTCTGATTTTCCATAGACAGATGAATCAGGGATAATGCATGGAAAGATAAGTGCAGCTGGGATCACGATGAGATGAGCCATGACCTTATTTAGTGGTGGGGTAGTCTGAAAAGGCCGAATGGCCCCCTTGTGTCCCTCAGTCCTATGTTCTGATGTTCCATTCAGCCCTCGGACATGCTAAACAGGGGCATATCGAGGCCACTCAGATGGCTAGGTGTAGTTTTGGAAATGTACTTGGAAAATCCAGGCTGGATCAGGAAGTGACCACTACCCCCACCCCCCAGTCCCTGTTTCCAGGCTTCCCCTCTCTGTAACTTCTGCTCCAGATGTGGGTCATGTTGCAGACCCAGATACGCTGGGAATGCAGCCACATACTCCTCCCAGGATTAAAACAACAAATCCTCTGCTCTCCCTGAATGAAACATTGTACAACACGATTTCCTGCAAAATATCCCGTTACTTTCCAAAAGCATAACATTTGAAATTAATAATTAGGAACAGGAGTAGGTCGATCGGCCCATGAAGCTAACCTGTCAACTGACAGAAATGGCTGATCTACCCCAGGCCTCAACTCCAGTGTCTTGCCGACTCGTTGTATCCCCACACCTCTCTGAGTTAGGGAATTCCAGACATTCATTACCTTCAGAGAGAAGCCATGACTCTGCATCTCAGATTGAAATCGATGTTCCTTATTCCGTATCTATATCCTCGAGTTCAACACTTTGCCCAAGAATGGAAATATCTACCTTCTCCAATCCCTTCTGTTTCTTGTACTTTTCAGCAGTATCACTCCTCATTCATTTAAACCCCAATGAATTATCGCCTCACCATTTTAGAGATTTTTAATAACTCAACCCTTTCATCCCAGGAAACCGTCTAATGTACCAATCAAGTTACGTGCTGCATCAGCATGCTTACTTTATGTTTCATACACCGGAAGACTCCAAAGACATTCTACTGCTCCTTTTCTGGAAGTCCTCTCCATTAAATAACAGCCTGTCTTTTGATTCTCAGTGTCATCCATAAACTCGGACATACGTTGCACTCAAATCCTTCCTTCAGGCTGTCAGTATAGATTGTAAATAACTGATGCCATCAGATTCATAGCTGTGGTACTCTAGCAGATTCACCTTTATCATGAAGATTCATTAATCCAGACTGTCCGATTTCTATGTGGTCACCAATCATCATCCCATGTTAATACATTATCCACCATCCTACGAGCTTCTGTCTTGTGTAAGAACTTTTATTTTGTAATATCTTGTGGAAAATCTCTGGAAAGCCTGGTGTCTACAAGATCCCCTTTACCAAATTCGCTTGTTACATTCTCAGGCATCTCCAGAAATACTTTGCATTATTTTTGCAGGGCAAATTATTATTTTCCTTTCACAAACACACACTGACTCTGCATGAAACTTTTCTAAATGTCCATGCAGGTCGGGATTTCCAAATTAAGTTCGTCCCATCTGCTTTCATTTGGCCCATATGCCTCTAACTGTTTCCCATTCATATGTTTGTCCAAATGAGTTTTAAACGTTGTAGCTGTACTGGCATCTACCACTCTTCCTCTGACAGCTCATTCCATACCCACACCACTCTCTGTGTAAAAAAGTTGCCCCTTCGTTCCTTTTTAATCTTCCCTCTTTCACCTTAAACCTGTGCCTTCTATGGCTAAACTCCCCCATGCCGTTGGAATGATCTTGGCTATTCACCCTATCCATATCTCTCATGATTTTAGAAACCTTTACAATGTCACCACCCAACCTCCCACATTCTATCTGATACTAATTTCAAGAACAAGCATTTAAAGATAAGCACTGCAAATTTGAAACAATATTGCACATGACAGTTAAACAATACTCAGCCCAAACTTCATGTGATGATTTGTTTTCCTCCATATTACAATACTAAGGCAGCATGAAATGCTTACTAGTGCCAATAAGAAGTCAAGCACCTGGATTCTTTTGTTTAAAGGGGGAGACAGTGAAAATGTATTTAAGGCCAGATCTATATAATGAGGAGAAAGTGAGGTCTGCAGATGCTGGAGATCAGAGATGGAAATGTGTTGCTGGAAAAGCGCAGCAGGTCAGGCAGCATCTAGGGAACAGCAGAATCGACGTTTCGGGCATTAGCCCTTCTTCCTGAAGAAGGGCTAATGCCCGAAACGTCGATTCTCCTGTTCCCTAGATGCTGCCTGACCTGCTGCGCTTTTCCAGCAACACATTTCCAGATCTATATAATGCCACCTAGTGAATATTCTCCCTCCTGGCCTCCCTATGACCTTGTCTGGTTGTGTTTTCTTTATCTTGCACTCAATAGAGAGAACCCCTTTCCTCCATTCACACCTTAACTTACACAATTTTATATCATCCACTCGTTCACCAGTGCTAAAAGCCCGTTTATCTTTGCCACACCCACTTTTCCCTGTCACCCATTCCCCACCTCTGACAAGGGATTAAAAATCCCAGTTTCCAATCCTTTTCAGCTCTGAAGAAGTGCCACACTGGGCTTGAAGTGATAATGCTTTTTCTCTGTCTCTGCAGATGCTGACAGACCTGCTGAGTTTCTCCAGAAATGAATAAGCACAGAATAAATTTTCATTAAAACAAATAACTGTGGATACTGGAAATAAAAATACAAAAATTGCTGGAGAAACTAGGAGCTTTGTAAAGGGTCACTGGACCTGAAAGTTTCACTCAGCATTCACTCCAGAAGATGCGGCAACATTTTCAGTAAGTTCTTCAGCAATTTCTGTTTTTGACAATTTCCAAAGAAGGATGTCAATGATGCTCAAACATCCCGTCCAACATGGAGAGCCGTACACTGGGAACTGAACAATAACGCATGGTGCACAAGTGCCGTGACTCTGAAACTGCATAAGACTGACATCACTGACACTACAGAGCTTTTAATCATGGTCAGGGAGAAAAACAGAATGAAACATGTTCACTTCAAATGCAGAAGTTGACATCGTGGAAAAGAAACGGTTTACTTTATTACCTTAAATGGATTGAGTTAAAGTAACAAATTGGAGGCGAGACACCAGGGTGATGCCCTCATCAGAATGAGAATATGAAAATGGAAGTGTTACCGCATCAGAAACCAGGTTAGGTCACTGAATTCAGGGCTGATGCCAAGATTGGAATCACGTGCACCTAAACCTGTTGACAACCCATTAAAGCGACCACACCTGACTGGTTACATTCCAAACAGCAGAATTAACTTCTGATGGAGAGGGAGAAATGATCCCAAGACTAAAAGATCAGATCTAAGATCTGTCGTCCTGCTAAATCCAAGCATAAATGTCGGTGGACTATTAAACAATTTACTGGAGGAGAGGACTCCACAAATATCCTCATCCTCAATATCGGAACAACTCTGAACATCAGTGAAGAAAAAGTTAAAGATGTGGTGTCTGCACTACCCTCAGTCAGAGGTGTTGAGTGGATGATCCAACTCACACTCATCATGATGCTCACAGAATCACAGATGCCAGTCTTCAACCAATTCGATTTGCTGTACGTGACATGAAGAAACAGCTGAACACAGTAGATAGACAAAGGCAATGGGCCCTCACCCCATTCCTGCAATAGGACTAAAGACTTGTGCTGCACAACAAGCCGTGCCCCTGGGGAAGCTGTTTCATTCCAGCTCCAACTCTGACATCTCCCTGCCAATGTGAAAAATTACTCAGCTATGACCAGTCCCCGAAGAGGAGAATAATTACAATCTGACCAATTGCCACATGGAACTCCCATCACGACAGTCAAATTGGTGGGATTTTTTTGACAGAGTTGTCAAGTAACACCGAAATAATCAGGTCAGTGTGGTTTCCGATAGGTCCCCATGTGGAGATGATGTTGTTGTGGAAATGTCATTGGATTACTAATCCAGACTATGATAATGCTCTGGCAGCTTGTGGAAGTTAAAAATAATCAATAAAATATCGAGACATAAAATCTGGTGTCAGTAATAGTGATCTTGTGTCCAATGTTAATTGTAAACATCGATCTCCTTCGCCAATGTACTTTCAGGAAGTGAATCTCCTGTGCTTTCTTGGTCTGGCCTAAAAGTGACTCCAGACACACAGACATGTGATAAACGTTTTCAACGGTCTCTTAATCGGTCAAGCAATACACTCAATTGTATCAAACTGCTCTGAGGTCCTAAAGGATTAAACCGGACAGAACACCTGGCACCAGCTTCGTTATCAGAAAAGGGAACGGGAAACGCAGTCCTATCGACCCTGCAGAGGCCTCCTTCCTAACATCTGGGAGCTTGTGACAACATTTACAGAACTTTCCTATAGACTGCACAGAAACATCGGGAAAGGAGAAGGTCATTCAATACATTGAGCTTTCCCCATGGTAGTTCATGATCGAACATCTCCTCAATGCAGTTTTCCCCATACAATGTTCATATCCTATAATATGTTTAAACATTGTGAAATATAGACCGAGAACAGTTGTAGTGCTTTCAGCCCATCAAGTTTCCTCCTCTATTCAATATACACGCGGTTCTTTGATAACGCTTGTGTATTAAATACGATTTGACTGTTTTCTCTAAAGTAAACTATCATCCCTGCTTCCAATCTGTCTCACACTGTCAGAGTTTGATATATTTCAATGATATCCCCACTAATTTTCCTAATCCCTATGAAATACAGGCCCAGTCTCCCCAAACCTCGGGTCCCACAGCAAGGTTGTCATCCCAGAGATCAGACTGGTCATCCTCCATTGCTCTCCCTCAATGCCTGGTTTGTCCTTTACTAGGCAAGGAGACCAAAACTGCAAACAATATTGCACAATGTTCGAGATGGGCTCCCACTAAGGCCCTGTATAGATGCAGTAAATGACCCTTATCCCTGTATTCAAATCCCTCTGAAATGAAGGCATATACATTATTTATCTGCCTATCTGCTTTCTGCTCCTGCAATATTACTTTCACTGACTGGTGTACATGGAGATACAGTTCGTTTTCAATGTTACAGCTCCCCACTTGCTGGATCTATATACACCGGTCAGCGAGCCAATGCCATTCCCAGTATTGACTTCTGGCTTCAGAACTCACTGCCTTACATGGATCCGAGGGCTGCACAGAAATAAAGCAAACATGTAGCTTAATTTCCTTTATAGAGCAACATTTTTCAACCACTCCGTTTGCAAATGATAGGCTGCCATTCTATTGTTCCCATCAAAGTGCACAACATCTCATCTCTCCCATTGCTCTCCATCTACCACGTATTTGCCCAGTCTCTCCACTTGTCTCAATCACCTTGGAGACTTTTTTACATCAACCTCATCCAGTCACAAGCTAACATCGTTTATTACTGTCAGCAGACGTGGGAATATTGCATTTGTGCCCGTCAACCAAAGTTATGATGTGTATTGGGAATAGCTGGATGTCAAATCTCGATTCTTGTTCTCTCCTCTAAGCCTTCCATTAAAAACAAACATGCTTGTATTCTTACTCACTGTTTCCTGCCAGCTCTCCCATTTTAAACCCATGACCATATATTAGCCTCAGTCCCACAGGATTCTAATTTGCACAAAAGGCTTGGGGCTTTATCAAAAATCTTTCTGAGATTCCAATCGTATTGCATTGATACCTTTTCCATAATTTTGCTAAAAGCCACTTTCCAAAATATGATTCCCATTTCATAAATCGCTGTTGACTTTGTCTATGCCCATTAATTTCAGTCCAATATTTTTCTCTCATGCTAATTTAGTTGCTATTCCATTTTTCTCACCACACTAACGTTCTCTAGTACTTCTGGGAAGTTTTCTTTGTTTTTTTAATTCTGTGAAGGCATAACTGAAATATTTATTCCGTAGTTCTGCTATTTCCCTGTCCTCAATTATCTGGCATCAGACTGGAAGAAAGCTGCAACTTTTTCTCTTTATTTTGCCATTGACAAATTTTCAGAAGATAGTACAAGTTCACTCTTATATACTTTCATAAGGTATTCTTCAGAAACCGTCAATTCCTATCTTAAGCTACTCAATGATTGACCTCCCACATGCATACAATAACAGAAGCACAGTCTCTGTTCCATCAGAATTACAGCACAGTCTACATTAGGCCCACTTTCCGACACAAGACCCGTAGCTGTGAATCACATGGCATTTCAACTGCACAACCATGTATTTTCTAAAGGTTTTGAGGTTACCATGACAACTCCCCTCTCAAGAAGTGCATTCCAGACCCCAATACACTCTGGGTGATAAAACAGTCCTCAAATCCTCACTAAACCTTAAACCTTTCACATTAAAAGTGTGGCCCTTTGACTAAAAGGAACAGCTGCTGTCTATGCACCCTATCCATGTCCTTCGTAATGTTATCCTTCTGATTCATGGACCCCTCAGCCTTCTCTGCTCCAAAGTAAACAACCCCAGCTTACCCAGCCTCTCTCCATACTGGTATCGTCTATCCCAGGGAACATCCTGGTCAATCTCCTCTGCATCCCCTCCAGTACAATCGCATCCTTCCTGTAATGTAGCTCCCAGAACTACACACAGTATTCCATCTTGGCCTAACCAAATTTCCTCATAGCTCTTATAATCTATGCTTTTATGTATAAAGGCTGTGTTTACGCTCCCCTATGCTTTCCCAAATTGTGCAATAACCAGTCCAGTCACATTCAGGGATGTGTGAAGAAGCACCCTCTGAGCTACCTTGTGTGCTGTCATTCATCGAGTCCTCCCCTGTCTGGTTCCTTCTTACAAAGTGCATCACCTCATATTTATCAGGGTTACATTCCATCTGCCATTGACCTGCCCATCTGACAATTCCACCTGTATCTTCCTGAAACATAAGGCCTTCCTCTTCACTGTCAACCACCCGGCCAATCTTCGGATCAATAACAAACTTACTTATGACAACCCCCACCCCTCGCCCATATTCACAGCTGCATCCTTTATGATAAGGTTTAAAATCAGAAATCATCAGCTTATAGTCCAACAAATTCATTCGGAGGCACGAGCTTTCGAAGCGCTGCTTCTTTACCAGGTGGTTGTGCGCTTTGATTAAGCGCTTCGAAAGCTAGTGCCACCGAATAAACCTTTTGGAGTATAACCTGGTGTTATACAATTTTTAGCGTTGTCCACCCCAGTCCAACACCAACACCTCTGAAACAGAAATAATAAGAGACACAGAACTGATCCCTGTGGTACACCATTGGACACTCGCCTCCAATCACACAAACAGCCTTCTACCACCGCCCTCTGTCTCCTACCAATAAAGTTCATTTGCACGCAACTTGGCAAGTCACTAATGAGTCCTACCAGTTCCCTGGTTATTCTGTTGCGCTGGAGACACTTGTAGATTATCAGGACATTCTCCCTAATCTTGCCTGCCAGTAGGTTTCCATGACTCTATATTAAAAGGTCCCCTCCAAGTGATTAATTTTCTCCTTATTATATTCTCAAGTGGTCTGTCCCAGATCCTGCCATTATTTGCCGTGAATGTGGAATAGATAGCCAGGGAAGCGTTCTGTTAATTTCCAACTTGTCATATGTTTTGTGAATTTTCTAAATTTCACTGTGATCCACCTCTCATTCTTTGAAACTCGAGAGAACACAGGCCGAGAACATCAGGCAATCTCACCATCTGAGGGATTAATCTGGAGAATGTCCATTGCACTTCCTCTGTGGTCAGTATATTCTTTCTGAGTTTCGGTCACCAAAAATGTACACAATACTCCAGATACAGTCCCATCAACACGCTGTGAAACTGCTTCAACATGTCTTTACATCAATGAACTGACTGTCTTAAATGAAGGCAAACCAAACTTTAACTTTCCACTTACATATATTCCTCCAAATACCCTTCACATTCATTGCATTTACGACCTCGTTTTTTGAGTTCTTATAGAAACCCTTCGGAAAATTCAACCTATGCTACTTCTACTGATTCCCCATTATTTATGCTGTAAGGAACAACTTCGAACAATTACGAAGTTTATCTAGTATGATTTCGCTATCAGAAATGCATGCTGATTCTCTCCATTGTTGCTGTTAATTTCTAAATAGCAAAAATGCCATCCTGTGAAATAGATTCCAACAATTTCCCTACAAATGTCAAGTTACCTGGTTTGCAGTTAGCCACACTATGTCTTTTTCCCTTTGTAGCTGTTTGGATCCCTTCCATTCATCTACAGTGCTTGGTTCACGTTTATCCACAATAGTTTCCGGTCTCTGCAGAATGTACAGGAAAATAAAACACAGTCATCGACAGTGCAATTAATACTACTATTGGTAATTTATTTCCGACATTTTGATAGGACGTACATCTGTTTCGTCAGACTTAGCAATGTTCAATCCAGCTCCATGTTCAAGTACTACCTTGTTACTGATATGAATTGACTTAATGTCTTTAGCTCCAGGAGTCCGATACGATCACTTGGTATTACTGGGTGATTTTCTGGCTCTTCGTCCATGAAGACAGATGCAAAGTAACTGGTTATTTTCTTGGCCATTTCCCTGTTCTCCACAATAACATCTCCTCTCCCGATTACAAATTTCCACATTTGACCTTGCTTCTATTTTGTTTCCTTTGAAATATATATGTAGATTTATGCACTCTTTCTGTTCCTGTTTGTTAGCATGCATGTTCGCTTTTTGATTTCCTTTTCAGTTTCATGGCCTTCCTTTTTTGGATCGTTAATTTCTGAGAATTCTCAGGTTTTCACAATAGTTGGAATTCTTCTGAAGTCACTTCCTATGATTAATATATTTTCTAATTTGTTATGTTAACCATCATTGAGTCACTTGCTCACTCTTTGGTGTTTGTACCTGAAATAAATAGATGTATGTTGCAGACTTTGCAGTATTTCTAAAAACTCCTGGTCCTGACCAGTTATATTCAGGAACAGCGCAGGAGGATAAGAGGATAGAGAAGAAAATGTGAGAGCACTGCTTGGCTCTTTTCTATCATCACTGGCCAACGAGTGAGGTCCTGGATGACTGGAGCATAGCGAATGCTGAGCCCGTGTTCAAGAAATGCTACAAAGATAAACCCGGGAACTAAAGACCAGTAATTCTAAAATCTAGTGGGTAGGTTACATTAGAAGATTCGGAGAGAGTGGATATACATGCATTTGGAAAGACAGTGTGTGGTTCGGAGTAAGATTAGAATGGTGCTGGAAAGTAGAGCAGGTCAGGCAGCATCCGAGACACAGGAAAATTGATGTTTCGGGCAAAAGCCCTTCATGAAATTCAGCACGGGAGTTTATGCAAGGGAGATCATGACTCACAATTTTGTTGAAGTTCTTTGCTAAAGTGACCAGCAACGTTGAGGAGGTCCGGGTGGTATACCTAGTCTAGATGGATTCCAGTAAGGCCTTCAATAAGGTTCCACATGATACGCCACTCTGGAAGGTTGGATCGCATGGAATTGAGGGGGAACTGGCAAACTAGGTACAACATTGCCTTGATGGTAGAAAGCAGAGATTAATACTGGAAACATGCTGGTCAGACTGGAGGCCTGTGAATAGTGGAATGCGTCAGGGGTTGATGCTGGGACCACTACATATTACATATATCTATGATTTATATGATAATGTACAGGCATGATTTGTAAGTTTGAAGACGGCACTAAAACAGGCGGCATCATGGAGAGTGAGGAAGTTATCAGAAATTTCAGAAATTACAGCAGTATCTTGATCAGTTGGAGAAGTGGGCTGAGAAATAGCAAATGGATTTTAATATTGATCAGTATAAGTTCTTGCATTTTAGGAAGTAGTGGAACAGAGGGAGCTTGGAATTCAGGTGCATGGTTCTCTGAAAGTTGATTCAGAGGTAGACATTGAAGAAAGATTCTGGCACACTGGCCTTAATAGGTTTATATCACTGAGTATCGAAATTAGGGAGTTATGTTGCAGTTATACAGGATGCTGGTGAGGCCATATTGATAGCGTTATGTTCAGTTTTGCTCACTTTGCTATAGGAAGGATGTTATTAAACTGGAAAGAGTGCAGAAAAAAATACAAGGATGTTGTCAAGGTGTCAATGGTCTGAGTTATAGAAAGAGGTTGGACAAGCTAGGACTTCTTACTTTTGTGTGCATGCGGATGATGAGGATCATATTGAAGTTTATAAGGTTATGTCAGGCATGGATAGAGTGAATGCACACGGTCTTTTTTCCCAGGGTTGGGCAATCACAGACTAGAGAGCATCAGTTTAAGGTCAGAGGGGACACAATAAAAGGGAATCTGAAGAACAACATTTTTACTCAGGGGCTGTTATGCATATGGAATGAGAAGTGGTTGAGGCAGATACATTGACAATATTTAAAAGGCATTTGAACAAATGCATGGACAGTAAAAGATTAGAAAGTTACGGGACAATGACAGGGATACGGGTTGAGCGTGGATGGGCATTTTGATCGGAATGGGCCTGTTTGGGCTGAAGGGCCTGTCTCCGTGATGTCAGACTCTATGACTCTAACAACCATTGTTTGTCTCCCACTGAATGTTATATTGTACTTTCCAAATTCACTGTAGATATCTTGAACTCGAGCCTCCAATCTTCAATGATATTTGACTGGACTATTCAAGCATTCTATATTGTATGCAGACACCTTGTAAAATGCACCTTTTAAATGCCATTATTCCTTAGAGGTTGCTTCAGACCAAGGTTAATAATTACTCCTTCTGAACACACAACATCAAATCCGAAATAACCTGCTCTCTAGTTTGCTTCGCAACATGCTCTTCAACCCACCTCATATAAACTTACAGAACTTATTTTTCACAGCTTCAGCAGTCACTTAGTTAACACAGTTTAGATACAACTTGAGACCATTCAATAAGACTGCGGTATCCATAATAATTGCCTATCTAATTTCCAGAACATATAATGCTCAGATTTTTTGCTACCGTTTTGGTTTCGATATATAATACACCAATATTTGCTTCTCTTTGCTATCTGTAAACTCTACCTCAACTGATACTGCCGAACCTGAGGGACATGTCTGTTCGTAATTAGTGATAGACCTGGACAAGACATTCAGGCAGGCTCACCTCGACGCTGAGATGATCTGAAGAAATGTCCCACAATACTGGACAAGCAACAATATCCTCCTTGCTCTGTTAGGATATGAGTTCCCATATACTCTCTGCTCCCTCACACACACTGTATATCTGTTATAGCACCTAACCCCGAACAAGGTTCACGCTCTGTCTCCAAATAAGGCTCAGGCACTACCACTCTCACTATTGAATTCAGCAACTAATAATACTATACGGATTGAAAACTGTCGACTACTCATTCCAGACACCTCACAACTCCCCCCACCTACACCAGGACAAACAGCAGTGTCACCCATTCCCACTCTCCCTCCATCCCTTTCGCCCATTCAAGGAGAAACAGCCTGGAATGGGATAGAAATGGCCAAGCCGGGTAGTGGAGTGCCCGATATCCGTTCCCTCACACCCCTCCCCCCAGAATGTGGGAAGAACTCTTAAAGAGCTGGATAGGACCAGGACGCTCGTGTGGAAAATCTGAAACATCCACGTCCTACTGACCAGTTACGGAGCAATGTTCAGTGAAAGACAATTTTCACTTTAAACCCACTGGCAGTTCCAATAACAGTCCTTTCACTTAAAAAAAAACACAGATACCTCACTGCACAGAGACGCAGACACAGAAATACACAGATGAACACACACAATACTTACAAGGAAACAGGTACACATACACGTATAAACACGCAAATACATATACAGTCACATAGAAATCGACATAAATACAGATAGAAACACAGGCTGAAACACAAACAGACTGATGTAGACACGCAAACACACAGATTACAAGCACATGGACACACACATACAGACACACACAAACAGAGGCACAGACACACATACACACAGACACACGCACAAACACTTACATTCAGATACACAGAGGCACAGCCACTAGTGTCATTAAGACACAAATCGATGTGTTTTGATTTGTAAGTGTATCAACGATACTAGGGAGAAGGCAAAAGAATGAGCTCGAGGTACATATAACAAATTATTGTCCGGAATTTCTGACTCGATAGGCTGAATGGCCTCAATCTGCTCATTTCCTTAATGCTTCTGCGGTCTTCTGCTATCAGGCATTCTTTTCTTGAGAAGGCAGCAGAGGCTGGGTGCGATACATATTTGATTGGAAAGGGTCAGTGGGAATGTGGGATAGGTTTGGAGTCCGGAATGGATTATGTTCCTAATTATTCCATAATATTCTGTTCTTATGACTGAAAAGAGGTGGTGATTTGATGTTCAGTTAACACAGTTTTAAAATAACAGTCCCACAATGAAATAAGGACGTCCCTTTCACTTTAGTGTTGTGCTACCTGTGGTGTCCTCATCCTCAGGGAGCAGTGAAGACTCAGTTATTGAAGATATTCAAGGCTGAGCTCGACTCATTTTTACTGGACAGAAGTGTCAGTCTTTATTGGGAACAGACAGGAAATGGATGGTCAGACACACTTGGCTCCATCATGAACATTCTGAATGGTGCAGCCGAATGGACAACTTCTGCCCATCCCATGTGTTGTTCCCTCAATCCACTCCTCCAGGCTCTTGCAGGCATATACTGCTGTCCATATCCCATGTGTTGTTCCCTCAATCTAACAGGGTTGGAGACCATTCCATTCAGTCAGACAGGATCGTTCAATGTCACAGGAGGAGACCATTCCGCCCCTCTAAGGAATCACACGGGAATATAGAATGAAGTAATTGAGCTTGTTCAGTACACTGCACAGTCCAGGAGGAGGCCATTCAACCCACCTGAGCCGCTACACAGGAACAGGGAAGCTTCCATTAACAGGAAATAGAGAGTAGAGGTAAATGTTTATTTTCAGGCTGTAACTGATGGAGTGCCTCAAAGATCACTGTGGGGTCATCAGTGATCAATCATCTGTATCAAAGACCTGGAGGAAGGGGACCGAGTGGCTTGGAGCTCAATTGGGTCGTACACCAAGATGGTCATTCAATGTGTCGTCAAATGGAGGTCGTGAGTCTGCAATATGATACAGGCAGGGAAGGTTAGTGAGCAAACCTTCAGCAGAAATAACATAAAGTAAGTTGTCTATTTTGGCATGATGGAAGAAACAATGGTAAACAATTTAAATGGAGAGAGATTGCCGAACTCTGTGATACAGGAGGTTTCCATGTTCTTGCGACATGAATCAGATGAAGTCAGTCTGCAGATGCAGCAAGTGATTTGGAAGGTAAGTGGAATGATGCTGTTTTTGGGAAAAGGTATCAGATTTAATCGCAGGAATGTTTAACTGCATCTGTACAGGGCATTGCTGAGACCACAACTGATGCACTGTGTGCAGGATTGATCCCCTAAACTAAAATAAAAAGATATAATTCTTTTCGAAGATTTTCAAAGAGGTTTCCCTTTACTCATTCCTGGAATGCCGGCTTTTGTTATGGGGGATTATCAGTTTTGATCTTAACTGAGAAATAGTATTGAACCATCCATGACTTTCTGAAAAATGTATCAGCTGGATGCATATTATCTCTTGTCAGGGAGACTAAAGCATAAAAAAACTTTAAGAAAAAGATGCATTGATATTAACACACATACTATGAAGACACCGACCAATATTTACAAATTACACAGACACATGTAAGCATGTCTTCAAATTATAACGTGGGGACAGTTTTTTTATGATTGGAAGGAATTGTGTACAACAAGAGCAATGACGCACCTGCATATAATCCATAATCAGGTTTTCCAAAGAATGGTCCAGTTTGGTGTTCACTTGACATTATTGTATGTTCCAACACAGAGAGGGAGAAAAATGTTCCCTGTCTGAGAAAGAGCAGCCGATTGAGCCCTCTCTCTTACTTTGTTCCGCCAGATAGCAAAGTATGAGACCATAAAATCCTTGTGCCATCTTTACCACCTGTGAAGGATTCCTGGTGAGGACTGATTGTTACCTCTCCACTGCCTGAAATGATGGGAATTCAGCCAAATCCACTGTTCCAGAAAGAAATCCCACTACCAGTAGCTTGTGTGAGCAGAATGACATTTGTGGCACTCTATCATTTCACCATTTGTTATGAGTTCAACTTTCTGTGTCTCACATTTTTCTAGAAAATGGCCTAGTCTAAGACCTAAATAATTGGCCACCTCACTAAACTGGCTGCATTAAAGATGGGTGTAACCAAGGAGAAGTGGGACTGGAAAAGGACATATTGACCCTTCAGCATTTGTTGGAACACAAATGAGAAATTATCAAAGGGCTGTCCAAATGGAAATTCCCTTCCTCAGAGGATTGTGGTGCCTAGATGTTTGCATTTATTCAAAGTTGTTTTTGTATGTAGTAAAATGGCATACAGACAGACATATGCTGCTGAGGCCAAAAGCACATGGAGCGGTGACAAACTATCTAATGGCCCACTCCTGCTGCTCAGTCCTGTGTTGCTATGTTCTATTCAACTCCTCACACCTCCTGCAAGGAGCAGATGGAGGCCACTTGCTCGAAATACCTGGTCAACAGTAACATAGGATCTCATCCAGTCCCTCAAGACTGTCAAACATGGTTTGGTGTCCGTTGGAAAATGTTATTTGGTTCGAAAGACGCCTCTGGTCTCTTTACAGAGTGTTTCCTCTCTGCAACGTGTGGTTCATTTGTTGGTGATATTATAGACCCAGTTCACCGTGAGTACAGTCCCCATACCTCAACAAGAGATGACTCACAAAATACTTTACTCTGATGGCAACGTTCAATAAAAGAACATTCAGGAAAATTACAGCCATTAACTTTGCAATTGTTGAATATGAGAACAAAAGGAACAGCTTCAGGTAATTTGGATGATCAAGCCATTGCATAACATCATGGCTGATCTACTGTTGTCATTAACTCCTCCTTAATGCCCAATTCTTCACCCCTTAGCTCTCTGACAGGTCAAAAATCCACCTAACTCCTCCTGAAATGCTTTCAGTGATATAGCTTCCCTGGGTCTCCAGCCCAGATCATTCCTCACAGTGATTACCTTCTGTGAGAGGAAAGCACTCCCTACACATACACCGTCACTTATTAATATGAACAAGAGGCGAACACAGGGGCTCAGGAAAGAGTGAATGGCTTTGATACCAAGGCAGTGTTTGCCTGAGGATGGCATCGGGACCACCTACTTATTTGAGCTGAATGTGCATCAGGTGTAACCTTCCCACTGGACGGGGTCTTTCAGAACATAAATAAAGAGGTTTAGGGTCAGTCGCCAAAAATCCTCTCAGTCCCAGGACATCTCTGCAGGAGATCCACAGGTTTGCCTCCTCAGCACAAACATCTTCAGCTGCTCCATTAATGTATTTTCCCATCATAAGATCGGAAGTAGGTATGATGACTGAAGATCACAGAATGTTCAGAACATTTTGTCCCCCTTCAGCTCCTGAACCATTCTATGTCCATGTGCAGCAAGACCCGGACAGCATTCCGGTTTGTGCTGTTAAAGTGCCGGTAACATTTATGTAACAGCACGGCCAGACACTGCACATTTTCACAGTTAAAATAGGAGCTCATTCAGCATCTCAAGCCGACTGAATACGGGTATGAACTAACATTTAGGAACAGTAAAAGTAACAGCAGATTCGATACTCCTGCCTGTTACACAGGAAGAAGAGTGGCCTATTCAGTGCATTGAGCTCTTAAATAGGAGCAGGCAGAGCCCAATCAGACATTTAAACCTATTCCATGAGACCAGGAGGAGGCGATTCATCCCCATGAGACAGTTATACAGGAACAAGAGTGGGTCATTGATATTCCAACATGACAAACCAATGAAACCGAGACTGCACTGATAGAGGACTCCATGATGTTAATCATGGTTCCATTGTTTGTAGAACGTGTGCTGCTTTAATATAGTTTGCTGGAAATCAAGAGGGAAGCTAAATGATTTGTGCTATGTTTCAAGGAGGTATTTTCCATCGCCGAGAATACACACCCATGTTCTCCATGGAAGTCAGAATCTGGTGGGAATAGTTAACTGTTTTAGCATGAAGGTATTGTGGCTGCTGGAGGGATTGCGGATAACGAGACTTTCAGTGCAGGACCATACACCAAATGCACTGCATTAAAGTGAGGAGAGTGTATTCAAACACTGGCCCTCTGTCTCTCTCATGCGACTTAGGAATTTGGTGTGGAGTGAGGGGAATATTCTCAGAGGCTCTTAAACTATTGACAATCATGCAACCTGAGTAAAAAAGAAGCCATGGAATTTTTCACCGTATCAGTGTCTATAAAGAACATCGTGAGTGACTGTCCCTTCCCCTCAAGTTTCAATGCAATCGCCTCTCATTCTTTCACTACGCCAGAGATTAATCTTCACTGTCTCCTCATGGTACCCCATCCCAAGGATTAGTCTGGTGAAACTCCATTGCACTCTCTCTGTGGCAAGGCGATCATTCCTTATAAAGGAGAGAAAGTCTGTCCACAATATCCCAATGCTGCCTCAACAACACTCTCAGCGATGATCACATTAAAACTTTTTCCTCTCAGACATCTCCGTTTCTTTCCTGTGGCATAAAAAGACTTTCCTTCTCTCGACAATGCTGAAAAGAGTTAACACTTTTATAATGAAGGTATTGTTGCTGCTGTCGGGATTACGGATAACATGACGTTCATGGCAGGATCACGCACCAACTGAACTGTATTAATGTTGAGAAAGTTTATTCAAAAGCCTGAACCTATCTCTTTCTCTTTCTCTCTCTTTCTCTCTCTTTCTCTCTCTCTCTCTCTCTCTCTCTTTCTCTCTTTCTGCTCTCTTTCTCTCTCTGTCTCAGTTGAAATAGGGAATGGGGTGGTTGGATGGAACGTTCTCAGAGGCTCTTAAAATATCGAGAATCATGCAATCTGAGTGGAAAAAAAGCCATGGAATGTATCACCGTATCAGTGTCTAATAAGAATATCATGAGTGATTGCCCATCCCCCTTAAGGTTCAATGCAATCACCTCTTATTCTCTCACGGAGCTTCACTCACTGCTCATGGTGCCATCATCCCAAATGTTAATTTGGTGAAACTTGAGAAAAAGTCTATCCACAGGACCCCAAATACTGCCTCAACAACACTCTCAGGGATTGTCAAAAAAAATTCTCTCACTTAAACATCGCCATTTCTTTCCTGTGCCACAAAAAGCCATTCCTTCTCTATGCGCTACGACTGACATGGAATTTATATGCCCCTTACATCTGTACGTCAGCATCAATAAAACCAGCTCCAGAGATACCTATGGAGATGTGCTTCACTCTGGGGGGGACTTTCAATGAGATTGAACCTAAAATAGGGGATGACCACCTACCTGAATGGAAATGAGATGTAGCAATACAGAAAACAGGCATAGAAAGTGAGCTACGTTACCTTCGTTCTTCTCTAACAGGATGTATGAAGTCCTGGTCAGGGCAGCATGTTATGCAGATCTTGAACTGAGTAGGTGATTCAGCTGTTCCACAGTACCGTAAAGAGTAAAACGCATAGCTGTGGGTTTGTCGTGTTACAACACAAGATAAATCATCCTGCTTGTTTAAAACCAGCAACAGATAAAAGATTTATCCCATACAGTAATCTGTCATAATTCTAGAGTCCAAATTTAATTAAAGTAAAAATGAACAACTTTATTTCTTAAAGTATAACAGAGAATAATAAACGAACGAATATTTACAACTTCTTCCTCCAACCTGTCTTTTACCTTCCTCCTCCACAATACTAGTCTGATAAGACTCCTAATTAAGGTCTACAAAACAAAACTTCTTACCTCAAAACCAGGAAGCTTTCGGTTCTTCTCCATATTCATGTCATCTTTTCTTCTTGAGGACTCTGCTTCACCAGTTACTAATCAATAAAGGTACCTAGAGGAGAGCTACTTTTTAGGCTGTCTTTGGATGCTGGTAGCTTGGTAGTTCTCCTCTCAACTGTTCAATTTTCCATGGTCTTGTATTGCCAAACTATTGGATTATATCATTGGCTGTTAAGATTGTCAATATAATAAATTGAAACTTGGAAGGTGGGTATGTTGGGTTATAATTTAAAATGTTTTGCTGAATTTGTTTTCAGACAATGAGCTAATTGGGTTGTTTGACCAAACATTGCATTATATTATTTGTCAGAATTCTTGGTGTTGTCAGGTAGTTATTGTTGGTTTTTAAGTCTCTTTAAGGTACAGTACATCCACGTGTTCATCACAGAAGTCACACGGAAACGTGACGATGGAAGCATGACACATTGGCTTCCCTAAAGGACTTGAGGCAAGCAGATTGGTTTTTATAACAAATGATAATGGTTGCTTTTAAACTCCCCAGTTTCCTTCATGAGATATCAACAGACCATTATTCTGTGGCTCTTGATTATGAGTAACTGGCTTGACCACCATAAACTGTCTTCCCTTATGTGCAGAGAACAAGTTAAACATTCTAAACAACAATTATTTAGTGACTGACATGTGGTCACAAGGAACGTGAAACTGTTGCATCTGGATTGAACAACGGCACAAATGGTTTATTCAGATATTGCACTGAGACTGAGGATGAGACTGGGATATCATGATGGTGATATTGGACAGGATTGGTGAGTGGGGAGGACATGGAGATGTAAATCTGTGAAGAACAAAATGGATTATGGAGTTTCAGAAGAGTCTGGTTCCTTCTCACATATCACTGAGTAATTTATAAATCGTAGTTTGACAGTTATAATATATAAGGAAATGAATTTTGGTTTGGAACTGAAGATATTGACTTGACTTTTCAAAATGTACATATCATATGCAGAAATTCAGTTCAACCGGTTTAGTAGACAAATATAATGACTTACCAGGAACAACAACTATTGCGAGGATGGGATAGTAACCACCTTGAATAATCCAAAGGATATCCTGGATCCAATATGCTAATAATATCCAAGGCCGAGAAAGCCAGTAAAGACTCAAGGATAAACTCCTGTCCATTGTTGGAGCATTTCATTCTAATGTTCTCAGATTCTGATCCATTGTTGGAACATTCCAGTCTAATGTTCTCAGATTCTGATCCATTGTTGGAACATTCCAGTCTAATGTTCTCAGATTCTGATCCATTGTTGGAACATTCCAGTCTAATGTTCTCAGATTCTGATCCATTGTTGGAACATTCCAGTCCAATGTTCTCAGATTCTGATCCATTGTTGGAACATTCCAGTCTAATGTTCTCAGATTCTGATCCGTTGTTGGAAAATTCCAAGCCATGGTCCTCAGATTATGAACAATTATTGTAACACTCCTGCCTAATGTTCTCAGGTTCTGATCTCTCCTCTCCCTCTCTCTCGAGCTGCTGATCCCTGTTAGTTCTGTCAGTGATGTTCCTACTCAAACTATGGGAGAATATATTGAATGCAGTCCAATATATCTCAACGATGGAAACTCTCCAATGTGATATTTAGGATTCAGGAGGTAGACATTAATTACAGTCACTGAACAAATAGCTTCATTTAAGCCCTTTGAGTTCAATATTGATTTTATTAAAATTCAAAAGAATGTTTAAAATTTATTCATTTATCTTAGAATAAATTGGGGGTGACTGAGGGAAGGAATATTGGAACTCCCCTAACTCCCCTAACCTGTGCAAATTCTTCAGCAGGAGAAAGTGAGGACCACAGATGCTGGAGATCAGAGTCAAAAAGTGTGGTGCTAGAGAAGCACAGCCAGTCAGGCGGACTCTGAGGAGCAGGATATTCGACGTTTCTGTCATAAAGCCTTTATCAGGAATGAAGTGGGTGGGTGGAAGGGGGTTGAGAGATGAAAGGGAGGGGCTGGGAGGAAGGTAGCTTGGAAGGCGATGGCTAAATGAAGGTGAGTGGTGAGAGTGGAAGATGGAGTGAATAGATGGGAAGGAAGATAAACAGGTAGGATAGCTCAACAGGCGCTGCTCAGTTGGAGGGTTAGATCTGGGATAAGGTGGAGAGAGGGGAGATGAGGAAACTGGTGATATTGCGCTGGATACCGTGTAGTTGAAGGGTCCCAAGGTGGGAAACGATGCGCTCTTCCTCCAGAGGTCTGGTGGCTAGAATGTGGCAGTGGAGGAGGCCAAGAACTTGCATGTTCTTGGAGGAGTGGTAGGGGGAGGCGAAGTATTAAGCCAGAGGGAAGTGGGATTGTTGGGTGTGCGATGGAGAGTGTTCCCTGAACAGTTCTGAAAGTTGACGTCCAGTCTCCCTAGTTTAGAGGACACCAGGAACAATGGACACAGTAGATGAGGTGTTCGGACTCACAGGATCTTCTCTGCCTGATTGGAAGGATCCTTTGTGACCTTGGATGGAGGTGTGGAGGAAGTTGTTGGCACAGGTTTCATACCTCTTGCAATGGCAAGGGAAAGTGCCGGGAGTTGCAGGTGGCTTGTTGGGGTGTGGGAGGGAGGACGTGTGAACCTAACGAGGCAGTCGTGAAGGGAATGATTTCTGCAGAATGCTGATAGGGGTGGGGAGGGAAGTATATCTCTGGTGGTGTGGTCTGACTGTTGGTGGCGGAGGATGATGTGTTGTATCCTGAGGTTGGTGGTCTGGAAGGCGAGCATCAGAGGGGTGCTACTGCACCCTTCTGCAGCCGAACAACCTCTTCGATGCTACCTATACCTCTATTCCATCTTTGCACTGTTCGAAAACCTAGCCAGAATTCCCTCAGTGCCTTCATGTAGACCATTAATGCACAAAGCGAATTTTGTGGTCCCAACACTGAGCCTTGAGGAAAACCACTTGTCACTGGATACCATCCTGAGAAGGACACTTTTATCCTCACTCACTGCTTTCTGTCATACAACCATGATTCTATCCAAGATAGCACCTTGCCTATAACATCAGGGGCCCTAATCTTGCTCAATAGCCTCCTGCGTGGCACCTTACCAAAGGAATTTAGAGAAGCAGTTGGATAAAATCTACTGGGTTTCCTTGGTCAAATATGCTCGTTACTCCCTCAAAGTATTCCAGCAGATTGGTCAGGCATGACCTCCCATTGATGAAACAATGCTGACTTTGCACTATTTTACTAAATCTTCCAAGTATTCAGAAATCCGATCCTTCACAATGGATTCCAGGGTCTTACCCACAACCAAGTTTAGGTTAATCAATCTGTAATTTTCCATCTTCTGACTAACTCCCTTATTAAATGGAGTGTCACTTTAGCAATTTTCCAGTCTTTCCTGATTTTAATCATTCCTGAAAGATTACCACTTTCACTTTCACTACCTCTTAAGCTATCTCCCTAACAATGCTGGGGTGTTGTCCATATAGTTCAGGTGATTTATCCAAATTCAGGCCATTCAGTTTTCTAGCATGTTCTCCTTGGTGATGACCACCATACTCAGCTCTGCCCTCTCACTCTCTTCAATTTTTGGAAATTACCCGTGTCTTCCACCATGAACATTGATGCAAAGTTCCTCATTCATTTCTTTGTTTTCCGCTACTGTTTCTCCAGCATCATTTTCCAGTGGTCCATATACGTTTGCCTCTCTTTTGCACTTTATATATCTAAAGAACCTCTTACAGTCTCCTTTCTATTGCTGGTTAGCTTACCTCCATATCTAATCTTTGTCATTTTTTGCCCTCTGTTAGTCTTTATACGTTTCCCACTTCTCTAGTTTGCCACTGCCCCTCACCACATTATACGCTTGCTCTTTTGCTTGTATGCAATCCCTGACTTCCCTCGTCAGCCCTGGCTGTCTCATCCTCCCTGTACCATGCCTCTATTCCTCAGCATGTATCTCTGCTGTGTCTCCTGAATTAATCTTGGAATCTGCTGCCATTGCTGTTCCCCTGTCTTTCATGCTTGGCCCCTCTCCCAGTCAATTCTACCCAGCTTCTCCCTTATGCCTCTGCAGTTGCCTTTATTCAGCTGAAATAATTTACCTCTGATTCTATCTTCTCTCTCTCAAATTACAGAATAAATTCGTCCATGTTCTGATCATTGCTTCCGAAGTTTACCTTCACTCTAATCTCCCTTACGAATCCTACGTCATTAAATCCAGTATCATCTGTTACCGAGTGGACTTCACGAGAAGTTGCTCCAAAAAGCCATCTCATAAATATTCCTAAATTTCATTTTCTTGCGAACCACTACCAATCTGATGTTCCCAGTTACCCTGCAAACTGAAATCACCCATGATTACTGTACTTTGCCTTTCCGACACATCTTTTCTATCTCCTGGTGTATCTTGTGCCCCAGCTCCTGACTACTCTGTGGAGCCTTGTACAAGACTTCAACTGTGGTTGTCTTATCTTTGTGGTTCCTCAATTCTACCCAGGCTGATTCTACAACATCTGACCTTACTTCCTTTCTTACTATAGATTTAATTTCATTTCTTACTAATAATGCAAATCCACTCCCTCTGCCCACCTGCCTATCATTTCGATAGGATAAATATCCTTAAATATTCAGATCGCATTGTAGCCACATCTCCGTGATGCCCATCGCTTCATACCTGCTGATTTATTTCTGTGTCACAAGCTCATTTACCTTATTCCTTATACAGCATGCATTCAGTTGTAACCCCTTCAGTCCTGCATTAACCGTCCCACTTCTCATTGTCATTCATTTGTGCAGTGCGCTTGAAGTTTGATATGTTGAACATTTCCAGATTCTCTATCCTATTTGTGTCTGTGCTGGAGATTTTAATAGCCTCTCCTGAGTTCTGTACTCTGACCTCCTCTTTTAATTCGGCTTTTCTAATTAAACCCTATAACTGCACCCCCACCCCGCACACACACACACACACACAGACACACACACACACACACTCCTAATCAGTTTGAAGCTCTGTCTACAGTCCTCGTTAGGATTCACTCGGATTCTGGTCCTAGCACGGTTCAGATGATGACTGTAATAAAATGCATTTATTCAACACAAAATGCAAGAATAAAAAAGCTTTTCTGTGCATTCCAGAATATGAAAATTACAAAAAGACAATATTGTTAAAATACACTTACTATGTGGAGCAATATAAAGTGTAATGTGAATTACAAAACCATGCAAGTGGTGTGCAAACTTTATCAATCGTTATTTGACCCACAGCTGAGCTCCTGATTTCCCCTCTGCCAGTGAGTCCCTTCTCTGAGATTCCACCCTGCCTCTCACGCATCGTCTAGAGGGGCTACAAGTTCCTGTTGGCCCAGAATATTTAAATTAATCCACCTTCTCCCTGGAACCAATCCATTAGTCGATTGGATTGTGTTGAGCAGTCAGCAACTCAGCTCTGGGATGTCATTGGCGATTAATGATCTGGGATGACAGCCAGTATCAGCATGGTGCTCACAGGGTATGGCACCAGACAAAGAGCTTACAGTCTGTGAGAGTTTCTCAGAAAAGTTTCTGTGTATTTCTCCTCATGCTGTCTCCTGATCTAACTTCACATTCGTTTGACACCCCTTGCTCTCACTCACTCTGTTCACTGTTTTTTTAACTATGTCTATCTCACTTCACGGTCTTTCTCTCTGTTTATTTCTCTCCCTCTCAGTCGATCTCCGAGCATTCTCTGTATTTTCAAGTTGTCAAGTTGGAGAGCTCATGGACGCATGGTGGGCTGAATGGCCTCCTTCTGTGTTGTATTAATTCTGAAGTTCTCTGACCCTCAGTAACAAGTTTTGGTGCCTGCAGAGACAAGCTGGTCCAGTGAAGGACACAGTGGACAATTAACCATTATCTCTTCCTATTTTCTGACATGCAACGACATAGAAATATCTCTTCAAACAAACAGATTCCTCATATTAAAATCAGCCCACTTCAGACTGCCAGGCCACTGTGTTCAGTGCCCTCTGATTTGTTTTGTTGGTCTTAGCTGTACTGGGATTAGTCTCCAACTCCTCCTCAGTCACTGTATGTGTGGACCTACTGCTGTGGTACACCACACCACTCCCCCACCGCCGCCACACATTAGTTTAAACCCTCGTAAAGGACAATAGCAAACCTGCCTGCCAGGAGATTGCTGCCAGTTCAAAGCCATCCCGTCCATCTTGTTTATATCCTATCAACCGGGAATCCCAATGATCCACACATCGGAGATTGTTATCAGTTCATGTGCATCCCGTCCATCTTGTGTGTATCTTACTGACCCGTGAATCCCAATAAGCCACATATCGTAAATTGCTTCCAGTTCAGGTTTATACCGTCCTTTTTGTGTATATCCTACCGACTCGGAAATCCCAATGATCCACATATCGGAAGCGCTGTCTCCCCGACCAGCACTTTGATCGTGTATTTAACTGTGCTACCTTACGATTCCTAACCTCACTCGAACGTGACATATTGTAATGTCTCCAAAATTCAAATATCCTTCCAGAACAACTCCAGCAAGGTCTTTTCTTTAACCTGGATAGACTTGACAATAAAAACTTCAGTGTGACGTCAGGAAATTGAGACTACTGTATTAGTTCAATGACTACCAGATCTGATATCTATCCCCGCCACCAAACCTGTCTGACAAGGCATACATATGGACCATCTATTTGTAGTTGGACGAGGATAAACAGAAGATTAGAAAATGTCAGAGCAGATGAATGTAATTCAGCCTGTTTACTCAGCTTTGCTATTCAACTGGATTCTAGTTATCCTGTTCCTTTCAATGGCAGGGTCTTTACCCAGCATCCCCAGCGGGTCAGAAAGTTTCCAGTGTCGTTGTGTGCACAGTCCTGTGAAGGGAGTATCCAGTGCCAGGCAATGAGGTGTGGGGAGTCCCAGGGGTGGCACAAGGAAAGGCTGCATGTAGTGACGATGGACTGAGGGAACTGAGATAGAGGAAATGGGCATCCAGGGACACTGCATTCAGACAAGTGGCCGGGCAAGATTCCTAAACACCCAGAGGAAACCGCGAACCACGGCTGCTTTTACAAAAACCTGTCACATTTGCTGCATTTCTCCATCGAATAAAAGCAAAAATATTGTCGATGGTAGAAATCTGAAGCAAACACAGAAACATACTGTGGAGAGAGAAAAGAGTTAATGCTCCCAATGCAGACACGGGGAGAATGCACAAAGTCCACACAGATAGCGTCCAGAGATTGGAAATGTACCAAATGTCCTCAGCACTATGAGGCAGCATTGTTGTGTCACCACGTTGCTAAATGATGGATAATTGGGGATAGTATAGTTAAAAGCATAGATACTGTTCTCCGTGATCAGGATTAAGAGTCCTGAAGATCGTGTTGCCGACATGGTGCTCGGGTTGAGGATATATCATCTGAGTTGCAGAACTTGGAGTGGGAGAGGAATGATCCAATGGTCAGGGTCCGCGTAGGTACCAACGGCTGAACAAACAAATGACAATGAGAAGAGCGACGGATAATACAGGACTGAACTATTATATCGGAATGCATGCAGTTCAAGGAATAATGTGAATGAGCTTGTGACTCATCCATAAATTGGCAGGTACGACACAGTGGACATTACAGTGACATCGCTGCAAGAGGATTAGGCTTGGGAGTTGAATATTCAAGGATATTCATCCTGTCGAAAAGATAGGCACGTGGGCACAGAGATAGAGTCGTCTCAGTATTAAGAATGAAATTGAATCAATTATCAATAATAAGAAATGAAATAAGGCCAGATGGTGTAGAAGCTGTGTCGGTAGAATTGAGGAATCAAAAAGGTGAAAAAATGCAGTTGAAGTTATATACAGGGAGCTGGGGTGCACGATACACCAGGAGCTGGAAAGATCTGTTGAAAAGGCAAAGTTACAGTGATCATGTGGGATTTTATTATGCAGATGGACTGGGAATTCAGACTGATGGTGGTTGGCAGGAAAAGGAATTTGTAGAATGTCTACGAGATGGCTTTTTGGAGCAGTTTGCGCAGGCAGACTAGATGAGGGGAGCTTAAGGTGACAGTGATCATAATATGATTGAATTTACTCCTCAATTTCAGATGGAGAAGTTAGAATCAGAAGTAACGGTATTACAGCTGAATAAAGGCAATTACACAGATATGAGTGAGGAGCTGGGTAGAACTGACTGGGAGACGGGCCCAGCAGGAAATACAGAGCAACAGCAATGGCAGGCGATTTTCGGACTAATTCAGGATACAGCAGAGATTTATCCTGAGGAAAAAGAGGCTTGTATATGGAGGATGGGAAAACCATTGCTGACCAGGGAAGTCAGGTATAGCATAAAAGCAAAAGAGAAAGGACATAATGTGGCAAAGTGCAGTGGGAAACCTGAGGACTGGGAAGCTTACAAAGACAAAACAGAGGGCAAACAAAATAAAATAAGGAGGGAGATTATTAAATATGGGGGCAAGCTAGCCAGTAAGATAAAGGAAGATTGTAACACTTTCTTTCGATATATAAAGTATAAAAGAGCGTCAAAAGTGAATACAGAACTGCTGGAAAATGATAATGGAGAGAGAGCAGAGGGGAACGAGAAAATGGCCAAGGAACTGAATAATTACATTGCATCAGCTTTCACGGTGGAAGGCACGAGTAAGACCTTAAATATTCAAGAAACTGAGGGGCCAGAGCTGAGTATGATGGACTCAACAATGGAGAACATGCTAGAAAAAATGTAATAGTCCGAAGGTGGGTAAATAACCTTGACCAGATGGACTACATCCCAGTATTATAAGGGAGATAGCTGAAGAGGGAGTGTAGGCAATCGTGGATGTCTTTCAGGAATCACTAGAGTTATGAACGATTCCAGAGCACTGGAAACCCGCGAACGTGACACCACTTTTTAACAAGGGAGTAAGGAAAAAGACAAAAAAAACCCCACCATGAATAGTTTAACCTCTGTCATGGGTAAGATCCCGGAATACATTGTGAAGGATGAGATTTCTGAATACTTGAAAGTGTTTGGTAAAATAGGGCAAAGTCGTCATGATTTCATCAAGGGAAGTTAATGCCTGACAAATCTATTGGAATTCTTTGAAGAGGAAATGAGCAGGCTCGACCAAGCACAGCCAATGAATGTTATCCACCTGGAATTCAAGAAGGCCTTTGACAAGGTGTCACACAGGAGATGACTGAGTATGATAAGGGTCCGTGGTGTTAGAGGCAACGTAGTGGCATGGACAGAAGCTTGACTGTCTGGCAGAAAGCAGAGAGTGGGCATAAAATAACGCTTCTCAGGATGGCAGCCAGTGACAAGTGGTGATCCAGAATGCTCAGTGTTGGAATCATAATTTTTTACTTGTTACATTAACAATCCAGATGAGGGAATTGAGGGCACTGGCTAGGTTTGCAGACGATACAAAGAAAGGCACATGGACAGATCGTATTGAGGAAGCGGAGAGGCTGAACAAGGATTTGGACAGGGAAATAGATCGTCAGATGCATTCCAACGTTGGAAAGTGTGAGGTCATGCACTTTGGCACGAAGATTAGAGGCATGGTCTATTTTCTAAATGGCGAGAAAATTCAGAAATCTGAAGTGCAAAGGGACTTGGGAGTTCTAGTACAGGGTTCTGTCAAGATCAGCTTGCAGGTTGAGGCAGTAGTTAGGAGGACAATTGCAATTATGATTGAGAGCATTTACTACGAGAAGAATTGAATCTCAGAACTGACTGTATACGGCTCTGGTCAGACCACATTTGTTCATTTTTGAGTTCCATACCTCAGGAACGATGTACTGGTCCAGGAGCATGTTCAGAAAATCTTCACGAGAATGGTCATAGGAATGAAAAGCTTGTTGCATGAGGAATGTTTGAGTACTCTGGGTCTATACTTGATAAAGTTTGAAAGGATGACAGGGAATATAATTGAAATAGACTGGATACTGAATGACCTGGAGAGAGTGGAAGTTGATAAGATGTTTCCATTGGATTAGAATCCAAGGGCACAGCCTTAGGTGAAAGGGAACACTTTTAGAACAGTGATAAGGAGAAAGTTATTTAACCATAGAATTATGAATCTGTGAAATTTATTGCCACAGAAGGCTGTGGGGCAGGCCATTGATTATATTTGAGGCGGAGATAGATAGTTTTTGATTATCCAGGAGATGAATGGTTATGGGGAGAAGGTCGGAGAATGGGTTTGAGAAACATATCAGTGATGATTGAATGACGGAGCAGACCCGATGGGCTAACTGTCCTAATTTATGCTCCAATGTCTTATAGTCTTCTGATCTAAAGTTTATGGAATCACCTTGCATCTCTGAGAAGATAGATTCATGTTCTTCATGAAGGTCAGAAACTGTTGGGAATAGTTAACTGTTTTAGAATGAAGGTATTGTGGCTGCTGTCAGGGTGGTGAATAATATGACATTCAGTGCAGGATCACACACCAACTGCACTGTATTAATGAGGTGAGAGTTTATTCAAAACTTGGACCTGTCCGTCTCTCTCAATGGGGAGTAGGGGTTGGGGTGGGTAGGCGTAACGTCCACCCAGGCACTTTAACTATCCCGAAGCATACATCCTGAGTGAAATAGCAGTCATGGAATTTATCACATTATCATTGTCTGTTTAGAATATAAGGAGTAATTGTCTATCTCTCTGAGGATTCAATGAAATCACCTCTTATTCTCTCACAGCGCTACAGATCAACCTTCAATCACTCCTCATGGTGCCATCATCCCAGGGATTAATCTGGTGGAACTCCTCTTCACTCTCTCTGTGGTAAGGAGATCAGTCCATATAAAGGAAAGAAAATCTGTCCACAATACCCCAAATACTGCCTCAACAACACTCGCAGGTTTGATCACAATAATTCCTTTCCCTCACTGATCTGGCTCCATTTCTTTCGTGTGACACAGGAAACAATTTATTTACAATGCACTGCCACTGATGTAGAATTTAAAAACATCCTTACATCTGCAGGTCAGCATCAATAAAGCCAGCACCAGAGGTGCCCATGGAGATGGACATCACTCTTGGAAGAGACTCAGTCACAAAGAATACATCTAAAACAGTGAATGGCTACCGACCTAAATGGAAATGAGCCGTTGGAATATGGGATGCAGGCAGAGGAAGGGAGCGACCTTTCCTTTTGCTCTGCCCTCACGGGATGTGTGCACCCATGATCACGCCAGCATGTTATGCCGATCTTGAACTGAGTGGCTGTTTCAGCTGTTCCACAGGACAATAAATAGTAAAACAAATTGCCGTGGGTTTGCAGGTAAACAGAGACTTGACCAGAGAAGGATGAGCCACTGCCTTCTCTAATCGGCATAAGGCAAGCCGATATCAACAGGTTATTATTCTGTGGTTCTATAATACGAGCCAATGACGTGACCCACCATACACTGTCTGCCCATCTTTCATATTTTGTGCAGAGAACAAGTTAAACATCTCAAGTGCAATTATTTTGCAATGGGAACGTGGTCTATAATAGGGAGACAGGCCGCCAACTTGCAGAGCTTCAGAGAACACTTCTAGGACACCCGGATCAACCAACCCAACCACCCTGTGGCCCAACACTTCAACTCCCCCTCCCACTCCACCAAGGATATGCAGGTCTTTGGACTCCTCCACCGCCAGACAACAACAACACGACGGTTGGAGGAAGAGCGCCTCATCTTCCGCCTGGGAACCCTCCATCCACAAGGGATGAACTCGGATTTCACCAGTTTCCTCATTTCCCCTCCCCCCTTGTCTCATTCAAATCCCTCGAACTCAGCACCGCCTTCCTAACCTGCAATCTTCTTCCTGACCTCTCCGCCCCCACCCCACTCTAACCTATCACCTTCACCTTGACCTCTTTCCACCTATCACATTTCCAACGCCCCTCCCCCAAGTCCCTAATCCTACCTTTTATCTTAGCCTGCTGAACACACTTTCCTCATTCCTGATGAAAGGCTTATGCCCGAAACGTCGATTCTCCTGTTCCTTGGATGCTGACTGACCTGTTGTGCTTTACCAGCAACACTTTTTCAGCTTTGAAACAGATGTATCTGGAATTAACAAAGGAACAAACGATGGTTTATTCAGGAATTGAACTGAGGCTGAGGAGGAGACTGGGGCGTCTTAGTGGTGGTATTGGACAGGATTGGTATGTGGGGAGGATGTTGAGATGTTCACTTTGCAGGAAAAAACGAATCAAAGAGGTTGAGTGTGTTTTATCCTCGCGTATTGTTGAGTAATTTGCAAATAATAGTTTGCTAGTTATAATTTCTAAGGACTGGAATCTTTGATTGGAGCTGAAAACGTTGGCTTGCACCTTTCCAAAATCTGCATATAATAAATCTGAGCAGACTATATCACTAAACAGACAGAGTGACGTACCAGGAACACCAACTATAGCAAGGATAGGATAGTAACCAGCTTGAATAGCAATCAGTACATCTTCAATCCGCGATACTAATGATATCTAAGGTTGGGAAAGCCAGTAAAGACCATAGTGTAAACTCCTGTCCATTGTTGGAACATTCCAGTCTCATGTTCCCAGATTCTGATCCATTTTTGGAACATTCCAGTCTAATGTTCCCAGATTTCCATCTCTCCTGCCCTTCTCTCTGAAGCTACTAATCCCCATTATTGCTGTTGGACATGCTCCCGCTCACACTATGGGATAAAACGCTGAAAGCATTCCCTTATTGATAGAAGAGAGAAACTCTCTTGGGACGCATACGATCCATGGAGACTGACATAATTACAATCTCTGAACAAATAGCTCTAGTTAACCCCTTTGAATTCAATGCTACTTTATTAAAATTCAAAATAACTTTGAACACTTATGCATTCTGGGTGGGATATGTGAGTGTGACTGAAGGAAGGAATGTTGAAGATGGCAGATTGATTCTGTGTAATCATTCAGTCAGCCTTGGATATGGAAGTAATGCCCGAAATTTAACAGAACACAGACATGCTTCTCTGTTCATAAGTACAGAAATTAATCCCGTAACTACTGATCAGTCACTGCAATATCTGTATAACATTGAGAAAATAACTCTCATCCATGATGTGATAGCAAAATGTGCCCCCAAAAAACGTGGGTTACAACAAACAAACGGCATGGATACGTTAACAGAGAATTGCACATGGCCAACACAGTTCAGATTGTCATTCCAGGATCAGAGAGGGCAGTTGTGGGTCATGCTGTTGATATTATCGATGTTAAGGAACTGTCATGAAGTGTCATTTAATGGATTTCAATTACATTGTGATTATGATATTGGGGAAAAGAGAGAAGACGGAGAAGACTGGGGACATGGCTGATTAGACTGGGTGGAGGGACAGTGATGTTCCCCATTTACCAGAATTGGAATGTTACTCTTTATAACTCATATGAAGAACAGATTCAAGAATACATCTACAATGCGGAATTAGCAGAGACAATATTAATGAAATGTGTTTATGCAATATAAAATACAGGAACAACATGATTTTCTGCACACACTAATATATGCAAAGTACAAAGAGATAAGGTTATTAAAATACACTCCTGATATTGAGCTATATAAATTGAAATGTGAATTACATAATTAGGAAAGTGGTATGCAAACTTTATCAATCATTATTTGACGCACAGCTAAGATCGTGATTTCACCTCTGTCAGTGAATCCCCTCACTGAGATTCTCTGGCCTAGTCGCTCATACAGTATCGGTGTGGGCGGGGGGGGGGGGGGGTGTCGCCGCGGAGGCGGGGTGGTGGTTATCATTTCCTTCTGCTCTTGGCACAGTCTATTTAAAAACTCTGCTTTCTCCATGGAACCAATCTATTGGCCTAATGGGTTATGTTTAGTTGTCAGTAACCCAGCACTGTGATATTGTTGGAAATAAATAATTTGGGATGACAGCCAGTATCAGTACAGTGCTCACAGTGTATGAAGACCAGACAGAGGGCTTGCCGTCCAGAGGAATTTCTAAATAAAGCTTCTAACTTCTGTCCGTTCATATTTATGTATCGTAATGCAGTCTTCTGACCTATCTGACTTCACCCTCATCTAACACCTCTTCCTCTCACATTAAGTCAGTCGCTCCCCTTTCAATCCTCTCTCAGTTTATCTCCCTTCACTTGCTTTCTCTCTGTTTATTTCTCTCTCACACAATCTCTCTTCACACACTCTCTCTATCTCCAATTGTGCAGTTGGAGAGATTGTGACTCCATGATGGGCTGAATGGCCTCCATCCATGCCATAGTAATTGAGCTTCTCTGACCCACAATAAATACTTCCTGGACAGACCTGCTGGTCCGGTGACAGGTGCAGTGCACAATCACCTATTATCTTTTCCTGCTCTTCTCTGGTGTACAGCTGCCTTGAAATGTCTGTTCAAACAAAACAGACTGAGTGAAATTCGAGCAGTCGAGAAGACGTTCATGAGTGTGTATTTAAATCAGGATTTTATGAAGGATGAGATTCCAGAATAACATAAGCAATGAATGAAAAACAAGGTTAAGACAAGAAATGGCAGCTGAGTACAACATGTCTTTCCAAGTAGGTCTCATGGAATTACCGCTAGATTATCAATCCAGAAAAATCAGCTCCTGTTCTGTGGATCCAGGTTGAATCCCGCCACTGCAGATGGTGGAAATTCAATTCCACAATGTAAAAATATCCCTGGAATTAAGAATCTACTGATGAGAATGAAGTCATTGCTGACTGTCAGAAAAATCCATCTGGTTCACGAATATCCTGCAATGAAGGAATCTTCCGTCCTCACCTGGTCTGGCTGACATGCAACTCCAGACCCAAAGCAACGTTATTGACTCTCAATCGCCCCCTGAAATGTTCTAATGAGTCATTCAGTTGTACCAATCGTTACAAAGTTTCAAACAAATGAAACCGGATGGACCACCTGGCATCGAAATGGGCACCGGAAAAGTCAAAATTAGAAACATCACTGTAGAACCTGCAAAGTCTTCCTTACTAACATCTGAAGTCCAGTACCAACATTGGAACAACTGCCTTACAGACTAGTTAAGCAACAGCCTGACATACTCACAGAATCATACCTTACAGAAATAACAGAAATTAAACATGGACAAAGGAGTCTCTTACTGATTACCATGTAACGTCGTTCCTCAGCTGAATCAGTCCTCATCCATGTTAAACAGCACTTGGAAAAAACATTGAATGTGGCAAGGGCACAAAGTTTATTCTGGCTGGGGGATTCCAAAGTCGACTGTCAAGAGTGGTTTGGCAACAGTACTACTGATCATGCTGGTCGGTTCCTCAGGATATAGCTACTAGATTGGGTCTGCAGCAGGTGGTGACGGAATGAACGAGAGGGTACAAAAGCATACCTGACCTCATCCTTACCAATCTACCAACTGCAGATGTATATGTCTATGACAGTATCGGTAAAAGTGACCACCACACTGTCCATGTGGAGACGAAGTCTATTGTCTCCATAAACTCTATTGTGTTGTGTGGCACTATCACTATGCTAAATGACACAGACTTTTAGTAGATCTAGCAACTCAAGACTGTCCGCCCATAAGACAATGTGGACCATGAAAAGCAGCAGAACTATACTGCAGCACAACCTGTAACGTCACGGCTCAGCATGTCCCCCACTCAATCATTACCATCAATGCAGAGGATTAACCCTGGTTCAATTGAGAATGCAGGAGGGCATGCCAGGAGCAGAACCAGGAATATATAAAGATAAAATGTTCATCTGCTAAAGCTTCCAAACAGAAATACTTGCGTGCCAGATAGCACAAACAGCAAGGGACGTACAGAGCTTAGCGATCACAGAACCAATGCATCAGAATTGAGCTCTGCAGTCTTGCTAATCCGATCGTAAATGGTGGCGGACAATTAAACAACTCACCGGAGTAGGAGTCTCCACAAATATCCCCAACCTCAATGATGGAAGAGCCCAGCACATCAGTGCAAAATATAAGGCTGAAGCTTTCGTTGCAATCGTCAGTCAGACGTTTTGAGTGGATGATCCATTTCGGCCTCCTCCGGTGGTCCCCATCATTACAGATAGCAGTATTCAGCAAATTCGATTAACTTATATCCAGAAACGGTTGAAGGCACTGGATACTACAAAGGCAATGGGCCCTGATAACATCCCGACAATAGTCCTGAAGACTTGTACTCCAGAAAATCCCGCTCCCCTAGCCAAGCTGTTCCAGTATGTTTTCAAACCGACAATGGGGAAAAACTGCTCAAATATGTTCTGCACATAAAACGCAAGGACAAATTTGAACCGTCCAAATACCGCCTTATCAGTCTACTCTCAGCCATCAGCAAAATGATGGAAGGGCTCATCAACAGTGCTATCAAGCAGCACCTGCTCAAAAATAACCTGCTCAGTGAGGCCCAGTTTGGGTTGTGCCAGGGCCACTCAGCTCCTGACCTCGTCACAGCCTTGGTTCAAACACAGAAAAAGGAAATGAATTCCAGCCCTTGACATCAAGGCTGCAATCTGCAACTGTGACATCAAGGACCCCAAGCAAAAACGGTATCGCGGTCCAACACTCCATGATTGGAGTCATACCTGACAGATAGGAAGATGGTCATTGTTGTTGGAGGTCAGCCATCTCAGCTCCAGAACATCTCCACAGTAGTCCCTTAGGCTAATGTTCTCAGTCCAAACATCGTCAGCTGCTTGAACAATGACCTTCCTTCCATTAAAAGGTCAGAAGTGGGGATATTCGATGATGACTGCACAATATTCAGCACCATTCGCAAATGCTCAGATACAGAAGCAGTCCATGCCCAAAGCAATAATATCTGGGCAATATCCAGGCTTGGGCTGGCAAGTGGCAAGTAACAGTTGCTCCACATAAATTCAGACAATGACTGTCATCAATAAGAAACAATATAACCACTTTGTATTCAGCAGCATTATCATCACTAAACTCCCCCACTATCAATATCCTGGGGGGGGCGGTTTCATTGACCAGAATCTCAACTGGACTCGCCACATGAATGTAACAGCAGATCAGAGGCTAGAAATATGCACGAGAAACTCACCTCCTGACTCCCCAAAGCCTGTCCATCACCTACAAGGCACAAGTGAGGAATGAGATGGAATATCCTCACTTGCCTGAATGGGTGCAGCCCCAACAACACTAAAGAAGCTTGACACAATCCAGGACACAGCAGCCCATTTGATTTGCATCACATCCAGAAGCATTCACTCCCTTCACCATGGTCACTCAGGAGCAGCAATATGCACTACCTACAAGACACAATGTAGAAATTCCCCAAAGATCCTCAGACAGCTCCTTCCAATCTCTCGAACTCTTCCATCTGGAATGACAAGGCAATAGACTTTTGGGAACACCACCACCTTCAAATTCCACTAAAAAGAATCAACATCCTGATTTGGAAATGTATTGCCGTTCCTTCACTGTTGCTGCGTGAAAACCCTGGAATTCCACGAGTGGGTCACCGCACAGCAGGTAGATTGCAGAAGTTCTAGAAGGCAGCTCATCACCACCTTCTCAAGCGCAACAGCGACGGGCAAGAAATACTGGCCATATCCAGCGATGCCTACATAAAAAAAACACTATTTTAAAAACAGTTCCAAGTTGAGCATCTCGAAGGGACAGGTTATCTGATTTGAACACGAACAGGAAAGCAGTGTTTCTAATATTGAACATTTTAGACTTTACTGTTATTAGAAGGGTGTTCAGTATTCGATGACTTATTGTTGCTGAGTGCTGTGATAAATTGCACCTGTTTTGTTTAAATCAACAATACTGGCGTAACAGGATCAATCCTTCGAAAATAACAGACAGAAAATGACAATCATCGTAGAGAGAATGTACACCCGCCAGATGAGACTCACTGATAGCAGCTCATATTCGAAATATTAATGGAATACTTGCTGACACTGAATCCGCCCACCGTCCATATCACAGAGGTTACCATTGAATAGAACGTTAAGTCAAATCATCATACAAATACAAGGGTTAAAGGAGCAGGTCAGAGACTTACAAGTCTATACTGAATAATAGACCCTATGACCTAAACGGCATGAGATATAGCAATAGATTTAGGCCATTCAGCCCATTCCTGCACTCTGATACTGTGCCATTTTGTCATTGTCTCTATGAAAAGTGGAAATATCTTCTACACACTGACTGTATCAATCTTTGCAGTAATCCATTAGTTTCAATCAGACCTACCCCCCCCCCCCCCCACAATTCTTCTAAATTCCATCGAGTACACACACAGCCGCTCACATGATCACCTCCAACATCAGCAGATATTTCTCCGGAGATAGTGTCCAAAACAGCTCACAATTGGCCAAATGCCGTCTGTCCATAGCCCATTACATTCTCAGCAGTATGTCTCCCGTCTTGCATTCTTGCTCTCTTGAAATGAATGCAAACATTGTTTTTGCTTTCCTAACTGCCAACTGAACATGCACGTTAACCGGAAGAGAGGACGAGTGCTTCATAATCCTTTTCTGCTTCAGATTTAATGGATCCTATTAGAACATAGTGTCTCCTCTATTCCCCATATCAAAGTGCATATTCCCACCTGTTCCCATATTGTGTTCCAACAGCCACGTGTTTTCCCACAGTCCTAAACTGTTCAAGCCTTTCTGCAGCTCCCCCAATTCCTCAATATCATCTGCAAACTTCGCAAAACTGCCCTCATGTCCTTTGTTCAGTTTGTTCATGTATAATACACTTCCTGGCTCCCTTAGGACCGTCCACCATCGACAAGACACAACACTCAAGGTGCTTGACTCCACTCAGGTTGAACAGTGGCTTGACTTGAATTACAGCTGGAAAGTCTTCACTCCCTGCACCGCTGACTATCAGTAGAAGCACACCCTACCCCCTTTTGTTGTGAGTTTACTTCATTATGGCGCACAATCCCAGTCTATAGATGTCACTACGTCTCAACACTAACTGAGTGGTGCTCACACCAACCATGTCACTGTGTATTGATGACGATAGAGGGAGGTCGGCGAGGGGATGTCGATGATGAATAACTGTGTGACTGCCAGGCTGAAACCTATCCCGACAGCCTCGGATGTACCTGTGCCCGCTGTCACCGCTGCAGGCATGATCAGTCTTCCTGCAGGTCAAATCAAGGAAAGCGCCGGGCCTGGATAGTGTTCCCGGCTGAGCTTTCAGATCCTGTGAGGACCAACTGGCAGAGGTATTCATATACAATTTCAGCCTTTCCCTTCCACAAGCTGAAGTCCCAACCTGCTTCAAGAAGACCAACATCAACCTTGTAAGTGAGAAAGCTCATGCTTTAATGACTTAATGATTACCGCGCCGTGGCTCTGACCTCAATAAACATGGAATGATTTGAAACGCTGGTTATGGCCCACATCACCTCCAATCTCCCAGCCTGACTTGATCCCTTATAATATGCTGACTGATGTAACGGGTCCACAACAGATGCCATATCCCAAGCTCTGCACTAATCCCTAGGACATCTGGACAACAAAGACACGTACACCAGACTCCTGCTCATTGACGACAGCTCCACCTTAAACATCATTATCCCCTCCAGACTGATCTCAAAATTCCGTGACCTTAGTCGCGGCTCCACCCTCTGCAACTGGATCCCCCGGTTTCTGACTCACAGACCATAATTACTGAAGATAGGTATCTGCAACCCCGCCACAATAACACTCAACACTGGAGCTCCTGGAGGATGTGTCCTCAGCCCCCTACTGTACTCCCTGTACACACACAGCTGTGCCCTCAGCCCCCGACTGTACTCCCGTACACCCACGGCTGTGCCCTCAGCCCCCTACTGTACTCCCTGTACACACACAGCTGTGTCCTCAGCCCCCGACTGTACTCCCTGTGCACCCACGGCTGTGTCCTCAGACCCCGACTGTACTCCCTGTACACACACGGCTGTGCCCTCAGCTCCCAACTGTACTCTCTGTACACACACGGCTGCATCCGTCAGCCCCCTCCTGCACTCCCTGTACACTGAAGGCTGTGCCCTCAGCCCCTACTGTATTCCCTGTACACACACAGCTGTGTCCTCAGCCCGCTACTGTACTCCCTGTACAAACACGGCTGTGTCATCAGCCCGCTACTGTACTCTCTGTTCACATATGGCTTTGTCATCAGCCTCCTACTGTACTCCTGTATAAATATGGTTGTGTCATCAGCCCCCTACTGTACTCCCTGTACACACGTGGCTGTGTTGCCAAAATCCAAACAATGCCAACTGTAATTTTGCTGATGACATCACCAAAGCAAGGAGGGATATAAAACAACGATGTGTCTGAACACAGAAAGGAGACACATGGTGGAATGGTGGAATGATAATAACCGCCCTCTCAAATTCGGCAAAAGTAAAGAACTGATCATTGAGTTTAGAACGAAAGGAGGGGAACAAGCCATTATCTACATCAACGGTAGAGACAGTGCAGAGCGTCAAGTCCCTCGGAGTGATGATAACTGGCAACCTACCCTGGACTTCTCATTTAGGTGTGACAGTCAAGATGGTTCAAAACGTCCCTCCTTCCTCACTTGGCTCAGGATATTTATCATGCGCTACTTCTACAGATGCACTATTGTGAACGTACTGTCCGGGTGTGTATTGGCCTGGTACGGCAACACTCTGCCCAGGACCATCAGAAACTACAGAAGATTGTATTCACAGCCCAGACGATGATGGACTCCAATCTCCCAACTCTATTTACACGGGTCGTTGCTGCATAAAGGCTGCCAGTATCTATCCGAGATTACTGAGGGAAGGGATAGAGGAAGTGTATGGGGTCTTAACAGATATCTTTGTAACATCTTTGAACACAACTGAGGTCCTGGAGGACTGGAAAGTTTCTAATCGCCTTGTTAAGAAAGGTAGCATGAATAATCCAGTTAAAAGTAGACCAGTGAGCCTGACGTCTGGGGTAGGGAAGCTGCAAGAGAAGATACTGAGGGATAGGATCTATTCTCAATTGGATGAAAATGATCTTATCAGTGAGAGGCAACATGGTTTAGTGCAGGGAAGTTCAGGTCTTACCAACTTAATAGAATTATTTGAGGAAGTGACAAAGCTGATTGATGATGGAGGGACTGTAGATGTCATGTACATGGACTTCAGGAAGACGTTTGATAAGATTTCCCATGGTCGGGTTATGAAGAAAGTGAAGTCACATGGTGTCCAGCGTGTGCTAGCTATATGGATAAAGAACTGGCTTGGCAACAGGGGACAGAGCGTAGTAGGGGAAGGGAGTTTCTGAAAATGGAGAACTGTGACCAGTGGTGCTCATTTAAGATGTTTCCGGAAAGATAATGAATGGGAAGGGAGCATATGGATACAGACCTTTAGAAAATAGGAGACAGGTTGAGATAGATGATTCGGATCGGCGCAGGCTTGGACCAGCGAATGGCCTGTCCATGTACTGGAATGTTCTTTGTTCTAACAAAGACCCATCATATGCCTGTAAAGATCTCCCACAACCTCTTCCATCAGGCTAAAAAGGTACAGACGCTTGAACACACAGAGCAACAAGTTCAGGAACAGCTTCTTCCTAGCTGTTATTAGACTGATGAATGGCTCTCTAATCTCAGATAATGCTGATTTTGTTCATATTGATCTTGCCTAGCGCACGCCCTGTGCAGCGTAACCTATTTGCCTCTCAGACATGTTTTACAACCATCGTTCAGTATATCCATGCTTACCATGATCTTCCTGGACATCTTGGCACAGCACAAAATAAATCCTCACCTCCCTACCCCCAGCTCCCAACAGTGCTCACGCCAAGGTCTCTCCAGTCATCACTGCCAGCTCCTCCAATTCCGCCCAGCTCCCCTTGACCCTAACCCCAGCTCCCTCAGCCATTGTCTCTCACAGTTTCTCTCACACTGTCTGTTTCCTTGTGTTTTCCTTTTCCCTGTCTTCTGTTTCTTTCCCTGAACCTATTATCTTCCCTTCTCCCTGCACATGCGACTGTTTCTTTCCTTGTTTTGTTTCATTTCTCTCTTAGACTGGCTGTCCATCTGTTTCCTTCGCTGTGTTCTCTCTCTCCTTCCCTTTGTTTCTGCCTCTTTCTCCTTCGTTGTGATGGTGATAGTTTCTCTATTCGTTTGAAGCATGTGATGTGTCATTGTTTCGATGTTGGCAATACAATACACTCAACAAGGCTTTGGTATCGAGGACATAATTTAACATTATCAGTTACATTGCAATTGTTGTCAAAACAGCTACAGCAACAGAACGTGGGTATCAATTTAACAGCCAATTGTTACATCTAATTATTTTGAAACCGCCCGTCTCCCAGTGCTCTGTATACTGGCAACTCAAAGCATTCTATTCAGGTGCATAATGACCTGACATGGTAATTGCTGTGCCCAGGACCATAAGAAACTACAGACGGTTGTGTGCACAGCCCAGCCCGTCCTTCCGTCCATTTATACTTGTAATTGTCGCAGAAAGGCTGGCAACATCAAAGATCTCTCTCCCAAAACAGTAATGATCTCCTACAACCTCTCCCAATAGGGAGGAGACACAGAGGCTTGAAAACATGGACCATCATGCTCAGGAACACTTCCTTCCCTGCTATTATTAGACTAACAAATGAACATCTCTCACTTTTCAAATAATATTAATCTTGCTAATGTCGATCTTACTTTGAACACCTATGAAGCTGTAAACTTGTTTGCCTCACTCTGTCCATAGACCCTGTGATCTCTGTTTTCTTGTTTATGGTCACGTGCTTGCACTACCCTCAAAGAAAACCTTTCCATTGTACATTTGACTAAAATAAATTAAACCAAATCAGATCAAACACGTTACTGCAGTGACCCAAGGTCTTCTCAAGGGCAACTGGAAAAATGAACTAATGCTGCCCCAGTTAGAGATACCCATATCCCGTTAATGAAGATAGAAGATGACCACACTCAGGGAGGACAGACAGAGGGAATCAAATCGCTTTAAACATGATCTTAGATATATGCAGGTTTCTCTCACTATTTAGAAGTAGAGTGTTCCTACGAAACTGTTCGCAAGCTGATATGGTGTAAAGTGCAGTGGCACTAATTTATTACGGCTTTCTTCGTAAAAATGAAAGTCCTGTTTGGATTTCTTTTGGTTAGCGAAACAAGGTCCTAATGCAAGTCATTCGGAAAGGGAAGTGGCGAAAAGCGAACTTTTGAAAAGTGGGGGATACCTGTATTTATAAGGGCATGATATTCAGGAAGATGGGAAAGGCAAAAAATAAATAAGGTGAATCTCACATTTTATTTCCAGCCCAGCTGATCATCATTCTCTTTGTTTGCTCTTTTTCCTCTATATCTCTCTTTCTCTATTGATTCCTCCTCCCTTTCAAAGCAGACATCCTTGTCAACGGTATTAATCACACTCCTTTCCAGCTGCTTTCAGTTCAGGAACGGTTACCAGCACTTTCTGTTCGTTTCTTTGCATTTCTTTCTATAATTTCATATTTTCAGCATCTTCCCTTATTTGATTTCGCCTTCAATTTTTTTAATTCGTGGAATGTTGCCATCTCTGCCAAGGGCAGTCTTTAGTGACCATCACTCGTTGCCCTGACTCTGAGGCCATTCCACAATCCAACATAAAGTTAAGCACATTGTCATGGGTCTAAAGTCACACTTAACCCAGACCGGGTAATAACATTAGATTTCTTAACCGAAGGTGAACAGTGAAAGAAGAAGGTTTTCAGACAAAATGTTGCTTTTATGTTTGTTTTTCGGGAAATTCACTTTTATTCCAATTCTTAACATTTTTATTTAAGTTCTGTCACCAGCTGTTGTAGGACTTGAATCAAATCACTTGAAACAATATCTTTCGTTTAATTAGCTTTGCTTCTGAATTACATCCAGTGACATTCATACATTGTCCTAATCACGAATTAACATCCGAGACAATAACAATTTTGTGATTGAAATATTTGTAATTGGAAAAATGGTCAGAAGAGAGTTTGAAACATTAAGTCTGAATTTTACCAACGTGCAGCCAATGGTTTGTTCAGCAACAGCACTGGCACAAACATGAAGATTGGGGATATTAGGAGCTGCGAGTGGACAGGTTTGGTGACAGAGTGAACACGAGACATAAATCAGTTCAGGGCAAAAAGGGATCTCGAGGTTGAGCACAGTTTGTTCGCAGACGTTTGTGAGGGAGTGGTATGCAATTCATGGGCAATGAATGGAGACTGCAATTGAAACTGAAGACAATAGTTTCTTTCAATGACAAATATAGATAACAGAAATTGCAACGAAGTTCAAACTTGTTTATGGGATTAATGAATGACAGAGGTAGAGAACACCAACAATAGCGAGAATAGATGAATAGCACACCCTTCACCCCGCCCAGAATAATCATCAGCCCTGATAACAGCTGATAGCCGATCTGGTAGAAATTCCCAATAGGGGGAAATCTTGAAAAGACTCAAGGAAAACCTCCTCTCCATTGTTGTAAAGTTCCAGTCAGTTATTCTCCGATTCAGATCTGTGCAGCTATTGATCTCTGTTACTGTTGGAGCTGATGCATCTGTTACTATAGTGGGATAGCACACTGAATGAAGCCTCTTACTAATAGGAGAGGGAAAGCCTCCAGTGCCACAGTTGCATTGCATGGAGACTGACATCAATAACAGTCAGAGCAAACAGTCCCAGCTTTCAACTCAGCGCACAATATATCTGGACTGGACGACATGTTGACATTGTTGGCTATTGGTCACATCTCTCATCACCAACTGCTATATTGAAGTCAGTTGTGTGGGAGAATAAGAATATTTTCTTTTCGTAGGCGACATGATTCTGCTCTGTTTTCCGTTTACTATGCTGTAATCAGCTCTCCAAAAATCCCTCCACCCCCCAAAAGAAACCCAATCAGGATGTTGTTACTGTGCTGATCTCTCCTCCACGGGAACAAACGCTAGCGAACAGACTGTCACTGGGCGCAGTTGCCCTGAACACAGACAGGAAGTGTGGACTTCACTGAATGTTCCTCTCACTGGTCTAATAAGGCAACTTTGGAAATTCCATACAGAATATGGTTCAGAAATTTATTTATATAAATTAACAGACTTCTAAATGCAGTTTTAGTTACTGTAAATCATATTTTTTTCCGCATTTTGGCCTCCGTCCAAAACCAAAATTGATAATTACAATGAACTTATTCATTAAGACTTATGAATTAATGAGTCAGTTTCGAATGAACATGATATTGGCTGGGAGATAGGGCGGAATGGGGGCAGGAGCTGTGGAGACTGCATGGGGAGTACAATGATATTCCTCTGTCATTATCACTCTTTCTGACAGACAGAATTAAATCTAGTGCATAACAAGGAAACAGCCAATATTTGGGAGATGCAATGTTGAATGACAATGTGAACTAAAAGGATAACATTAAACGTGATAAAGTGAACTATATTGTATATACACACCATTTAATCATTGGGAATACAGATTGAGTAGGGTCACCGCATCTGAAACATTAACTTTGATTTCTCTTCACAGATACTGCCAGACCTTCTGAGTTTGCCCTCTAAGATCTGTTTATCTTTTTGTTTGAGATTGATCATATTGTTCATATCTGGCAGTAAACGTAAAATTAAAAGCAGGCACTAATAGTAAAATGGGAATGACAATGGGGATAATACAGGAGACTAACAGTAGAGATATAGTCATTCTAAGCTGGAAGAGACAATGGGCTGAGTTTCCCCCACTTTTGATGTAAATAATTCAGTGTTATGTAATCAAAACCTTTGGAGAGGGGGTAGACAAGCCGGTCCATTGAAGGACACAGAGTGCTCCACTATCAATAATCTATTCCTATTATCTTATGAAATTTCAGCTGCTTCAAAATATATTTTCAAACAAAGTGGAGTTCCTGAGATTTACAGAATATTCAGAAAAATGTTCTTTTTTTTCCTTTGAATCTTAAAGAAGAAACAGATTTAGGTCGTAATACAGGTGTCACAGACACAACAACTATAACAGCAACAGGAAAGGACTACATTGTCCATATATAACCAAATTCAGCATGTAGCCCTGTCAAGAAACATGAAATATAGTGATACAGAAACATTAAATACAAACAGAAAATGGTGGAGAAATGCAACAGATGAGGAAGTATCTGCAGAGAGAAACAGAGTTAACATATCGAATATGATGTGACACTGTTCTGAAAAAGTCATATTGGAATCAAATGTTAATTATGTGCATCTCTGTTCAGAGGGTGCCAGACCGGCTGAGTTTCCCTCCAGCTCTTTCGATTTCTTTTTCTTTCTGAACTGTGATAAATTGACTGATCTGGAAGATACAAGCAAAGCTGCTGTCTCAATTGAATCTCGAGTAATTTGTAATGAACATTAAATGAGAAATTACAAAGTCCCTATGTTTGACAGGGCTCCAAATATCGATGACGTATTGCATTGTGGGACAAAATCATTGTGCGACATTGTTGAAAAAAAAACGAAGTTGCTGCAAAAGGTCTGCAGCTTCTGTGCAGAGAAATCAGAGTTAACGTTTCTGGTTCGGTGACCCTTCCTCAGAGCGGATGGTAGCCCTGAAAATGTTGGTTTCTATACAGCAAAGGCTGAATAGCTGTTAATGGAGACAGTTAGGCGCTAACAATAGGGGGTGAGTAATGGAAGGCGATGCGAGAACTCGGCCTGGTATATGGGTAGGGGACGAGGACATTGGAGAGTTCAGTCGCTAAAGTTATTTAACATTATTTTGAGTCTAAATGGCTGCAGGGTCCGTCTGCAGAAAATGAGGTGTTGCTTTTCCAGCTTGCGTTGAAATGTCCTGGAACACTGCAGTAAACCTGCCACAGAGATATTGGCCAGGGAACAGGATGGGATATTAAACTGTCAGGGAACTGGAATCTCAGGGTGTTTTGTATAGGTACAACTTGGATATTGATCAAATCTCCCATCACGCAGTCTACCTTTAGTTTCCCCAAAGTAAAGCAGACTACATTGTGAGCAGCGAATGTCATAGATTAGATTGTGGGAAATGTTGGTAGAATGCTGCTTCACTGGGAGGTATGTTTGGGCACTTGCAGAGTGTGGAGGGAGGAGGTAAATGGGAAAATGTAACAGCTCCGGCAGGGGAAGTTGAAGTGGACCTGTGGTGAGGGGTGGGGGAACTGGGGAGAGGTTTTGGCAGTTATTAAAGTGCGGACTGGGGTGTCCTGGAGAAAATTGTCCCTTTTGAAGGCGAAAAAGGGAGAGGAGACAAATATGTGTCTGGTGGTGGAGGTGAGGAAATGCAGACTGATGATCTTCTGCATATGAACGCTGGTGGGATGGTAGGTAAGGACAGGGGGAACTCGAACGCTGTTGCAGGAAGGTGGAGGGAGACTGAGGGTAGATGTGCAGGAGGTGGGTCAGAACAGATTGTGGGCCCTGTCGTCAACAGTGCTGGGGAATTCTCGGTTGAGGAAGAAGGTGGACATTTTAGAGGCCACATTTTTGAAGTTGACATCATCAGAAGCAATGCAGTGGAGATGGAGGAACTGGGGGAATGGAATGGAGTCTTTGCCGGAAACACTATGTGAGGATGTGTACTTCATGTAGCTGTGGGAGACGGTGGGTTAATACTGGATATCAGTAACCGTCTATCCATAGAAATAGAAGCAAAAATGTCGAGGAAAGGAAGGGAGGAGTCAGAGATAGATGAGATAAAAGTGAGGAAGGGGTGCAAATTGGAAACGATGAACGTTTCCACCCTTATCGGCACAGGCTGAATAATACAATCAGGGTTGGATCGAATCATACAGCGAAGTCTGTTCAGACGGTGATAGGTTGGATAGGGTGAGGGGGATGCAGAGAAATTAAGACAAACAGTGTCACATGGAGAGTTGTTCATGAACAGATTGAGTTCAAGTAAACGCAAGAGAAATTAGTCCAGGTGGAGGGAGAGTGTTGGAGCTGGGCGAAGGGGCTATGGGATTGGGAGTCGACTCTTGCCGAAAGAAATGGACACCGAGGAGAAGGCGGTGGAAGAGGAGTTCAACATTATGTCGTGCTTGAAATTCATTAAAGTGAGGGCACAGAGGGATAAAGCTGATACCTTTGTTGCGTACAAAACATTCAGCATTTGAGTGTGGAAGGTTAGATGGGATGGTTAATACATGATAGGAGGTGGTCTTGGGGGAGGGGATGGACTCAGAGTGCAGGGCATGGGTGATGTGGCAGGTTCCAGAGGCTCATAGGCATCTCTGAGTTGTTTCATCTTGTGGGCCTCGTATATCTGGCGAGCATGGCGAATGAACTGGAGAATGAAGTAGAATTGGGGAATGGTGCTGCCTTAAGCCAATGTGATGTGACGCTGTTGAACGAGAAAATGTTGATCTCAGTGGCACTGACATCGCACGATCAGTCCTCAGAAATTAACTGGTTGAAAATAATCGGAATCGTTATCTTATTGTAATGCTCTGATTTCATTGGGGTGACACTCAACCTGCAAGGTCTTACATTCCTGAGACTTTAGACCAACCCGTGAAAACAGAATGTATCTTGATGTTATTAGTAAGACAAATCCATCCATGGTTTTCGAAGGCACCAGCAAAGGCAGAGCTTATTTGTCATCCCCAATAGCTCCAGGGAAGGTCTCATTGTTCATTGAGGAAATTCCCAGCACAGAATTTCCTCTGATTCCCATTGACCACAGTTTGCTGAGGGTCAATGATGCTACATAAATCAAATATTACTTTGATGCAAGGGAAGTTACTCTGATCTCACCTCAAATGACATTGGAAAATCAGTTAAAATAATAAAGAGCAAAACGATAGAACACGGCTTGTTTGAACAATGTGGTCAATGTTCTCACAACATTTAAGGAAAAACTGATGCAGGGACTTCTGATTCTGAGGAGAGGTTTGTCCTATTGGGATGAGGCTGTTTAGTTAAGCGTTGTGACACAGAGACAGAAAGAAAACATCGTTTACACGTTGTATTGGACAGTGACAGACATACACTGATGTCTGTTCCTATTGGACATTGATCATCCCAATCTCATCATTCAATGATGACCAATAGCTGCACAGAAGCCAGCAGTTCCCATTACCCCAGTTGGAAAGCAAAAATGGAAAGGAATGGCCATTGGAAGTGGGAGTAAATAGGGAACCGGTGTAACTTACAATGGGAGTGGGAGAAGAAAGATGTAAGAGATACCATCAGTTGAAGAGTATGTAGCAGTAGAAGAGGTAATGCAAGGGAAGTAGGAGTGTAAAAACAAAGTAGGAAGGTGGAGGAAGAATGGCTAATTAAGTTTTAGTGGGGGTAAAATACTTGCTTTAGCAGAAGTGAGGTTGGGTGAAAAACGTCACTGTTCAGGTAAATTGGAATCTGGTTCCATTTAAAATTAAGATGTGATGGACTTCTTTTTCTATGACTTGATTCTTGTTGAGATTGCACATTCACTCTGTATTTCTGTATCTCCATCAAATGCAGATGACTTTTTTTTTCTCTGGTATGGTGTCTCAACATTTTTGATTTTTTTAACAGTATGTATTTGCTTCCAATTTAATGTCGACATGAGCATATGACTTGATCTCCTGCAGTTTGTCCATAACGTAAAACTTAATTGAGTATTTATCCTCATCCCATTAGCTGATTCAAGCAATGAATCTGTGTCCATCCTGCAGATGAAAAATTCTTCAGTTTTGACTCTTGTTACGAAGAACAGTGCCACACAAAAGGCGAATGTTCCAGTGCAAGGTGCCAAACATTAGTTCATCCTAAATTAGTTACACGCTTCATGAATAAGACATGCTGAGGGGCAGAGTGCAAAAGGTGAATTCAACTCTGTGTCGAAAATGCTATGTGCAGCTCCCTCATTATAGACGTTAACTACATCACTTTGTAAATTCCTCAAAATAGGAATAGCAAGAGACTGGAATTCTTAATTCTTTTTCTGTAAATAACATGTGGAGAACAGGAAGGAAATCAAGGTTTGTTTGTGATGTTCATAAATGATGATAGTGAGAATGTGGAAGATGGATGGCAGTGGAAAGATAACTAATGGGGATGACACAAAGATTAGCTGGGTGGTTCACAGTGAGGAGGAAAGGGTTAGACTACAGGACGATATAAACAGATGATTTCTATATCTAGTTAATGGCAGATGAAGTTTAACACTGATAAATGTGAGGTGATGCACATCTGAATTAACAAGACAAGTGAGTACTCAAACTGTGAAGGGCGAGGGCTAATTTAACTCATTTTTTCATTGCAACAAGAAAGGTTGAGGAGGGAACCTGGTACAGGTGTACAAGAGCAGAAGGGGAATGGAGAGGATGAACAGACAGCAGCTGTTTCCCTTACTCGATAGGTCAAAAACAAAGGGATACATACTTAAAGTGAAAGGCAGGAGATTGAGAGAGGATTTGTGAGCCTCTTTTGAACTGAGAGGGTGGCACACACATAGAATATAAAATTCCAACGGTGTGGAAATAGGCTCTTCGGCCCAACAAATCCACACTGACCCTCCAAAGAATAACCCACCCAAACAAGTTCCTCCTATATTTACTCCTGACTCATGCATCTAACCTACACATCCCTGAACACTATGGGCAATTAAGCATGGCCAATTCACCTAACCTGAACATCTTTGGATTGTGGGAGGAAACCGCAGTACCTAGAGGAAACCACGCAGACACAAGGAGATTGTACGAAATCCATACAGGCAGTCATCCGAGGCTGGAATCAAACCTGGTTCCCCAGCGCTCTAAGGCAGGAGTGCTAACCAAGGAGCCTCTGTTCTTCCCCTGGTGACATGTGTCTGGAATGCATTGCCTAGGCGGGTGATTGAGCAGGTAATCTCACAAACCTTTTAAAAAGCCGTTGGATGTGCACTTGGTAGTGCAGGCTTTCATTTTCATTCAATGATTCTATGTGGTGGCAGCCATGAACACTCTGATATATTCTGAAGCAATAGCGAATGGTAGTTCCTGGTTTGTTCCATTGACTGATCAGTACTTGAGCTTCCAGTGAACTGCTGGTGTTATTTCCCACTTTCTATTCAGGTGTTTCGGTTGCCTTGAGTTGGTAATCTAATTTCCTGTAATGTAATTTTCTGCCCTTTTTCTCAGAGGGTGGTAGATGGAGTCTAAATTGATGTCTTTATTGATGGAGTTCCAGTTGGAATGCCGTGTGTCTAGGAATTCTAGTGCTTGTCTCTGTTTGGCCTGTCCTAGGATGGATATGCAGACCCAGTCAAAGTGGCGTACTTCCTCATCAGTACGTAAGAATATAGTGTTGGTATCATGTCTTTTGTGGCTAGTTGATGTTCATATATCCTGGTGACTAGTTTTCTGCTTGTTTTCCGTTGTAGTGTTTGTTATAGTTCATGCAAGGCTTATTGTTCCTGGACCAGAATAGAAAAAGATGTGAATTTATTGCAGTGTTCAAAAGTATGAAAAAAGTTGCAGAGTAGAAAAAGAATGCTCTATTATTTGGTATCACATTATCAAGGACATCTAATTTCAAGGTTGTCAGCAAAAGAGCTAGGAGTGAAATAAGGAAAAATGTCCTTATTTAGAGAGTTGTTACGAACTGTAATTGACTGGCTGGGAAAGTTGTGGATGAAGATTCAAAAGAGAACTGGATATGTATTTGGAAATCATGAATGTCACGGGCAATAGAGAGCGGGCTGGCAAATGGGAGGTGCTTGGGAGGCATTTTTGGAGCTGATTCATACATATTAGCCAATGACCACCTCCTGTACTTTAAAGGGAGACCGTGTTAGGGAGTTGGAGCTGGGCAACACAGTGGCTCAGTTGTTAGCTTTGCTGCCTCACAGCACCAGGGACCAGGGTTCAAAACCTGCCTCGGTCTATGTGGAGTTTGCACATTCTCCCCGTATCTGCATCGGTTTCCTCTGGGTGCTGTGGTTTCCTCCCACAGTCCAAAGATGTGCAGGTCAGGTGAATTGGTGATGCTGAATTGCCCATTGCGTTGTGTGTGGAGGAATGGGTCTGGTTGGGCTGCTCTTCAGTGGGTCAGTGTGGACTTGTTGGACTGAAGGGCCCGTTTCCACACTGTAGGTAATCTAATCTATGATGCAGTCAGGGTCATTCAAAATACTGAGAACTTCACAGATAAGTGCTTAAGTGTGGTGGCCATACCCAAGACACGCCCCTAGTTATGTTCCTTTAATGTCTGTAATATTCCAGTCTAATGTTCATCACCCTGAGTTCATTCGCTGTGTTCCTGATGAAGGCCTTTTGCCTGAAACGTCAGATTTTACTGCTCTTCGGATGCTGCCTGATCTATTATGCTCTTCCAGCACCACTAATCCAGAATCAGGTTTCCAACATCTTCAGTCATCGTTTTTACCCAGCCTTACCTGTCAGTCCTGTTGTATTTAAATAAACACAATTTAATCCAACAGGCGTTCCTTGCGTCCTGTCGTGTTCCAGGCAGAGAGTAGAAGGGCGACCACCAGGAATGGCAAAGGGAGAAGACAGGGAGTGCAGGAATCTCCTGTGGCTATTCCTCTCGAAAATAAGTATACCGTTTTGGATTGTTGAGAATGATGACCGTTCAGGGGAAAGCAGCAGTAGCCAGGTTGCTGGTAATACCACTGGCTCTGGGGCACAGCGGGAAAGAGTAAAGGTAAACAGGACGTTCGAGAGAGGAGGAGCATTTGTTAAAGAGGGACAGATCGGAGATTCTGTGGCCACAAATAGGAATCCAGGATGGTGGGTTACCTCCCAGGTGCTCGGGTCCAGGATGTCTCCAAGTGGCTGCAGAACACTATCAAAGGTGAGGGTGAGCAGCCAGAAATCATTATTCACGTTGGCACAAATGGTACCCGTAGAATAGGGACGAGGTCCTGCAGTGTGATTGCTGAGAGCTAGGAGAAACATTATTGTGATGATCTAAAATCTGTAAATGCATCAGGAATGTTTCCTCAAGCAGTGTATCGAGTGTCCTACTCGGGAAGGGACAAAACTCGAAATTTTCTGAGGAAATAGGGCTGGACAGGTGATTGAATTAATAGTGGAGGAGAACTTTGGGACAGTAACCACTGTTCTATTAATCTTCAAATAGTTATGGAGAGGGACAAAACAGGTCCACATGTGCATGTTCAAACTTGGGGTCTGGCTCAGGTCCAGGGCAGCTGGGATCAAGGGAATCCATGGAGGTTTCTAAGAGATACAAGAGTCTATGGAAGAAGGAAATCGGTAGGTTGAAAAAGGGGCAAGAAAGGTAATTGACTGAGAAGATTAGGATGAATCCAAAAAGCTACTTGAAATATATTAAAAGAAAAGCAATAGCTACAGAGAAAATAGGACCACTCGAAGATCAAAGTGGACAAGCATGTGTGAAACCATAAGAGATGGGTGAAGTCCTCAACGAATATTTCTACTCTCTGGTTACCGTGGAGAAATACATGAATACTTGGGAACTTGAGGAAGTTAGTAGTGATAGCTTAGCGACAACCAATATCATACTAGAGAAGATTTGGGACGCAATTTCTCTTTCATGTCCAATTTTTTGTAGCCCTCCACTCTCTGATGTGTCACAATCCATTGACACCCGCTCGCACCCCCCAAATAGTTCAGTGATGTAGCCTCCCCTAACTGTCTGGTCCCAACTGTCACTAACTTCTGAGAGAAGGTAACACACCTCACACATATTGCTTGGCCTATTGACATGGATAGAAGATATGAACAGAGCGTAAAGTGACTGGCCCTGATATCACGGCAGTATGTGATTGAGCAAGATGTCAAGGAGACTGATTAAAATTGAACTTGATGGGAATCATTTGTAAACTCCCCGCTGGTGGGGTCACTCAGAACACAATGTGGCTGGTGGACATGAATCCTCTCAGTCCCTGGATATCTCTGTGGGCAATCCTCAGGGTAGCTTCTTCGGCACAAACATCTTCAGTTGCTTCATCGATGTTTTTCCCTCTGCCGTACTATCAGAGGTAGGGATGTTCTGTGAAGATTATACAATGTTCATAACAATGAGTCACCTCCTCAGGTACTGAAGTATAATAACTGGACAACATTCAAGTTTGTGCTGTTAATGTATAGGTAACATTAATCAAAAGCATTGCTGGGCACTAAACATTTTCATGTTAAAAAAAAGGAACCCCTAGAGCAACTCTAGCTGGTTTCACAGTAATGTAAAAAAGCCATTCATTCCATCAGATCTATTGGATAACAACAGGCTCAACGCATTTCCTCTCTCCGGCCTATCCCACAAGAAGACAATTTAAAAAAACAGCAGCTATTGGAATCCAAAATAGACATACAGGAGGCTGTAAGAACAGAATAAGCAAGGCAGTGTCAAGACGTTGAGAAATGAACGCCTAGGATATAACTCTTCGTCAGGACTGTGGTTAGGAGTAAGGGGGTCTATAGATAAAGGGGCGGTGAGGGGGGAGGAGGCAGAGTGGCGAGATGGGCATAAGTGAACACAGATAAAGGGTATCAGCCAGTTGGTGATGGGAGAACTGAATACAGTTGGTAGCTGGTTGAAGGGTTGATCAGAGGAAGGGAAGGGAGAGGACAGCCTTGGAAGGGAGGCGGAGGTTTGGAAGGGAGGCTATTTGAAATTGGAGAATTCAGTGTTGAGTCCCTGGGGTGGAGGCTGCACAGGTGACATATGAGATCTTGTTCCTCCAATTTATGGTTTGGTTCATTGTGGCAATGGAGAAGGTCAAGGATGGCCATGTCAGAAAGGGATTGGGAGGGAGACTTGAAATATAAAGTGACTGGGAGGTCAGGTCAGCCCTGAGAAGCCTAACTGCGATACTCAGCAAAACATTCACTTCATCTGCATTTGGTCTTCCTGATGCAGTGAAGAACACATCGGGTGCACCAGATGCAGTAAACTAGGTTTGGATTCCACCACCTGGCACATCTCCCAGAAGACTTTCCCCTTCATTATCGTGCCACACTCCCCACCAATCTCCCCCATAACCACCAGGTACCTTCTCCTGCAACCGCAAAAGATGCACCTGCTGGAACACCACCTCCTCCACCTCCTTATTGGGCTTCAAACAGTACTTGCAGTTCAGAAAGAGGTTCACCTGCCTCTCTTCCAAACGAATTTACTGCATCAGGTGCTCCCGATGTGGTCTTCTCTACATCGGGGAGACCGAACATAAACTAAAGGCACATATCACCGAGCATCACAGCCGAGCCTGCAGGGGCCAACATGACCTCTCAGTAACCGCCCATTTGAATTCCTTTTTCCAATCCCTTTTCGACATATCCATGCCTGGCCTCCTCTGTTGCCTTGGTGAGGCAGACCGTAAATTGGAGGAACACTACCTCATTTGCCTGGCAATCCTACCACCTGGACGACGCAACATTGAATTCTCCAATTTGAAATAACCTTACTATCCATGTCATTACTCCATTTTCTGCCTATAATCCTCCCTTCCATTCCAGCTTACGACCCCCCCTTCCAGCTCCCAACTGGATCCATCCTTCCCATCGCCCAACCAGGTTGCATTCACCACTTGTGTCCACGTATCCGTACCTCACTATCCCGCTGCTCTCCCCACCCCAAACACTCCCTTCCCTCTTTATCTGCAGCTCCCACTACCCCTCACTCCCAATCCTGAAGAACTGTTAAACCTTAAATGTTGACTTTCATACCTCATGATGCTGCCTGGCTTGCTGTGTTCTTCCCGCCTCCTGTTTGTCTCCTGTAACTCAGGAGGATAGTCTAGTCAGCACAACATGCTGGTAGGCAGGAACCATTGGTTGCCCATTGAAGTCCTTGAACCTCTGCCCTCAGGCCAGGCGGAAGACATTTAGTCCCTCAAGACATTGACACGTGAGCAGAAGAGGTCATTCAGTCCATCCTAAAAGTTACACTGAAATACGAGGATGTCTTTGATGCTGCAACATGACAAACCAATGAAGCAGATACTGAACAGACAGACTGCTCCATGTTGTTCCTCCTGGCTCCATTGCTATTGGTACACATGTGTTATGTTAATATGGTTTGCTGACCATGAGGAGGGAAAGTGATTGGTTTGTAGCAAGTCCCAAGGAGGCATGTTCCATCTGCGAGATGTTATGGACTAGGCTAGACCACTCAAAACATTCTTAACCAGGCAGCCCAGAGCATAGCTTCGCGAATTGTTTCGGTAAGTGTACAATGAAAATTACCCGGGGTACTTTAGCTTCATTGACTACCAGATTTTAAAACAGACAAAAACTTTATTCATAAAATTACGCAATGAAACACAAAGAGCAGAATAAAGAACCCTGACACAATTCAACATATTCAGCTAGACTTAATTATGTTGTTTTGGAATATACACAACTGTTCCAATAAGCAAACTCCGAATAAAAAACAGTATAAATGGAACACATGCTTCCAGATTGAAGTTGAAGGTCAGAAAAGAGAAGGAGTTTCCACATAGCTCCCTGTTGAACTTCCCAGTTCAAGACTCAGCTGAAAAGTGCTCAGCTCAGCTCAGTTCGTTCAGTTAAAAGAGCTCACCACTCCCCCGTTCATCATACAATTCACTTATAGAGCACAACCACTTTGGCCCGGAGTCGCACATGTTTATATTTTCTGGCAATAGTCCCTCAGGAGTGCATATCTCCTCATCCCTCAACATTTCAGACTGAGAAGATCCTGTGTCATTTAATATTGGAACCTCCTTACCAATTACTACTGGCCTATGTGAATAAACTTTACCCTTGCATGTATATTTGTTAAGCAGATCTAGCACATCTTCCTTGATCAACCTCTGATCATCCTGTACATTCTGAGGCAGTTGTCTAACTACCCTTGTGTTGTTTGTTACTTTCCAACAAAATTCCCAGGCTTGGCTGGTTTTCCTACATCTGGGTTTCTCCTAGCCCACCAACACTGTGATTTTGTGTCGCCCACTTTATTACAATGAAAACACCAGAGCCTTTGAACTTCTTTGTCCCCATCAAGGGTTTCCTTTTTGACCCTGTGGCAAATGATCCTAATGATCTTCACTGTGATCTACATTTCCCTTTCCACGTGAGGATATCTCTTTGCTCCAATTTGTATTCCGCATGGACTAACATTGAGTCTGGAAGCTAAGCCGAGTTTATGGACCAGTTCATAATCATCAGCCACGTCAGCTGCGAACCTTGATGTTATCACTCTCTGCTCTTCCACAGGAGTTCGCATTACTTCAGGCAGTGAATTTTTGAAATCATCCAAAATGCTTTCCTCTCGAAGGGCATCATAGGTTTGCTTGATTTTTAAAGCTCTTAATCATATATCGAAATTACTCTGTTTGATCCATTCAAACTCAACCGAGGTTTGACCAGGATCCCTCCTTAGATTCCTGAAAGGTTGCCTATAACCTTTTGGTACAAGCTCACTTAAAATGGCCTTTTTTCACGTCCTCATACTCCCCAGATACCTCCTCTGATAGAGATGTGAATACCTCACTAGCTCTACCTTCAAGTTTCGTTTAGATCATTAAACCCACATTGCCTCTGGCCACTGCATTTGTTTCGCCACCTTTTCAAATGAGTTGAAAAAGACTTCCACATCCTTCTCATCAAATTTAGTCAATGCTTACTCATCCTCAATCTTTTCCTGACTAAGTATAACCTCAGCCTTTAACTCCAGAATTTTACGCTGACTTTCCTTTTTAAGTGTAAGGCTTTTTTTTGCTTTTCAAAAGCTCTGTCTTTCTTTCTCCTCTGATGCTCTCTATTTTGTCTCTCGTCTGCTGTTCTCTCTTTTCCCTCTCTTCTTTCTTTCATCGTAACTCAAACTGTTTCATTTCTGCTGCCCTTTCCTTATCCCTCGCTGCTAACTCATGCTGCTTCATTTGCAATTGAATTCTTGCTCGCTCTGTGGATTCTGATGGCTTCTTCATCATGTTTAATTGATGATCTCCTGCTGTAATTATCTCTCCTTTCCTCACAGAAGCAGTCAGTTCCAATTGCAGCTTCTCTGCTAATTCTTTCAACTTTGTGTCATTCACCTATTGTAAAACCTCCAAAGTCACTGCGCCCACATCCAGAAAACTTCTGGCGAGTGAAAGAGCCATTACTATCCCAAGCTTTGTCTACTCAACGAAACCAATATCCGAAATAAAGAGACTAGCACCTACCACTCGCTGTTTAAAATCCCACAAAGAGCCCCCAAACTGTTATGGACTCGACTAGACCACTCAAAACATTCTTCAGCAGGCAGCTGCGAGCAGAACTTTGCAACTTGTTTTGGTAAGTTTCAATGACAATTACCCGGAGTAAGATACCTAGGTTGTATCCTAAACAATACCTGTAAATTCACAAAATTTTACAATGAAACACAAAAAACAGATTAAAGAACCCCGACAAAATTCAACCTATCCAACTACACTTACTTATGCTGTGCCGAATACACACAACAGTCCCAATAAGCAAATTCCCTTTAAAACCCATTAGGAATGGAACACATGCTTGCAGTTTGAAGTTGGTAAGCAGAAAAGAGAGAGAGGTTCCGCACAGCTCCCTGTTGAACTTCCCAGTTCAAGATTCAACTAAAAACTGCTCAGATCAGCTCAGCTCAGTCGAATAAAAGAACTGACCACTCTTCTTTCTTTATCTTGGTCACTTCAAAGGCTTGACCAATTTGTTCTGAAGTCTTATCTGTTTACATATATGCAGAAGGCTTCTGGAAATCCTTTTCATCTATGTACCAAACCAGACTGACCGGAGTCAGGTCCTGTTTTATTGCCCCTCTAAAAAAAATCAAGGACTCTGTCTCCTTGAACCAAGGAACAGCTTTTAGCTAAAATAGACTAGCTTTGTGGTAGAGAAGACAGACTCGTGTTCTGTTTGGAGGTCAGAAGCTGGTAGGAATGGTTAACAGTATCAGAAGGTGGCTGCTGACTGATTTGTGAACAGTATCACGTTCAATACAGGTGCACACATCAACTGCACTTTGAAACGATAAGAGTTCATTCAGAACCTGGAGCTCTCTCGAAACCAACATGGGGGCTCCACAGAGCGACATAAACTATCATAGTGTCATAGAATCCTACAGCATGGAGACAGGCCCTTTAGCCCAAACTGGTTCATGTTGACCAAAATGTTCATCCATGCTCACCCCGTTTCCCTGCACCTGGCCTATATCCTTCTAAACCTTTCCTATCTATATATTGCCCAAATGTAAAGACATGTATCGCGGAAAACATGTTATATTTGTTTTGGAAATAATGAATGTTGGTCCATAACTCTCAAGTTTTAATGCAATCAGTTTTTACTCTTTTGTAGCATTACAGATTAAACAGACATTTCCTTCACACTCTCCTCATGGTACCATATCTGCAGGGATTAGTGCGATGTAATTCATTTAAACTGTCTCTCTATAGCAAGGAGATCATTCATTTTAAAAAGAGAAAATCTGTTCACAGTGCCCATAGTAATGTCTAAATAACACTCTACAACTGCAGGAAGGCGTCTTCACTCTTATACTTTAATCACTTTGCATGAAGGAAACCACACATTTACTGTGCTGATTCCTTACTGCTCCGTATGAATTCTGTCAGTGAATGATGGCCAAGGACATGCAGATCCTTCTCACAAAGAGAACTTCCCACTTTCTCGCCTTCTCATGAATACAAAATGAGAAGGATGGTATGTTTTGTCAATACATTTCTTTGCCTTATGAAGCAAAGCCACATCAACGGCAACAACACTATTGCCAGTGGAGATGGTGGGAGATACTGAGGAGGTGATGGCCGACCTGTATTGTCTCTAGAATATTAACCCAGGGACCCAAGTGATGACCTAGGCCCCGGATTCGAATCCCACCACAGCAAATGTTGGCATTTGAATTCAATAGAATATCAGAAATTAAGTATCAAATACAACAATGAAACCATTGTCAATTGTCGGACCTGGCACCCTCATTCCCTCCAGGGAAGTAAATCTACCATCTTCACCTGGTCAGGCCTACGTGTGACCCCAGACCCATAGCAATGTGATTAACAATCAGTTGCAGTTTGAAATGGCCAAGCCAGCCACTCAGTTACATCACTCATTATAAACTCTCAAAGAAATGAAACTAGACGGAAGTAAGCATTGACTACTCACAGCCCACAGACTGCATTGGGTCAGGAAGGCAGCTCACCAACACCTTGTCAAGGACAATGAAGAAAGGGAATTAAATACTGTCTCTGCATCCGTTAATGAATAAAAGTGGATTATCACACTCAGTGAAGACAGACAAAAGGACATAACTCACTTTAAGCAGTGACTTTGATGTGTACTCTACATGTTCACGTTTTTCAGCAACATGGGAACAGGAGAAAAATAAATAAGATTAATCTCGTTTTTCTTTATTTCCATTCCAGCTGATCATAAATAATCCTTTTGTTTGCTTCTTTCTCTCTATCTTTCTCTTTGTCTCGACCCGGCGCTGCTAAATCTGCTCAGTTTAATTGACACTTCCACGTTCTTTTCATTTCTGATCTCGACCATCATTCTTTGTTTTATTTAACCTTTACTGGTGTTATAAAATGGGATGTCTGCATCATTGAAAGGGGCAACATTGGTTGACCTCACTAAATACCCGTTACAGTGTGGTCATTCTTTCAAACAGTGTAGAGCCAAGCGCATTGCTGTGGGTCTGACGCCAGTCTTAAGCCAGACCAGATAATAATGCTGGATTTCATTAACAAAGCGCATTATTGAGATGAATAAACTTATTGGCAAAGTGTTGGTGATGTTATGGTTGATAGTAGTGAAATTCGCTTTTATTTCCAATTCCTGTCATTTGGATTTAGGTTCTGACGGCATCTGTGGTAGGATGTGAAACAGTGTCTTTCTTGTAAAACCTGTGGTTCTGAATTGCATGGCCAGTGACATTAGTATTCTAACACAGTGACCCTATCATGAATTTACTTCAGAGACACGAACAAGGTTGTGATGCACATACTTTCAACTAAAAGAGTACTTAGAAGAGAGCTGGAACTATGAAACATGTATTTAGCAAGGCATAGATAATAGTTTATTTAGCAATAGCACTAACGCCAGATAGGGACTGGGTATATTTTGGAGCGGGTAGGGGATAGGTTTCGTGATGGATACCGAGACATAAAACAATTCAAAGCGAAATGGGAAATCATGATTGTGAACAGTCTTGTTCTCAGATGTTTGTGAGGATGGAGTTTGGGGGCGCAGTGGTGGAGTTCTGATAATGAATGGAGTTTGCAATTGAAATTGAAAACAGTAGTTTCCATACTTGCAAAATATAGGTAACAGAAATAGCAATGAAGTTCACCATGGTTTATGAGATTACTATTTGGAAAGAGATGGGGAGACTTACCAGGAACACCAACAATAGCGAGCATGGGATAGTAACCAGCCTGAATAATCATCAGTACGCCTAATATCCGCCACGGTAATTTTGACCAATACACGGAGAGATAATAAAAACCAAAGGATAGACCCCTGTCCATTGCTGGAACATTCCAGTCTAATGTTCTCAGATTCTGATCCATTGTTGTAAAATTCCAGTCTAATGTTCTCAGATTCTGATCCATTGTTGTAAAATTCCAGTCTAATGCTCTCAGATTCTGATCCATTGTTATAAAATTCCAGTCTATGGCTCTCAGATTCTGATTTCTTCTCTCCATGTCTCTGTAGCTGTTGATCCCTGTCAGTCTCAGATGGATGCATCTGCCGCTACAATGGAATACACATTGAAATAATACCCTTACTAATTGGAGAGATCTTGCAGTGACATAATTAGAATCCATGCAGACTGACATCAATCACAGTCACTGAACAAACAGTTCTAGTTAATCCCTTTAGGTATGGTTCCTGGACTGGATTGAATGCTGACATCGCTGGTGATTGGTCTCATTTGCCATCATGAATTGCTCTTATGAAGTCAGTTGTGGGGGAGAATGCCAGATGTTTCCTTATTGCAGACGAGATAATTCTGCTGTTGTGTCTGTTTGCAATGTTGTAACCAACCGAACCCACATCCCTGCTCCCACCAAATAAAACGCAATCAAGACGTTGTTACGGTGCTGATCACTCCTCCAGTAGACCAGGCACCAACCAATAGATTTACAATGGGCATATTTGCACTCCAATACATAGGAAGTGTGGATTTACCAGGGCATTTCTCTTATTGCTCTAATAAGGCAATGTTGTATCTTCAACACACAATGCGTTTCAGCACTGCATTATGTAAATTCACAAACACATTAATACACTTTATTGACTTTAAAGCAGTAAGTCTCACAGTTTTTTTTTTGCATTCAGTCCAAAGTCAAATGTGATTTTTTTTTGTCACAAAGCTGGTCCCTTTACAAGGTTTTGTTGTCATTGATTTTTATTTTCCAGAGAAGTTCTAAACCACCCAAGGTTCCAACATGCCTGAATTTTGAATATTTCATTTGTGCCCTTTTGTTTATACCTAACAAATAATTCTTCAGGCAGAAGGCTTTCAAGTCTTTAAAATAAAACTGATACAATCAAGAGCACGTGGCCAGCTTTCTGGCTGCACAGGTCAGTTCAGTTCGGGGGTTAGTTGAGTCAGGTTCACTGTTGAAGCTGGACGCTGCCCCATCATTCTGCCCCTTGAATTTGTAACATTGAAGCTTTTTGTGTCGTTTTTACTATTTATGCTAAGGGGTTTGTTTATTGGGATTGTTGCAAGCATTTTGGAATCAGTATCTTTAAGTCGGGAAAGCCTGTCGGTTTCAGATAGGATGAATCATTCGGTACTCTTTTCACGGTTCATTGTGTTTCATTCCGTAATTTGTAAATAAGTGTTATTTAGTTAAAACTCGGCAGCGTGACCAGCAAATACCCTCATCGAATATGCATCATACACTTACCTTCAAATATCACAGTTACGGTCTGGGCTAAGTGCTTAAAAATGTTTTGAGGGTTCTGGCCTGGTCCTTAACAATGCACAACAACCTTGATCATTAAAACCCAAGGATTAAAGAGTCAGGGATGGAACGAATCGTATATTGGCTGGATGATAGAAAGGACTGGAACAAGTGGCTAGGCAGACTTGAGGGGAGTACAGTAACATCACCCAGTCACGATTATTCAACCCTCACCCTTTCTCACAAATGGAATGAAATGCAATGCAGAGTTAGAGAACAGGTGACACTTGGGAGATGGAATGCTGAAAGACAATGTGAATAGAAAAGGATTTTTAAATGTGATGGATAGAATTATATTATACAGATGGACTATCTAATCACAGGCTATACAGGTTGATAAGATTGCTTATACCTGAACAGGATAATCAGAATTTAAAAACAGACACAAAACAAAATGAGTGGGGTTACAGGGAGTTACATCAAATAAAACTGGATATGTTGCTCATTTCGAGCTGGTACAGAGATGATGGACTGAATGACCACCATTTTCGCTGTAATTATTCTTAGAAATGTATTAGAAGCTTTCAGAACCTGAGGGGACAATCTTATTAATAAAGGACACAGACGATGTCATCTTCAATAATCTATTCCTGTTGTTTCATAAAGTGTAGCTATTTCTAAAATGTCTTTTAAATCAAAATAAATTTGTCGAGATTTGCGCATTTAAGTGAATATTGGAAAAATGTTATATTTGAATCTTAAAGAAGAAACAGAATCTAGTTTATTACGAGTTTCACCGGCACAATTAACGGGAACAGGGATGGAGCAAATTGTTCAAATATAGCATCTCGACCCACCCAGTAAAGCAATGCATTAGAGATAATGGAAATTAGAAATACAAGCACAAAATGGCAGAGAAGTGCAATATATGAAGTAGGATCTGGAGAGAGAAACAATATTAACATATCGTGGCTTATATGAACCTGTTCTGATAAGTCATAATGGACTCAATATGGATAATCCTGTTTTTCTCTCTTCCAAAGCTGCCAGAACTGCTGAGTTTCTCTCCAACACTTTCACTTGGCGTAATGGTAGGTCACAGAGAGTAATGGTGGGTGGTTGTTTTCCAGACCGTGGCCTGTGATCAGCAGTGTTCCACAAAGGTTGCTTCAGAGTTTTCATTGTTCAGTCATTTATGTAAATGATTGGGATAAGAATATTAAAAAAAACATTGTTAGTAAGTTTGCGGATGACACCAAACTGGTGGCACAGTAGACAGTGAAGAAGGCTTTCTAAGATTACAAAACAATCTTGATGAATTGGCAGATAGAGTTCAATCTGAATGATTGCGAGGTGAAAACAATAGTGTGTGTTTGCGGCTGTCTGATGCACTGGGAACGGAATGATTTTATTACCCATCTGCTGTCGTACAACACAAAGATGTCCTCCTTAATCGTTGAGAGACCTTGCCCTCTTCCAAGTTACTCTTTTGATCTTAATGTATTTGTACAACAATTTTAGATTGCCCTTAACCTTATCTGTCAATGCTACCTCATATCCCCTTTTTGCTTTCCTGATTTCTCTCTAAGTAATATCCTGTTCGCTTTATATTGTTTAAGAGATTCAATTGAATAAAGTTCTCTACATCTAAATTAAGATTCGCTTTTATTCTTGAGTAGAGCCTCAATAACTTTAGTCGTTCATTGTTGCTTAATCTTACCAGACCTACCCTTCATTCTAACACGAACATAATGCCTCTTAACTCTTATTGTCATACTTTTGAACACGTCCCACTCGTCACACGTACTTTTTACCTGCTAACAGTCTCCTCCAATCAAACTTGGAGGGTCCTTGTCTCACGCCATTAAAAGTTATGGTACACCCAAAGTATTCCCACACGTTTACTTCCGTCACCTACTCTGCTATTGCACAAAAGAAAGTCTTGATTTGTTCCTTCTGTAATAGGAACAACTACATATTAAGAAAGATAATTTTCTTGGACACATTTGACAAATGCTTCACCATCCAAACCTTTAACACTAAGGTAGTCACAGTGAATGTTTGGAAATTTGTAATCCCCCATTATTACAACCTTAATAAGTTTACATATAACTGATATCTCCCTACATATTTGTTCTTAATTTCTTCCTTACTATGGGGGAGCGAACAGTACAATTCCATCAACGTGTTCTTTCCTTTCTTACTTTTAATTTCTACCAATGTATTTTCACTGGGCAATTTGTCACAAATGAGCATGTAGCACAATCGCTTCGAAGCGATCTTTTCTATCTTTTTTAAAAATTTCTGCCCATATATTTTAACTGGATGAATTCGTAGAAATACTTTCCATAGTTAAAACAATAATTCATTCGTTAACCAAAATTGCCAAGCCAGCCCACCCACCGCTCTCCCACCCCATGTCTCCTTTTCTATCCTTTCTATAGCATCTAACACCTGGAAGATTGAATTACCACTCCTGAACATCTCTCAGCCAAGTTCCTATAATACCTATGATGTCCCAATCCTACGATCTGAAACATGCGCTGAGTAGATCAGTCTTCCTTGTAAAACTCCTTGCACTGAAGTAAATGCATTTTAGTTCTTCAGAATTACTATATAATCTGATTCTCTCATCTTTCTTTTCTAATTGGCATGTTCCCATCACATTCAGAGCTTTCTTCATGCATCCTACCATTTACACTGCTACTTAGAGTACCTCCACTTGCCTTGTCAGTCTTTATGGTGTGAGCAAATGTCCCAGCTAAGATATTGGTGGCTTTCCCGATTTGATTAGACCAATCATTTTGGAATGGGTCTGTTCTATTCCAAACGACATTCCAAACTCCCAAAAATCTGAATCCATCAAAAACACAGCAGATCTTCATGCCATTGATTTTTCTCCTTTAATATATTTTCCCTTCCCCGCTTAAATTTGGCTTTGGGAGCAAAGCAGAAATTACTATTTTAAGGTTTTATTTTTAATACTCTACATCATCTCTTAAATTCACTCCGGACTGTTTTAATCTTCTCCCAAAAATGTCATTCATACCAATATATACGATAATTTCTGGCTTCTAAATCACACCTTTCACAATATGCTTGAAACTTACAGAGATGTACTTAATCCGAGCACCGGGAAACCAATAAACCATCCCAAAGTTTTGCTCACTGCCACAGAATCTACTGTTTATGCCCCTGGCAGGAGAATCCCCTGTTGCAATTATCACACTAAATCTTCTCAATCGCTGCCTAACCTAAAAATTGTTCCAACAGTCCAATAACCGATGGCTCTTCCATTTTCCTCAGAGAGACTATCCCCTTCAACAGTTCCAAAAACTGAACACCTGTTTGATAGAGGAATAGCCACCAGAGATTTTTGAACTCTCTTCTTACCTTGCCTGACAGTCACCCGTCTATCTGACTGATTTGTCTGGATAATAACTTCCAGCCATCTCCCTCTCTACCTTACATATGGCCTTAATAACATTATAACTATTAACAGAGTTTTTCACGACATTAAAATAGAAACATATATCTGTATACATATCAAACATACAAAAATAATCAACTGTTTAGAAAATTAACTCAATAAAAAGATTCCTCTTCAATACATTCCTCGAAGAAGGAACGTCTTCTCCAGAGCTGAATGCGTGTCGGACTTTCCAGAATGAATGCACATTTTCCCATTTAAAAATAGACTTTGAGAGATCCAAGATGGCGACGACCCAGCAAATCTGAGTCTACAGTGCTGCCCCCAAGACTTGGGCAAAGTGGGTCGCGCAACCCCACCACACTCAACAAATCCTTTAAAATAACTTTCACTTAATGTAATTAGTTGTTTAGTATTGAATTTAAACAATTTGATCTTCAGTAAAAATGACTAAAGGGAAGGGAGCCCGCAGCTCTCAGCAAGCAGGAGCCCCTCCCCCACTCTCTCCAGTTGCAGCAGAGGCTTCCGCAGCCGCCCCGGGGGACTTACCTACAGTGGCGAGCCTCGTGGAAATCATCTCCAAACTGGATGCGAAAATCGACGCTTTTATTGAAGAATCCCGAAGCCGATGGGACTCACTCTCGGCCGCGCTGCAAAAGCACGACTGAGACATTAAGGAAATCGAGCGCCGAGTCGGAGGGGCGGAGCTAAAGACCGCAACCTCCGAAACTACAGCACAATCGGCCGTGGATCGGGTCTGGACTCTCGAACAGTGAGTCCGGACCTTAGAGAATCACATTGACGGCCTCGACAATCGAGGTCGTCGGAAAAATGTTCCTTTGCTGGGCCTTCCCGAACGGCAAGAGGAAGGCCAGCTTACAGCGTTTCTCGAACAGTGGCTTCCAAAGCTTTTAAATCTGGACACTGGATCAGGCCAGGTAAGGGTGGAATGGGCCTGCCGGGTTGCAATACGCGGGCCCGGCTCAAACCAACGGCCCCATCCGGTCCTGTTCCAGCTGTAGAGCAAGAGGGAGAGGCAGATACTCTTAGAAGCCTTCAAAAATCTTGGAAAAGATCCTCAAGCCATGATCTATAAAGTATCCAAAGTCATTTTATTCCAGGACTTTTCCCCAGCTCTGGTCTAAAAGAGGAAGGTGTTCGATGAGGCAAAGAAGTGTTTAAGGGACTTATATATTCAGTGCTCCTTACGCTACCCAGCGACGCTACGCTTTAATCATGAAGGATCCGTGTATAACTTCGGATCGCCGGAAAAGACCAAGGAATTTTTCGACTCTCGTAGATAAATTGTAAGAGATAACCGATGTTGGTTTGCTTTCCCCCCACTCCGGTTTACATCCGCCCTCCCTTTTTTATATATATATTCATCTTTTTTTTTACCTTACTTAGAACATAGAACATAGAACATAGAAGAATACAGCGCAGTACAGGCCCTTTGGCCCTCGATGTTGCGCCGATCCAAGCCCACCTAACCTATACTAACCCACTATCCTCCATATACCTATCCAAAACTGTTCAATATTATCTAGGGGGTGGGGAGAGGGATTTATTTATTTGTTCTCTACTTAACGATTTTCTCCCCCCTTGTTCTTCATTTTTATTATATATATATATAGGCTGGGGGATCTAGTTATTGTTGGTGGGGAGAGGTAGTTACCACACTCTATTTTACATCTGTCCCTAGGAGCGGGGTTGTTTTCTCTTGTTATTTTGTATTATTATATTTAATTTATACTTGTTGAGGTTGTAATTTTATAGTTATATATGTTTACACATGGTATGAACATTACAAAATATATCCAGGTGTTGGTGTGGGTGGTGGGGGGTAGTGTGCTCACTGTTAACTCTAGCTCTGTAATATATGTGAATTTTCTTCATCCTATTGAGGAGCGCCTGAGTCAAGGGTGGGGCACTGGTTGGGAGAGGATATGATGGACCTTTGGAAAGGAAGTAATGCACCCTGGGAACAAGGGGGAGAATCTACATTTAAATACGTTTTGTTCAATTTAGAAATTTTTTTATTATACTGATGTGAGTGTATTAGAAAGCCTTTATTTTTGTGAATTTTATATGCTCTATGCTCGGGATGTTCTGGGTAGGGTTTCCCCACCCGAGGGGTCTCGGATTTGCCCAGACATTTATGGTTGATCGATCGGCTAAGTGGTGCACCTAGAATGTCAAGGGGAGAAATTCACCAGTCAAAAGGAAGAAAATATTATCAAACATCAAGAAAGAAATTGTTGATATAGCTCTCCTACAGGATACACACTTATTGGATAAAGAACACTTGAAATTACGACAGGGTGGATTTGATCAGGCCTTTTTTTCTTCTTTTAGCTCAAAAAGCAAGGGAGTTATTATTCTTATTCGGTAGAATTTCCCTTTCAAAATCCTAAATCAGACAAAAGACGAATCTGGATGATATATTCTGATTTAAGCTCTTCTAAATGGAGAGGAATATTGGGGTTTTAAATTTGTTTTGCCCCAAAGCACATCCTTTGACATTTATGACGGAAGCCTTCTCAAAATTGATGCCTCTCGGTGCTCATCATAATAGGACTTTAATTGTATTATGGATCCGGAAATAAATAGGATTTCCAAGAGTACTGCAAGAGTATCTTCCAGATCTAGACAATTGGTGTATCTGAACAAAGAATTAGGACTAGTAGATGTATGGAGATGCCTTAATCCACAGGGCAGAGATTTTTCTTTTTACTCCAATCCACATAAATGCCATACCAGAATCGATATGATTTTTGTCCCTTCGATTTTTAAAAATTCCATATCATCCTGTATAATGGGCAATATAGCAATTTCCGATCACGATGCTGAATATATGGAAATTAAGGCGAGGAACAATGAGACATTCCCCCGGCTTTGGCGTATGGACCCCTTCCTGATGACAGATAGTAAATTTGTAAGGTACTTCTCTCAAGAATTTAAAACTTTTTTAGAAATTAATTTCGGTACGGCTAGCAACCAATCAATGATGTGGGAGACCATCAAAGCTTATGCGCGAAGTTTGATCATCTCATACTTAGCGACCCAGAAAAAAAAAAATAAGGGAGAACAACAGCGTCTGCTTGAAGCTCGCTTTAAAGCGGCTGAAACAGCATACGCTGACAGTCCTTCTATAATTAAATTGCAAAGGATTACGGCCCTTAGGACAGCTCTTACCACACTTACCCACACTGCTGAGAGGGAAATATTATTTGCAAAACAAAGGTTATATGAATTTGGCGATCAACCAGGTAGATACTTAGCATTTCTTGCGAAGGAAAAGAACGCCCCGCAAACTATCACGTCTATCAAGGAAAGTCCGGGTATTTTGACGCATGTTCATAAAAGGATTTACACAATCTTTAGAAAATTTTATATTCTGATTTACATAAATCGCAGAATTGTGAAGACAGGACTAGGAGGATGCAATCATTGTTTTTTAAAAAATTGACCTTTCTGGACCTAACTCTGGAACAGGTATCGGTCTTGAATGTTCCCCTAACAATCCAAGAAATGCTTGACGCAATCAGGCACTTCAGAGCGGTAAGGCACCTGGCCCAATGGTTTTCAGGCTGAATTGTATAAAGAATTTACAGAAATATTGGCTGGTCTACTTATGGGCATGTATAACTACTCATACAGTCAGGGCTGTCTCCCACCTTCGCTGAAAGAGGCAAATATCTCTCTTATCCTTAAAAAAGGAAAGAATCCAGAAGATTGTGCATCATACAGATCAATATCTTTGCTAAATGTAGATTTTAAAATCCTCTCTAAAACATTAGCATTGAGGCTAGAAAGGGTATTGCCACATATCATAAAGGAGGATCAGACGGTGTTCATTAAGGGCCGTAGATCATCCAATAATGTTAGAAGGGTCTTAAATATGATTCAAGCCTGCCATCAGGGAAAGATACCAGGAGTAGTAGTCTCATTAGACGCGAAAAAGGAATTTGATAAAGTTGAATGGTCATATTTGTTTTACACATTGGAAAGGTTTGGCGTTGGAAAGGTGTTTAGGGTGCCCTCTCTCGCCATTGCTATTTACACTAATAATTGAACCACTAGCAGAAGCCATACGGGCTGACCCTAATATAACGGCCCCGAGGATTGGTACAGGTAAACATAAAATTACCCTTTATGCAATTGATGTTCTCCTATTCCTCAGTAATCCTCTGATGTCCGTACCTCGCTTAATCCAAGTTATTAATATATTTAGTGCATTCTCAGTCTATAAAATTAATTTCTCAAAATCGGAGTCTATGCCAATGGGTGGACTTGCTAGGATACCCCACTTGGTGAATGGATCCCACTTTCACTTTCGGTTTTCCCTGGAGGGTTTCTTATATTTATGCATTTTTATTACCCCAGTATTTGGTCAGTTATCCAAGGCTAACTTTGTGCATTTACCAGAAAGGATAAAGCAGGACCTCCAGCGATGGGGAGACCTTCCATTTTTCTGTCTAGGTAGAATAGCACTAATTAAAATTAATGTCCTGCCCCATCTCCTATATCCTATGAGAATGTTTTCGGTGATGCTGCCGAGGCTGGCTCTACGTAAATTATATGGCTGGTTGGGTCCCTTTATCTGGAATCATAGACGGCCCCTCATTAAGCTGAAGAAGCTACAGTTTCCAAAGGCAAGGGGAGGATTGGACTTCCCAGATTTTAGGAAATGTCAGTTAAGTTCCCTATTAAGTTACATAGCTGATTGGGTCTTGTCTGATCCACAATCAATCTGGCTGGACATCGAGGCTTCTCAAGTAAAATGCCCACTTATTAACCTTTTATTTTCAGACAAGAGGAAAATCATTACAGATCACTGCAAAAACCCTATAATACTAAACAAAATTTAAGCTTGGAATATAATGCGGCAAAATGAGGGCAACTCACATAAAACATCCCCCTGTGCTCCGATAGTGGGAGCATGGGGATTTCAACCGGCGTTTACAGATGCCACTTTCAAACTCTGGAGATCCAGGTGTATCTCTAGTTTAGGGGATCTATTTAAAGAAGTGGTCCTAATGTCTTTTGAACAGCTGCGTCAGAAATCGGATTACCGAATTGAGACCTCTTTCGATACTTACAAAGTCGAGATTACATACATTACTAGATAGTCTTTATAAATCAGATAGAGAATGTAGAGTGCGACGGCCAATGGGGCTAGTTTCCATCAGTACTATTTATCATGAAGTATTGGGAGATATTGACAATCTGCTGAAAACATGGGATCAGGATTTGGGACTAGAAATCTCTATAGAAACGTAGAATGATATGTGGGAAAACGCCAGAAAAATCACCATCTGCAACAGAACTCAGGCTATTCAGCTGAAGATACTTCACAGGGCGCATATAGCACCGGATCGATTGGCAACATTTAAAGCTGGAGCATCTCCAATGTGTCCCAAATGTAAAATAGAGGTGGGCACTCTTGTACATTGCCTATGGACTTGTCATAAGATCCGTAAATATTGGACTAAAGTAGCAAGTGCTCTGACAGAAATCTTAGGAACGGAAAATAGAGTGCACCCTGTATCTCTCCTTTTGGGCTTTTCGAATTTACCCCCCACCCCCGGATATGCAGGGAAGAGATTATTTTCTATTTTCTCTTTCTGTGCAAGGAAAAATATTTTGGTAAACTGGGCGGCTGAGGGTCCCCCTGGACTTTCAAATTGGCACAGATTAATTATGGAATGTATTCCCTTTGACGTCCTCACAAATATGATGCACCAAAAGACCAAATTATTCCATAAAATATGGCAGCCCTTCTTGAATTATATAAATACAGATATTTCGGCCATCCGAACAAGGGCTTTTATTTAATTGAGGTGGCGAAACTGGCTGGTCCGGGGCCCCTTGGGAGAAGAATCCTGCGCGAATGCGGGTTTTGTTGCATTTGATGTTAATACATTCTGAGCATGTATCTCACTACCCAATTTTTGTGTTCTCCGTTGGTTTTATTTTCTTTTTCTTATCTGAATAATGTAAGAGACTTAATTGTACACTGTGTTTAGTTGTTGGTTGGATTAGTAGTTAGTTGAGTTTTGTTTTTTTTCTTTCGGTATTTTTCTTTTGTTAAATTTTGGATATTATTTATTTAAGATTTATATCAATGTTTATACTTGGATTTTTATTTTTATTTTTGTAAACTTGTAAAACTGTTAAATTTTCAATAAAAATATCTATAAAAATAGACTTTAGGTTTTGAAACAAAGAATACTTCTGCATTTTTTTAAAAAAGGAAGCCCTTTGAAACATATATAGATTTTCCTATTTTGTTTTTGTAGAGCACCTTAAAAAGCTCGTTAAAACAATGTTCGTGTGAATTTGTTTTATTTTTTTTGTTTGTTTTTGAATGTTAATAAACAAAATGGAAAAAAATCTTATATTAATAAACTATATGAATTGCATTAAATGCAAAAAAAAACTGCAATAACTCTTTAACTATGCCTGCAATCCGAGGAGCATCTGTAAGATCCATTGTGCTCTAAGAACAATTCTTCATCCTTTATTTTTACAGTTTGAAGAGTGGGCATATGTTCTAATAAATTGCTTCCAATTCAAATAGGCTTGCCGATATGATTTGATCTCCTACTGTGTGTGTGTGCACCATCTAATTGAATCATTATTCTTATCTCTCCAGATCTTTCAAACAATCATATGAGTCTATGTCCATCATGCAGATGAAAAATTCCTTCAGCTCTGAAGGACATTCAGCAGGGAACGTTCCAAAGAACATTATCTAGGTCCAAGTCAAATCCAAATATTACAGAGGAAGTCAGTTCAACCTAGTCCAATATTAAACACAAGCAAGCCTTAGGATTAAAACATGCAGAGAAGAATAGTATAAAAGGAGAATTCAGCTCCATGTCCAAAAAGAAAATCTGTGGCTCTCTCATAAAAAGACCTCAACTGCATCACACCGTAAATTCATCAAAATAGGAAGAACAAGCCGCTGGGAATCTTAATTCCTCTTCTTTGAACAACATCTGAAGAACAGGAGAAATAAAACAAGTCTTATCTGTGAGCTTCATAAATGATGATGATGATGAGAATGTGAGGGATGGATATTGGGGGAATGATAAATAATGTTGTGGATGACACAAATATTAGGTGGGTGGTTCATAGTGAGGAGGAAATTGTTAGTTGAAAGATGATATAATTTTTTTTTTCAGGTGGCTGGATCAATGGCTGATGAGATTTGACTGATAAATGCGATGTGATACATTTCAGAAGTAAAAAGACAAGAGAGAGTACTCAAACAATGATGAGGGGTTAAATGTTTTTGAAGCAGAGGAGGTTGAGACGGCTTCGTGATTGATGTATTTCTGAATATGAAGTTTATGGACAGTTTGAACAAAGAACAGTTCTTCCCCTTACTCGAGTGCTCAATCAGGGACTTACCTCAGGAGTCGGGCCTCCATTTGTTGAAAGGTGTGAGGGAGAAGCGAAGGACTTCTGGGAAGTCATATGTTTATGTAGTTGCGTTACATCAAACACTACTCAGGTAGTGTCTCCCACCCATCCTCCTGCTCTAACCAAAAAAAAAGGTTCTGTGTGCCAGATTGGAAGGTAACGAGTTTATTTTATGTTCCTTATTTTTTCAACAGTCTCTTTGGGAATTTAGAATAGTGCGAATGGAGGGTATGGCAGCTGAACGTTCCTCCTGCAAAATGTGGGAGGGAAAGGTCCCCACTAGTGTCCCTGCTGACTACATCTGCGGGAAGTGCACCTATTGCCAGCTCTTCGAAAACCGCGTTAGGGAACTGGAGCTGGAGCTGGATGACCTTCGGATCATTCGGAAGGCAGAGGGAGGTATTAAAAGGAGTTACAGGGAGGTAGTCACTCCTACCGTACAAGACAAAGGTAGATGGGTTACAGTCAGGAGACGGAAGGGAACCGGCAGGCAGTACAGGCACCCCCTGTGGCCATTCCCCACAAAAATAAGTATACCGTTTGAGATACTGTTGAGGGGACGACTTACCAGGGGAAAACATATAACTCTGACATAGACTCTGTCCCTGCTGCTCGAAGCGAAGGGGGAAGAGGAGCAGAGCAGCAGCCATAGGGGACTCCATAGTTAGGGGGACACATAGGAGGTTCTGGGGGCGCGAGAGAGACTTGCGGTTGGTGTGTTGCCTCCCAGGTGCCAGTGTTCATGATGTCTCTGATCGTGTTTTTGGAATCCTTAAGGGGGTGGGGGAGCAACCCCAAGTCGTTGTCCACTTGGGCACCAACGACATAGATAGGAAGAGAGATGGGAATTAAAAGGCAGAAATTCAGAGAGCTAGGATGGAAGCTTAGAGCTAGGATGAAAAGTGTTGTTGTCTCTGGTTTGTTGCCCGTGCCACGTGATAGTGAGGCAAGGAATAGGGAGAGAGAGAGAAGTTGAATACGTGGCTACAGGGATGGTGCAGGAGGAAGGGTTTTGGATTCTTGGATAATTGGGGCTCTTTCTGGGGTAGTTGGGACCTCTACAAGCAGGATGGTCTTCATCTGAATCAGAGGGATACCAATATCCTGGGGGGAATTTCGCTAAGGCTATTGGGGTGGGTTTAAACTAATCAGCAAGGGGATGGGAACCAAAATTGAAGTTCGTGTATAGAAAAGGTTGAAAGTACGGAGTTCCGAAATCAAGTGTCAGGGAAACAGGATGGCTCCATCAAGTAAGAAGTTGATTTGAAGTGTGTCGACGTCAACGCCAGAAGCATCCGGAACTTGCAGCATGGATTAATACCTGGGACTTCGATGTTGTGGCCATTCGGAGAGATGGATAGAGCAGGGACAGGAATAGTTGTTGCAGGTTGCAAGATGTAGATGTTTCAGTAAGAAGAGAGAAGATGGTAAAAGGGGGGTGAGGCATTGTTGGTCAAAGACACTATCACAGTTGCAGAAAGGATGTTTGGGGACTCGTCAACTGAGGTAGTATGGGCTGAGGTTAGAAACAGGAAAGTAGGTCACCCTGTTGGGAGTTTTCTGTGGTCCTCCGAATCGTCCCAGAGATGTCGAGGAAAGGATAGCAAAGATGATTCTCGATAGGAGTGAGAGAGACAGGGCAGTTGTCATGGGGGACTTCAACTTTCCAAATATTGACTGGGAACACGATAGTACGAGTACTACAGATGGGTCAGTTTTTGTCCATTGTGTGCAGGAGGGCTTCCTGACACTGTATGTAGAGAGGCCAACAAGGGGTAAAGCCACATTAGATTTGGCACTGGGTAATGAGCCCGGCCAGGTGTTAGACTTGGAAGTAGGTGAGCACTTTGGTGACAGCGATCACGCTTACGTTAAGTTTACTTTCGTGATAGAAAGGGATAGTTGTATAGCACTGGGCAAGAGTTACAGCTGGGGGAAAGACAATTACAATGCGATTAGACAAGATTTGGGAAGCATATGATGGGGAAGGAAACTGCAGGGAATGAGCACATTAGAAATATGGAGCTTATTCATGTAATACCTCCCGTGTGTCCTAGATAAGTATGTAACTGTCAGGCAGGGAGGAAGCTGTAGAGCGCGGGAGCTGTGATGTACGAAGGAAGTGGAATCTCTGGTCAAGAGGCAGAAGAAGATTTATGTTAGGATGAGATGTGAAGGCTAAGTTAAGGCGCTTGAGGGTTACAAGGCAGCAAGGAAAGACCTAAAGATAGAGCTTAGAAGAGCCAGAAGGAGACATGAGAAGTTGTTAACGGATAGGATCAGTGTAAACACTAAGGCTTTCTATAGGAATGTAAGGAATTAAAGAATAACGACAGTAAGATTAGGGCCAATCAAGGAAGTAGTGCGAAACTTTGTGTGGAGTCAGAGGAGATAGGGGAAGCACTAATAAATATTTTTTCAGAATTCACTCCAGAAAATGACAATGTTGTCGGGGAGAATACTGAGATACAGGCTACTAGACTAGGTGGGATTGAGGTTCACAAGGAAGAGGTATTAGCGATCCAGCAGAGCGTGAAAATAGATATGTCAACTGGGCCAGATGGGGTTTATCATATGATCCTCTGGGAAGTCAGTTAGGCGATTGCCGAGCCTTTGGCATTGATCTTTGAATCGTCATTGTTTACAGGAATAGTGCCAGAAGACTGGAGGATAGCAAACGTGGTTCCCATGTTCAAGAAGGGGAGTAGAGACAACCCTGGTAATTATAGACCAATGAGCCTTACTTCAGTTGTTGGTAAAGTGTTGGAAAAGGTTGTAAGAGATAGGATTTAAAATCATCTAGAAAAGAATAATTACATTAGTGATAGGCAGCACGGTTTTGGGAAGGGTAAGTCATGCCTCACAAACATTATTGAGTTCTTTGAGAAGGTGAACAAACAGGTAGATGAGAGTAAACCAGTTGATGTTATGTATATGGATTTCAGCAAGACGTTCGATAAGGTCCCCAGAGTAGGCTATTGTATAAAAAGCGGAAGAATGGAATTGTGGGAGATATAGCAGTTTGGATCAATAATTGGCTTGCTGAAAGAAGACAAAGGGTGGTAGTTGATGGGAAATGTTCATCCTGGAGTCCAGTTATCAGTGGTGTACCGCAAGGGTCGGTGTTGGATCTACTGCTGTTCGTCAGTTTTATAAATGTCCTGGATGAGGATGTAGAAGGGTGAGTTAATAAATTTGCAGACGGTGCTAAGGACGGTGGTCCTGTGGATAGTGACGAAGGATGTTGTAGGTTACAGAGAGACATAGATAAGCTGCAGAGCTGGGTTGAGTGGTGGCAAATGGAGTTTAATGCGCATAAGTGTGAGGTGATTCACTTTGGTTGGAGTAACCGGAATGCAAAGTACTAGAATAATGGTGAGATTCTTGGTAGTGTAGATGAGCAGAGAGATCTTGGTGTCCAGCTGCACAGATCCTTGAAATTTGCCACCCAGGTTGACAGGGTTGTTAAGAAGGCACACAGTGTTTTAGCTTTTATTAATGGAGGGATCAAGTTCCGGAACATTGAGGTTATGCTACAGCTGTACAAAACTTTGATGCGGCCGCACTTGCAGTATTGTGTACAGTTCTGGTCACCGCATTATAAGAAGGATGTGGAAGCTTTGGAAAGGGTGCAGAGAAGATTTACTAGGATGTTGCCTGGTGTGGAGGGAAGGTCTTACGAGGAAATTCTGAGAGACTTGAGGCTGTTTTCGTTAGAGAGAAGAAGGTTGAGAGGTGAATTAACAGAGCCATACAAGATAATCAGTGGGTAAGATAGGGTGGACAGGGAGAGCATTTTTCCAAGTATGGTGACCGTGAGCACGAAGGGGCATAGCTTTAAATTGAGGGGTGATAGATATAGGACAGATGTCATAGGTAGTTTCTTTACTCAGAGAGTAGTAAGGCAATGGAATGCTTTGCCTGCAACGGTAGTCGATTCACCAATTTTAAGTACGTTTAAGTCGTCATTGGAGAAGCATATGGACGTACATGGAATAGTGTATGTTGGATGGGCTTCAGATTGGTATGACAGGTCGGCGCAACATCGAGGGCCGAAGGGCCTGTACTGCGCTGTAATGTTCTATGTTTTAAGAAGGAGACACAATTTTGAAGTGAAAGTGATCTCACCATTAAACTGTAAAGCTTAATTGCAGATTTATGTTGAATTTAGATTCCAGCATCCGCCATGGCGGCATTTGAACCCGAGTTCCCAGAACCTTATCTGGATCGCTGATCAGCATTTGGCGATAGTACCACCAGGACATGTGTTTCATCTTATCATAGTCTTATTTGTTAGGTATGGATGACGTTTTATCTTTTCAGAATTACTCTTCCACTCAGGAATTAACTTTAATTGATGTGTTTTTACTATCTTCCTAAATATTTGCTACTGTTTTTCAAATATTCTGCCCTTTAATGATTTTTTTTCCGAGTGCACTCAGGCCCATCCTACGTCAGGCCTGTATAATTATCATTGCCCGACACTAAAACTCTCGCAAATGACTCTGTCTTCAATCTTTGATTCTGACTTTGAAACTCCACTATATTATGATCACTCTTTCCAAGACGATCCTCTACTACCAGATAATTTATCACTCCTTCCTCATTATTCACACCAAATCTAAAAGCCCGTTCTCTGGTTGGTTTCCATGACTTGTTGTTCTAAGACACAATCCCTCATACATTCTGGGAATCGTTATTTGAGGCTATACTTGCCAAATTGATTAATCGGGTCAATATGCATACACAGGTTGCCTACTCTTGTGCCCTTCTCACAAGCCATTGTTATTCCCTGGTTTTTGAAAGTATATTTGGAGGATGGGGGAATGAAATTACTCCTAGACACAGATTTCGTTCCATGTGCTTTATTTGGATCCAACCTGATTTGTCATCTTGTGCTAATGTCATTTCTTAATGCAGCCTTGATATCATTCTTAATCAATGCAGCAACTCAACCTGCTGTTCCTTCTTGTCTGAATAATGAGTACCCTTGGGCATGTCACTTCCCATCACTGACCTTCCAGTAACCACTTTCCTGCAAGCCCCACCATGCCATATCTTATTATATTTGTTTGTGCTGTCAGCTCATTCATTTTTACCCTAATATTCCATGCATAAAGGTACAAGGTATTTATATAAGTTCCATTGGATTTGTTTACCTCCTTTAATACAACACTTTCCATACACTCCATTCTTATTTTTTGATCTCCGATAATACTGAACCTATCCATTTCCACTCACATTTTACTCAGCATGGTCATTACACTGGCCTTACCTGTCTATTCTATTAAACTCTACTTTCCGCTCACTTGCTGTCTTGCTGCTCTGGTTCTCAGCCTCCTGCATTATTCATTTAAATCCACCCGAGATGCATCATCAAACTTCCCACTAAATTTCCCACTAAAAATGGTCTTACCTCGAGCATCAGGCCTCCATTTGCAGCAGCAGTAACAGCACCGAGTGGAGTGGGAGAGGACGAATTTTTGGCTGGGAAGGCAAATGAACGGATGTATTTGGGCAGCGATTGAACCAGAGACACTACACTTGTAATGTCTCCTACCTCGAACTCCTCTTCTTATCAAAATAAAAGGAGTCTGTAATGTGTTTATAAGGTGCTTCTCTTCTTTTTTTTAAATCCTGTAATTGGTTAAAGAAAAACACTTTCTTTTCTATTTATCTAATTTACGAACAAGTTAAGCTTTCGAGTAAACGTGGCAGGAGATCTTAGAGCCATTTATGTTATGATCCATTTGCTCAATGTGGGAGCTCAGTGACACAGCTGATGTCCCTGCTCAAGTATAGGACGCGTGCCCACTTGCAGCTCTTGTTAGACCGGATGATGACTCTGCGGATGGACACACCTTGGCACACTCACAATGCAGAGGAAGTTGTAGGTAGCACATTCAGCGAACTGATCGCATCACAGATTAGGATTGCTGAAAAAGAAAGGGAATTGGCGACCAAAAGGCAGAGAAAGAGCAGGAGGTCACTGCAGGTGTCCCCTGCAGTCACCACCCTCCAAAGCAGGTATATTGTTTTGTATACTGTTGGGAGAGATGGCTCACCAGGGAAGGCAGCATTAGCCAGGTTAAAAAAAAAACCATGGCTGGTTCTGTGGTTCAGAAGGGCAGGATAAAATACTGGACAAGCTAAGTCCTTGGGGATTTAATAGGAAAGTGAGTAGATAGGTATTTCTCTGGTCGAAGCCTAGACTCCTGAATGGTATGTTGCCCTCCAGTTGCAAGGGACAGGATGCCTCGGATTGACTGCAGAACATTCTGAAGGGAGATGGTGAACAGCCAGTTTTCATGGTGCATGTAGGCACCAATGATATAGGTTTAAAATATCAGTATGAGTTCCTACAAACAGAATTAAGGGAGATAGGCGCCAAGTTAAAAAGTAGGACCTCAGAGGTTGTAATCTCATGATTGCTAACAATGCCACGTGCTAGTCAGTGTAGAAATGAAAGAATACACAGGAGTTCCGGGTTCTGATTATTGGGACATTGGGACTGGTTATCTGGGAGGTGGGACAATTACAAATTGGAGAGTTTACACCTAGGCCAGAATGGAACCAATGTCCTTCGGGGTACTTTTGCTCCTGCTGCTTCGGAGGGTTTAAACGAATGTAGTAGAGGGATGGGAACCAAATGAGGAGGTTCGTCGACAGTAAGGAAATTGCAACTTCAGCCTGTAAGGAAATAGGTAATGAAGTCTGCGTGAGTAAGGGGAAGTGTAGGCAGGGATTGGATGATGAGCACAAAGGGACAGGTTGTCAGAGGTGCATTTGTTTTAATGCAAGAAGTGTAGTATGTGCAGATAAAACAGGGCTTGGATTAGTACCTGGGAGTTGATATTATTGCTATTACTGATACCTGATTGACGGAAAGGCATGATTGGCAAATACATATCCCAGGATATCAATGCTTCAGGCGGGATAAAGATGGAGATAAAAGGGTTATAGGAGTTGCATGTCTGGTCAAAGAGGATACCACAGCTGTGCTGAAGGAAGGCACTATGGAGGACTCGAACAGTGAGGCAATAAGGGCAGAGTTCAGAAATAGGAAGAGTGCAGTAACAATATTGGGGCTGTACTACAGGCCTCCCAACAGTGAGATACTCGTACAAATATGTACACAGATCATGGAAAGATGTGGGGGCAACATGGTGTTTTTTGGTAATAGGCGATTTTGATTTCGCAACATTGACTGGGAGTCAGTTAATATTAGAGGACTGGATGGAGTAGAATTTGTAAGGAGCAGCCAGGAGGGGTTTTGAGCGGTATGTAAATAGTACAACTCAGGAAGGGTCTATTTTTGTCTTGTTGTTGGCAAATTAGCATGGCCATGTGGTTGAAGTTTCAGTTGGGTATTTATTTCGGACTAGTGATTACAATTCCATACGTTTTAGAATACGCAAGGGCAAAGACGAGAGTGGTCCTAAAGAAAGAGTGCAAAATTGGGGGAAGGCCAACTATACAAAATTCAGCAGAAGTTGAGGAATATAGATTGGGAGCAGTTGTTTGAAGGTAAATCCACATTTGATACGTGGGAAGTTTTAAGGAGAGGTTGATTAGATTTGAGGTCATATATGTTCCTGTGGAAATGAGGGGTAGGAATGGCAAGATTAGGGAACCATGGATGACAGGTGAAACTGTGAGACCAGCTTAGAAGAAAATGGAAGTGTACATAAGGTCTAGACAAAGCTAGGGAAGAATATCGGCAATGTACGACAAATCTGAAACAAGGAATTAAGAGGGCTAAATGGGGTCTTGAGATATATTTAGCAAACAAGGTTATGGAAAATCCCAAAGACTTTTATTAATATATAAGGAGGAAAAAGGTAACTAGAGGAAGGGTTGGACCACTCAAGGACAAAGGAGGAAAGTTTTGCGTGGAGTCAGAGAAAATGGGTGAGATTCTTAATGTGTACTTCGTATTGGTATTCACCAAGAAGAAATGTTGAGATTAGGTATGGATGCTTGATTACTCTAGGTCAAATCGAAATAAGGAAATGTTGGCTATTCTAAAAGGCATCAAAGTGGCCAAGTCCCCAGATCCGGATGGGATCTATCCCAGATTACTGAGGGAAGGGGGAGAGGAAACAGGTGGAACCATAACAGACATCTTTGCAGCATCTTTAAACACGGGTGAAATCCAGAAGGACTGGAAAATTGCTAATGATATTCCCTTGTTTAAGAATGTTGACCCTGATGTTAGTGACAAGGAAGCTGCCGGTGAAAATACTGAGGGATAAGATGTATTCCTAGTTGGAAGAAAATGTGCTTGTCAGTGATAGGCAACATAGTTTTGTGCAGGTAAAGTCATGTCTTGCCAATTAACGGAACTCTTTGAGGAATTGGCAAAGTTGCTTGTTGAGGGAAGGCGTGTAGATGTCGTTTGATAGGGTTCCCCAGGGTCGGCTGATGGAGAATGTGAAGTCGCCTAGGGTCCTGGCTGTACTAGTTGATGGATAGAGAAGTGGCTGGGCCACAGTTCATGGAGATGAGTAGTGGAAGGGAGTTTCTGAAAATAGAGTCCTGTGACCAGTGGTGCTCAACAGTGATCCGTGCTGGGACCACTGTTGTTTTCGAAATACAGAAGTGATCTGGACTATGGTATAGATGGCCTGATTAGCAAGTTTGCAGATGACACGAAGGTTGGTGGAGTAGCAGATAGTGAAGGGGACTGTCAGAGAATAATGAACAATATAGATGGATTGTAGAGTTGGGCAGAGAAATGGCAGTTGGAGTTCAATCCGGGCAAATGCGAGGTGATGCAATTTGAAAGATCTAGTTCAAGAGCGAAATATACAGAAAATTGAAAAGTGCTGGGATAAAATGATGCGCAAAGATTTCTGGGTGTTCAGGTCCATTGTTCCCTGAAGATGGAAACGCAGTTCAACAGTGTGGTCAAGAGGGCATATCACATACTTTCCTTCATTCAATGGGGGTATTTACTACAAGCGTTGCCAGGTCATGTTACACTTGCATAAGACTTTTTGTTCCCCACATTTGGAATACTGCCTACAGACCTGGTTGCCACATTACAAAAAGGATGTGGATGCTTTGGAGAGGGTGCTGAAGAGGTTCACCAGATCTGGTGGGTGCTCGTAATGAAGAGAATTTGAGTAGATCAGCGTTATTTTCATTAGAACCTGATTGAGCTCTACAAAATCATGAGAGATAGAGACAGGATGGAGAGCAAGATTTCCCCCCCCCCCCCCCCCCCAGAGTGGGGGACTCAATTACTAGGGGTCACGAGTTCAAAGTAAGTGGGGAAACGTCGAGGGGAGATATGCGTGGAAAAAGTTACTTGTGCAGAGGGTGATGGGTGTCTGGAACACGTTGTCAGCAGAGATAGTAGAGGCGGGCATGATGGCATCATTTAAGATATACCTAGACAGATATATAAATGGACAGGGAGCAAAGTTGATACAGACCCTTAGAAAATCTGTGCCAGGTTTAGGTAGAAGATCTGGATTGGCGCAGGCTTGGTGAGCCGAAGGGCCGGTTCTTGTGCTGTAATTTTGTTTGTTCTTTGAAATCAGCATGGAATATTTGTACATTTTCTCAATCATATGGGAATGTAATTGCATCTCGTTCTTTCATTTCACTCCACTTGCACAAAATCGTACACAACACAGACATACACGGGTACATACCAAAGACACAGACACAGATACACATGCATACTAACGTAACCACACCAATCCATACACACACACACGCACGCACGCAATACATTACTTTGTCGAAGAATATCAATAACATTATCAATAATTAGAATGATATCTGGAATTGAGGATAAAGGAAGGATGAGAGAAATTGTCTTATTCTATTTGAAAAGACCATTATCTGACGTTTCTAACGTAAAGATCATACAACACCAGGATATATTCCAACAGGTATATTTGGAAGCACTAGCTTTGAAAGCGCTGCTACTTCATCAGGTGTTTGTGGAGTGTAAGATCATAAGACACAAACTTTATAACAAAATATTAGTGTGTCATGCAACTGAAATAGTATAATGAACAATCCTGGATTTTAAGTCATCCATCTTTTAGAATGGGATGCAGTTTTCAGTTAATTAATATGTAAATCCCAGAACTTCATTTAAGTCACCTTCTTAAGATAACTTAAGGTTCTACAACAAAAGACGACATCTCAGCTCAGACAATGTATTGAAGATGGAAGGTCAGACTCTACCTGTGTCCCAATCTTGAGTTAAACGGGCTAGACTGGGCGGCACAATAGCACAGTGGTTAGCCCTCCTGTTTCACAGCGCTACCGATCCACGTTCAATTCCCGCCTCAAGCGACTCTGTGTGGAGTTTGCACATTCTCTGCGTGCGTTTCCTCCCACAATCCAAAAATGTGGAGGTTAGGTGAATTGGCCTGGCTAAATTGCCTGTCGTGTTAGGTGAAGGGGTCAATGTAGATGAATTGGTCGCGGGGGGGGGGGGGGGGTTGCAGGTCGGTGTGGACTCGATGGGCTGAAGGGAGTGTTTCTACAGTGTAAGTAATTTAATCTATTTCCAAAGTGGATGAGCAAAATATTTTATGCAATGACTGCCTGCAGTGTGTGCAATTTTGAGCACACATATGTCTGCAAATATAATGGTATTAAACTGATGTAGTGGTTAATATACCTTGTAAATTTTCCAATGCCTCCCGGCACTATTCTGTCCAACGAAATTCCATGTTCTTCTTTAGCAAATCTGTCAGTAGTGCCCCCATGCTGCTGACATTTGGAACAATCTTCCCGTCGAATCTGCTCAGTCCCAAAATTCGAAGCACCTATATCTTCATGCTCAAGAAAATTCCTCAATTGCTTTCGTCGGAGCGTTCCTTGGCATCATCCTTCCATGGTCGATGTTATGTCCCAAGAATGTCATACATTATGTTTTCTTTAAGTTTATTTCCAGTTTTGTTTTTAGGAATCACTCGAAGACTTTTTCCCCGTGTGATCTTTCCCTGAATGGCTAAAGATCACCACGTCATCAGTTTAAACTACACTGTTTCTTAATCTGGCTACAAGTATGTTCATGAGTCTTTGGAATGTGGCTGGTGTGCTCTTCATTCCAAAGAGCATTACGTTGAATTGATCCAGTCCATTTGGGTTTACAAATGCAGAAACATCTTTTGCTTTCTCTTTTAAAGGTACCTGTTTGTAACAATGCAGTAAACCAACTTTGTGATGTAACTGGCTTATCCAACTTTCTCTACACTCTCCTCAACCTTAGTACTGGCTATGAGAGCGATTTTGTTAAGACGTTGACCTTCCAATAGTCCAAAGAAAATTGTTAGTTTCTATCAGCTATGGGAACCAACAGGATCAGCGAACTCCACGCCACTCTGCCTTGGTTCGATGATGTCTTCATTGAACATCGCATTCACTCCCTTCTGGACCTGTTGGGCTTTGAAAGGATAAAGCAAGTTAAGGTATTGTTTTAATGGAACAGCATTCCCTACTTCTACGTCATGCACAATGGCATTAGTCCTCCCATTTTATTCCTGCATATGTCCGCATACTGCTGCAACAAACTTTTCAACTGTGTTCTGTGCTCCTGAGACAGATAGCTAATTCTCCCACTCCATTCTTTAAGGACATCTTCTTATTTAACTTTGAGGCACATAAAACTCCATCACATCTGAATTTGATTCCTCACTCGGCAGGGCAATAAATAACACCTGTTTCTCCAATTCCCTGTCTCTACTATCGTAAAGTTTCAACATATTCAGATGGCATGCCCGCTACAGCCTCTTTTCTGTCCAGCATCTTTATCAGATAGTTTGCCTGACTCAACTTTTTCTCAATTTGGGAGGGATCACTAAACCTGCCTTTGAACGTATCTACTACTCCTGGTAACAATACTAATACATCATCTCCATGGGAAAACGTCTGAATTTTATAGTTTCTATCTGCCAAATGCTTCATTCTACACTGTGCCCTACTCATTTGCTGTTTAGTTAACTCACCTTCCTGATTTAATTGTTCCATCACCACTGCTACATTATCCAAGTGTGAGATCTCTGACTTCGATCCTATCAGATTTTTAGTTTCAAAGGCCCTCTCACTTCCTGCCCAAATATTAATTCAAAGGGAGTAAACTGAGTAGATTAATTTGGGGCAGCTCTCATGGCAATCCATAAAGTTTGATACCTTTATCCCAATCATTCAGGGTATCCTGACTTATATTGCCTTCAGGGTCAATGTCACCTTTCCAAGGCTCCCTGGGATTTTGGATGGTACGGATTTGATTTAAAGTGTTGTATGCTATCCATGACTTCCTAAAACACCTCAGCAATGGAATCTGTCTAGGCAGCCCATACCGGGTAAAGAAAGCTACCAAAGCCTCCGCTATCCTTTTAGTCTTAATACTCCAGAATGGAATTGCCACCGCAATCTAGTAGACGTATACATTATGGTTAGCAAGTGCTGATTCCCACTTTTAGTTCTAGGAAGGGGTCCGCCACAATCAATCATAACCCATGTGAAAGATTCTTCAAATGCAGGAATTGGCAATAAATCTACTGATTTTTTATACTGCCTGTAGCATACCTACCATTCGGCATCTGTGACATGTGTGGCAATATTTAATCACATCCTTTTGCATGCCAGGCCAATGGAAGTGCTTTTGTACATTAGCCTGAGTCCTCCTCACACCTAGGTGACCTCCTTCTGGTAATTCATGTTCTACTCCTAACACGTCTTGTCTGGATGCTACAGACAACACAATCTGGTGCAGCTCTGCCCATTTCTCCTCTGCACTAATGTGCTGGGGTCTCTACTTTTGTTTTAGGCTTCTATCCTTAACCCTCAGGAATGCGTTCTGATTCCTTTTCTGAGTTTGCATCATAATATATATCTTCTCATCTTTCTGTTGCAAGTCTCTTAGCCTTTCTGGACTAAACACTTCTGTCTAACCCACTGCCTGTGAAGGGGTTTCCTGTACTATTACATCAAACAGGGTGTCGGCTAACTGAACCTCAACTTCTTCGTTTTTCTGTTTAGTTTTTCGTTTTGCTGTAACTTATGACAGTGGCTTCTTATTACGACACAGTCTGGAAAACCTCCATGGCATTCATCTAGTACCTCCTTAGTTCTCTGACCTTCCGTTGGCTTCTCCACTACAAGAGGTGTCACTCCCACCTTGGATCCTTCTAAATAATTCCCAAGAAGAAATTGTATTCCTGAAATGTCAGCATTTTGTCCATCACTCCCACAGTTACTTCCCCCGTCTTGATTTGGCTCTCCAACATGAACGTACACAGGAGAATGCTACATTTCTGCCTATTTATTCAACAAATTATTACCTTCTTGGATAACAGGTCGGAAAGCGTGAAAATACTTTCATCTCTTACTATCGGAGACTGACCAGATCCCATATTTCATGAAATAATAACTTATTTCCCATTCTCTTCCTGTTCTTTCTGAGTAAACTTTTCCCACAGCGATAAAGTCTTAACAGAGATGAGCAACTAACTCAATATCCCACCCCTCCAAGGCTGTGCACTCTCCTGCAGTTCCTCGGTTTTTCTTTGGGTCTCCTTTACTACTTTCCCTAATACCATTAGATTAGCCTCTTTTCCCAGATCTTTTCCCATATCGTTATTCTTCCATGACCACCACTGTGACTTTAGGTGTCCCTTCTTACCACCGTGAAAACACCTGAGGCCTTTCATTTTCTTGGAATTCTTTTCATCACCAATAGAGAACTATTACCAATGTGCTCTACTCTTTGATTTATAGTGAAGGATCTCCCCTGCTTCCAATTTCTATCCCTCTAAAGGATGAAATTCGTGTCAGAAACTAAATTTCAAGTCTTGCCTCAATGCACATTTCTCGGCCGTCTCTGCTGCTCTTCTCATTTCTTGAAATTTCTGTTCATCACATAAGTTATCTGGAAATGAGTTTATGAACCCCTCCAGAAGAATAAACTCTTTTGACTTCATTTCCATTCTCTGAGCTTGATTTTCCTGACTAATTTGCAACTACTGAAGTTCACATTCTCTCTCCCTTTCTCTTTCTCCTTCTTCTCTCTCTCTTTGCTCAGCTAAGAAACTTCTCTCCCTCTCTTTTCAGTCTTTGACTCCATCTCGATTCAGTCTCCTTTTCTCTCTCTCTCTCTTCTTTCTTCTCTATATCTTTTTGCTCAGCTAATAACCTTCTCTCCCTTTCTTTTTCTTCGCATTCCGTTTGGCTCATACACAGTTTATGTTTTTCTCACTCTGCTGCACTTCTGTTTCTGAGATATACCTCAGTGTTTGACCAAGTCCATTTCAATTTCCTTATGTCCCTGCTCTAATCTGTTTGCTAATTCCAAAAAAATATCCTTCCTCTGTCTTTCTAACCTTCCTTGGCAAAGTTGGGAAGCATCTTCAAACCTCAGAACCTCTTTAGCAATGTTAAGAGCCAATTCCCTCTCTTTTAATTAAACCAGCCACATGTAATCAAAATGAAACAAATTATTTCACATTACATTTTATTTAAAGATTTACGACACTGATCACCAAGTGTTTAAGTCTGCTGGGATCTTTGATACCCTAATTCTGTTCAAACCTGTCCAAATCCCAGACGAGCCCCCAATCTGTTAAAATGCAGAGGTCGAACCACTACTAAATAAAGCTAAGCACACAGAAACGCTCGCCTCACCTTGTCATCTGTTCAAAGTGTGAGGGACTGAAAGGGAACATGTGATTTCTACTATTTAAAGAAAGGTAACAATTTTGTTTCCGAACAGAACACTAAACAAAACTATTAAGAAACTGAACATTGCTCCCATTAACTGAGCACAACCCTATTGACATGCTGTTCCAATAACACACAATAAATATGACATTAACTTAATCACGTGTCTACGCAGTCTCTGCCTTCTCTGCTGTCATCAATCTCCTACTCACTGATTTCATTGGGTCGACTTAATCCTTTTTACTAAGCGAAAATGAGAGCTGCAGATGTTGGAGATTCGTGTCAAGAGTGTTGTGCTGATGAAGGGCTTTTGCCCGAAATGTTGAATCTCCTGCTTCTCGGATGTTACCTGACCTGCTGTGCTTTTCCAGCACCACACTCTCTACTTATTTATTTTTACTCTGAATATGTTTTACAGTAAAAGGTATCTTTTTGATAGACTGCTCTCTGATTTCTTTGAGAACAAGATTTTAGATAGGCAGTTAGCTCTTTGACTCTACAGCAGTTGCTCTGTAATTCTTTTGCAGTAGCTCTAACCAATTTTCAAAATACCCACTCTTTTTATACCCCCAACATCTTTCCCTGTCTGATGTCATCAAAACAATAAATTCAAACTCGATTGGGCTTTAGTATCCCGGGCATAGCTTAATCTGTTTGGTTAAACTTGGATTGTTGTCAAAACAGCAACCAAAACTCGTCCAATTGTTGCATGTATCCATTTTGTAACAGCTCATCGCCCAGCCCTTCCATTTGGGCAGCTGTGCCTGCAATTTGAGTTTACTTCAATGTTCAGAGAACAATGTCATTTTAAATTGGATAGACGTGCTTTGGCTTCCTAACAAATACCATTTAATAATACAAATCATTAACGAAGATTAATTTTCGAAGTGCATATAGAATAATTGTCATTATTAAATTGTTTGCAATTAGCTAAAGCTCATACATTTCTGTGAGAAATTAAATTGGTTAATTATATTTTAATTCATAAGAACGCTAAATCTATTTGATTGTTGAATTGTTTGCTCACTGTAAATATGTAATGGTTTAGAGGCAAACAACTTTCGAAATGTTAGGGTGAGAATATATTCATTTGAATTATGACGTTGAATATTTAATTGTGATCGTACAAAAATGAGGCAAATATTCTCTGTTCAATACAAAATAACATTTGGTTTTCTTTTATTTTTGTATCATAAAGTTTTGTAATGAGTTTATGTTTTAGTTCCAAACATATAGTAACAATGCTTAAAAACGTGTTGCTGTAAAGCGCAACAGGTCAGGCAGCATCAAAGGAGCAGGAGAGTTGACGTTTCGGGCATAAGCCCTTCTTCAGCACAACACTCTTGACTCTAATCTTCAACATCTGAAAGCCCTCACTTTCTCCTACGTAGTAACAATGTAGTTGTTCTCAGAGATAATGCAGGCATTGTTATGTGAAACAGTCAGAGTTCACATGTTATTGCTGCCCCCAGTTTACAAAACACAGTAGATATTTTATTATTGTTCATACCGGGAAACTCATCACTTGCAATCACGACCTACATAATTAATAGATTCCAAAGAATCTGAATTCAGGCATAGTGTTACTGGAACTCACAGCTGCCTGTAATATTGAGTGACACATTGGCCTGCTCCTCAACCTGTCCAGAGACCTTACAACCTGGGTCAGGGCAGTTATTCAAAATTACTTTCACAATATATCATTTGTCGCCCACCCTGGGCAGGTGAAAACTAACCAATAGCCTATCTCTGGTCTTAGTGCAGGCAGAAATTCTGTCCAAATTAGGTACTGATGACTGACCAACAAACAGATCTTAGAAATTCATCTTCAGTCTCAGCCTGCTCCAGGGAGCAGATGTATGGGCAGTCTTGACAGAACACACTGCACAAGTTACTTGACAGCATCTGGCCTGCCTCCTAGACTCCAGATATTTGCATCCTGCACCAGACCCATGATGAAGAAATTCACAACTTGACTGTCTCACACTAAACATTCTAAAGCAATAAGCAGTATATGTCAACTTCACATTCATCAGTGTCAAAATAAAATTGAACTTCTGTGTAGATGGCCAGAGATTAATACCAGGGTCACCCAAACTGCTTTTGAGTGGGTTTCGATCGAGATCAGTCCTGCAGATTGCATCTGAGGGAAACAGCAGCAAATGCCAAGCCGGGAACCACTTTAATAACTGAACTGTGTGGATTTTGTCTGACGTATGTCACGACACACTCATTGTACTGACACTCAGTTGAATGTAACAATGGGCACCATAAGTGCAAGTCTCGACCGAACGCCCTTCCCTAGCTTCCTCACCTCACTCACTCCCCCATTCAGCAATTGATGAGAATCCACTACCTGGGAGAAACAGTCTGTGCTTCATCTCAGTTGGTCCACTCCATCATGGGCTGTTCAAACCACTTACTGACTGCTTTCCATTTCAGGGCTACAGATTGTGCTGACTTCCTGAGCCAGTTTGATTCCCAATGTCCTGGGGATCATGGAATGGAAAACATAGGAAGGCACTAATCATTTTCTGTGATAAATGCCACATGATGAGAGGCAGGTTTGCATTACTAGAGGGAGAGTGATTATTGTTTACAAGGGATCAGCACAAGCCGGTACCCTGCACACTCCAGCAGCATCGTTGGGAGCACATGCACTTGTGGAGAGACTTAATCAACGCTGCCCATGACTGAGGGCTGTCCCCTCTGCACAATGAGGGGGTGGGGGTGGGGTGGGGAAATTAATCACCAGAGACTCATGGTATGAGGTGATCGCTCAGTTTGGGAAAGTGGCATTTGATGCATCATTGTTTTTTAAAAATTATAATTCAACAAATATTGCTTCTTACAGTCTTAGATTTACAGTTTTGGTTCATAGATTGGGAGGCCTGATAACAAACTGTGAATGTTTATAGAACTCCGAAATACAGACGAGGTACAGACTGTTCCTGGTGTTATATTCCAGGCTAGATGTCCTTTACCTTGGTGCTAGGATTATTACATGTCAGACAGATGTGATAAGGGAATAGATTGACATGTGAAATTGTGACATGTTTTGCCATCAGAGATGTGGTTCGGGGAGGTCAGGATTGGCAACTCTATATTCTGTAGCATAGGAACTATAGGGAGGAATTGGTGTTGTTTTATTAATTAAGGAATCAATTACTGCTGTAAAGAGGGACAATATCTTGGACGGGCCTTCAACTGAGACTTCGAGGATAGCGATTGGAATAAAAAGATGACAGGTAATTGCTAGGGTCATATTAATGATCCCCAGTTAGAAGAAAATACATGAGTCAATGTGTAACCAATCGCTGTACTGTATAAAGCAATAAGAGGGTAATTCTGTTCATGCTTTTCAATATCCAACATTTATTGGGACAGTCACGTACTTTTAAGAGGGGACAAATATGTTGAAATGTATTGCTGAGAGCTTCTTATATCAGCATGTTGAAGACACAACAAGGGATGGTGCATTGTTGGACCCAACCTAATCTAGACCCACTTGCCAGCACCTGGCCCATATCCCTTCAAATACTTCCTAATCATATTCACATCCAGATGCCTTTTAAATGTTGCAATGCTATTTCTGGGTAAAGCTCTAGTCGAACAGCGTGGAGTAGGGAGGTGGTGTTCGTGCTCAAAATGTATTTGATGAGAATATCAGCCCGTATTTTACAATCTACGATCCAATGATGGAAAACGAGCCCACAGAACCTTCAACCTCTGCAAATATTCAGAGCTGAATAACAAAGTAAAGAGAAGCTTAAAGCAACTATAAATTGAGCAGATGAATGGAATCCCTATAAGAATGTCGAAAGTATGGCACTGAAATTAAGGAAATCAGTACAAAAGCAAAAATGGGGTGTGATAAAAAATCAGCGGGTGTTCTATCGCGAGACCTGGGGAAGAGGATAACTCGGGAAAGAATGGAGGAGTATTAGGGATCAAGAAAGCAACTTGTGCGCGGATCCAGGCAATATGTTAATTGTGTCCTTCATAGCAGTCTTCAGTTTGAAGGAAGGCTTATTGGAATCGTGAAGGGTAGCAGAATAAAAAGTGGATTGATCCCCAGATCTGGATAAGCTGTATCGTAACTGATATGGGAAAAGAAGGAGGAAGTTACAGGTCCTGACCCCCTTTTTTTTACTGTGCTTTCGCCACAGAGGACGTGCGATAGAACAGGGTACAATCAATACTAGATTCAACAAGGAGTGCTAGAAACAAACAAGAGAATTAAAACTACCAAATCTCATATCAGTGAGAGGAAAACAATTATAGAAGATTCTGAAAGTTATTGAGCCTGGATCATAAAGTATCTTCAAGGCTGAGAGACATATTTTTAATCAATGAATCAAAGGTTACTAGGAAAATGCAGGAAAGTGGAGTTGAGGATTATGAGAACAAACATCATTGAACTGAAAGGCAGGGCATACTCGGTGAACTGCTGGGCCTACTGTTGTTGCTATGCCTTATGGTATCCAGTCTGCTACTATCCCTGTGTTCGCAGAAACAACAACCTCTCTCTGAGACACAGTTCAGAATGCAGCTGACTAATTCAAGCAATTTATAAATACTACACCGATAGCCAGAAATACTTTTAAAGCAGGAAGCCAATTAGTATTTTATAACTTTAAATGAAATGTAGTCTCATTTTATGAAACACTAGGGAACACAGGCCGAGTTTGTCATTGCCCTCTTTGATATAATTTTCCTTGGAAATAGTCCATTGAACCTTGCTTGCCATCTCTCTGTGGCAATAATATATTTCCTGAGATAAAGAATCAACACTGCAAATAGTCCTCCATGTAAAATCTGGCCAAGCTCCTACTCAACTGAAGCAAGACGTCACTCCTCCTGTGCTGAAATCCACTGACAATAGAAGTTCACATTCCACTGGCATTCCAACTAGTTTGCTGAAGCTGTATGTTAGACGTCGGCAAATTATAGATAAGGACACTTAGGTTTTATTTAAAACTGTACTTTCCAACATTGTAAGATTTAAGAATTATACTGCACATCAATTTCGCCAAAACGTTGGGTAACATTCTGTTTCCACATGATATGACATTTGCACGGATCTTGCCCATGTGGACACCTATTCAATCTTCATAAATCTTTATATCTTCCTCACTGCACACATTCCCCACAAGAATTACGTTTAAGTCCTACACTCTGTTTACTGTCTTTTACCTCATAATTAATCCGTCGAGTGTATTTGTAATGTTAGAATTGTTAGGGTGCAGGAGCCCAGTGTGCATTCACAGGCCCTTCAAATGCGCATCATTACCTCCACCCATTATCCTGCCTTTCCTCGGTATCCTCCCTGACTCATCTTGAACACAATCTACTTATTTTACTTCTTTCTGTGAAAAGCAATATAACAGTCTTTGTTGAAGAAGAATCTTCTCTAAGTAAATATTCTCAACTGAAGAAAAGGCAATGAATGAAGTACATCACCCCGGCATTCAAATTGACCCTCAGCAGCCTTCTATAGTCAAGTTTGACTTGATACGTTTCGGGTTATCCACTCGACAGCCATCTTGTTCCCTGTTTTGGTTGGTAATGTTCAGTTCTTTGTTTACTCCTGAATACCTGAGATACAAACCTTTTTGCAAAGGAAAGGTTGTGACAGTTTTGAGCCAAAGCCAGGTAAACCAGGGTTAGGCAACAAATCAATTATTATCTCCTTAAATTGTGGAACAGGCGCAAAGGGTTCAACAACCTCTTCTTGTTCCTATGGTCTTGCGTTCTATGTTGAAATGGCATGGCGACCATGCCGCCAAGTACAAATTCATTGCAACAAATAAATGTTTAATTAAATTATATGGAGTCACTGATTGTAACAAAATGAATTCATATTGCTAAAAAAATCTAGGAACATACCTGGAAACGTTATGCCGTCCATGTATAAGGAAAGATCATTTGCTGCCGAACTTGGTTGCCACCACATTCACAACATTCACTGCCTCCATTATGAACTCTCAATGGAAGCAGCGTATCCAACAATATACATTGTAAGTATTTACCAAAGTTCATTCGACAAGACTTTCCAAGCCAGGACCATCTGCAACATCAAGGGCAACACATCCATGGAATCACCACCATTTGTAAGTTACACATAAATTCAGTGACTGTCCTGACACGGAAATACATCTCGATTCCATGGATTTTACTTGATGAATATCCTGGCGCTCTTTCCCTCAAATTATTGTGGGTGTCCCTGCACCAAACTGACCGCAAATGCTCAAGTAGACAGCGCACCACCACCTTGTCCAGAACAACAGTATTTGTGTAATAAATGATGGCCCAGCCAGCAATGTCTGATACCTATCAATAATACACTGATACCTATGAATAATACGCTAATGTTTAACAGCTTGCAATCTGGGTTTCCCTTTCGGAATAACTTTGGTCTATATTCTTGAGTTTCAGGAAATGGATACGTGATTTCATTGAAGTATAAAAGATTTTGAATTGCAAGGGCTTGATTGGGCAGATGCTGAAAATTATTTCTGTGGGTCAGGGAGTCCAAAACACGATAACACGGTATCGGGATAACGGGCAATTTATTTGGGTCTGAGAAGATGTGAAATGATTTCAGTCAAAGGATATTAGAGTGTTTAGTGTTCGCCATCTTAAGAGTTGTGGATGCATTGTGAATGAAAACAGTGAAAAGTTCACAGATATGGAGGAGCTCAGGATTAGAGGAGCTTACAGAAATAGGGAGGTATAAGAGCAGGTGGATGTTACATATATAAGGAAGCTGTAACAGAACAGAGTGATTGCCTGGATAGTGATGGGTTTAAGGGCTGGATGTTAGAGAAGGCTGTAGGTGCTGGAAGAGTTTACAAGAATAGGGAGGACTGAAGGAGCTTGAGGTGTTTATAGTGATAGGGAGGTACGTAATTCCGAGAGTGGGCTCCAATCATGTGGAGCGACGTGCGTGTTGGAGGAATCATCAGTGACAGGAAGAGGTGAAGATGCTGGAGATCAGTTGGGGTGGAGGGGTGGAAATATTACAGAGATCGGGAGGTGTGTAGTGACTGGACGAGATTTCAGAGATGTGGAGTGTTGTTGGGGCTGGACGAGATTCCAGAGATAGGGAGAGTTGTCGGGGGCTGGAGGATATTACAGAGATTGGGAAATGTGTATGGTCTTGACTAGGATACAGAAATTGTAAGGTGCGTCGGGTCTGTAGGAGCGTACAGAGATAGCCAGGTTTGTTTTGGATGGAGTGACATTTTTGCCATCAGAGATATGGTTGAACGAGATCAGGACTGAAAACTTAATATTCTGTAGTACATGAACTATAGGCTGGACATGATTTGGTTTTATTAATTAAGGAGTTAATTACTGCAGTAAAGAGGGATGATGTTGTGGAACGGCCTTCAATTGAGGCTTCGTGGATAGAGACTGGAATACAAAGATGTCAGATACATTGCTAGGGTCATATTAAGACGCCCAGTTAGAAGAAAGTACAGGAGCTATTGTGTAACCAATTGCTGTCGTGCATAAAACAGTAAGAGGGTAATTCTATTTATGCTTTTCAATATCCAATATTTATTGGACAGTCATGTGCTTCTAAGCGGGGACAAATATGTTGAAATTTATTGCTGAGAGCTTCTCATATCAACATGTAGAAGATACAACAAGGGGTAGTGCATTACTGGGTCTTATTGTAGAGAATGAAGCCAGTCATATGTTCGAGGCAGGATTGGCAGAGAATTTTAGTACCAATGACCATAACATCATATATTTTAATTTCCTTAAGGAAAAGGCAAAATAAAAGTCTTCAAAATAGAAGGTTTTTGGATTGGGGAGACTGAGTTTATGAGAAAACAGAATTTGGCCAAAGTAGTCTGGGTACATTTACTTCTGGGTAAAGCTGTCGTCGAACAGCGTGGAGTGGACGGATGCATATGCTCAAAATGGATTTGGGAGAGTATGGGGCCAATATGTTACAATCTAAAATCAAGGTTAGGAAAGCAATCTCAGAGACACGCAGATGTCTACAAATATTCAGAACTGAATAACAAAGTAAAGAGTAGCTTAAATCAGCTATAAAGTGAACAGATCAATGGAATCCCTTAAGAAGGTAGAAAGTGCAGCGCTGAAGTTAAGGAAATCAGTAGAAGAGAATAAAGGAGGTGTGATAAAACATTTGCAGGTAAGATTAGTAAGAAGCCCAAGATATTCTATCCACATATCGGGGGAACAGGATAACAAGGGAAAGAATGGGGAATAGGAGGGATCAAGGAGGCAGCCTGCGCATACAGCCAGAAAATACGTGAAACACGTCTTTCACATCCATCTTCACTTGGGCGATGGAGTTCCTGGATTCAGGGAGAGTAACAGATTGATAGTGACGGGGAGGAAGAACTGGAAGTTTTGGCAGAGCAAAGAGTGGACAAATCTCCAGATCTGTGAGCTGTATCTGAAACTGATATGAAAGAAGAGGGAGATAATAGCAGGCTCTGAGCTTTATTTATTTGTTTATTGTGCTTTTGAACAGAGTGGAGGTGCGATAGGAGAGGTCGGCATCTAATTTCGGTTCAACAAAGGGCACTAGAAATAAACAAGGGAAATAAAGACTACCAATTCTCATAACAGTGAGGGAAACAATTGCAGGAGACTTTGAAAATATCTTCAAGGCGGAGAGGCATATTTTTATTCAGTCAGTGTATCATAGGTGACGGGGAAAATGCAGGAAAGTGGAGTTGGGGATTATCAGAACAAACATCATTGAACTGAAAGGCAGAACATACTCGGTGAGCTGATGGGCATACTTTGTTCCTATGCCTTATGGTATCCAGTCTGCAACTGTTCCTGTGTTTGTGGGAACAACCTGTCTCCCATTGGAGTGAGACACAGTTCGGAATACAACTGAATTTATAAATGGTACACGAATAGCCAGAAATTAATTAGAAGCAGGAATCTAATCAGTGTTCTGTAACTTCCAATGAAAATAATTTCCATTCCTTGAAACAAAAGGGAACACAGGCCAAGTTTCTCATGGATCTCTTTGATAACATTGTCCTTGGTAGAAGCCTATTGAACCTTCCGTTTCCTCTCTCTATGGCAATAAAATATTTACTGAGAGAAAGAATCAAAACTGCACAGAGTCCTCCAGGTGCAGACTGGCCAAGTTCCTCTCCAACTGAAGCAAGACATCTCTCCTCTTGTGCTTACATCCTCTGGCAATAAAAGTTCTCATTCCACTGTCTTTCCAAATAGCTTGCTGCGCCTGTAAGTTAGACGTCAGCAGCTTATAGACAGGGACACCTTGGGTATTATTTGCATCAGTACTTTTCAACGTTTCACAATTTATGAAATATCATGTCCACTAATTTCTCCAATAAAGTGGATAACTTCACGTTTCTGCATTATATGTCATTTGCAATTACCTTGCCCATGTGGAGGTCCATTAAATTTTCATAAATATTTACATCTTCCTCACAGCACACATTCCCACACAAGAATTAACTGTAAATTCTTCACTCTGTTTCCTGTCTTTTCATGAATAATTAATCCATACGAGTCCATTCATAATTATAGTATGGTTCGAGTGAAGAAGGCCCATAGTGATGTCACTGGCTCTTGAACTGAGCATTATTACCTCCACCCAATTTTGCACTTTTCCTTCGCAACCTCCTTGACACATGCCAAACACAATCTACATCTTTTATTTCTTACTTTAAAAAGCTGCATAATTGTCTTTGTTGAAGAAAATATTCTCTTAACAGAAGCAAAGGCAATGCGTGCAGGACATTATCCCATCATTCAAATTGTCCCTCTACAGCCTTCTGAAATCATCACTGAGTTGACATGTTTCAGGTTATCCACTCAATATCCATCTTGTTGCCTAATTTGGTTGGTATTGTTTCGTTCTTTGTTTACATCTGAATACCTGAGGTAGGAACCTTTTGCGAAGGAAAGATCGTGACAAATTTGGGCCAAAGGCAGGTAAAAGGAGTTATGTAACAAATCAGTTATAATCTCCTTCAATTGTGGATCAGGCGCAAGGTGTTCACCAACCTCATCCAGTGCAGAGTCTTGTGTTCCACGTGGCAATGGCACGACGACCATGCAGCCAATTTCAAACTTATTTCAGCAGATAATTATTCATTTAAATTACATGGAGTCACTGTCTGTAACAAATTGAAATCGTATTGCCAAAACGTAGCTAAGACCATATCTCGAACAGCCATGCTGCCCATGAATAAGAAAGGATACATGTGTAATCCAGCTTGATTGCCATGACATCCACAACATTCACTACTTCCACGATCAACTCTCAAAGGAAGCAGTGTTTTCCAGCTACAAGATACATAGCAGACATTTACCGAAGTCCATTCGACAGCACCTTTCAAGCCTTGATCATCTGAAGTAGCAAGGGCAACATTAACCCTGCAAGTTACACAAAGTCAATGACCATCCTGACTGGGAAATATATCTCAGTCTCACGGGTGTCACTTGATGAATATCCTGCCTTTCATTCCCTAACATTATTGTGGGTGACCCTGCACCAAAGTGACTGCAACAGTTCAAAAGGGCAGCGCACAGCCACCATGTCCAGAACAACGGTGTATGGGCAATAAATGATGGCCCAGCCAGAAATGTCTGATACCTATAAATGAATAATACAATAATGTTTCACTGTTTGGCATCTGAGTTTCTCTTGCTGCTTTTGTGAATAGATTTAGTCGATATTCTTGAGTCTCAGGAAATCGAGAAGTGATTTGATTGAGGTGCAAACGTTTCTGAGTGGAAAGAGCTTGATAGGGCCGATGCTGAGAAATTATTTCAGTGGGTCTGGGAATCCAAAACATGATGACAAGATCTCAGGATAAGGGGCAACTTGTCTGGGACTAAGATGATGTGAAAACACATCCCTCAAAGGTCTCAGCGTATTCAATATTCGCCATTCCAAAGATTGTGGATGCACTGTCAATGAACATAGTGAAAATTTCACAGAGATATAGAGGAGCTTCAGGTGAAATGAGGTTACAGTGATATGGAGGTATAGGTTCAGGAGGGTGTTACAGATGTGGGGAAGCTGCAAGAGAACAGGGGGATTACCGAGATACGGACGGGTGAATGTGCTGGAAGACTTTACAAACTTCGAGAAGGCTGTAGGGGCTGTAAATGTTTCCAAAGGCAGGGAGAACTGGAGGAGCTTGTGGAGTTTATAGCGAGAGGGTAGTATGTAATTGCTAGAGTGGGTTCCTGAGGTATGGAAGGATATTCGTGATGAAGGATGCCACGGTGATAAGAAGGACTGAAGATACTGCAGGAGATTACAGAGATTAGTAGCGGTGGAGGGCTGGAATATGTATGTGTTGGTGGACGTTATGCAGATAAGAATAGGTTTAGGTGTTGGAGGATGTCACCGATATTGGGAGGTGTGGAGAGGCTGGAGGAGGTGACAGAGGTCAGGAAGACCGTCAATGATGGATGAAGTTCACAGAGGTAGGGATTGGTAGAGCGGCTGGAGGAGTATACGTAGATAGAGGATGAAGTGGGTAGAGGAGGTTACAGAGTTGAAGACAGCTGTAATGTCTGGGTGTGGTTAAGGAAATGGGGAAAGATGTAAGTGTTTATAGAACATAGAACAATACATCGCAGAACAGGCCCTTTGGTCCTCGATGTTGCACCGACCTGTGAACTAATCTAAGACAATCCCCCTCCACTGTCCCATCGTCATCCAAATGCTTATCCAAGGATTGTATAATTCCCCCTAACGTGGCTGAGTTAAGTACATTGGCAGGCAAGGCATTACACGCTCTTACCACTTCCTGAGTAACGAACTTGCCTCTGACATCAGTCTTAAACCTATCACCCCTCAATTTTTAGCTATGCCTCCTCGTACAACCTGATGTCATCATCTGAGGAAAAAAGGCTTTAACTGTCTTACCTGTCTAATCTTTTGATCATCTTGTATGTCTCTATTACATCACCTCTTAGCTTTCTTCTCTCCAATCGGAACAGACCCAAGTCCCTCAGCCTTTCCACATAAAACCTTCCTTCCAGACCAGGCAACATCATCGTAAATCTCCTCCGCACCTTTCCAATGCTTCCACATACTTCCTGTAATGGGGCGACCAGAACTGTACACAATAATCCAAGTGAGGCTGCACTAGCATTTTGTATATTTGCAGCATGACATTACGGCTCCAGAACTCAATCCCTCTACCAATAAGACCTAACACATCGTATGCCTTCTTAACAGCACTATAACCTGGGTAGAAACTTCCAGGGAATTATGTACGTGGACACCAAAATCCCTCTGCATCCACGCCATTATGAATCTTTCCATTGACCCAGTATTCTGCCTTCCAGGTATTCTTCCCAAAGTGAATCACCTCATATTTATCTGTATTGAACTCCATTTGCCATCTCTCTGCCCAATTCTGCAGTTTATCCAAGTCCCCCTGCAACCCGCAAAATATTTCCATACTGTTCACTACTCCTCCGACTTTAGTGTCATCTGCAGACTTTCTAACCCATCCACCTATGCCTGCATCTAAGTCATTTATAAAAATGACAAACAGCAGTGGTCCCAAACAGATCATTGTGGCACATCACTCGTAACCGGACTCTATGCTTGATATTTTCCATCAACCACCACGCGCTGCCTTCTGACGGAAAGTCAGTTTCTAATGCAAACTGCTAACTCACCCTCAATTCCATGCCTCTGCATTTTCTCCAGCATCCAACCATGTGGAAACTTATCAAGGACTTTACCAAAGTCCATGTACACCACGTCAACTGCCCTACTCTCAACTACATGCTTGGTCACCTTCTCAAGAACCTCAATGAGGTTTGTGAGACACGACCTCCCATTGACGAAACCATGTTGACAATTTGCAGTCAAATTGTTGCCTGCTAGATGATTATAAATCATCTCTCTTATAATCCTTTCCAAAACGTTTCCTACACAGACATAAGGCTCACTGGTCTATAATTGCCTGGGTCATCTGTTCTGCCCTTCTTGAACAAGGGCACAACATTTGCAATCTTTCAGTCCTCTGGTACTAAACCTGCAGACAATGAAGACTCAAATATCAAAGCCAAAAGCTCCACCAAATCCTCCCTAGCGCACCAGAGAATGCTCGAATAAATTCAATCCAGCTCATGAGACGTTTTCACTTTCACTCCTTCTCGAATTGATAACACCTCTTCCTTACTAACCACGATCCTTTCTAGTCAAATATCTCGTATCTCATTCATCTTCTCGATATTATTCGCCTTTTTCTGAGTGAAAACCAATAAGAAATGTTCGTTTAGCACCTCTCAGATCTCCACAGAATCCACACTCAACTTTCCACTTCTGTCTTTGACTGGCTCTATTCCCACCCTCGTCATCCTTTTATTCCTAACGTACCTATATAAAGCTTTCGGATTCTCCTTTAATTGACCTGCTAAAGACTACTCATGTCCTCTCTTTGCTCTTCTTAACTCTATCTTTATATCCTTCATAGCTAATCTGAAACTCTCCATCGTCTCATCGTCACATAAGCCTCCTTCATCCGCTTAACAAGAAATGTGATTTCTGTATAGACCACGGTTCCCTTGCATTGACACTACCTCCCTGCCTGATAGGGCCATGGTATTCAAGGACTCGCAATATCTGTTCTCTAAACTAACTCCATGTTTCAATTATCCCCATCCCCTGCATTTTGCTACCCCATTCTATGCATCCTATATCCTGCCTAATCACATTAAAATAGCCCTTCCCCCAATCATAACTCTTGCCCTTTGGCATATACCTATCCCTTTCAGTCACTAAACTAAACGTGTTCATGGAGGTTATATACATAACAAAAGGTAGAGGTACTAGAGAATGCCAGAATTATGGGGCGGTATGGAGAGGCTGGAGGAGATTGCAGAGATCAGGAGAGTCTAGTGGTTGGATCAGGTTTACAAAGGGCGGGAGCGGGCAGTGGCTGGCCGAGGTCACAGCGACAGGGTATATGTGAGAGCAGATTAGAGAGATATGTAGGGTTTGGAGGAGGTGAGAGAGATACCGAAGGTGCAAATCTTGGAGGTGGTTAGAGAGATAAGGAGGGATCTGAGTTTCGAGGAGGTCGCAGAGATAGGGAGGGCTGAAGGTGGTGGATAATATTAGAGAGATAGTTAGGTGTATAGTGTTTGGAGTAGGTCAGAGAGATAGAGAGTGCTTAGCGTTTGGAAGACTTTAGAGAGATAGAGAGGGGTGTAAGGTTTGGAGTCGGTTAGAGAGGTAAGGAGGGATGTCAGATTTGGAGGAGGTTAGAGAGACAGAGATGGGTTGCTGGGTTTGGACGAAGTCAGAGAGATAGGGAGGAATCTGGGTTTGGACGAGGTAAGAGAGATAAGGAAGCATCTAGATTTGGAGGAGTTTGCAGAGATAGGGAGTGCTATGGGGCTGGAGTAGCTGAGAGAGATAGAGAGGGGTGTTGGGATTGGAGGAATTTACAGAGGTAGGGAGGTGTAGCATTTGGAGGAGTTTAGAGATAGGGATAGGGTAGGGTTTGGAGGAGGTCATAGAGATAGGAGAGGATATGGGGCTGGGGTAGGCTAGCGAGACTGGGAGGGTGTAGGATTTGAAGGAGGTTACAGAGATAGGGAGGTGCAGCATTTTGAGGAGTGTAGAGATGGGGATAGTGTGGGGTTTGGAGGAGGTCACAGAGATAGGAGTGGGTATGGGGCTGGAGTAGGCTAGAGACATTGGGAGGGGTGTAGGGTTTGGAGGTGGTTAGCAAGATAGTGAGGGGTGCAGGGTTTGGAGGACGTTACAGAGATAGGGAGGGGTATAGAGTTAGGAGGAATTTAAAGAGATAGGGAGGTGGAAGATTCTGCTGATATTTACGGTGATAGGTTTGTTGATGAATGGACAGATAAGGGACAGAGAGTAATTGAAGGAGTGAGACCTTGGAGTATCCAATCACGAGAGCCAAAGAGTCAGTGTCATACACAAAGGAGAGGCCCTTCTGTTGACAGTAATAAAAATATAAGACACTGTAGTCCCTGCAAACTCCTCCTTCCTAATGCCTTGGAGATAATTCCAGAATTGAGAGCGATGTCCTACAGACTGCTCAAGCAACAATGTGACATAACAAAACCTCATGGGTTCATATGAAAGACTGACATGGAAACCTCCTACTGACTCGCTTCCCTCAGCCTCACGGTGTCAGATCAAACACTGACACGGAAACCTCCTGCTGACACGCGTCCCTCAGCCTCATGGTGTCAGATCAAACACTGACACGGAACCCTCCTGCTGACACCCCTCCCTCAGCCTCACAATGTCAGATCAAACACTGACACGGAAACCTCCTGCTGACTCCCCTCCCTCAGCCTCACGGTGTCAGATCATACACTGACACGAAAACCTCCTGCTGACACCCGTCGTCAGCTAATGGATCAGTGTCCCTCTACATTGAACAGAATTTGGAGGAAACACTGAGAGAGTGACAGAGCTGGAGAATGTATACTGGGTGGGCCATTTCAACCCCACCAAGACAGATTCAGCAGCAGCATTGCTGATCGAGGTGGTCGGGTCCAAAATGAGACAACTGCTTCACTGCGTCTGCACCGGGTCGGTAGGAACGACTGGCAAGGAGAAACATCCTTGACTTCATTCTTATTAACCTACTGTCATGCAGACACATTCTTCAATGACCGTATTGGGAATGGTGGCTACCGCACACAGTATTTCTGGAGACAAAATTGCACTTTTAAATCGTCAAGACCCCCTGTGTATGTGTGACACGATCACTGTGCTAAACAGGGCAGATTTCCAATAGAGTTTGGAATTTTGCACTGGCCTGTGTGAGGTGGTTCGGGTCATTACCAACAGCAGCAGAATTGTACTCCAGTATAATTTTCACTATCACTGCCTGGCAAATGCTCCACTTTATCCTGACCATCAAGACAAGGATACACCTTTGTTAAATGCAGAATGCAGGAGGGCCTGCCTATAGTAGCGCCAAATACACCTCAGAATGAGATGAGGTTACTAAACTGGGCCACTTACCACATGGTATAAATAGCAAATGATACACAGATCTAACCAATGAATCAGACCTAATCTCTGCAATCCGGGTGAGTAGTGGTGGACAATCACACAACTCATTGACGGAGGAGGATCCACATATACCACCTTCCTCAAAGATTGAAGAGCCCAGCACAATAATTGAAAAGCTCAGGCTGAAACTTTCACAACAATGTTCAGACAGAAGTATCGATGGGATGATCTATTTTAGTCTCCTCCAGATGGCAGTCTTCATTTAATCCGATTCACTGTGTGTGATATTGACAATCAGCTGGAGGGATTGGAGAATGCAACGGCTGTGGGCCCTGATAACATTCCATTCAAGCTATTCCTGCTGGGATACAGCACTAGCATCTACCTGACAATGTGGGAAACTATCCAAGTGAGTCCTCTGGATACACAGACAAAACATCAGACAATTAATGACTCTCCCATTGCTCTAATCCGTGTCATTAACAAAAGTATGGAAGATGTCATCTACAGTGGGATCAATCATCACTTGTAAGCACCAACCTGCTCATTGAGCTCAGTTTGGGCTCTCATCCCTTGGGCTCATTAAAGCCTTGGTTTAATGATGTATAACAAGAGTACATAGCTGAATTCTAGAGGTGAGGTGACAGTGACTGCACTTTTAACATGATCATAACTGCATTTGACCAAATGTCGTATACAGGATTAACGACAAACCTGGAGCAAATAGAAATCGTCCGCACTGGCAGAAGTTACACCTGGTGGAGAGCAGCCTTCTCAGCTCTGCCGCAGGTCCTCAGCGGAGGAGTTTCTGGGTAAGCCTGCAGATCAGAAATGGAAAGGTAGGGCACCATACCCCTACAGGGTGATTCTCTCCTTAGGTAGAGAAGACTGGCGGTAGATTAACAGAACAGTCATCATGCCTCAAGTGAAGGAGACCTTGAGTAGGACAGCCCTTTCCAGACACCTCAGTCAGTGTACGAATTGAACCCACACTGTTGACATTAATCTGCATTACAAACCATCCGTCCAACTGAGTGAGCTAACCAAGTCCTCACGCCGCCCCCTGTGGTAGATATTGAAATATTATCCCATTCAGATATGTTGTTAGACACCTCTGGAGCAGTTGGAACAAGAAAACAGCTTCCAAGCTCAGAGAGAGGGACAGCATCAGAGATCTTTAAGAGTCCTCTCTGCCCTAGGCCCAATAATTTTCAGTTGCTTCATAAATGACCATCCTTACACTGTAAAGTCACAACTGGGGATGTTTGCCAATGGTTAGACAATGTTCAACACCATTTGTGATTTACTCAGATACTGGAGCAATCCTGATCCAAATGCAACAAGGACCTGGAAATATGAAGGTGTGTGCTTAACAGTGACAATACCATGTCCATTGCACACATGCCAGACCACTATTACCTCTAACAATTGAAAATGGAACCATAAACTCTAACTTTCAATGCCACCACCATCACTGAAGTCCCAACGACCAATATCCCGGGGATTACCATTAACAAGAACTGGACTGTCCATATTATTTCATTACCCATTCCTGGAAAGGGCTTATGCTGAAACGTTGACTCTTCTATAAATCAGATACTGCCTGACCAGTTGTGCATTTCTAGCGCCACATTTTGACGCATAATAATAATTGCCTACAAGAATATCTCAAGGGCTAGGAATCCAGCAGGAATAACATACCTCATGATTTCCAAAAGTCTGCACACCATCTATAAGACACACATTGAATGTGTGTGTGATGAAATACCTGCCCCCTCCCACATTTTCCCTGTGAATGCAGCTTCATCCCTCATTTATTGACACTGAGGAGCAGCAATACCTGCCATCTACACGGTGCTCTGCAGCAATTTGACAAGGCTTCTTACAACGTACCTCTGAAACCATGACCGTCAAGAAGGACAAGGAAAACAGATGTATGGGATCATCACCATGTTCGCTTTCCCTTCCAAGCCACCCACCATCCTGATTGGGAAGTATATTGTCATTCCTTCAGTTTCACTGTTTCAAGTTCCCTCCCTAATGTTATTGTAAGTCTTATTACAGCACATCGACTGCAGTGGTTCAATGTGGCAGCTCACCCCCACCTTCTCAATGGCAACAAGGGATGGACAATAAATACTGGCCCAATCATATTCCATGAATAAATGAAAAATGAAAATATTGCCCAGACCTGTCCAATGCTGGACACTGTGCGCTAAAAGGGTTTTGTGAGCTCAGGCTGTTAGGGTCCAGGCAGGAACCTGTTTGTTGTAAACAGCTGAAGGGATGTGCTGTTTTAAACAATCTGTCAGTCTCTCAGAGGCATGGCCTAAATACCGAGCATCACACAGACACTGACATTCACATCTCACAATACTGAGCTCTGAGATAGACAGAAGCAATTCAAAATGTACTTATATCTGACTGTAACATGTTTAAACACACAGTGATATTGTTGCCGTGAAAATGATTATGAGTGAGTATTAGCAGGGAGAAAGTAAGGACTGCAGATGCTCGAGATCAGAGACAAAAATTGTGGTTCTGAAAAAAACACAGCCGTTCAGGTGCATCTGAGGTGCAGGAGAATCGACTGTGAGTTCACAATATTAATATAAGGCAAAATAAATGTATATTTTCAAAGTCATTGTACTTAATAATAATGTGGTCTTGGATGTGGGAATGAGATTCATCACTTCAATGCTCCTTACTGTGAGTTGGACACTGTTTTCATCATGTTGTTGTTATAAAAGTGAACTGAATAAATGGGGTATATAATGCTTATTGGACAATCTAAAAGTTGGTATTATGAAAGGATGGAGGACCTTCAGTAAAGGGACTTTGCTGTTAATGATTAGAACAACGCTGCAAACATTTACACAGAGATTTCCAGCTCAAGTCACACACAAGGATGTTGGGTTGGGATCATACTGACCATCAATGGAGCTGCACAATTCTGTTTCGATACTGACATTGTGGGGCTAGCATACACTGGATATGGTTTATGAGGGATTCAATGTAAGATGCCATGTGCTGCAGGAGCCCATAACATTTATAACACCTTCATTCAGGATCGGGGCTAAGGTGCAGAATTACAGAGCTTAGGTGGCATACCAGAAGGGATATATTTGCAAGACATGGCTGTTTACAGGCCATTGTTACAAATGTTGTACTGCGCCATGTGCTAGTACATTGACCAGTCTGCCCCACACACATCTCCCCGTTGTTCAGGTATATCTCTAACCAGTCTATTGCGTGAGTAATTGCCCAGCTCCAGTTTGGAAGCTCTCTGGACAGATTTTGTAGATGGTCAGTGTTTTGGAGGTCATGGTGAGGGCCAGTAACACTGTGTCTCAATTCAGGCTTTTCCTCAAAGTCATTTCCAACAGCTTTGCTGTCTGCAAGATGGTGTGTTCATTGATCTGAACATGAATCGGCTGTTTACTACAGTCACTGAAATGTGTAATAGTCAAGTGTGCGCTCTGGTATTTCAATTATTGTTCACTTCAATTATTTTCAACTGAAAAATATTGATGTTTGGGCTATTTTAAAATATGTAAAAAACTAAGTGATATTAACACTTCATTATACAAAATGTAAAAAGGACCTGTTGTATATTTCCCACGGACTAATCATAAAACAGTCAGATATTGCCTGTAAAGCAGGATTCTGTGAACAGGGCTATGTCCCTGGAAACTTCACCACCCTGTCTGGTAGCTTCTGTCCCACTGACAGGACATAGCCAGGCTGAGGGGGCAGTTTTTGGCATATTGTCAATACAGTGCTCAGCATTGATGCTGGATCCTGTGGCTGCGAGACTGTTCTGTGGCAGGTTATGAGGGAATCAGTAAAAGGGAAACATATAATTGACCACATCGTCACCGATCTGCCTGCTGCAGATACACCTCTCCATTTCATATATCGGTAAGAATGGTCACTTCACAGTCTTTATGGGAAGCAAGGGCTACCATCACATTTTGCAGACCCTCCTCACCATACGTGTTCCTAATGGGAGAGACGTTAAACAGATTGAGAAACTAATGATGATGCATCTATGAGGTGCAATGGACCATCGGCAGCAGCAGAATCATACTCTGTACAACTCAGTCTGCAACCTCACACCCGACATACATGCCACTGTACAGTAACCGTCATGGCCAAACATACCTCCCACTGTATAGTAACCGTCACGGCCAGACATACCTCCCACTGTACAGCCATTGTACAGCCTGACACAGCCTGACACTGTACAGCCTGATACTGTACAGCCTGACATACCTCCCCTGAAGAAGGGCTCATGCCGGAAACGTCGATCCTCCTGCTCCTTGGATGCTGCCTGACCTTGTGCGCTTTTCCAGCAACACATTTTCAGCTCCCACTGTACAGTATCCATCATGGCCCGGCATACCTCCCACTGTACAGTAACCGTCATGGCTCAATATAGCTCCCACTGTACAGTAACCATCACACCCCGACATACCTCCCACTATGCAATAAACATCACGGCCCGACATATCTCCCACTGTACAGTAACCGTCACGGCCCGACTTACCTCCCACTGTACAGTAACCGTCACAGCCCGACATACCTCCCACTGTACAGTAACCGGCACAGCCCGACATCCCTCCCACTGTACAGTAACCCTCACAGCCCGACATACCTTCCACTGTACATTAACCATCAAGAGCTCAGTGCTTAGCACTGCTGCCTCACAGCACCAAAGTCCTAGGTTCCATTCCGTCCTGTTTGCCATCACAGTTGTGTGGGGAAGATCATGTCTCACAAACGTGATTGATTATTTTAAGCAAGTGACTGTCTGTGTGGAGTTTGCACATTCTCCCCGTGTCTGCGTGGGATTCCTCTGCGTGCTCCGGTTTCCTCCCACAGTCCAAAGATGTGCAGTTCAGGTGAATTGGCCATACTAAATTGCCCATAGTGTTAGGTGCATTAGCCAGGGTAAAATATAGGGCAGGAGAGTGGGTCTGGGTGGCTTACTCTTCTGAGGGTTGGTGTGGACTGGTTTGGCCGAAGGGCCTGTTTCCACACTATAGGGAGTCTAATCTCGCCTCCAAGGTTCAAGTCAGGAATATATGGAATAAACACTTGCCTGAATGAGTGCAGCTCCAACAGTATTCCAACAGTGATCAGTATTCCAATAGTACTAGCAACAGGCAACACAGTTGTGTGGGGAAGATCATGTTTCACAAACGTGATTGATTATTTTAAGGAAGTGACAAAATTGATTGATGAGGGTGTGGGTGGATATGGTGATGAAGAAAACTGCTGGCAAACGTGCAGACATGCATCAGAACATGCAGTATAAAAATTAGCAGGTCATATTGCAGCTGTCGAGAAAACTTAGTTCGGGCACATTTAGAATATTGTGTACAGTACTGTTTGCCACACCAGCAGAACAACGTGGAAGTGGTGGAGAGGGTATGGAAAGGTTTTACCAGGATGTTGTCTGGTTTGGAGGGTATTAGCCAGAAGGTGAAATTGAACAACCATGGTTTGTTTCCAATTGGGTATCATTGGCTATGGGGCTACCTGATAGATATTTTAAAAAATATCAGAGGCATGGATAGAAATTCAGTTCGAAGCTTTCTTTCCCAGAGTAGAACTATCAATTACTCAGGACCGTAGGTTTAGGTAAAAGGGAGAAAGTTTAGGAGATATGATCGGCAAGGTTTATTTTTGCTTTCCCAGACAGAATGTGCAATTCCCTGGAATGCACTGATAGACGAGAAGAAGCTAATATAGCAAGGTGTAAGAGGGATCTTGTCACAAATATGAGTAAGTAGGGAACAGAATGACATAGAGGTTATCGGAGCAAAAACTTTCTTTTTAACTTTAGAACGGCATCATGTGTCAGTGCGGGTTTGCTCGGCTGAAGGGCGTGTTCCTGTGCCTGACTGTTCTTTAAAACAAGATTTTGAGTGCAGGAGTGGCAAGATGTTGACTGAATCATTACTGATGATCAACAGCCACATTCAGTAGATCTCTCCTCAACAACTTGCAGTTTCATATCCTCCCTCCCACATCAGCGGAACTCAATATGGAAAATTTGACGTGAAAGTACGAGCTGGTAACTGGTGACTCCACCTCGCCCCTCGCTCCTGCGGCCTTTTATCTTGGACACCAACATCTCGGGAGACACTGCACAGACAGATGCTGCATGCATTCCACACCCTCCAATGTTGGCATCTGTCATATGCCAGCCTCACCATTCCATTCCATCACATCCCCGACCCACTGACAGTCCGCTTCTGTACTTTAATGCTGCAGCTCAGGGTGCACTGACAACTCTCATTGCAATGCTGCTACAAGGACACTGTATTCAGGGCCACACACACCCAGCTCATGGTCTGTCACTCTGGGTTGATCACTCCGTGTGTGTACACACTCAATGCTGCTGCAAGGACACTGTGCTTAGGGACATACACCCATCTCATGGCCTGTCCCTCTGGGCTACTCACTCGGTGTTTGTACACACTCAATGCTTGTGCAAGAACATTGCGCTCAGGGACACACACCCATCTCATGGCCTGTCCCTCTGGGCTGCTCACTCGGTGTTTGTACACACTCACTTGAAATGACTTGAATGCTCACAGAATTATTGCCTTGCCTTAACCTGCCCTCAGCAGTGTTTCCCCTCAGCCCGAGCTATCAGGCTCACACGCCTGCTGTATTGTCTTTGTGTTCAGCACAGACACAAACCCAGGAAGCTTGATATCATTGTCCACACTCAGTCATGGTGCCCAGTGCAGTGAGACAAGGGGTGTCTCAGATCTCAGTCCGGGAGCTTGGACACGGTCTCTCAGCCTTTCGTGGTTGTTAGGGTCAGGATCCTTCCCCTGTGATGGGGTGAGGAGCTGAATGTTAAGGAGCCCCCTATCCCTCTTGGCTCTTTCTCTCCTATAGTGGGATGGTTCGTTCTGGGATGTGAAAATTAGCAAGAGGTATTAAGAGAGATTGAAGTGGATGGTACAGCTATTTGTGCTGGGACAGCTGAGGGAAAGGTGGCGAGGTGGCCTGAGTGAGTGAATAGGCAGCACAGACACCAGGCAGCGTTAGCTATGGGCCAGAGATGAGATTCGAGAGACTGAGAGAAGGTGCTGCATTCAGTGAGGGTGGGTAGGTCACATGCAGTTACAGGTGTGAGGGTGTGTGAACATGAGCCTTGGTGAGATGTGGTTGCAGAAACAGAGAGAGAGAGAGAGCGTGAGGTCACAAAGTGCAGATGGTGGCACATACCTTGGTGGAGTGGCGCAGGTCGCTGACCTCCTTCCTACACTGCCGGCCATTCAACCAGAAGGTTGGCACCTCACTGACGCAGTGGTCAGCCTCGGACCAAGCTGGCAGGGTCTGGTGTCATGGACTCTCCTACCAGTCCTGGAGGAAGATAATGTCCCTCTTCTACAGCATGGTATCCACTAGAAGCTCTGAGTGTTAGCCGTTCTCCAGGCCACAAAGTGAGGCCCCAGTCTTACCTCCTCTGCCATGTCCAGACAGTTTCGGATTGACAATCCAAGAGTGTAATGACATTTTAAAGATGGCCCCTGTAACAGGCAGGGCAGTTCATTCTGGGATATCTGAGCAGTTGTTATGATGAAGGGAAATATCATTGCATTATTGTCAGGTGAGAGGAAGAACACGCGGGCAGGGAGGGCAATTAATGAGACAGATTGGTCATGGTATCATGAGAAAATGCACTTACCATTGTGGAGAGAAACCCTCCATGAAACTCGATTAAAATGAGACTTGACCAAACCATAAGATGGGTTAGGCCTCTGTCTGACTGAATCAAAATAGGGATGCAGTGCGAAATATTGCGAGCAACAAACTTGGAGCAGAGAATTATAAAGGAGATTCAAATCCTGAAAAAAGGGGTAACGCAATGGTCCAGACTGTAAAATGAAGCCGGGGAAAATCCCTGCCTCACAATTATCTGCATTATCCAATCCTCACTGGATGCAGAGATGGTGCTGGAGGCCTGGAGAACGGCTAACACCGTTATTTTGTTTAATGTGGAATATGGGACTGACTGAATAGGTTGCGGCTGCAAAACTGAGACAATGGATTAACAGTCACTCAGGAAGTCCCAGGGAATCAAGGACGGTCGGTCTGGATTTGTTCAAGGAAGATCGTGTGCAATTCATCTGACTGTGTCGGTTACAGAAAACTTGTAACTGCATGTGACTTATTTGGAGTTGATGAGAGATTCCATGGCAGACTGTTTAATAACAAAAACTATGGCGTCCAGGTGAATGGAGCAAACAACCCCGAGAAGTGCAAGGCAAGACATTTGGGGACATCAACAATAGAGAGGCATACACAATAAATGGGAGTGTGGTCAGTGTGGGCAGGTAAATGAAGATAGCTGGAAACATCAATAACTTCGTTAATGTAGCAAATGGCATCATTTCCTCTATCAGCCAAAGTGCAGAATTTCAGTGCAGGAAGCTTATGCTGGAACTGTCTAAATAATGAGTTCAGTCACAGCTTGTGGACCGTGTGCACGTTTGGTCACCCCATCACATGGAAAGATGGAATTGGATTGGAGAGGGTACAGAGGAGATTCGTCACTCTGTGAAAGTGCAAGAGCAGTTATGAGGCAAGATTGGAATGGAGAATGCTGAGAGGAGATTTGATTGGAGTGGACAGGTTGTGATAGACCTGGGTAGAGAGGGAGAGAACATCTATTTCCTGTTGGAGAGCTCAGTTACCAGCGGCGAATATTTAATGTAATTGGATGAAAAATTAGCGAAGTGCTGAGGAAGTTTGTTATTTCACCCAGAGTATAGTCGGGATCTGGGAGTCACACATGGAAGTGGAATAGAGGCATAAACTCTCAAAACATTTTGAAAAGGTGCCAGGATCTGCACCTGAAGCCCTATCATCTCTGGGGAGAGAGAACAAGAGTTAGCAAGTTTTGAGAAGATTTGTAGCTCAGACTGAGGTTTTAGATGTAGGTTTGCTCGCTGAGCTGAAAGTCCCATTTCCAGACGTTTCGAGAAGGTACTAAATAACATTTTTAGTGGACCTCATGCAAACTAATGCTGAAAATTCATGTTTTCTATTTATGTTTGGGTTTCTTTTCTTTGGGTTCCTAGAACAAGAGTTTTAAATAAAACATTACTTCTTGTCCAATGCAGACAGTGTTCAGAGTTATCTCCTCTATACTGTGCTATTTTCTGAATTTTTCAAAGGTTACCAATATCTGCTAGGATCAATACACGGGGATGAAGTGAGAGGGCAGGAAAGAGCAGTGTGTAAGCTGATTAGCATCACAATAATACTGATCCCATCATTTATTAAGCTATTTCCCTCTGTTGGCCTATTTATCCTTCCTGTGGAAATGGGGAAAACCGTCGATTATCCGGTTCTCAGTCGTGGTCACACTGCAGCCGCATCTCCATAATCCCAGCTACATCTGACTATTTAACGCTACCATTTCATTGGCTTTGTTGAAACGTTAGGAAGGAATTCATGGATGGCAGCAAGTGCGAGAGCCCAGGATGGCTGTTGGCTTCAGGGGAGGTTACAGAGATAGGAAGGTGTGTGAAGGCTGGGGATGGGTTGTTCTAGGGGCTGAAGGAGATTACAAAGACAAGAACAGTTTTAGTTTTTTTTAAAGTTAAACTGGAGCTGGAGCAGCCAAAGCAATTTTTTTTATCTACAATATCCTGAAACCTGATGAAAATTTTACCTGGACAATGTATCACATGATTTCGCTTTCGGTGTCTGTCTGCATCAGAAATAAACATTGTCTACTGTGCCTCAAAACTGCCAGTCTCCCGAATATCCTTCAAGTTCCATTACCCTTCACACTTCTGTGAACCCACTAGTTTCCGCAAACATTCCTATTTGTGTAAAGTTCTCCATGTCCTCTGAAGGTCCCTGCTTCGAAACTTCCTTCCTCCTTATGGAAAAGGTCACATACAAACGGCAGATCGAGTTTTTGGAAGCGGTTAGAGATTAGTCAGAGACATTCTGGGTGGAGGATTTGAGGTAAAAACAATGACTGCAGATGCTGGAAACCAGAGTGTAGATTAGAGTTGGGCTGGAAAACCCACGCTCCCATCCTGGCACCTTCCCCTGCCACCGCAGGAATTGCAAAACCTGCGCCCACACCTCCTCTCTCCTCTCTATTTAAGGCCCTAAAGGAGCCTTCCACATCCATCAGAGTTTTACCTGCACATCCACCAATATCAGTTATTGAATCCATTGCTCCCGATGCGGTCTCCTCTACATTGGGGAGACTGGATGCCTTCTAGCAGAGCCCTTTAGGGAACATCTCTGGGACACCTGCAACAATCAACTGAAACGCCCTGTGGCCCAACATTTCCACTCCCCCTCCCACTCCGCCAAGGACATGGAGGTCCTGGGCCTCCTTCACCACCGTTCCCTCACCACCAGACGCTTGGAGGAAGAACGCCTCATCTTCCGCCTGGGAACAGTTCAACCCCAGGGCATCAATGTGGACTTCAACAGTATCCTCATTTCCTCTTCCCCAACTCACCCCACTACCAAACTTGCAGCTCAGCACTGTCCCCAAGACTTGTCCTACCTGCCTATCTTCTTTTCCACCTATCCACTCTCCCCTCCCCCGTAACCTGCCCTCTTCATCCCCTCCTCCACGCACCTTTTGTACTCTATGCTACTTTCTCCCCACCCCCAACTTCCCCTCATTTATTTCTCCACCCTTCAGGCTCTCTTCCTATATTTCCGATGAAGGGCTTTTGCCCGAAACATCGATTTTACCGCTCCCCGGATGCTGCCTGAACTGCTGTGCTTTTCCAGCCAACACAGTGAAGTAGCTTTGTGAATAAATGTTGGGATCAGTATTATTGTGATGTTAATCATCTTACACGCTGCTCTTTCCTGCCCTCACACTTCACACCTGTAGATACGCCCTCACTGAATGCAGGACCTTCTCTGCGTCTCGCGAACCTAATCTCTGCCCCTCTAGCCAACTCTGCCTGGTGTCTGTGCTGGCTATTCACTCACTCAGACCTCGGCACCTTTCCCTCAGCTGTCCCAGCACAAATAGCTGTACCATTCACTTCTATCTCCCTTAATACCTCTTGCTAATTTTCATATCCCAGAAGGAACCATCCCACTGTAGGAGAGAAAGAGCCAAGAAGGACAGGAGTCTCCCTGACATTCAGCTTCTCACCCCATCACAGGGGAAGGGTCCTGACCCTAGCAACCACGAAAGGCTGACTGACTGTGTCCAAGCTCCCGGACTGGGATCTGAGACACCTCTTGTCTCGCTGTGCTGGGCACCGTGACTGAGTGTGGACAATGATATCAAACTTCCTGGGTATGTGTCTGTGCTAAACACCAAGACAATACAGCAAGGGGGAGAGCCTATTAGCTCTCGCTGAGGGGAAACACTGCTGAAGGCAGGGCAAGGCAAGGCAATAATTCTGTGAGCATTCAAGTCAGTTCAATGTGAGTATGTACAAACACCGAGTGAGCAGCGCAGAGGGACAGGATATGAGATGGGTGTGTGTCCCTGAGCACAGTGTCCTTGCAGAAGCACTGAGTGTGTACAAACAAGGAGTGAGCAGCCCAGAGGGACAGGCCATGAGCTGGGTGTGTGTCCCTGAGCATAGTGTCCTTGCAGAAACACTGGGTGTGTACAAATACGGAGTGAGCAGCCCAGAGGGACAACCCATGAGCTGGGTGTGTGTCCCTGAGCACACTGTTCTTGCAGCAGCATTGAGTGTGTACAAACACGGAGTGAGCAGCCCAGAGGGGCAGCCCATGAGCTGGGTGTGTGACCCTGAGCACACTGTTCTTGCAGCAGCATTGAGTGTGTACAAACACGGAGTGAGCAGCCTGGAGTGCCAATCCATGAGCTGGGTGTGTGTCCCTGAGCACACTGTCCTTCCAGCAGTATTGAGTGTGTATAAACACGGAGTGAGGAGCCCAGAGGGCCAGGCCATGAGCTGGGTGTGTGTTCCTGAGGACAGTGTCGTTGCAGTAGCATTGCAATGAGAGTTGTTAGTGCACCCTGAACTGCAGCATTGAAGTACGTAAGCGTACTATCAGTGGGTCAGGGATTTGCTGGGATGGAATGGCGAGCTTGGCATGTGACAGATGCCAGCATTGGAGCGTGTGGAGTACATGCAGCTTTTGTCTGTGCAGTGACCATGAGACGTTGGTGTCCAAGATAGAAGGCTACAGGAGCGAGGGGCGAGATGGAGTCACCATTTGCCAGCTTGGATTTGCACGTCCAATTCTCCATATTGAGTTTCCCTGCTGTGGGAGGCAGGGTATGAAGTTTCAAGTTGTTTACGAGAGATCCACTGAATGTGGCTGTGGATCAGCAGTAATCATTCAGTCAGCATCTCACCAGTCCTGCACTCAAATCTTGTTTTAAAGAACTGTCTGGCACAGGAACACACCCTTCAGCCCAGCAAGCCCGCACTGACACATGATGCAGTTATAAAGTTAAAAAAGAAATTTTTGCTCCGACACCTTCTATGTCATTCTGTTCCCTGCTTACTCTTATTTGTGAAAAGATCCCTCTTAAACCTTCTTCTCCTCTATCAGTGCATTCCAGGGAATTGCACATTCTTTCTGGAAAAGCAAAAAAGAAACTTGCCGATCATATCTCCTAAACTTTCTCCCTTTTATCAAAAACCTACGGTCCTGAGTAATTGATATTTCTACTCTGGGAACAAAAGACTCTAACTGTCCTTCTCTCTATGTCTCTGATAATTTTGTAAATATCTATCAGGTAGCCCCATAGCCAAATACACCCAGGTGCAAACAAACCATGTTTGTACAATTTCTCCTTCTGGCTTAGACCCAATTAACCAGACAACATCCTGGTAAAACCTTTCCATACCCTCTCCAATACTTCCACATCGTTCGGCTGATTTGGCAACAAGCACTGTACACAATATTCTAAATGTGCCCAAGCTAAGTTTCACTACAGTTGCACTATGACCTGCTAATTTTCATACTGCATGCTCTGATGCATGTCTGCACTTTTACCATCAGTCTTCTTGATCACCCTCTCCACCCGTGTTGCTACTTTCCGGGAACTGTGGAGCTGTTCACCAAGATCCCTTCGGATGTTGATGCAGCCAGTAGTATTTCCATCCACTTTTTACTTATCTCCTGCATTTGACCTTCTACAATGCATCACGTTGCAACTGTCCAGATAAAGTTACATCGGTGTTTCCTCTGTCCAAGTCTGCAGCTGACCTATCTGCTGCATTCTTGCTGGCAATCATCGTCACAATCTGCAACTCCACCAATTTATTTACAGATCTCCCAAAAAAAACTGTTCCACCACTACTCTATCTTCAATGGCAAAGCAGTTCGCTATCCATCTTACTAACTGACCACTGATCCCACTTCCCTTCACCTTCAGTATGAGCCTGCCATAAGGAACCATATCAAAGACCTTGCTAAGGTCCAATTGCCCAACATGCAGACCCACGCACTGATCAATCAATTTTGTCACGTCCTTAAAATAATCAATCAACTTTGTGAGACAGATTTATCCCCACACAACTGTATTGCCTATTGCTAGTAAGTCAATATTAGAGTTCTGTTGGAGCTGCACTCATTCAGAGAAGCGATTATTCCATCATATTCCTGACTTGAACCTTGGAGGCGAGATTAGACTCCCTACAGTGTGGAAACAGGCCCTTCAGCCCAACCAGTCCACACCAATCCTCAGAAGAGTAACCGAACCAGACCTATTCCTCTATATTTTAACATGACGAATGCACCTAACACTATGGGCAATTTAGTATGGCCAATTCACCTGAACTTCACATCTTTGGACTGTGGGAAGAAACCGGAGCACCCAGTGGAAACCCACGCAGACACGGTGAGAATGTGCAAACTCTACACAGAAGTCACCCAAGGCCGGAATAGAACCTAGGACTTTGGTGCTGTGAGGCAGCAGTGCGAAGCACTGAGCTCTTGATGGTTCCTGTACAGTGGGAGGTATGTTGGGCTGTGATGGTTACTGTACAGTGGGAGGTATGTCGGACCATAAAGGTTGCTGTACAGTGGGAGGTATGTCGGGATATGTTGGTTACTGTACAATGGGAGGTAGGTTGGGCGGTGATGTTTGCTGTACAGTGGGAGGTATGTCCGGCCGTGATGGTTACTGTACAGTGGGAGGTATGTCAGGCCATGATGGTTAATGGACAGTGGGAGGTGTGTCAGGCCATGATGGTTACTGTAGAGTGGGGGGTATGTCGGAAAATGATGGTTACTGTACAGTGGGAGGTATGTCGGGCCATAATAGTTACTGTACAATGGGTGGTATGCCGGGCCATAATGATTACTGTACAGTGGGAGGTATGTCGGGCCGTGATGGTTGCTGTACACTGGGAAGTATGTCGGGCGTGTTGGTTACTGTACAGTGGGAGGTATATCGGGCCGTGATGGTCACTGTACAGTGGGACGTATGTTGGAACGTGATGATTGCTGTACAGTGGGAGGTTTATCGGGCCGTAAAGGTTACTTTGCTGTGGGAGGTATATCGGGGTACAGTAACCATCACGGCCCGACATACCTCCCACTGTACAGTAACCATCACAGACCGACATACCTCCCACTGTACAGTAACCATTATGGCACGACATCCCTCCCACTGTACAGTAACCATCATTTTCCGACATACCCCCCACTGTACAGTAACCATCATGGCCTGACATACCTCACACTGTACAGTAACCATCACGGCGCGACATACTTTCCACTGTACATTAACCATCACGACCCGACATACCTCCCACTGTACTGTAACCATCACGGCCCGGCATACCTCCCGCTGTACAGTAACCGTCACCACACGTCACAACTCCCAATGTACAGTAACCATCACGGCCCAACATAACTCCCACTATACAATAACAATCATACCCTGACACACCTCCCACTGCACAGTAACCATTATTTGCCGACATCACGGACCGACAAACCTCCCACTGCTCAGTTACCATTTTTGGCCGACATACTTCCCACTGTACAGTAGCCATCACGGCCCGATATACCTCCCACTGTACAGTAACAATCACGGCCCGACATATCTCCCACTGTACAGTAATCATCATTTTCTGACATACCTCCCACTGTAAAGTAACCATCCCGGCCCGACATACCTCCCACTGTACTGCAACTGTCACGTCCAACATACCTCCCACTGTACAGTAACCATCACGGCCCGACACCACTCTCACTGTACAGTAACCATTACTGCCCGACATACCTCCTACTGTAGAGTACCCGTCACGATCCGACATACCTCCCACTGTACAGTCACCGTCACGGCCTGACATACTTCCCACTGTACAGTAACCATCACAGCCCGACATACCTCCCGCTGTACAGTAACCATCACGGCCCGACATACGTCCCACTGTACAGTAACCATCACGACCCGACCTACCTCACACTGTACTGAAACCGTCACAGTCCGGAATACCTCCCACTGTACAGCAACCGTCACGGCCCGGCACACATCCCACTGTACTGTAACCAACACGCCCCAACATATCTCCCACTGTACAATAACAATCACACCCTGACACACCTCCCACTGTATAGTAACCATCTCGTGACGGTTACTGTACAGTGGGAGGTATGTCGGAAAATGATGGTTACTGTAGAGTGGGTTTTATGTCGGGCAGTGATGGTTACTGTACAGTGGGAGGGATGTCGGGCCGTGATGGTTTCTGGACAGTGGGAGGTATATCGGGCCGTGATGGTTACTGTACAGTGGGAGGTATGTCGGGACGTGATGGTTACCGTACAGTGGGACGAATGTCAGGCCATGATGTTTACTGTACACTGGGAGGTATGTCGGATCATGACGGTTACTGTACAGTGAGAGGGATGTCCGGCCGTGACTGTTACTGTACAGTGGGAGGAATGTCGGGCCGTGATAGTTACTGTACACTGGGAGGTATGTCGGCAAATGATGGTGACTGTACAGTGGGAGGTATGTCGGCAAATGATGGTTACTGCACAGTGGGAGGTATGTCGGGCCGTGATGGTTACTGTACAGTGGGAGGTGTGTCAGGGTGTAATTGTTATTGTACATTGGGAAGTATGTTGGGCCGTGATGGTTACTGTACAGAGGGAGGTATGTTGGGCCGTGATGGTTATTGTACAGTGGGAGGTGTGCCGGGCCGTGATGGTTACTGTACATTGGAAGGTATGTTGGACCGTGACGGTTACTGTACAGTGGGAGGTATGTCGGGCCGTGATGGTTGCTGTACACTGGGAGGTATGTCGGGCCGTGTTGGTTACTGTACAGTAGGAGGTATGTCAGGCCGTGATGTATGCTGTACAGTGGGAGGTCTGTTGGAACGTGATGGTTGAGATACAGCGGAAGGTTTGTCCGGCCATAAAGGTTACTTTGCTGTGGGAGGTATGTCGGGGTGTGATGGTTACTGTAAAGTGGGAGGTACGTCGGAAAATGATGGTTACTGTACAGTGGGAGGTATGCCGGCCCCTGATGGTTACTGTACATTGGGAGGTATGTCGGGCCGTGATGGCTACTGTACAGTGGGAGGGATGTCGGGCCGTGATGGTTACTGTACAGTGGGAGATTTGTCGGTCCGTGATGGTTTCTGTACAGTGGGAGTTATGCCGGGCCGTGACGGTTACTGTACAGTGGGAGGTATGTCGGGCCGTGACGGTTACTGTACAGTGGGAGGTATGCCGGACCGTGATGGTTACAATACAGTGTGAGGTATGTCGGGTCGTGATGGTTACTGCACAGTGGGAGGTATGTCGGGACGTGATGGTTACTCTACTGTGGGAGGTATGCCGGATCGTGACGGTTACTGTACAGTGGGAGAGATGTCAGGCTGTGATGGTTACTGTACAGTGGGAGGTATGTCGGACCGTGATGGTTACTGTACAGTGGGAGGTATGTCAGACCGTGACGGTTACTGTACAGTGGGAGGTATGTCGGGACGTGTTGGTTACTGTACAATGGGAGGTAGGTTGGACGGTGATGTTTGCTGTACAGTGGGATGTATGTCCGGCCATGATGGTTACTGTACAGTTGGAGAAATTTCGGGCCGTGACGGTTACTGTACAGTGGGAGGAATGTCGGGCTGTGATGGTTACTGTACAGTGGGATGTATGTCGGACCGTGACGGTTACTGTACAGTGGGAGGTATGCCGGACCGTGATGGTTACAATACAGTGGGAGGTATGTCGGGTCGTGGTGGTTACTGTACAGTGGCAGGTATGTCGGGACGTGATGGTTACCGTACAGTGGGACGTATGTCAGGCCATGATGTTTACTGTACACTGGGAGTTATGTCGGATCATGATGGTTACTGTACAGTGAGAGGGAGGTCCGGCCGTGACGGTTACTGTACAGTGGGAGGTATGTCGGGCCGTGATAGTTACTGTACACTGGGAGGTATGTCGTCAAATGATGGTTACTGTACAGTGGCAGGTATGTCGGCAAATGATGGTGACTGTACAGTGGGAGGTATATTGGGCCGTGATGGTTACTGTACAGTGGGAGGTGTGTCAGGGTGCGATTGTTATTGTACAGTAGGAGGTATGTTGGGCCGTGATGGTTACTGTACAGAGGGAGGTATGTTGGGCCGTGATGGTTATTGTACAGTGGGAGGTGTGCCGGGCCGTGATGGTTACTGTACATTGGGAGGTATGTTGGACCGTGACGGTTACTGTACAGTGGGAGGTATGTCGGGCCGTGATGGTTGCTGGACACTGGGAGGTATGTCAGGCCGTGTTGGTTACTGTACAGTGGGAGGTATGTCGGGCCGTGATGTATACTGTACAGTGGGAGGTCTGTTGGAAAGTGATGGTTGCTGTACAGTTGAAGGTTTTTCGGGCCGTAAAGGTTACTTTGCTGTGGTAGGTATGTCGGGGTGGGATGGTTACTGTAAAGTGGGAGGTACGTCGGAAAATTGATGGTTACTGTACAGTGGGAGGTATGCCGGCCCGTGATAGTTGCTGTACAGTGAAGGTATGTCGGGTAGTGATGGCTACTGTACAGTGGGATGTATGTCCGGCCGTGATGGTTACTGTACAGTTGGAGATATTTCGGGCCATGACGGTTACTGTACAGTGGGAGGTATGTCGGGCTGTGATGGTTACTGTACAGTGGGATGTATGTCGGACCGTAACGGTTACTGTACAGTGGGAGGTATGGCGGACCGTGATGGTTACAATACAGTGGGAGGTATGTCGGGTCGTGGTGGTTACTGTACAGTGGGAGGTATGTCGGGACGTGATGGTTACCGTACAGTGGGACGTATGTCAGGCCATGATGTTTACTGTACACTGGGAGGTATGTCGGATCATGACGGTTACTGTACAGTGAGAGGGATGTCCGACCGTGACGGTTACTGTATAGTGGGAGGTATGTCGGGCCGTGATAGTTACTGTACACTGGGAGGTATGTCGTCAAATGATGGTTACTGTACAGTGGGAGGTATGTCGGCAAATGATGGTTACTGTACAGTGGGAGGTATGTTTGCCCGTGATGGTTACTGTACAGTGGGAGGTGTGTCAGGGTGTGATTGTTATTGTACAGTGGGAGGTATGTCGGTCCGTGATGGTTACTGTACAGTGGGAGGTGTGTCAGGGTGTGATTGTTATTGTACAGTGGGAGGTGTGTCAGGGTGTGATTTTGATTGTACAGTGGGAGGTATTTTGGGCCGTGATGGTTACTGTACAGAGGGAGGTATGTTGGGCCATGATGGTTATTGTACAGTGGGAGGTGTGCCGGGCCGTGATGGTTACTGTACTTTGGGAGGTATGTTGGACCGTGACGGTTACAGTACAGTGGGAGGTATGTCGGGCCGTGATGGTTGCTGTACACTGGGAGGTATGTCGGGCCGTGATGTATACTGTACAGTGGGAGGTCTGTTGGAACGTGATGGTTGCTGTATATTTGAACATTTGTCCGGCCGTAAAGGTTACTTTGCTGTGGGATGTATGTCTGGGTGTGATGGTTACTGTAAAGTGGGAGGAACGTCGGAAAATTGATGGTTACTGTACAGTGGGAGAAATGCCGGCCCGTGATGGTTACTGTACAGTGGGAGGTATGTCGGGTAGTGATGGCTACTGTGCAGTGGGAGGTATATCGGGCCTTGATGGTTACTGTACAGTGGGAGGTGTGTCCGGCCGTGATGGTTACTGTACAGTGGGAGGTATGTCGGGCCGTGATGGTTACTGTACATTGGGAGGTGTGTCATGGTGTGATTGTTATTGTACAGTGGGAGGTTTGTCGGTCAGCGATGGTTTCTGTACAGTGGGAGTTATGTCGGACCGTGATGGTTACTGTACAGTGGGAGGTGTGTCGGGTCGTGACGGTTACTGTACAGTGGGAGGTATGCCGGACCGTGATGGTTACAATACAGTGGGAGGTATGTCGGGTCGTGATGGTTACTGTACAGTGGGAGGTATGTCGGGACGTGATGGTTACCGTACAGTGGGAGGTATGTTGGGCCGTTACGGTTACTCTACTGTGGGAGGTATGCCGGATCGTGAAGGTTACTGTACAGTGGGAGAGATGTCAGGCTGTGATGGTTACTGTACAGTGGGAGTTATGTCGTACCGTGACGGTTACTGTTCAGTGGGAAGTATGTCGGGCCGTGATGTATACTGTATAGTGGGAGGTCTGTTGGAAAGTGATGGTTGCTGTACAGTTGAAGGTTTTTCGGGCCGTAAAGGTTACTTTGCTGTGGTAGGTATGTCGGGGTGGGATGGTTACTGTAAAGTGGGAGGTACGTCGGAAAATTGATGGTTACTGTACAGTGGGAGGTATGCCGGCCCGTGATAGTTGCTGTACAGTGAAGGTATGTCGGGTAGTGATGGCTACTGTACAGTGGGATGTATGTCCGGCCGTGATGGTTACTGTACAGTTGGAGATATTTCGGGCCATGACGGTTACTGTACAGTGGGAGGTATGTCGGGCTGTGATGGTTACTGTACAGTGGGATGTATGTCGGACCGTAACGGTTACTGTACAGTGGGAGGTATGGCGGACCGTGATGGTTACAATACAGTGGGAGGTATGTCGGGTCGTGGTGGTTACTGTACAGTGGGAGGTATGTCGGGACGTGATGGTTACCGTACAGTGGGACGTATGTCAGGCCATGATGTTTACTGTACACTGGGAGGTATGTCGGATCATGACGGTTACTGTACAGTGAGAGGGATGTCCGACCGTGACGGTTACTGTATAGTGGGAGGTATGTCGGGCCGTGATAGTTACTGTACACTGGGAGGTATGTCGTCAAATGATGGTTACTGTACAGTGGGAGGTATGTCGGCAAATGATGGTTACTGTACAGTGGGAGGTATGTTTGCCCGTGATGGTTACTGTACAGTGGGAGGTGTGTCAGGGTGTGATTGTTATTGTACAGTGGGAGGTATGTCGGTCCGTGATGGTTACTGTACAGTGGGAGGTGTGTCAGGGTGTGATTGTTATTGTACAGTGGGAGGTGTGTCAGGGTGTGATTGTGATTGTACAGTGGGAGGTATTTTGGGCCGTGATGGTTACTGTACAGAGGGAGGTATGTTGGGCCATGATGGTTATTGTACAGTGGGAGGTGTGCCGGGCCGTGATGGTTACTGTACTTTGGGAGGTATGTTGGACCGTGACGGTTACAGTACAGTGGGAGGTATGTCGGGCCGTGATGTATACTGTACAGTGGGAGGTCTGTTGGAACGTGATGGTTGCTGTATATTTGAACATTTGTCCGGCCGTAAAGGTTACTTTGCTGTGGGATGTATGTCTGGGTGTGATGGTTACTGTAAAGTGGGAGGAACGTCGGAAAATTGATGGTTACTGTACAGTGGGAGAAATGCCGGCCCGTGATGGTTACGGTACAGTGGGAGGTATGTCGGGTAGTGATGGCTACTGTGCAGTGGGAGGTATATCGGGCCTTGATGGTTACTGTACAGTAGGAGGTATGTCCGGCCGTGATGGTTACTGTACAGTGGGAGGTATGTCGGGCCGTGATGGTTACTGTACATTGGGAGGTGTGTCAGGGTGTGATTGTTATTGTACAGTGGGAGGTTTGTCGGTCAGCGATGGTTTCTGTACAGTGGGAGTTATGTCGGACCGTGATGGTTACTGTACAGTGGGAGGTGTGTCGGGTCGTGACGGTTACTGTACAGTGGGAGGTATGCCGGACCGTGATGGTTACAATACAGTGGGAGGTATGTCGGGTCGTGATGGTTACTGTACAGTGGGAGGTATGTCGGGACGTGATGGTTACCGTACAGTGGGAGGTATGTTGGGCCGTTACGGTTACTCTACTGTGGGAGGTATGCCGGATCGTGACGGTTACTGTACAGTGGGAGAGATGTCAGGCTGTGATGGTTACTGTACAGTGGGAGTTATGTCGTACCGTGACGGTTACTGTTCAGTGGGAAGTATGTCGGGCTGTGATGGTTACTGTACAGTGGGTGGTATGTCGGACCGTGATGGTTACTGTACAGTGGGAGGTGTGTCGGACCGTGACGATTACTGTACAGTTGGAGGTATGTCGTGCTGTGATGGTTACTGTACAGTGGGATGTATGTCGGACCGTGACGGTTACTGTACAGTGGGAGGGATGTCGGGTTGTGATGGTTACTGTACAGTGGGAGTTATGTTGGAACGTGACGGTTACTGTACACTGGGAGGTATGTCGGGTCGTGATAGTTACTGTACACTGGGAGGTATGTCGGGCCGTGACGGTTACTGCACAGTGGGAGGTATATCGGTCCGTGATTGTTACTGCACAGTGGGTGGTATGTCGGATCGTGATGGTAACTGTACAGAGGGAGGTATGTCGGGCCGTGATGGTTACTGTACCGTGGGAGATATGTCGGGCCATGACGGTTACTATACAGTGGGAGAGATGTCGGGCTGTGATGGTTACTGTACAGCCGGAGTTATGTCGGACCGTGACGGTTACTATACAGTGGGAGAGATGTCGGGCTGTGATGGTTACTGTACAGCAGGAGGTATGTCGGGTAGTGATGGCTACTGTACAGTGGGACGGATGTCGGGCCGTGATGGTTACTATGCAGTGGGAGGTATATCGGGCCGTGATGGTTACTGTACAGTAGGAGGTATGTCCGGCCGTGATGGTTACTGTACAGTGGGAGGTATGTCGGGCCGTGCTGGTTACTGTACATTGGGAGGTGTGTCAGGGTGTGATTGTTATTGTACAGTGGGAGGTTTGTCGGTCAGTGATGGTTACTGTACAGTGGGAGATTTGTCGGTCCTTGATGGTTTCTGTACAGTGGGAGTTATGTCGGGCCATGACGGTTGCTGTACAGTGGGAGTTATGTCGGGCCGTGACGGTTACTGTACAGTGGGAGGTATGCCGGACCGTGATGGTTACAATACAGTGGGAGGTATGTCGGGTCGTGATGGTTACTGTACAGTGGGAGGTATGTCGGGACATGATGGTTACTGTACAGTGGGAGGGATGTCGGGCTGTGATGGTTACTGTACAGTGGGAGTTATGTCGGAACGTGACGGTTACTGTACACTGGGAGGTATGTCGGGTCGTGGTAGTTACTGTACACTGGGAGGTATTTCGGGCAGTGACGGTTACTGTACAGTGGGAAGTATATCGGGCTGTGATGGTTACTGTACAGTGGGAGGTATATCGGTTTGTGATGGTTACTGTACCGTGGGTGGTATGTCGGGGTGTGATGGTTACTGTACAATGGGAGGTATTTCAGGCCGTGATGGTTAATGGATAGTGGGAGGTATGTCGGTTCGTGATTGTTGCTGTACAGTAGGAGTTATGTCGGTCCAGGAAGTTGCGGACTGAATGCATTGTACAGATTATGATTCTGCTCCTGCCGATGGGCCATTGTACCTCATGGATGCATCGTGAGTGGTTGCTTAAACTGTTCAAATTCTGTACCGTTCATTAAATGTCATGGTGAGGTGGGTCTGCAAAATGTGAAGTTAGCCCTTGCTCCCTATAAGGACTGTACAGAGAATATTGTTACCGATATATGAAATGGAGGGGTGTATCTGCAGTAGGCAGATCGGTGATGATGTGGTCAATTTTAGGTTTCCCTTTTATTGGTTCCCCACAACCTGCCGCCACCACAGGATCTAGCATCAATGCTGAGCACTATCATTATATTAGATTCCCGACAGTGTTGGAACTGACTCTTCAGCCTAACCAGTCCACACCAACCCTCCGAAGAGCAACGCACGACCATGGCCAATTCACCTGAGCTGCATTTCTTCGGACTGTGGGAGGAAACCCACGCAGACACGGGGAGAATGTGCAAATTCCACACAGGTAGTTGCCCAAGGCTGGAATCAAACCTGGGTCACTGGTGCTGTGAGGCAGCAGTGCTAACAGAGAACCACAATGACGCCCTATATTGGCTATATGCGAAGGATCTGCCATCTTCTGCCTGGCTGTGTCCTTTCAGTGGGACAGAACCTGCCAGAGAGGATGCTGATGTTGCCTGGGACATAGTCGTGTTCACATAATCTTGCTTTCCAGACAATATCTGATTGTTTCTTGATTCGTTTATGGAAAATATACAATAGGTCACTTTAACATTCTATATAATGAAGAGTTAATATCACTGTATTTCTTACATATTTTAAAATAAACCAAACATCATTTTTTTTTAGTTGAAAGCAATTGAAGTGAGCAATAATTGATTTTCCAGAGCGCACACCTAACTATTAAAGTTCAGTGATTGTAGTAAACAACAAATTCATGTTCACTTCAGTGAACACACCATCTTGCAGGCAGCAAAGCTGTTGGAAATGACATTGAGAAAAAATCTACATTCAGACACAGTTTTACTGGCCCTCACCACGACCTCCAAAACACTGGTCATTTCCAAAATCTGTTCAGAGAGCTTCATAACTTGAGGTGGACAGTTATTCACACAATCCATCAGAATAGACTGGTTAAAGACATGCCTGAACAACAGGGAGATGTGTGTGGGGCAGACTATCAATGGCCTAGCACATGGCGCTGGTCCAGATGAGTTCAAAATTTGTAACAATGACCTGTAAATAACCATTTCTTCCAAGTATATCCCTTCTGGTGATGCCACCTCAACTCTGTAATTCTGTACCTTGAACCCAATCCTGAATGAATGCGTTATAAAGGTAAAGGATTCCAGCAGCACAAAGCATCTTACATTGAATCTCTCATAAACCATATCCAGTGTATGTTATCCCCACAGTATCAGTATCCAAACGAATTGTGCAACTCCATTGATGGCCGGCATCAGCCCAGCCCAACATCCTTGTGTGTGATTTGAGCTGGAAATCTCTGTGTAAATGTTTGCATCATTGTTCTAAACATTAACAGCAAAGTCTTATTACTGAAGGTCCGAAAACATTTCGTAATACCAACTTTTAGTTTGTCCAATAAATACAACACCCCTCCTTTATTCAGTTCATTTTTATAACAATGTGATGAAAACAGTGCACAACTCACAGTATGTAGCATTGAAATGCTGGATCTCATTTCCACACCCAAGACAAGTGATTATTAAGTGCAAGGACTTTGAAAATAGAACATAGAACAGTACATCACAGAACAGGCCCTTCAGCCCACGATGTTGTGCCGACCATTGACCCTCAAGTATGCACCCTCAAATTTCTGTGACCATATGCATGTCCAGCAGTCTCTTAAATGTCCCCAATGACATTGCTTCCACAACTGCTGCTGGCAATGCATTCCATGCTCTCACAACTCTCTGTGTAAAGAACCCACCTCTGACATCCCCTCTATACTTTCGTCCAACCAGCTTAAAACTATGACCCCTCGTGTTAGCCATTTCTGCCCTGGGTAATAGTCTTTGGCTTTCGACTCACTCTATGCCTGTCATTATCTTGTATACCTCAATTAGGTCCCCTCCCCTCTTCTTTTCTCCAATGAAAAAAGTCCGAGCTCAGTCAACCGCTCTTCATAAGATAAGCCCTCCAGTCCAGGCAGTATGCTGGTAAACCTCCTCTGAACCCTCTCCAAAGCATCCACATCTTTCCTATAATAGGGCGACCAGAATTGGACGCAGTATTCCAAGTGCGGTCTAACTAAAGTCTTATAGAGCTGCAACAAGATCTCACGACTCTTAAACTCAATACCCCTGTTAATGCAAGCCAAACCACCATATGCTTTCTTAACAACCCTGTCCAATTGGGTGGCCATTTTAAGGGATCTATGTATCTGCACACCAAGATCCCTCTGTTCCTCCACACTGCTAAGAATCCTATCCTTAATCCTGTACTCAGCTTTCAAATTCGACCTTCCAAAATGCATCACCTCGTATTTCTCCAGATTGAACTCCATCTGTCACCTCTCAGCCCATCCCTGTATCCTGACAATGTCCCGCTGCAGCCTGCAACAGCCCTCTATACTGTCAACGACACCTCCAACCTTTGTGTCGTCAGCAGACTTGCTGACCCATCCTTCAATCCCCTCATCCAAGTCATTAATAAAAATTACAATGAGTAGAGGCCCAAGGACAGAGCCCTGTGGAACACCACTCACCACAGACTTTCAGGCAGAATATTTTCCTGCCACTACCACTCGCAATCTTCTGCAGGCCAGCCAATTCTGTAGCCAGACAGCTAAGTTCCCCAGTGTTCCATTCCTCCTGACCTTCTGAATGAGCCTACCATGGGGAACCTTATCAAATGCCTTGCTGAAATCCATATACACCACATCCGCAGCTCGATCCTCATCATGACCTGCCCCTCACAAAGCCGTGTTGACTGCATTTAATCAAGTCATGCTCTTCCAGATGGTTATAAATCCTGTCCCTCAGAATCGTTTCTAACACCTCGCAGACGACAGAGGTGAGACTTACTGGTCTGTAATTGCCGGAGATTTCCCTATTTCCTTTCTTGAAGAGAGGAATTACATTTGCCTCTCCCCTGTCCTCAGGTACTACTCCAGTGGAGAGCGAGGATGCAAAGATCTTCGCAAGTGGCGAAGCAATCACATTTTTCATTTCCCAAAGCAGCCGAGGACAAATCTGATCCGGGCCTGGCGACTTGTCAATCTTAATGTTGCTCTTCAGAGGGTCTGTGTTGACTTGTTGGGCCGAAGGGCATGGTTCCACACTGTAAGCTAAAATGTGCTAAAAGGCAGTGTGTCTGTCATCATTTTAATTCAAACCTCGACCCACAAAGCCTCATTTGAAGATCCTTCCAAGATATTGTCCATCCTTTGAGCAGTAACTGACTTGTTAATTAATAATGCAACACTACCTCATTTTTAAAACCCTGAACCGGCCTGCCTATAGCTCCAGTAGAACAGAGTATTGAGTTGTTAGCCCTGACCTCCCTCAAATCCGCCTCTGTGATGGTACAAATGTCACACCTCCACATGTCAACTCATTCTCTTATCACATCTGTCTGATAATACTCTCAGCATTAATGTAAGCTGGAATATAATACCTGGAATACACTGTCCCTCGGAGTTCTTCAGTCATTTCCTGTTTGTTATCAAAGCTGCTCAAACCATGAACCACAACTCTAACTCTGGCACTGAATGAATATCTGTGGAATTGTAATTTCTTTATTTTTAAAGAAATGTATTCATCAAGTGCAACTTTCCAGAACTGAGCAGTCAGTTCCAGATACAACTAGTTTCTGATGGTTAATTCCCCCGTCAGTGTGCAGAGGGGACAGCCCTCAGTAATGGATAAAGTGAGGACTGCAGTTGATGGAGATCAGAGTCAAAAAGTGTGGTGCTGGAAAAGCACATCAGGTCAGGCAGCATCCGAGGGGCCAGAGAGTCGATGTTTCCGTCATAAACTCTTCATCAGGAAGGCATTGGTGCATTCCTTTATTTGTTCATTCCATGATTCAGAGAATGCTGTGAACTGTATTCCTCAGGGAGGCAGCGCTGTCTCCTGCACTGAAATGGAAAGCAGTCAATCGGTTGGTTGGACAGTGTGTAGAAAAGTTGACGGGAAGTATACACTGATTGAATGAATTACAAACGTAAGGATAGGTAAATCCCCTGGGCCTGATGGGGTTACCCACGGTTACTCCAGGAAGTGACAGGAGAGATTGGTGTGCCTTTGGCGATGATCTTTGTGTCCTCATCGTCCACTGGAGCAGTGCCAGCCAGATGATTGGAGGGTGACAAATGTTATTCCCTTGTTCAGGAAAGGGAATAAGGATAACTCTGGGAATGACCGAACAGTCAGTCTTACATCAGTGGTTGGCAAAGTATTGCAGACGTTTCTGTGAGACCGTATTTACAATTATTTAGAAAATGATAAAGATAAAAGATAGTCAGCATGGCTTTGTGAGGATCAGGTCATGCCTCAGAAACCTTATTGAGTACTTTGAAGATGTAAAACACACGTTGATGAAGGTAGACCAGTAGATGTGGTGAACAAGAATTTTCCAAATTTCACTCAGCTTGTGGATTTTCATCAGTTGGTGAATGTGTGAGGGAGTGAGGTGTGTGAGGGAGTGAGGTGTGTGAGGTCAGGAAGGTGGGGAGGGGCGTTAGACCAAGACTTCCAGTTTTGATGTAATTATTACATTCACCTGAGTGTCAGCACAGTATGTGTGGTTAGCAAGACCAGACAAAATTCACCAAGTTCAGTTATTAAAATGATTTTTGGCTTTGCCCTTTGCTCCTGGTTTCTTCAGATACCTTCTGCTGGGTGACCTATGAATTAGTATCTGAGCAGCTACAGGCGTGTATAATTTTATTTTGGTACTGTTGAATGTGAAGGTACATTTATTGGATATAATTTCAGAGAGTTCACTGTGAGACACAAAATGCTGCAATAGACTGTCAATTGTGAACGTTTTCACACAGTGTCTGATCCAGAGGGCAAATGTATGGAGTCTGGGGGACATGCCAGATGTCAAATAAGTAATTTGTGCGATGTTTTACTGGCACTTCATGTCCATACATCTGCTCCAGGGGCCAGGCTCTGACTGAGGGTGAATTTGAAAGGCATGGTTCCTCGTCAGTCACTGGTATATAATTCAGACAGCATTTATACCTACACTGAGAGCAGTGATAGCCTGTTGGCTAGTTTCTTCCTGCTCAAGGTGGATTCCAAATGATTCTCTGTGAGGGAATGTTTGAATGACTGCCCTGACCCAGGTTGGAAACTCTCTTCACAGATTCAGGACCAGGCCAGTGTCTCTCTGAGTGCTACATGCAGCTGTGAGGTCCAGTAGCACTGTACCCGAATTCACCCTTTTGGAGTCCAGTTTTAATGTCGGTCATGATGCAAAGTGATGGGTTTTCTGACCTGCGCAATAATCAGGAGTTTTCCATGTTTGTGAATTGTGCAACAAGAAGATATGAGCTACAATTATTCAACTGAACAATAACTGCATCATCTCTGAAGACAATAAAATTGATTCTATGTTGATGGAATTAAAATGGAAACACCGAACGACCTTTTACTATACAAAAGTAAGGAATGCACATATTGTTTTGTATCGAAAAAGAACATGTTGTCTGACTATGCTGGTGATCACAATTACACATTGAATCTCAATATTCAAATGCATACATTGTCGGTCTATCATTTGCAAAATAGTTGACATCTGACAGATTGAATATTCAGAGTGAGCATTTGATTGAACAATCAAATAGAATTATAACATTTAAATATAATCAATCGATTTAATTTCTCACCTGAAATTTGTGAGCTTCAGTTATTTGCCAACAATTCTATTAGTTTTAAAACAATGATGGAAAAGGATAGACTCGATCTAAAAGTTGAAGTTCTAAATTGGAGAAAGGCCAATTTTGACGGTAGTAGGCAAGATCTTTCAAAAGCTGATGGTGGCAAATGATCGCAGGTAAGCAGACGGCTTGAAAATGGGAAGCTTTCAGAAATTAGATAGCCGGAGTCCAGAGACAGTATATTCTTGTTAGGGTAAAAGGAAAGGCTGGTACGTAGAGAGAGCGCTGAATGACTAAAGGCATTGATGGGCTGGTTAAGAAGAAGAAGGAAGGATATGACAGGTACAGACAGGATAGATTGAGTGAATCCTTAGAAGAGTATAAAGGCAGGAGGAGTATTCTAAAGAGGGAAATCAGGAAGGCAGAAATGGGACATGGGATAGCTTTGGAAAATAGAGTTAAGGAGAATCCAAAAGGATTTTACAAATACATTGAGAACAAAATGGTAAACAGGGAGAGAAAAGAGCCCTCAAAGATCAGCAAGGCGGCCTTTGTGTGGAGCCGCAGGAGATGGGAGAGATACTAACCGAGTATTTGTATCAGTGTTTACTCAGGAGAAGGACATGGGAGATGTAGATATCATGGTGATATCATGATAGATGTTGATATCATGAAATATGCCCATTTTACAGAGGAAGAGGTGCTGGATGTCTTGAAACGCATGAAGATGCAAAAATCCCCGGGACCTGATCAATGAGGTGAAACTTGAAAGGGTTCAGAAAAGATTTACGTGCATGTTGCCAAGGTTGGAGGGTTTGAGCTATAGCTTGAGGTTGAACAGGCTGGTGCTGTTTTCCCTGGAACGCTGGATTTTGAGGGGTGACCTTATAGAGGTTGAAATAATCATGAGGGGCATGGATAGGGTAAATAGACAACGTATTTTCCCTGGGGTGGGGGAGTCCAGAACTAGAGGGCAGAGGTTTCGGTTAGGAAGGGAAAAATGTTAAAGAGAAGTAAGGGGCATTTTTTTCACTCAGAGGGTTGTACGTGCGTGAAATGAACTGCCAGAGGAAGTGATGGTGGTTAGTAGAATTGCAACATTTAGATGGCGTCGGATGGGTATATGAATAGAAAGTGTTTAGAGGGATATGGGCTGAGTGCTGGCAGGTGCGACTAGATTGGGTTGGGATATTTGGTCGGCATGGACAAGTTGGACCGAAGGGTCTGTTTCCATGCTGTACATCTCTTTGACCCTGTGACTGTAATTTAGAAATGACAATAAATTAACATGCACTATCAAATAAATAACTCGTTTACATTATTAAATTGTAGCATACGATAAGTTGAAAACTTGCTATTTTTAGAATGAATAATAACGAACAAAGAACATTCCAACACAGGAACAGACCCTTCGGCCCTCCCAGCCTGTGCTGATCCAGATCCTCCTATTTTCTAAACCTGCCACCTATTTTCTAAGGGTCTGTATTCCTCTGCTCCCTCCCCATTCATATTTCTGTCTAAATACATCTTAGATAAAGCTATCGTTCCTGCCCCTACCACCTCTGCTAGCCACACGTTCCAGGCTGCCACCGCCCTATGTGGATAGAACTTCCCACATATATCTGCCTTAAACCTTTTCCCTCTTACTTTGAACTCATGACCCCGAGTAATTGAGTTCCACAAACTGGGGAAAAAGCTTCTTGCTATCCACCCTGTGTATATCTGTCTTGATTTTGTAGACCTCAACTTTCGACTTTGTAGTGAAAATAGTCCTAATCTACTCAATCTTTCTTCATAACCAGCACCGTCCAACCCAGGCAGCATCCTGGTGAACCTATTCTGTACCCTATTCACAGCATGCACATCCTTTTGTTAATGTGGTGACCAGAACTATATGCAGTATTCCAAATGCGGCCAAACCAAAGTCTTATGCAACTGTAACATGACCTGCCAGCGTTTGTACTCAACATCTGATCCAATGAAGGAAGCAAGCCTTGTGCCGCTTTGACCCTTTACTCACCTGTGTTGGCATCTTCAGGGAACAATGGACCCAAACACCCAGATCTCGCTGTAAGTCAATTTTCCCCAGGACTTTTCTGTTCACTGTGTTGTTCACTCTTGAACTGGATCTTTCAAAATGCATCACCTCGCATTTGCACAGATTGACCTCCATCTGCCATTTCTGTGCCTATCTCTCCAATCTACCTATATTGTGCTGTATTCTCTGACAGTCCCCTTCACTATCTGCTACTCCAACAATCTTGGTGTCATCTGCAAACTTGCTAATCAAGCAACCGATACCTTCTTCCAAATCATTGATATATATCACAAACAACAGTGGTCTCAGCACAGATCGCTGTTGCCCACCACTGGGCATAGGTCTCCATTTTAAGAAATCCCCTTCCACTATTAATCTCTGTCTCCTGTTGCCCAGCAAGTTCTCTATCCATCTAGATATACCACTTTGGACCCCATGCGACTTCACCTTCTCCATCGGCCGACCAAAGGGAACCGAATAAAACGCTTTCCTCAAGTCCCTCAGTATCTTCTCCAGCAGCTTCCCTACTACTGATGACAGGCTCGCCGGTCTACAATTACCTGGATTATCCCCGCTATCCTTCTTAAACTAGGGGACAATATTAGCAATTCTTCAGTCCTCCGGGACCTCACCCATGTTCAATCATCTTGCAAAGATATATGTTAAAGCCCCAGTTATTTCCACACTCACATCCCTCAGTAACCTGTGGTTGATCCCATCCGGACTTGGGGGCTTGTCTACCTTAATATCTTTTAGAGTATCCAAAACATCCTCACTCTTTATGTCGACTTGAACCAGAGTACTCAGAGATCTATCCCTAAACTCAACATCTGTCAAGTCCCTCTCCTTGGTGAATACAGATGCAAAGTACTCGCTAGGTATCTCACCCGTTGTCTCTGACTCCATGCATAGCTTTCTTCCTTTGCCCTTGTGTGGGCCAAACATTTCTCTAGTTACCCTCTTGCTCCTTATATATGAAAATAAGTCTTTGGGATTTTCCTCAACCCTGTTTGCTATCAATATCTCATGACTATTTTAGCCCTCTTAAATCGTCGATATTTACTGGGAAATGTAGCTAGTGAAAAGAAAATATACATTTGTTCGTGCGAGTGGGAACTCAGACCATTTCAAAGTGTTTTGTGCCAAAAAAAAATTGAAATCCGTCTCAGTGCAAATAAAAAGCAAGAGAAGAAGCCTCTTGGGAAGAGTAATTTTGAGCCACTGTCCCCCAAAGTATTTCTGAGGTAGAAAAGAGTGAGGGTTTGTAACCAGGGCACAACAGAAACTATGGGTGGTGTGAACATGCAAATTGGCTCAATTAATGAAATTGACAGTGATCTCCTTGAATAAAGATTCGTAGAGTGCATGAGAGATCATTTCTGAGAGCATGATGTCATGGAAACAACCAAAGAATGGGCCGGCATGGTGGTTCAGTGATTAGCACAACACCAAGGTCCCAGGTTCGATTCCAGCCTCGGGGGACTGTCTGCGGATAGTTTGCACATTGTCCCCCTGTCTGCGTGGGTTTCCTCCCACAGTCCAAAGATGTGCAGGTCAGGTGAATTGGCCATGCTAAATTGCTCATAGAGTTACGTACATTACTCAGAGGGAAATGGGACTGGGTGGGTTAATCTTCGGAGGGTCGGTGCGGATTTGTTGGGCCCAAGGGCCTGTTTCCATACTGTAGGGAATCTAATCTAATTTAGATTTGATTGTATGTAACAAGGGAGGATTGGTGGATGAGCTTTGCCTTGGAATAACCACAACATGATGGAGTTTCACATTCAGATTGAAAGAGTGAAGACTGAGTCATACATGAGAGTTTTAGTGTTCGGCAATGATAACTATACTGGCCTAAGGAAGGATTTGGCTGTGGTGGTCTGGGGGGAGAAAAGAACAGTCAAAGGCAGGACAGCTGAAGAAATTTGGCAAACAATTAGGGAGATACTAAAGACCGAAGAGAAATTTCATTACGGAGAAAAATCATCCATATCTTGATAAGGAAATCACGGATAACATGAAGGCAAATCCCAGTGCATGTCATCCTGCACATGTTAGTCACACTGTGGAGAATTGGGCAAGTCAGTGCCCTTGTGGTGTTATCATGAATTCTGATATGATAAACCCAGATAATGTTCGAGTGACCTTGGGTTCAAATCCTGCCACAGCAAGTGGCGGAGCTTAAATTCAAATCATGAATTAAGAGACTGATGGTGGTTATGAATCGATTGCCAAGAAAAAATCACCTGGTTCACTAATGTCCTTTAGGGAAGGAAACTGCCATTCTACCATAGATTCACCACTCTCAGGCTGAAGACGTTTCTCCTGAGGTCCGTGCTAAAGATTTTCTCGTGACTCTCGGGCTATGTCCTTGAGTCCTTTCTGTCCTAACTGTGGAAGCATCTTCCAAACGTCTACCCTGACCAGGCAACCAGTATTCTGTATGGTTCTATTAGATCCCCCTTCATCCTTATAAACTGCAGCAAGTATAGACCAAAAGATCTCATATGTTAAGCTTTTCATTCCGAGGACCATTCTTATGAAGCCCTTTTAAAATGCTCCGGGGCGGTACATCCTTCCTGAGTTATGGGGCCGAAAACGGTACACAACACACCAAATGTGGTCTGACCAGAGTTTTATAGAGCCTCAGAAATCCATCGCTGCTGTAGTATTCAATTCTTCTGAAAATAATTGCCTTCACTGTATTTGCCTTTCTGACCAGATTGACCACCTAAAATAATAATCTTACGATGGACAATAATAAATTTACCATGGAGTTACAAAAATGAACAATGATTAACGCATGCTGGGAAGTAGAACCCAGCCTTAACCAAAGTCTCTGTGCTCATCCACATGCTGCAGAATCTAGACAGGCGGCAGCTACCCACAAATGGTTGCAAAGAAACCTGATAGTGGAATGTCGCCCTTGGGCCATCAATGTGACAACACCTGGTTGAGTCCGATTGATCAGGGTAAATGAACCTGATCATTTCATTGGCAGATCCTCCACACCCTCCCAAAAGGCGTGAAGACTTGGAAGAATAAGAATCACCGTAAAACCCCTCAGAGAGTGGTAACTCGAGAATAACCACTGAAAGAGAAGACACCTCCAAGTTTATCAGAAGAACAAGAAGACTTCATCACTTGGAAAGCGGTGAACTTCTAGTGGGGTGGTATGTGATCATCCAAAGTTAAGTTAAAACATAAGATAATTTGTAGTGTTTTACATTACGTTATAATGTTTTATTTTTCTAATATTAATTGTGTTCAATAAATAAATATTATTGTTTATAAGAGTTGACTCAGTTCTTTTGATGAACATAAGATTTCAAACATAGTGTGCGGCAGATACACCACCTTCCTAACTACTGACTCAACTTGCACGATTACCTTGAGACAATCCTGGACTTGAACTCGCAACACTCTTTGTACTTCAGACTTCTGAATTTTCTCCCCAGGTATAAAATAGTCCATGCCTCTCTTCTTCCTACTAAAGTGCATCACCGCGCACTTTCCCAGGTTGTACTCTATCTGCCACTTCTTTGCCCACTCTCCTACTCTGTTTTAATCTTTCTGCAGCCTCCCTACCTCCTCAATGATACCTGTCCCACTACCTACCTTTGCATCATCTAAAAGTCTCGCCGAAGTGCCCTCAGTTCCTTCATCGAGATTGTTAATGTACAAAGTAAAAGGTTTTGTTTCCCTTGTGGAACACCAGTTGTCATCGGCTGCTATCCACAGAAGGACCACTGTCTACTTTCTGCCAGACAGTCAAGCTTCTATACTCGTTAGTAACTTGACCCTGACACCATGGGCCCTTATCTTACTCAGCATCCTCCTGTTAGGCACCTTGTCAATGTCCTTCTTGATGTGCAGATAGATAACTTCCATTAGCTCTCCTTGGTCTAACCTGCTTGATATATCCTCAAACAATTCTAACAGAATCATTAGCATGACCTCCCCTTGACGAAGCCATACTGACTTTGCCCTACTTTTCCATGCACTGGCAATTATTCAGAAATCTCATCTTTCACAATGGATTCCACGACCGGGGTTAGACTAATCACTTTATAATTTTCTGTCTTTTGCCTTATTCACTTTTTATGCAGGGTGTAAGCGAGATCCAAGATGGCGGCGACCCAGTAGGAATGAGTCTGCCCTTCTCTGCCCAAGACTCAGGCAAATTGGGGTACCCACGCTCACCTCACCTGTTAAATTATTTAAAATAGTTGTTACCCAGCAGCTTTGGCCATTCCACATCAGACTTTAGAATTTGACGCTTGAAAATGACCAAAGGCAAAGATTCTTGCAGTTCACAACAGGCAGGGGCCCCTGCCCACCCCTCACACCCACCCCCCAACCTGGCAGCAAGGCAGACGTCTGCGGCCGCCGTGGGGGACTCACCCGCAGAGGCGAGCCTGATCTTGGAGCTCGTTACACTCCGAGAGAAGATTGATGAGTCCATTGAAGAGACCCAGTCCAGGTGGGAGTCAATCTCGGTCATATTGCAGAAACATGACGGAGAGATCGAGAAACTCGGGCAGCGTGTCGGAGATGCAGAGCAATGGACCACGGCTTCCGAAACCACTGCTGAGTTATCCATGGGTCAGGTCTGGACTCTGGAACATCGAATCCCGACTTTAGAGGAACATATTGACGACCTCGAAAATCGAGGTCATTGGAAAAAATATTCGGTTACTGGGCCATCCCGAACGGGAGGAGGAAGCCCAGTGTTTTGCTTTCCTGAAGCAATGGCTCCCACAGCTGCTGAAAGTGGAGTCGGAGCTGGGCCGGGTGCGGGTTGAACGGGAACAACGGGTTGCTGTGCGCCGGCCCGGGTCGGACCAGCGCCTCCGCCCAGTCCTAGTTCAACTTCAACATTACAGGGAAAAACAGATGCTGCTCGAGTCCAAGAGAGTGTTGGGGAAGGATTCCAATGTCTTGATATACACGGGTTCCAGGATAATGTCGTCCGAAAGAGGAAGACATTTGATGAGGCGAAGATGGTGTGGGGGGGCGGGGGTGTTAGCTCCCACTATTTTAACCTCTGTCTTATAAGATATTGGAATTTATTTACGCCAGTTTGTAATGCCTGGACCGAGGGCATGGTTCTGGCTGGGAGATGTTGTGGCGGGATTATTGGAAGCTAGTAGTGCCCCTTGTGAACAAGGGGGAAAGTCTCATTTTAAATATGTTTTATGCTATTTGTTTTTAGGAGTAGTTCTCAGTTGTTTTGATTTCGCTGTTTAAAGAGTGTTTTTACGTGTGAATCGTTTTTGGGTTTTAGTCAATGTCTTTTGGTTGGATTCTTCCTCCTGGCGGGTCTCGGGCTTGTTTGTACGATCATGGCTAGCCATTCGTTTAGGTGGTGCACAGGGAATGTCAAAGACAGCCACTCACTAATCAAAAGGAAAAGATATTAACAAGTCTTAAAAAAGAAAGGGTGGATGCAGCCTTTCTACAGGAGACACATTTACGTGATAAGGAGAATTCGAGGCTGAAATAGGGTGGATTTGGACAGGCGTTCTTTTCATCTTTGAGCACAAAAAGTAGGGGAGTAGCCATTCTTATCCAGACTAATCTTCCCTTCCAAATGCTAAGCCAATAAAAGATGAGTCTGGATGGTATACAGTAATTAAAACCCTAATATATGGAAAGGAATATGGGATTTTGAATCTCTATTGCTCCCTGGCGCACGCTTTTAAATGTGTGATGGAAGCGTTCTCCAAGTTGATGGCTCTCTGGGTGCACCACACAATTATATGGGGAGATTGTAATTGTACCATCAACCTAGGGCTGGACAGAATACCTAAGATCTCTGCGGACACATCTTTGAGATCTCGGCATTTGGCGGATCTGAGTAGGGATTTGGGACTGGTAGATGTGTGGAGGTGTCTTCACCCTGAGGGTAAAGACTTTACTTTTTATTCTAATCCACACAAGTGCCATACTAGAATCGATATGCATCTGTCTCCTCGACACTTTTGAACTCAATATTGTTTTGTAAAGTATGTATTATAATTATTTCCGACCATGCTGCAGTATATATGGAGGTTAAGACTAGTGATGATTAGATAGCTTCCCGACATTGGTGTATGGACCCTTTCCTATTGAAGGATGGTAAGTTCATAAAATAGTTCTGGCAGGAATTTAAAACCTTTTGGGATATCAACTCCAACACGGCCAGTAACCCTTCGGTGATTTGGGAGACTGCTAAGGCATATGTGTGAGGCTTGGTTATCTCATATTCTGTGACCCGGAAAAGACAAAAGGGAGAACAATAGGGTTTGCTCGAGGCTCGCTTGAAGGCGGCTGAGACAGCGTAGGTGGATACACCCCCCATTACTAAACTACAGCGGATCACAGCCCTTAGAGCAACTTTGAATCCCACACTTACTCAAAAAGCAAAGAGGGAGCTATTACTTGCGAAGCAGAGATTATTTGAATACGGTGACAAGCCTGGCAGGTATCTTGCCAGAAAGTAAAAGGCTTCCCAAGCCATTACATCTTTCGAAAGAGTAAATCGTGATCGTAAAAAGATCAATGCAGACTTTAGAAAGTTCTATTTCGAATTGTATAGGTCACAGGGCTGTGAGGATAGGACAAGGAAGAGAGAGTATTTGTATTTTAAAAAAATCTTGCCCTCCCGGGCCTAACCTGGTAGCAGGTGTTGTTCTTGAATGCTCCCCTAGCAACCCAGGAAATACAGGAGGCAGCGAGGCAGCTCCAGAGTTGCAAAGCGCCCGGACCAGATGGATTCCAGGCTGAGTTCTATAAAGAATTGATTGGAGAATTAGTCGGGTCACTTATAAATATGTATAATTATTCACATAGTCAGGGATGCCTCTCGGTTTCTCTGAGAGAAGCAAATGTTTGTCTCATTCTTAACAAGGAAAAGGCCCCAGGTGACTGCTCTTCACATAGACCTATATCCTTGTTGAATGTGGATTTTAAAATTATCTAAAAAGTGTTGTCATTAAGACTGGAGAGGGTTTTGCCATTCATTATTAAAGAAGGCCAGATGGGGTTTATAAAGGGTCGCAGATCAACTAATAACGTTAGAAGAGTCTTCAATATGGTACAAACCTGCCAGCAGGGAGCGATACCGGGATTAGTTGTCTCCCTAGAGGCAGAGAAGTCAGTCGATTGGGAACAATGGCCATATCTCGTTTATATGCTGGAACGGTTTGGTGTTGGAGAGGTCTTTACTAAATGGGTTACAGTATTATATAATGATCCCAAAGCAGCGGTGATCACCAACAGTTTAATTTCTGATAGTTTCGCATTGGCAGAGATTTTCGTCAGGAATGCCCTCTCTCACCATTATTATTTATGCTAGTGATTGAGCCGTTGGCGGAATCTGTACGAGCTGACCTTAATATAATGGCTCCGGAGGTTGGCTCGGGTAAGCACAAAATTACTCCTAATGCATTTGATGTCCCCCTTTTCTTTAATGATCCATTGACATCTGTGCCCCGCTTAATTCAAGTGGTTAAATTATTTGGCATGTTCTCAGGTTATAAATCAATTTGTGAAATCAGAGGCCATGCCGCTGGAAGGTCTTGCCAGTATATCCAAATTTCCGGATGAAACCCGTTTTGCCTTTCGGTGGTCACTGGGAGTTTTTCTTTACTTAGGTATTTTTAATACTCCGGCATTTGGTCAGCTATATAAAGTCAATTATACACATTTATTGGAGAAATTATGAATATCCTACCTGGCCTTTTATACGCTATGAGAATGCTCCCCTTGATGCTGCCGAGACAGGCGCTGCGTAAGCTTTATTTGGCTCCTTTATTTGGAGTCATAGACGGCCCATTATTAAATTAGAAAAGCTGCAGCTTCCACAAGTAATGGAAGGGCTGGATTTTCCAGATTTCAGGAGGTACAAATTGAGCTCTCTATTATCCTACGTAGCTGAATGGGTCTCTTTTGACCCACAATAATTCTGGTTAGATATTGAGACCACCTAAGCAAAATATCCCCTCATCAATCTACGATTTACGGACAAGGTGAGAGTTATTACGGATCATTGTACAAATCCTACTGTATTAAATACAATCAAAGCCTGGACGATAATGCGACAGGATGAGGGTAACCTACAAAAATCCTCCCCCTATACACCTATAGTGCGAATGTTGGGATTCCAGCCAGGGCTGAGTGATGCTGTATTCAGATCCTGGGAGTCCAGAGGTATCCCCTGTTTGGGAAACCTGTTCGATGGGGAGGGCATGATGTCCTTCAAACAGCTGCGTCAGAAGTTTGGGCTGCATAGCAAAGATGTTTTTCGATATTTTCGAAAAGGAGACTTTATACAAAAGAAGACTATGTTGAAAATTGATCCTTATAAATCGGATAGGGAAAGGAGAGTGCTTCGGCCGATGGGTCCGCCCATGGTCAGTACTCTCTATCACAAACTATTTAATAAGGTATCAAATGACATGGAACGGTTATATAAAACCTAGAGTCAAGAATTGGAGATGGAAATCTGCTTAGAGATGTGGGAGGACGTCCTGGAAAAAGTCAGGAAGATGTCTATCTGAAACAGAATTCAGGCTATCCAATTGAAGATACTTCATTGGGCTCACATGACACCTGAGTGACTTGCAAAGTTCAAGGCAGGGGCATCTCCAATGTGTCCTACATGCAAAACAGAAGTTAGGACTCTCACGCATTGTCTGAGGACATGCCGAAAGATCCGCATGTATTCGGACAGAGTAGCGAATGCCTTAGCAAAGATTTTTGGTACTGAGATTGGTTGGGACCCAGTGCCTCTAATTTTGGGCTCCCCAAATTTCCCTTCTTTGGATGTATACGGGAGGAAATTATTCATTATCCTTTTCTTTTGTCCGGGCAAAAACATTTTAATGAATTGGATATTCGAAGGTCCCCCAGGACTTTCAAATTGGCACAGGATAGTCATGGAATATATCCCACTTGACATCCTTATGAATATGATGAACCAAAAGACGGAATTATTTTATAGAAGATGGCAGATCTTTTTGTACTACATTGGCACAGATATATCAGCCACATTGTTCAGTGCCTTTGCTTAGCCGTGGGGATAGTTCTGGCTGGTTCGGGGGCTCCTGGGACGAGGAATCCTGTATCAATACGGGTTCTGTTATGACTTAATATAATTTTAAAAACATATGTATCTAGTTATTTATTTACTTATTTATTTTCTTTTCTCCTTTTGTTTAGTTTTAGTAATTTAGGATATCCTATTTTATGGTTTGCTAGCTTGGAGAATAGATTAGTAGTTTGTTTTTAAATTCTCTAATGGGTTGTTATTGGGCGGCACGGTGGCATAGTGGTTAGCTCTGCTGCCTCACAGCGCCAGAGACCCGGGTTCAATTCCCGGCGACTGACTGTGTGGAGTTTGCACGTTCTCCCCGTGTCTGCGTGGGTTTCCTCCGGGTACTCCGTTTTCCTCCCACAGTCCATAGATGTGAAGGTCAGGTGAATTGGCCATGCTAAATTGCCCGTAGTGTTAGGTTAGGGGTATGGGTGGGTTGCGCTTCGGCGGGGCGGTGTGGAATTGTTGGGCCGAAGGGCCTGTTTCCACACTGTAAGTAATCTAATCTAATCGAATCTATATTGCAAAGCAGAATACACCAGTTTGTACTATTTTTGTAATTTTGTAAAAAAAAAAATGCAAAAATCTTCTTTTCATTAAAAACAAACAGGGTGTCACGTTCGTAATTTTCTCGTCTTCTGGGACCCTCCCTGATTCCAAAGATTTCTGGAATATCACCATTAATGTCTCCATCCAGGTTATTTATCCATTTAGTTTTTCGAGCAACTTCTAATCAGCTCTGCCTCCTCACTCTCTTAAATTTTTCGGATATCATTCATGTCTTCCGCCGTGAAATCAGACGTGAAATAATTATTCAGTTTCTCATCTATTATTTGTTCCACACTACTATCACTCCAGCGTCATTTTCCAGTGTCCCAATATCCACTTCTGCTGCCCGTTTTTGCCGTGAATATATCTAAAGAGGCTCTTACAGTCATCATTTCTATCACTGGATAGCTTAACTTCATATTTAATCTTCCCCCTGGTTATTTCTTATTTTGTTGCCCTCTGTTCCTCTTTGTACGCTTCCCAATCCTCTGGTTTCCCATTGCTATTTGCCATGCCATCTGCTTTCTCTTTTGTTTTTACCCTATCCAAGCTTTCCCAGTCATCCATGGATGTCTCATCATCCCTGTACAATGCATCTATTACCTCGTGATGAATCTCTGCTGTGACTCCTAAATTGCTCCGAAAATCTCCCGCCATTACTCTTCCAGTGTCTTTCCTGCTCGGCTCCTCTCCCAGTCAATTCTCCCCACCGCCTCCCTCATGTCTTTGTAGGTGCCTTTATTCAGCTGTTATATTAACTCCGATTCTACTTTCTCCGTCTCAAATTGAAGTTTAGGTTCAATCATATTAGGATCACCGCCTCCGAAGGGTTCCTTCACCTTAACCCTTCTTCTCACGTCTGACTCACTGCGCAACACTAAATCCAGTATTGCCCGTTCCCTTGTTGCTTGCACATAAGCTGCTCCAAAAAAACATCTTGTCGACATTCCACAAATTCCTTTCCTTGCAAACCACTACCAGTCTGATTTTCCCAATCCACCTGCATATTGAAATCCCCCCACTCACTGTAACTTTGCATTTCCTACATATATTTTCTATCTCATGGTCTATCATGCGCTCCAGCTCCTGACTATGATTCAAAGGCCTGTACATTACTCCAACTATGGTTTTACACATTTGTGGTTCCTCAATTCTACCCACATACATTCAACACCATCTGACCCTACATTGAGTAATTGGGAACTGAGCGATAGGACTGCAACACACTTCAGCTTTGTCTCAAATTTATAGTTTAGACATGGAGTAAAAATATTTCATTGTGTTTCACAGTGTGTTTCTTTGGCCAAATATTCTGTCTGTATTAAGGAAGAGTACAAAATGTTGAAACTGTTGGAGAAGGAAGATATAAAGAGGACATGAGTCTATAAAGAGACATAGTTTGGGTCAAGTGAACAGGCAAATATTGGTGTGTGGAACATATTAGGAAAAATGTGTCTGTGCTCAAAGATATTAGCGGGAATGGAAACGTAGTGTATTCTTTCACTGGAGAGATTGGCTTTAGGCACAGAGGAACCAGGCACCTGGGTTACAAAATAAGAACTTTACGTGTACATCAAACTTTTAGGGAGCTAAGATAAATGTTGAAACTTTCTGAAACAGAAAACATTTAAAAGTAGGGGCGATTTTCTACAGATCTACACGGTAATGGTGTTAGCACATCAAGAGAGCGATGACCACAATGATATGAAATGGAATCCATAGAAGATTCACTCAGCTGCATATATTTCTGGAGGAAATCTTGAATTGACTGGCCCTGGACCTGCTGGGCATTAGCCGAACAACATGTGATATTGTTTAACCCCAGAACATTCCATTTAGTCTTTCAAGTTGAATTCTGAAACAATGTTTCAGCTTGTATGAGAGATTGCCATGATTGGATGGATTATAAAACTGAAGAATGTCTCTGTTAAGAAGTTGGTGATTTGGTGTAATCATCTCATTGTGTTGTGTCTTTGTGGAATTCTCTTCCCAGATAGCGTTGAAGAATAAGACATTGAATATTCCTAAAGCAGAGGCAGGCAGATTATTGACTAAGAATGACGCACTAACATTGTAAGGACAAAGGAGGATTGTGTGATTGAGGTCACAATCAGATCATCCACGACCTTATCGCATTTCGGAGCTGTTTTGATTCCTTACTCCTGATGCTAGTTTCTACATTTCTGTTGTCTTCAGATATTGAAAAAAAATGACAAGTTTCTCATGAACATGAAGAGTTTTCCTTTCAGATTATTGGGCACAGCTTTCCATACGTGACTTTTAAACAGCACTGCAAAGCACTCAGGAAAGTTTCATGATGTTGTAGCGAAGTCAGGAGCACAGGACAAAGGGAAAGCCTCGCTTGAAACTGCTTTAGAAATCAAATTGGGTCGAATGGATAACTTTAACAATGCAGATTCCTTTCAGTTGTTCTTGTGAGGTGTGTTTCATTCCCAAGGCCAGCATTCTGTTGCCTGTATTTAATTTCTGATCAGAATATGGTGATAGACCCCAGGGGTTCTTGTGGTGCAGGAATACTAACTGGTATGTGACAAAGAGAGAAACGGGGTTCTTAACAATTTGATAGTGAGGATCCTGTGTACCCTTGGAGATTGTATTCCTCACTATTTGATGCTCACAAGCTATGGAAATAGTGAGACCACATTCTCTGTTTCCAACAATTAAAGTGACAGTCATACAGCATACAAACCGACCCTTCAGCCCAATGCAATTACATCAGCCAGAAACCACCAAACTACCCTATTTCCAGTTACCTGAAGATCTATAGCCTACGATTCCCCGGCTTTTTGCGTTTAAATGCTGTGTTACCGTGTATCTATGACCTGAGCTTTTATTCTTTCAATTTATGCACGAAATTGTTTCACAGAAATAGATCACACAACTTCAATGACAGTGACAAACTCGTTGGATCAATAAGATGTCCTCATTGTTTAATAATTATTAGAAAATAAAATTTTCTTTTTAGTTCAACCCTGTCAAGTGTGAGGTTGTCCATTTTGGAAGGACAAATAAGAATGCAGAATACAGGGTTAACGGTAGGGTTCTTAGTAAAGTGGAGGAGCAGAGGGAACTTGGGGTCTATGTTCATAGCTCTTTGAAAGTTGCCACTCAGGTGGGTAGAGCTTGTAAGAAGGCCTATGGTGTATTAGCGTTCATTAGCAGAGGGATTGAATTCAAGAATCGTGAGCTGATGTTGCAGCTGTACAGAACCTTGGTAAGGCCACATTTGAAGTACTGTGTGCAGTTCTGGTCGCCTCATTTTAGGAAAGATGTGGAAGCTATAGAGAGGGTGCAGAGTAGATTTACCAGGATGTTGCCTGGAATGGAGAATAGGTCGGACGAGGATAGGTTGAGAGTGCTAGGCCTTTTCTCATTGGAACTGCGAAGGATGAGGGGTGACTTGATAGGGGTTTATAAGATGATCAGGGGAATAGATAGAGTAGACAGTCAGAGACTTTTTTCCCCGGGTACAACAGAGTGTTATAAGGGGACATAAATTTAAGGTGAAGGGTGGAAGGTATGGGGGGATGTCAGGGGTAGGTTCTTTACCCAGAGAGTGGTGGGGGCATGGAATGTGCTGCCTGTGGGAGTGGCAGAGTCAGAATCATTGGTGACCTTTAAGCGGCAATTGGATAGGTACATGGATAGGTGCTCAAGCTCGGACAAATGTTCGGCACAACATCGTGGGCCGAAGGGCCTGTTCTGTGTGTGCTGTATTGTTCTATGTTCTATGTTCTATGTTCATTTGTGATTTTAATGGAGCTCGATCAGCATTAATTGCCGTTGAGACGTTCCAGTCCAGTTGGTGTTGGTCCATTCAAGTGGCTGTTGAGAAAGAGTGCCAGCTGTGCATCTTATGTACCGGTTTAACTAGGAGTAAATATTACTGCTGATGGATGGAGTGTTACACAAGTCGCTCGTAGGAAACGAACTCTTTGTCAATGCGAATATATGAGAAGGAATGTATTATTCTTCAGAGAAATAACAACCTTACACAAGAAGTCTACATAATAGTGAAGCAAAGTCTGTTTCTATGTTATTGGTGTCCTTAAAATAATGGTGTCAAACAGTTGAAATAATGGCGATGCTGTCGTTGGACGATTCTTGTACTGAGCATGTGGATTAACATGGATGTTTTAAGAGATGTCTGGGCTGTCCTAGATTGAGTAAGTACTGATACTCCATGGGATGATGCTAGTTTGTAATCTCGCCACTTACTGAGCACAGTTCGATGGAACAAACCAACAAGTCTCATTTGTTGCTGCTTCAGGATATATCAGAGCTTTCATGGCTGCCACCACATGAAACCTTGTATGAAAGACAAGACCCATCGGGTCTGCACCATTCAATGCTGACACAAGTGCTTTATAAAGTTTGTGAGGTTTCCTTTCTTGTCCACCCCCTCCAGCAATGCATCCTAGACACAAACCATCGTCTGGGTTCAAAATAGATTCCACAAATCCTCTCTTCATGTCTTGTCTTTCATTTTAAACGTGATCCTCCTTGTTTTTGACCCTTTGACTAAAGGGAACAGCTGCTGTCTGTTCACTCTGATCATACCTCCCATGCTCTTATACACCTCTGTCAGGTTCAGTTTCCTCCCACAATGTACACAGGTTCAGTAGATAGACTATGCTAAATTACCCATCATGTGCAGCTAGGTGTGTTAGCTATGGGAGACGCAGCGACAGGGTAGGAGTCGGGTTAGCCATGGGATATGCAAGAATAGGATATGAGGTGGGTCTGGGTGCAGTGCTCTGCAGAGGGTCAGTGTGGACTCGATGGGCCAATGTCCCATACAATAACAAAAATAAAGGTTAAATGAAACAAAGAAAGATACTTAGGTTCTGAATAGAAAGGAAACAGAGTGCTGGGGAAACGGAGTAGGTTTGGCAGCCTCTGTCGAGAGAAAAACATAGTTAGTATTTTGAGTCCACTCACCATGCATCAGTCATGAAAGCAGCTGGGAAATAGTGTAATATTATTGTAGATGCATTGTGTTGAATATATGGAGAAATAGAGACATCGAAAAATATAAACAAAGGGACTGTGGATAATAAGCTGGTATGGAAATAAATTAGGAGATCATTTTCATTTATTTTTCACCTTTTCCGATATTCCTGAGTATCATGCCCATGTAGATATATATATATATATCCAAGTCCCTGTTTCAAGGGAGTTCTATCCCCTCTATCCCTCCATCCTGGGTGTGGTCATCTTCTTTTCTTCATTGATGGGCCATGGGTGTTGGCTGGGCCAGCATTTATTTCTCTTTCCGAGTTGATTTGAGAAAGTGCTGGGGAATTGCATCTCTGAACCACTGCACTTCTACGTGCTGTAGATTGGCCGTGCACAGGTCTGTCTGGTTTCACTTCTTTGAGACCTTGAAGTGTATAACTGAATATCAGACAAGACCATTGCAAAGAGCATTTGAGAGTCTACCACTGCTGATCGTCTGGAATCACATGTACGTCAGACCAGTGAAGATAGCAAATTTCCTTCCCTGAAGGACACTAGTGAGCCAGATGTTCTTAGTCTTTACACCCATCAATATTTCATTAGATTGTTAATTCCAAATATTTTATTGAATTCAAATTCCAGCGTCTGATATGGCGGGAATGATGGCCGGGTTTGGGTCATTACCTGGGAAAGGTATACCATTGGGAAATATTTGTGGAAATCTCAGAATTTATAGTCTAGAGAAAATACTGCGTGACCATCACCTCCCCAGCATCTCCACCATCAATAGAGTTGTTGCTGTTATCGTGACTGAGGTACAGAAAATTGTGCAGTGACATTGTCAACAATTTCCATGGAGAGAAGAACTATTCTTATTATTCAGGGACTGCACAGAAATGTAACAGTTTATCAACCAGGAATAGAGCAGAGGAGAAGCAGGCATTTTATACATTGAGTGGGTGCTCCATATATGTAAGCATTGGCTTGCTCCTGACATTAGAAAGTCAGTGTTGGTTCTCTGGATGGTTTTCCTGGATTTGTGTTGTTAGCTGCTGCATGCATTCAGGGAGACCAGAGAACCTGGTGTTCCTATTCCGTGCAAGGTATGGGGATAGATTTTACAGTGTATCTGGGTCTACAGAGACTGCATAGGGAGGACCAGAACACTGCACTGTCCTTGCTGAGATTTCCACAAATATTTCCCAATGGTATACCTTTCCCAGGTGCAAATAGTGAAGCCAGTTAATTTCAACAATGAAGAGATCACAAAGCTGTGCAGTCTCACACCAGGGAGAGGACTGTATTCAAAATGTCCATCAAACATTTTGATTCTGGAACTTGCCAGGTATGGGGGACATATCCATTATGCCAGAGTCTCACGTACTCACGAGGTGACAGAAGCCATCTCTGTCCAGTCAGGTGAACATATTGGTTCTGTCCAAACAGAAGACGCAACAGAAAATCTTTTTGGAAGTACTAGAGAACAGGGTGACTGCGAAAGCGAGGAACTTCAGGAAATTTAGAATTAGTAATGTTGAAGTACTGGGAAAAACTCATTGTGTTGAAGGTTGGTAAGCTGCTGGAGCAGATGAGTGATGAATTTAGAGGGCTACAGAGATAGCGTTGGAGAATTGAGCTTGCTGGATAGCTTGCTTAATTATATGAGGGTGGTCAAAGCTCTATAGATTCTGTAAAGGATCCTGCTTACTAGAAAGCAGCTATTATGACCACACATATTTACAACAGGACGGAGGGTGAAAACAGAAAACCAACTGGGGGATAGGTTTACGTCACTAGTGAGGAAGCTTTGAGCATTTTTTGTAATTAATCATAAATAGAACATTGGAGAACAATGATATGATTGAGCAGCGTCAACCTAGATTCAGGACAGGAAATCTATCGTTGAAAAACGTACTGGGGTTTATGGAGGATATTGGTTGTGACATCGACGAGTGAGAACTAGTGGGAACGGTGTATTTGGATTTTCAGAAGAAGGTTGACACGGTTGCACACAGGTGAGTGAAAAAAGTTACAGTCCTTGGGTAAGAGGGATATCCTACATGTATTGAGAATTGGATGATGGAGAGAACAGAGACTAGGGTCCTCCTTTGGACAGAAGGTCACGACTGATTGGGTATCACATGCATCCTTGGAACACCGCTATTTGTAACACAAAGAAGTGATTTGACTGTGAACAACACGTACAGTCCTTTTCATGTAATTATTAGAAGGTGAGAGGTTGGGAAGTGCTTTTGGCAATAAAGTACCTGGATGTCCTTGGTCATAAGTCACGAGCAGGTTCATGCAGGGCATCCATTAATCAGGACAAAAAATGAAATGGCAGCCTTCATTACAAAATGAATCATGTGTAGGAGTTGTGGAGTATTGTTGAGGCAGTATTTAGGCTATTGTGGACAGAATTTGTCTCCTTTATAAATCAATAATCGCAGGGATGATGGTAGCATGAAGAGAGCATGAAGGAAATGAATGTTTAATTTGTAGCACGGTGAGAGAATAAGAGTCTACTACATTGAAACTTGAAGATCATGGACGAACACACATTATTTTCATTTAAAGACATTGCTGGCATGAGAAATTGCATTTTCCCCATGATACGTGTTTCTGGGAACTTTATGTAGTTCTGTGGAGCTCCCATGTTGGTTGAGAGACTGCTTCAGGCTCTGACTGAAGTCTTACCACTTCAATCTGCAAATGGCATGTGGCCCTGCACTGAGCGTCACATTGTTCACAACTCTGTCAGTAGCGACAATGCCTTACTTCTGAAAGAGTTAGCCATTCACAATAGCTTCTGCCCTCCATAGAGAACACCAGTCTACCTTCTCAGAGATGAAAGATGCTTCCTTGAGACTTCACATGAAACATTTGTCTTCTCTCGTCACCATCAGCAAACCAAATTGATGTATCAGTTGTGTACAATTAGCAATGGAGCCAGGAGGAACAACATGGAGCAGTGTATCCATGCAGTCTCTTCTCTTCATTGATTTATCATGTGGGGGTGTCTATAACATCCTCCTATTTCTGTACAAGCGGCTTGAGGGGCTGAATGGCCGCCTCCTGGTGTCATTGGAGAAGCTCAAGGGCCTGATTGGGCAATCCCTGGTTCCTGTTTAACAGCTCAATGTGTTTGACTGGGCTCCTTCTCTTCCTGTGTAATAGGCAGGAGGGATTGAATAGGCTATCCCAATTCTTATCCAATAGTGTTGATGGACTGAATGAGCTTCTCACATTCCTGTGAAGCGAGCTTGAGGTGCTGAATGAGCTCTTCCCTTTACTGTAGTAATGCACAGTGTCCAGCAGTACTGTTACATGAATGTTACCGACTTTTTAACAGCACAAGCCTGAATGATGCCCGGGTCTTGCTGCACGTGTTCACAGGTGCTGAGGGAGGACACATAATTCTGAACATTGTGTGATCTCCATTGACCTTCCCCACTTCTGAGCTTATGATGGGGAGAAAGACATTGAGGAGAAACTGAGGAAGATTGTGCTGTGAATCTCCCGCAGAGATGTCCCGGGGCTGAGGTGGTGGATGTCCAAGAACCACAGCCATCTTCTTTGTGCTGAATCACTCCAACCGGTGGGGAGATTCCTCCTAACATCCATTAAGTTACATTTTCTTCAGGTTCTTTGATTCAATCATCAGTCAAATACTGCCTTGTTATCAGGGCCATTCATTCTTTCCTGGTATTCATATATTTTGTTGACGTCAAAAGGCCACGCTATATGTGTGCAGTGTGTTTCCTTCTCACAGAGGGGAGTGACCGTCGGCATGTCTCTATTCCAGAGAGGTAGGGTAGATAGATTACTGAGATACTTGAAAGACAGGGATGGACGGATGTTTGACACATCAGGCACTGCAGGAGCTGGGGCCGAGAGCAGATCAGCCATGACCCTATTAAAGGGAAAGGCGGGCTGTAGGAGCTGAATGATCTATCCTGCTTCTTTTGTTCTTGCATTCTGTTATTGGAAGTTTCATCGTTGTTATTTTTCTGGAAGTCCTGTGAAGGAATGTTGTAGTCAGAGAGACCAGAAGATTTTGTGATCACTATCTGGGTACAGTATGAGGGCATTATTCACTTTGAATCTAGGTCTATAACATGAACAATAAATAGAACCAGGAGAACTTCTGTAAAGAGAGAGGAGGGGACTGTTTCACAGTAACACCCACTCTTTTTACAAGAGCGTTTTCCAATCCACACCAGATCATGTCAGACTGTATTCAGGAGCTGAATGGTCACCTCGGTTTCTGTGCACTAGGTAGTAGGATTAAGTAGTCTCCAACTGCTCTTGAGTAGCAGATTGAGGGGCTGAATGGAATGGAGCAAAGTCGAACTGAGAAACAGGTGTGGGTCCCTGCCCCACCAGGAACTAAGATTGTGACTGATCAGATTGCGGTTCCAGTCCCACGTTCCCAACTGCAGATCATTATCTTTGAGTCACTTTCCCGTCAAATATTTAACGAACACATCTTTAAGTAAACTCAAACACACAGATACCACAAGCTTGTGGGGCAGAGAATTCCCACTCAAATGGCCTTTTGAGAATTCCTCCTTATCCCTGTTCCTACCAAGATTAGAGATTCATTGTTTCTGTTTCTAGTCCCAGTCCTCCAGAGGTCACGAGAAATTATCAGTGTAACTAAGTGTGATATTGTAAACTCAATTTTTAAAAATATCTAATCTAAAACCAAAGCAACGTTACTCGAATTACGATGGATACACACAAAAGATATACAATTTGAACATCGACAATATGTACATCAACATTTATTTTGTATAAATCTGAGAAAGAGAAACATGCTCACAAAGACATACACACAGACACACACACACACACACACACATCTGAAGGCAGAACAGAAAAAAAATGAAACTGCAGAATATTAGTTCGGAAGAGCTTCGTCCAAATAACAGTTAATTTCATGACAAAAGCAAAATTGAAACTGTTGCAATTGTGATTCTGCCTCTGAAGTTATTCTGCCTCACAGAAGCTGCTAGCTCTGGGCTCTCTCCTGGAATAGTTGGATTTGGCTGAATTCCCTTTGCTGCAGTCAGTGGTAAGATCACATTGAATCCTCAGCAGTAACCCTCAAAAAGTGCTAAAGATGTCTGATTGGTTTTTAGCTCTCATATGTTGCAAGTACAAGTAGAGAAGTACAAGAAGAGATGGAGCAATGGCTGTTTATTTCTACGACAGATTGCATTTTCTCCCTCTCTGATCGGAAACATGCAATAATGTGACCCGAACATCAACCTGGTCTATATCAGGTCTGGTTGAGCATTTCCCTGATTGCATGACTCCATCCCTGTTATCTGCTCCATTTTGAAATGATTTGTAATTTATAATTTGAAGACATGTGTATATGTGTCTGCATAATTTTTGAACAATAAATTTATGTCTTCATATTACTGTATTAAAATGAGTATGTTGTTTTCTAAAACAGAATCCTTAGTTTTATTCTCTCATCCATTAGCTACGTCCCAATAAACTCTCCTCACGGGCTTATGTGGTTTAATACGAACATCTCTCATTCTCAAGCATGAAGAGGTCCGACCTTGTAGAGGCCATGAGGGGCTTAGAGGCGGGGTTATTTTCCAAGGCCGGAGGAGACAAAACCACAGGGTACAGATTTAAGGTGGGAAGGGCAAAATTGTAAAGATACCTGAAGGGTAACATTTTTGTGCAGAGGGTAGTGTGTGCATGGAATGAGCTGGCAGCGAAAATGGTGGAGGCTGGTACAATAACAACATTTAAGAGACAATGAATGGTGTATGAATAAGAAGGGTTTATAGCACTATGGTCTAATGTTGGCAAATTGTACTACATCAGAATGGAATATCTCGTCGGTACAGATGAGCTGGACTGAAGGGTCTGTTTTCGTGCTGTATGAAACTATAATTCCATTTGGCCTTCATGCTAGCAAAGAGTAAAGTGAAACATCTGTAAAAAGCTTCTGAAACAATTGCATATTTTTCTTTCAGTTTAGGGTTTCATTACTACACACAATATATCCGATGTAGTCTCAGCATTGTCTTGTCCACAGGCAGTAAAACATCCCGATGATTATACCCAATTACCTTTGCATGAAACAGCATCATTCGCTACACTTTCCTAATCACTTGCTGAATCTGCTGAGAGATGTGGCTTTATGTGGTTCATGTACCAGAACGTCCAAATGCCTCTGTACCAATGAGTCCATAGATGTTTCTCCATTTAAGTAGGTTACTGTTATTTTAGCTTTTCAACACAAGACTGGCTTCCCTTAACCCACATTATACTGTTTTCTGCCAAAGATTTGCTCACTAACATCCCCTGTCTGTATCCCATTGCAGAGTCTCCATGTCCAGTTAAATGACTGTCTTGGTGAATGAGCTAATTGAGCTCCAAGCCAATCAGTCCTCTCATCCAAGTCATTGGTGTAGATTGTAAATAATTGAAAATCTCACTCTGATCCCTGAGACACTCCACCAAGTTACAACTTTACAACCTGAAAATAATCATCTATCCCGAAAGTTTATTCCCAGATCGTTAACCGGGTTTCCCTTGTTGCTGGGCAGAAGGCTGGAAAGGTTGGATGACCTCATCTTACACTGTGTAATGTACTTAGCGGGCTGAATGACTTCAATCTATTCCTGCATAAATCCTTAGAGGGCAGAATGGTCTCCTCCTGTCTCATTATAATTATGCTGACTGGCTGAATGAGATCTTTCTTTACCCCTGTAAGAATACGGAGCGCTTGAGAGATCAACAGATGGGTTAGAAACAACAGCTGGCCATTCATCCCCTCGCACCTGCTGCACCATTCAGAATGTGCATTGTTGATGTGATTGTAAGTAAACATCCCCTTCCTGTCTGTTCCGAATAAACATGGATTATCTTGTTCATCAAAGGTCTATGGAACTCAGCCTTGAGTTTTTTTCAGTAACCCAGTCTTCACTGCTCCTTGGGCACGAGAACACCACTGATCACACAACCCGAAAGAGAAACAAACATCCCTGTCTCAGTCAGAAATGGGAATGCCCTTATTCTAAAAATGTGTTCCCCTCAAACCAATCACCATTCTTTTGATATATAAGGAGTCGACAATGAGAAACAGATATCAACCACTCAGCCCATCAAAATTGGCCACACTTCCATTAAATCTCCTAAATCAAATACTTAGCCAATTCAGCCTCCACTGGCCTCGTGGAAAGACAATCCCAGGTACCACAAGATCAAATGAGCAATGAACCCTGCAGCATAATTAGACCATTCAGCTCATCTTGTCTTCCATGGCATTTGATCACGGCTAAAATATTTCTGAATCCCATTCTCCTGCCTTCTCCGACTGACCCTTGATAACGTATTAATAAAAAAAGTATATATCTCTGTATTAAGGGCAGTCTGTGCCTCTATATGGGGTAATGTTCGTGTGTTTGTGTGTAAATGTCCATATCTATGTGCGTATCTCTGTGGGCATATGTTATGTGTGTTAGTGTCAGTATCTCAGTTTGTGTGTACCTCTGTCTGCATCTCTGTACAGTGTTGTTTTTGAAGTAAATAGATTGAAATTGGAATCAAAGTCTCCCTCCTCCTCTCTCTCTGTCTGTCCCTGTTGTTCATAGAGTTCACAGAATCGCTACAGTGTGGAAACAGACCCTTTGACCCAACGCATCCACACTGACCCTTCGAAGAGTAACCCACCCAGACCCATTTCCCAACTATCCTACGTCTACCCCGATTAACGCCCCGAACCTACACATCCCTGGGCACTATGGACAATTTATCTTGGCCAATTCACCTAATTTCCACATCATTGGACTGTGGGTGGAAACCAGAGCACCCGGTGGAAACCCAGGCAAACATGGCGAGAATGTGAAACTCCACACAGACAGTCGCCCGAGGGTGGAATCGAGCCTGGGTGCCTGGCACCATGACGCACCAGTGCAAAACACTGAATTTTATGATTAGATTCTTACAATACCTCCCTCTGCTGGCCTCCCCGCACCACTGCAGCAGTGGCACAGTTTTTTACTCTCTGAGAAGATAATAAATCCATTCCTGTGAATCTCTCAAATTGCACGGCCGTTTGATTTTTCAAATAATATCTTTGTCTGATACAAAGCAATTTTGTCTGATACAAAGCAATTTTGTTCCTGCGTCATTACCAACACCATTGCGCCTTTTTCCCGACTTTTCAATACTTTCTCACCTAATTCTTAAGTATTGAAAGTCACAGAATAACAAACAAATTCACCTCATCCCCTGACAAAATGGTTCACTCAGGGGTGAGTATTTCCATTCTGACAGGCCCAAGTATATTTGCAACCCTCCAGTTACCAGCATTGTGTGTGTGTGTGTGTTGGGGTGGGGGTGGGGCCGTTGGGGGGAGGTGTATGTGTTGAAGGTGCTGTCAGTTTGGATGGTGATGTGAGCTGCTGCCCTACTCCCTCCCAGACTGAATCTTCGAAGCTTATCACCCTCTGCCACTGTCACTGCAGTAGGGTGTGGAGGCCAGCTGAGGGAGAGATTGTGTCATTTTAAACACTGCAGACACCGGCAGACTTGAACACATGTATAGATACTCACAGAGTGAAATGCAGACACACAGGTAAATTGGGCGCGGGGGTGGGGTGGGGTGCGGAGATGGATATCGGGCACTCCACCACACGGCTTCGCTCTTTCAATCCTATTCCAAGCTGTTTGTCCTGGAATAAGAGACGGTGTAGGTGGTGGTGGTGGGGGCGGGGGGGGGGGGGGGCGTGGGAGATGGTGCCGTGTCCAGAGGGAGTCAGCCAACAGTGTTGTATCCATGTGGCTCTAATAGTGAAGGAACTGTAGTAGAGTGGAAAGAGAGTGAGAGATAGAGAGAGAGGGGGAAGGTGCTGCATTCTGAGTGGTGAGCCCAGACCATGATCGTTGGGTCTGGCGGTGGGGCCCCTTCTGGGAAGAGAATGGTCCCCCTCTGTACTAGACCATCCAGCAGGACCTCTGTGCCCCTGTCGACAAACCGTAGTTTAATTGCCCCTTATCTGCCATGCTCAGGGTAAATTGTGCAGGACAGCTCTAACCTGAGAAAACTCAACCATGTGCCTATTGGCCTTTTAAAGATGGCACCAGTGCCAAAGATCACGGAAGAACAAGGGGCATGTGGGTGATGGTGAGTACCTCCAACCTTGATGGGTGGGAGAATCGGGCTGGTATTGAAGGAGAGGGACACCATGGGGTGGGGTGGGTAGCGAATGAAGTGAGTCCGATAAGATAGCACAGGAAACTAGCTCAGCCTCGTGCAGACAATCCCTCTGTCACACTCAATGAAAATGGCACTGAGACAAATTATTTTTAGATTCAAACCAATGAGTCGAAGATTCTGCTGACCCCAATCCCAGTTACAACTCTGCAGCTGCATGACCAATTCTCTCGATCACAGAGAAGGAGCTAAACGTCACCTTACCTTTGGTAAATAAGGCAGTGGGGAGGGGTGGTTGAGGTGACAGTGGGGGAACACTTTATGGCAAGTCCTCATAATTCTATCAGTTTTAAAATAGAGATGGAAAGGAACGAAGCAGGTCAGAATTTAAAGATCTAAATTGTTGAAAACCAAGTTTGATGATATTAACTAAGAATTTTCCAAAGTCGATTGGGACAGATATTCGCAGAGAAGGGGAGTCAGTTGGGAAGTAGCAAGCCTTCAAAAATGAGATGTCAGGAGTACAGAGACATTATGTCCCTGTTAGGGTGAAGGGTAAGTCTGGTACGTGTAAGGCATGCTGGAGGGTTGGAGAAGTTGAGGTTCTGGTCACAGATAATAGGGAAGTATATGTCAGGTATAGACAGCAGGAATTGAAGTTTTTTTTTCTTAATTCATTCACACAATGAGGGCGTCTCTGGCTAGGCAAGCATCTATTACCCATCCCTAATTTCCCAGAGGGCAGTTAGCAGTCAACCACATTGCTGTGGGTCTGGAATCACTTGTAGGCCAAACCAGATAAGAATGACAGTTTGTTTCCGTAAAGGGTGTCAGTGATATAGATGGATTTTTCCGACAATCGGAATGGTCATCATTAGCCTCTTAATTCCTGATTTAATGTGAATTACTAGAAGATTCTGAAGACAACAAGAGTATACTGAAGAGAGAAATTGGGAGCATAAAAAGGGGACATGCAATAGATTAAGGAGAATCCAAAGGAATTCTACAAATATGTCAAGGACAAAAGAGTAACTGTGGAGAGAATAGGACATCCTTAAACATCAGCAAGGCTGCCCATGTGCAGAACCACAAGAAATGGGGGAGATACTGGACGAATATTTTGCATCAGTATTTACCATGCAGGAGGATATGGAAGCTACAGAACTTGAGGAATAAGTAGTGTCATTAGGAAATTGTCTGCATTACAGCGGAGCTACTCGTGGTCTTAAAACATGCAAAGGGAGGAAAATGTCCTGGCTTTTATTGGATGTACGCTAGAACTCTGTGGGAAGATATGGAAGTGATTGCTGGGCCCCTTGCTATCATCAATAGCCACAGGTAAAGTGCCGGAAGACTGGAGGTTGTGTAACGTGGTGCCACTACTTAAAGGACTTAGAAGGGTAATAAAGAAAAGCTAGTGACCGTGACGTCAGTGGTGGGTTAGTTGTTGGAAGGGATTATGAGTCATCGGATTTTCACAGATTTTGAAAGGTTCCGACTGATTAGGGATATCCAACATAACTTAGTGCAAGCAATATTGTGTCTCACTGACTTGACTGAGATTGTTTTGAAGAAGCGATTAAAAAGATTAATTAAGATAGATTGGTGCACATTGTCGATATGGACTTCAGTAAGGCGTTGAATAACATTGTGCATGGTCATCTGTTTAACAAGGTTGGTTCATTTGAAAGTCATTTGGTTGCAAAACTGGCTAAAAGGTAGGAGGCAGAGGGTATTGGTAGAGGGTGGCAATATCCTGGAAAAGGTTTGCAATGCACCTCATGTTGTACAGATAGTCCAGTTTATGGAGTAATCCTCTAGCACGGCTTGCGCAGCTCTCCATCGTAGCTGTTACCTTACCCCAGTTTATGGTGTCTGGGCTGGTTCTCTGAAGCAGATTCAGGATTTGAGGCAATGGACCATTCCAGCAGATCTGGCAATGCCTTTGTTCTTGGTTTGCATTCTTGTGAATTGGCCCAGTGTTGCCTCATTTATCAGTTATTCCAATCCCCCCATCTCCTTATCCATATTTTCAGCAAGTTATCAGTTAATGAGCTATTTGTTTTTTTTCTGTATCTTCCCTGGCCTTAGTTTTTGACTCCTTCCTGTATCGATTGCTGGCACTGTGAAGCTCACAAACAGTGAAATAGTGTATGGCAGGCTGTTGTTCCCTTCCCGATGTGTCCCATGTGGTTCTCCATGGACAAGAGTGTTCCAGCAGCTTTGACTCACGTGTTTGAAACTTGATATGCGCCTGCTCACGGAACGTCTGTTTGTCTCTCTCAGTTGATCGTGCAGTCAGTAACACGAGGAAAATTCTGGAGTATAATTGTAAAGGAACAGGCATCTAACTTGGAGCTGAGGGGCTTCTGACTGACTCCTGTTATTGAAAAGCTAATGGGGTGGCTGGGGATGGTTTGCTGGAGGTTGTGCTGTGAGCTGCGTCAGACATTCAGGGAGACCTTAGGATTTGCTGACCCAACTCTGGATGGAGCATGGGGTCTGTAGTTACTGCTTCTTGGTGTGTAACATGAACAACAAATGGATCAGAGGCTGCAGAGAGGGGAAGCTCTGAAACCACGCAGTGGGTGTGTGGGGCGAAAGAGATTTGCTGTATCTGTGTTTTCGCCTGGACAAGCACATACTCTCTGTCTCCCCGTTGCATACACTGATGCACACTCTCCCTATCTGCTCCACATACACTCTCCCTCTCTCACATGCACACACGCGCACTCCATTCTGTCACACGCACGCATGCACTCTCTCCCTCCCACACTCTCACACACACACTCCTCACTCTCTCTCTCATGTACATGGAATGTCTCTCTCTCTCTCTCTCTCCCCGCCCCCCCTTCACACAGACACGCCCCACTCTCCTACATACGCACGCACACGTATGCACATATAAATCTGCGGGGTGAATTTGCATTTGACCATTTGCATTTGCAGATACATTTTATTTTCTTCCAAAAACATACAATTTGTGGATAGTCAGTCAATGTGATATTTTGCAAACTCCTACTTTGTAAATAAAACCAGTCTGACTCCAGATGAAGGCACAGACAGCGTCCAAACAAGGTCTCACACTTAGAATGCATTGTCTGACCGCATGCGTTACTTGCGGCACAGTGGCACAGTGGTTAGCACTGCTGCCTCAATTCCCGCCTCAGGCGACTGACTGTGTGGAGTTTGCACTTTCTCCCCGTGTCTGCGTGGGTTTCCTCCGGGTTCTCCGGTTTCCTCCCATCGTCTAAAGATGTGCAGGTCAGGTGAATTGGCCATGCTAAATTGCCCGTAGTGTTAGGTAAGGGGTAAATGTAGGGGTATGGGTGGGTTGCGCTTTGGCGGGGCGGTTTGGACTTGTTAGGCCGAAGGGTCTGTTTCCACACTGTAAGTAATCTAAACTAATGTAAGTAATCTAATCTAATCTAATCTCCATTTTCTTGAAGGTATTTTCAAGAGTGACTTGAAATAAATTCTGCAATTTGCATATTAATCAATCAAATTTGCATCTCCATTCTAACTGATTAAGTATTTAAGCGCCATCTTAGGTGTGTACAATTCATGTGCATAAGTTGTACAACCCTTTGATCTTCTCTTACAACTTCTGTGTTTAAGGTCTTCCTCCCTCTTACACCTGATGAAGGAGCAGCGCAAGGAAACCTTGTGTTTACAAATAAACCTATTGGTCTCTAACCTGGTATCGTTTGATTTTTGACCTTGTCCAAACCAGTCCAAAACCAGAGACTCCATATCATGGTTTTTACTGGTTAGCTAATCTCCCCTGGCAAGTAAAATGTTCCTAACCCCATGTGTCCTTGTCTTCCATATTAATATTTTGCGAGGCACGTTATGCACTGATATCTGGAAGTCCAGATATAATACATCTACATGATCCCCATTATCCAACTAGCTTGTTATGTTTTATTTAAAGCAAGGTAGTCAAATCATTCAAACATGATTTATCCTTCGTATAACTATGTTGACTGTGCTGGATTGTGTCTTGACTTGGAAATCTCCTGTTATTAATTCCTTCATATAGGATTCTAAAAATCTGTCTTCAATCCCAATAGTTTTCTCCCTACTTTTCATCCCCCAGTGAAGCTGATTATTCGATGTCCTTCCCTTCTATAACCTCTATGTTCCCTTTCACAATTCCTGTGTAACAGGCACAAGGCTGTAAAAGATCTGCTCGAATTGCCATGTAAGAGGCATGAGTGGCTGATTGGACTCATTCTGTTTCTGCTTTACACACCCGCTTTGCTGAATGTCCTCCTGCTGCTCCGACATTATAGTCTCAATGGACTTGCATGTCCTGCTCCTGTTTCTGGCCAAGCCGCTCAAGATCTCAATGTCCACCTCCTGTTGATCAATAACAGGTTTGAGGACTTATGGAATCTCGGTGGTCAAATGTCACTTTTCAAGGGCTGAAATATTTAGGAAAGTTGTGTTGCCCACAATGGGTAGCTCGGTGGTTAGCACTGATGCCTCACTGTACCAGAGAGCTCAGTTCAATTTCAGTCTCCAGCTTCCTCCCACTGTCCCAAGATGTGCATGTTAGGTGGATTGGCCAAGCTAAATTACCCATAATGCACGGGGATGTGGAGGCTAGGGGCATCAGTCTTGGAAAATGCCAGATTATAAAGATTGGGTGGGGATTGAATGGGATGGTCTTCGGAGGATCAGTGTGAGTCGATGGGCCAAAAGGATGTGGTTCCACTGGAGGGGTGCAGTGGAGATTCACTAGGATGGTCCCTGGTTTGGAGCATATCACCTGTGGAGAGAAGCTGGAAAAGCCTGGTTTGTTTACTCTGGAGCAGAGAAGACTGAGGGGGGTGTGATTCAGAAGGATAAGATTACGAGGGGCATGGACAGAGAGCAGTTGTTCCTTTTAGTCAAAGGGGCAAAACCAGGGAAACACACTTTTAAAGTGAAGGGCTTGAGGAATCGAGATTTGATTTTCATCCAGAGGGTGTTCGGTTCTGGAATACACTTCCTGAGAGGGGAGCTGTTATGGTAACCACATAACAGCTAAATAGGTCTTGGACGAGCTCTTGAAGTTTCATAACATTCCCGGCAACAGGCCTCAAGTAGGAGAGTGGGATGAGTGTAGACCGTGCTGTAGACCGATGACGGTACAAAGACTATGCCAGATTATAAAGATTGGGTGGGAATTGGATGGGATGGTCTTCGGAGGATCAGTGTGGAGTCGATGGGCCAAAAGGATGTGGTTCCACTGGAGGGGTACAGTGGAGATTCACCAGGATGGTCCCTGGGTTGGAGCATAAATAATGGCAAAGACCAGTGGGAAACTAGACGATTGGGAAAGCTATAAAGATTAAAAGAAAGCAACAAAACATAAAACCTGTCCAGAAACATAAAAGTGCATGTATGGTATGAGCTGCCAGAGGATGTGGTGGAGGCTGGTACAATTGAAACATTTAAGAGGCATTTGGATGCGTATATGAATAGGAAGAGTTTGGAGCGATATGGGCTGGGTGCTGGCAGGTGGGACAAGATCGGGTTGGAATATCTGGTCGGCATGGACGGGTTGGACCGAAGGGTCTGTTTCCATGCTGTACATCTCTATGACTCTATGACCCTATAAGATAGATAGATTATGAGAGCAAACTACCTCAGAATATAAAGATAGATATCAAAAGATTCTAAAAATACAGAAAGCAAAAAGAATGGCTAAGGTAAGCATTCGTCCTTTAGAGGGTGAGGAAATGGTCAAGGAATTGAATATATATTTAATCAGTCTTCACAGTGAAGGACACTAATAAGATGCCATAATTGTCAAAGAGAGGAAGGTAGGTGAGGACCTGGAAACAGCCATTCCCATGAGAGAGATAGTGTTGGGCAAGTACATGGATCTAAAGTTAGATAAGTCTCCTGGCCCTGATGGAATGCATCCCAGGGTACTATTAGAGGTGGTGGAAGAAATAGCAAATACATTTGTTTTCTAAATTCACTGGACTCTGGTACAGTTCCAGCAGAGTAGAAAACAGGAAATCAGATACCACTGTTTAAAAAGGGTAGAAACAAAGTGGGAATGATAGACCAGTTAGCCTAACATGTGTAGTGGGGAAAATACTTCAAGCTGAAATCAAGGAAAGAAATAGCAATTCATCTAGATTGAAATTGTTCCGTTGGATAGACACAGCATCAGTTCATGAAAGGCAGGTCATAATTAACTAATTTACTGGAAAGCTATGCAGACATTATGACCACGGGGACCCAGTAGATGTGGTGTACCGAGATTTACAAATGGCATTCGACACAGAGCCGCCAAAAAAGCTGCTGCATAAGGTAAAGATGTGTGGCGTTACGGGTAATGTATTCACATGGGTAGAGGATTGGTTAACTAACGGGAAGCAGAGAGTGGGAATAAATGAGTGAGTTTCTGGTTGTTGATCAGTGACTAGTGGTGTACCTCTGGGATCATGCTGGAACTGCAATTATTCACAGCTTAGATGGACGATTTGGAATTGGTGACCACGTGTAATATCTCAAAGATTGTAGATGATACGGAAATCAGTGGCAGAGCAAATGTGCAGAGGACTGATAAACTTTTCAAAGCAACAAAAATAGTTTAAGTGAGTGGGCAAAGGTCTGGCAGAAGGAGTACAATTATAATATATGTGATTTCATCCATTTTGGTAGGAAGAACAGTTAAAAAAGGCTATTATTTGCATGTTAAAAATGCAGCATGCGACTCTGCAGAGGGACCTGGGTGTCCTTGTGCATGAATTACAGAAGGTGCTCTGCAGATGCAGCAGATCATTAACAAGGCAAATGGAATTGTGTTCTTCATTGCGAAAAGGATTGAGTTTAAACATAGGGAGGTTATGTTGCTGCTGTACAGGGTGCTGGGAGGTCACACCTGCAATACTGTGTGCAGTTTTGGTCTCCCTACTTGAGAAAGTATGTCTTGGTACTACAATGGATGCAGAGGGGTTTGCTAGGTTCCGGAGTTGCGGCAGTTGGCTTATGAGGAGAGACTAAGTAGACTATAATTATATGTTGATTGGAATTTGAAAGAATGAAGGAGAATCTGGTAGAAACAGGTATGAATATGAAGGGAATAGATAAAAGAAAAATAGAGAGGATGTATTCAGTAGCAGGTGAGAATAGGATAAGAGGACAAAATCTCAAAATTAGATGGAGCAGATTTAGAACTGAATTGAGAAGGAACCTCTTGACCAAGAACGTTGTGAATCTGTGGAATTCCCTGCCCAGTGAAATAGTTGAAGCTTTATCATTGAATGCCTTTAAATGTCAGATAGATTTTGTTTGAGCAGTAAAGGATCAAAGGGTTGTGGTGAAGGGCAGGTAAGTGGAGCTGAGGCCCAGAAATGATCGGCCATGATCTTATTGATGCTCCTAGTTCTTATGTAATGGGTCAACATGAAATAGAAATCATATTTAAGAAACTGACTGGTTGATTCAGAAGGAGAAGCAATGGATGCAATGCATTTGGATTTTCAGAAAGCTCTTGGTAAAGACTCTGGCCTAGTGTGCAAATGTTACAGGATTAGGGTTACGGGCGGCACGGTGGCACAGTGGTTAGCACTGCTGCCTCACAGCACCAGAGACCCGGGTTCAATTCCCGCCTCAGGCGACTGACTGTGTGGAGTTTGCACATTCTCCCCGTGTCTGCGTGGGTTTCCTCCGGGTGCTCCGGTTTCCTCCCACAATCGAAAGATGTGAAGGTTAGGTGAATTGGCCATGCTAAATTGCCCGTAGTGTTAGGCAAGGGGTAAATGTAGGGGAATGGGTGGGTTGCGCTTCGGCGGGTCGGTGTGGACTTGTTGGGCCGAAGGGCCTGTTTCCACACTGTAAGTAATCTAAGCTAATCTAATCTAAATATGAACATAGTTTTAGAATAGGAGAGCTGACAGGAAACAATTAACAGGAATAAAGCATTATTTTTTGAAGTACAAGGATAACTGGGTGTCGCAGGGATTGCTGCTTGGGCCCCAGCGTTTCCCAATGCATGTCAAACGTTTAGTTAAGGGAATCAAATGCAATATTTCGCAACCTGCTGACAACACTAAACGAGGTTGGATTGTGAGTGAGTGAGGAGGATGTAAAAAAGCTCCAAGGTGGTTGAGGCAAGTGGAGTGAATGGGCAAATACCTGGCAGATTGAGAGCAATGGGGTGGGTGTGATGGTATGTACTTTTGTGGGAACAGTAGAACAGCAACCTATCATTTGAAAAGAGATTAGTTGAAACATGTTGATCTTTAAAGGGATTTATGGTCGTACTTTGTTTCTTCTCTGCAGACCTCCAATGTCAATGCAGGGCAGTAATTTCTGAACCTCGAAGTCAATAGTGGGAATGGCATTGGCACGCTGCCAACATACGCAGACCCACCAAGTGGGAAGCTGTAACATTGAAAAGGATTTGGATCTCCTTATACACCAGTCATTGAAAGCAATATTGCAGGACGGAAAGCAGTTAGGAAGATAAGTGATGGATTGACCTTTATTGCAGGGAAATTTGAGTACAGGAGTAAGGGTATCTTACTGCAGCTGTACAGGGCCTTGGTGAGATCACATCTCAAACATTGCGCTGTATTGTATGCAGTTTTGGTTTCCTTACTTAATAAAAGACAAACATGACAATGAGGAAGTACAGTGAAGGATAACCAGACTGATCTCTGGGATGACAAGTTTGTTGTGGGAGCAGAGTTTTGGGTGATTGGACCCGTATTCCATGCGCTTTAGGAAAATTAGTGAAGATCTCAGTGACATATATAAAACTCTGACAGGGGGAGACAGATTGGAAACAGGGATGACAATTCCTCTGGCTGGGACATCTAAAACAATGGGCAACAGTATTAGATATGGGCGGGTCACTCTGCATTGAGATGAGAATAAATGTCTCTATTCCGAAACTGGTAAACCTGGGGCGTTCTCTCCCACATAATAGAGAACGCCCTGAGGGTGCCAGGACACTAAATATAAGAAGGATTTCCGGACACTAAAGGGATCAGGAGACAGCTGGAGTACAGCTGTCACATGTGAGGAAGGAGATCTCTGCAGTGTCAACAGGACTGTGTTTCCCATTCCCTTTTCCAGTATCGAGTTTTGTGTCGGTTTTATCCATCCAAACCTCGGAGCAGTTTGATGTATTTGAGTGCCTTGCTTGACCGTTTCAGAGATCACTGAATAGTTTATCACATGTCTGTGTATCTGCAGTCACTTTTAGGACAGACCAGGAAAACACGGGAGATTCACTTCCTGGACGTACATTGGGGAAGGAAATTGATGTTTACAGTCAACATTGGGTTTAATGTGAGTATTACTGGCACCAGCTTTTACAGCTCGATATTTTTAAAATTGTTTTTAAATTCCACCAGCTGCCAGAGCATTAGCCTGGTCTGGATTAGTAATCCAGTAACATTACTACAACAGCACCATCTTCACTTGGAGACCAATCGGAAACCAGACTGAGCAGTTTATTTCTGAGCTGCTTGACAGCTCTGTCAGAGAAACGACCACTAATTTGAGTTTTGTGATGGCACTGAGGGTATGGTAATTGGTCAGATTGCATCTATTCCTCTCTTTGGGAACTGGAGATAGCTGAGTAATTTTACACAGTGCCCGGGAGATGTCAGAGTTGTCAGCTTGGTGGTAGTGCTAGTCTGAGGGATTATCCCATTCAAAAAGTTACATATTGTCCTTGAATATAATACTGCTTCTGCTGATGTTACTGCTGTGATCTACAGCACCACATCAATGTCAGGAATTCTGTATTTAGCAAAGTTCAAATATTTATATCACTGAAAGTATTTACAGAGGACGTTTGACTTGGAAATGAATTGAGGGCAATGAAGAATTAATAGACTCTTACCCTCATACGTTATGAAAACAGAGCCTTTGACCCAACTCATCCATGCTCACCAAGTTTTCTAAACTGAACGAGTTCTATTTTTCTGTTTTTAGCACATACCCCTCGAAAGCGTTCCCGTTCATGTACACATCAAATTGCCTTTCAATTGTTGTAATTGCACTCACCAATACCACTTCCTCCGACAGCTCGCTTCATGTCATTGGGAGCCTCCATCCTGGGGAAAAGACTTTGGCTATTCATCCCATTAATGCCCCTCATAATTTTATAAACCCCAATATGTTCACCCCTCAACCTCCTAAGCCAAAGGACAAAATCACAGCCTATCCTTATACCTCAAAACCTCCAATCTTCCTCATATCATTTAAAATATTTTGTCCCCATTCAAGTTTATGACATCCTTCCTTTAGCACGGCGACAAGAATTGTACTCAGTACTCCAAATGTGGCCTTACCATTCTCTTGTACAGCCACAACATGATATCCCAATTCCTATAATCAATGCTCTGACTGATGAAGGTAAGCGTGCCTAACGCCTTCTTCACCACCATGTCTACCTGTGACTCCACTTTCAAGGAACTATGTACCTGCACCCTGGATCTCTCTGTTTGACAGCACTCCCCAATGCCCTACCGTTAACTGTATAAATCCTGTCCTGGCTTACAAAATGCAACACCTCACATTTATCTGCATGAAGCTCTATCTGCCAATCATCAGCCCACTTTCTCAGTTGGTCAAGATCTTATTGTTCTCCATGATAACCTTCTTCACTGTTCACTATTAACAGCAATTTTGGGGTTTCATCTATGAACTTACTATCCATGGTTCCTATATTATGATCCGAATCATTTACGAAAACGATGAACAGCAGCAGCCTGGTCCTTGTGGCAACCACTGGTCACAGGCCTCCAATTGCAACAACAAATCTCTCCCAGCATCATCTACCTCCTACTGTCAAGCCAATTTTGTATCTAATTGGATAGCTCTCCCTTATCCCCTGTGATGTAACCTTATTAAACAGGCTACCACGTGGAACCTGTTGGTCCTCACTATATTCACGTAGACAATGTATGCTGCTTTACCTTCATCTATTTTCTTCGTCAACTCTTCAAAACTGCAATCTAATTTGTGAGACGTGGCTTCCCAGACACAAAGTCATGCTGAATATCACTAACCAATCCTTGCCTTTCCAAATGCATGTAAATCCTGCCTCTCAGAATCTCCTACAAAGACTTACCCACGCCTGACATCAAACTCGCTGGTCTGCAGCTCCCTGGCTTTTCCTTGCAGCCTTGTTACAAATAATGTAACAACATTAGCTGTCCTCCTGTCCTCCAGGACCTCAACCGTGGCTGTCAATGATTCACATAAGAACGTCAAGAGAACTGCAGAATTCGTAAACCTGAAACAATGACAGAACGTGCTGGAAAAGCTCAACAGGTTTGGCAGCATTTGTGCAGAGAATTCAGACTTAATGTGTTATAACACGGGGTAAAACCCTCCCCCCGCCCCCGCTAATTTAAACCTGCAACACAGAAAAGGCTTAACCTGTGCTGTAATCTGTTAAAACTCGGGAGGCCAAGAGCCATCCTAAAGGTCACTATTTAAAATAAAAATTAACAACTCTTCTTTTTTAAAAAAAAGTCTAACAGAGAAGAATTAACTAACAACTATTTGCAACTCCTTTAGAACATAGAACATAGAAGAATACAGCGCAGTACAGGCCCTTTGGCCCTCGATGTTGCGCCGATCCAAGCCCACTTAACCTACACTAGCCCGCTATCCTCCATATGCCTATCCAATGCCCGCTTAAATGCCCATAAAGAGGGAGAGTCCACCACTGCTGCTGGCAGGGCATTCCATGAACTCACGACTCGCTGAGTAAAGAACCTACCCCTAACATCTGTCCTATACCTACCACCCCTTAATTTAAAACTATGCCCCCTCATAATAGCTGACTCCATACGTGGAAAAAGGTTCTCACGGTCAACCCTATCTAAACCTCTAATCATCTTTCTCTGACCTATCTTTTATTTTCCCTTCTACAATACTGGTCCAATGAAAAAAACCCAATTAAGATTTACTAAAACATTCAAATTTCAGAACCAGACCGCTGTCAAATCTTCTCTTTGTATTTTCCTCTGTCATCTTTTCTTCTCCTTTGCGTTTCTGTTTCACAGGTCAGTGACAAATAAAGGCATATTTAGGAGAGCTATTCTCTGGGCAATCTGCAGATGTTGGTGGTTTGGTAGTTCTCCCCCAACTGTTCTTTTTCTTTTGGTTTTATACCTCAAAGCATCGGGTCATTTCATTTTTTTCTTTTAACATTGTGAAAATGCAAAATTCAAACTTGATTGGAGTTTAGAATCTTGGGACATAATGTAAACTGATTGATCGAATTTCGTTTTATTTTTGTCTCATAGCTATCCAGGTACTGCCAGCTTCTGGACCAAATGTTACATTATAAATTTTCCAGAACTCGCTATGCTTGTAAATCCTTCAACTCTCTTAAAGGTACAATATTCTTTACACCTTCATAACACCTTCCCTCTCAAAAATGAAGCATCATAATGAAAACATGGTCTTATTTATTTTTGTATTCTTTAAACAGATTACTATAACATACTGACAACTTAAATCCAAGTTCACCTTAACTTCTTCCCACATATCTATATTTAACATTGGATAAATACAAATCTCATTTAAACTTTATTAGTTAAATCCGTGAGAACGCCTCTGCAATTACATTTTTATGACACGCTGCATGTACAATTTGAAAATTAAAAGTCTGTAACATAGTCTCCAATGAAATAATCTTTAAAGCATTCTAATAATGTAAATAGATTGGGATCCGTGTACACAATTGTCTCCAATGCATTATTCGTGACATACATATTAAAATACCATAAGGCTAGTACTAAACTCAATAGTTCTGACTCAATCATGGAATGTTTCCTCTCGTGGCTGTGGAGTTTCTTTGAAAAGTACAACTCCATCTCATCGTCCTGTAGCAATACAGCTCCTACTCCTATGTCACTAGCATCGATTGCAGCTTTGAAAGGTTTCGTAATGTTTGGTGTATCTAAAACTGGGTTGGTGATTAATATTTCTTTTTAATAGTCGAGGGCCTCCTGGCATTGTTCTTTACACCAAAACGTTGTGTTCTTTTTCAGCAAATCGGTTAACGTTGCCACTACACTCCTGAAGTTTGGAACAAACCTCTGAATGAATCCGCTGAGTCCGAAGAAATTAAGTACTTTTTTCTTTGAGGTTGGTCGTGGAAATTCCTCGGTAGCTTTTGTCCTTGCATTCCATGGAGTCAAGAACATGTCCCAAGAACATCACGTGTGCTTTCACAAATTCAGTTTGATTTAATTTTACCACCAGTTTTGTTTCTTGCATTCGTTCAAAGGGCTCTGCCAACTGTACCAAGTGATCTTTCCAGGACTTACTAAAGATCACTACGTCATCCAAATGGACTGCACAGTTTGTTAAACCAGCCATACATCTGTTCTTGAGTGTTTGGAATGTGTTGGGTGCGTTCTTCATTCCAAAGGGCATTAGTTTTAATTGATACAGCTGATTTCGCGTTACAATTCAGAAATTTATTTCACCCTCTCTGATAAAGGTACCTGCCAGTAACCACGCATTAAATCCAACTTGGTGATGTAACTGACTTGTCCAACTTTCTCGATACAGTCCTCCAATGTTGTTATTGGATATTTCTGAATTTGTAACAGTGTTGACCTTCCAAGAAAAATTATTGATTCCTGTCCGGTTTGGGACGATTGGCGAGCTCCACTCGCTCTGGCTTGGTTTGATGATGTCGTCATTGAACATGACCTCCACCTCCTTCTGGACCTGTCTGGCTTTGAGAGGATTAAGCCAATATGGATGCTGTTTTATCGGAACAGTGTTCCCGACATCTACCTCATGTACAATAGCATTAGTTCTCCCCATATGATTCTTACATATGTCCTCATACTGCAATAACAAACCTTTCAACTTTGTTCTATGTTCCTGAGACAGACAGTTTACGAACCTCAAGGACTTCTGCATTTTTAACATACTTTGAGGCACATCAAAATCCACAAGATTTGGATTTGATTCCTCACTCTGCGCGGCAGTAACTGACACCTGTTTCTCCAGTTCTTCTTCTCCTCTACTTTACAAGAGGGGACCTATACAATCATTTATAACCCGCATGAAGGGGTTTTCGAATGCGGGAATTGTCAACAGAGGTGTTAGTTTCATTACTGCCTTTGGCCTACCTACCATTTGGCATGTATGACATGTATGTCAAAAGTTAACCAAAAGTTAGTCAATAAAAATGTTTTTTTCCTTAGCCTGAATCTTTCGTACCCCTAGGTGACCTCCTATAGGTAGTTCATCTGCTACCCATAACACTTCCTGTCTGTATGCTATCGCAAACACAATCTGGTGCACTTTGGCACATTTCTCCTCTGCACTAACTTGACGTGGTCTCCATTTCTGTCTTAAAATTCGACTTTTCAGATAATAACCCTCACGAATATCCTCTGCCTCCTTTTCAGAATACACATCCATATATAAATGTTTTATCATCTTGTCTGTTTGTTGCAAATCCTTTCGTCTTTCAGGACTAAACACCTCTGTCTGATCCACTGCCTGTTCAGGTTTTCCTTGCATCATTACGGCAAACAGGGTGTCCGGTGACTGAACATCAACTCCTTCATCTTTGTCTTTAGCGGTGCTGCGTGCTGTGACTTATGATAGCGGGATCTGGTTACTGTGCAGCCTGAGAAAATACCAGGATATTTCTGATTTAACTCCTCAGTTTCTTGGTCTTTCTTGTGCTTCTCCACAACCAGGGGTACCACTCTCAACTTGGACCCTGCTGAATCATTCTTAAGAACAAACTGGATTGCTGGAACTGACTCTCTGTTAATCATTCCAACTGTAACATCCCCAGTCATCAGTAGGCATTCCAATCGGATCTTACATAGGGGAATGCTAAATTTCTGTCCATCTATTCCACAAATCACCACACTCTCGGGTAACAGATCAGAGAGATTGCAAATTTGCTCATCCCTTACTATTAGAGGCTGGCTAAATCCTGTATCTCTCAAAATTATAACTTCTTGCCCTTCTCCCCCTGTTATTTCTGAGAAAACGTTACTCACAGAGGTGAATTCTTTATAGATATCAGATACTAACTCCACACCCAGCCCCTGCCTAGGCTGTGCACTTCCCTGCAGCTCCTCAGCTCGTGTTGGTGTCTCCTTTAAAACTTCCACTAATGCCACTGGCTTAGCTTCTTTTACCACATCTTTTCCCACAGTGCCTTTCTTAACGACCAGCACTGTGACCATACGTATCCCTCCTTATGGCAGTAAAAACATCATTTTCCTAGTGCCCTTCTGAAATCACCGACACTGTAATTTTCTGTGTCCCATTCCATTACAGTGAAAACACCTGAGGCCTTTCGCCTCCTTTCCACTCTCTTGAGCATCTTCTTTAACCTGTGGTAATCTCCTATTCTCTACACTTTATTTTATATTCTAGAATCTCCCCTTCTCCCAAATTCTATCCCTCACAGGACGTAATTCTGGCTGGAAGCTTGTCTTATGCAGCAACATGTATTCATCTGCTAATTCTCCTGCTCTTCTCAATTCCTGAACTTTCTGTTCATCCACCTGAATTCTTATCATTTCTACTAGTGAGTGTTTAAACTCCTCCAGCAGAATAATCTCCCTTAGAGCCTCATAGGTCTTAGCTATCTTTCAATCCCGCACCCATCTATCAAAATGCCTATGGTTAATTCTTTCGAACTCAACAAAAGGCTGATCTGGTTCCTTCCTTAATTTTCTGAACTGCTATCTATATGCTTCCAGTACGTCAGTACTTAAAATATCTTGTTTGACGTCTTCATAATCTCCTGAACCCTCATCTGACAGCGCAGCAAATACCTCACTAGCCCTGCCTCCCAGCTTAGTCCAAACTAGCATTACCAATAGATCATTGGACAACTCCACCTGCCTAGCCAAATTTTCAAATGAAATAAAGAAGGCTTCAGCACCTTTCTCATCAACACGTGGCAGTGTTTTGACACAGTTGTATATATCACTAACGCCCCTTTTAATCTCCATCCTGTTAACTTGACTTTGCTGACTAAATCGCAATTTCTCAAGTTCGAATTCTCTCTCTCTTTGCTCAGCTAAGAAATTTCTTTCTCTTTTTCTCGCTCTGTCTTCTCTGTTTGATCAGCTAAGAACCTTCTCCTCTCTTTCTTCTCTCTCTTATTCTCTCCCTTTGTTTATCTTTAAACTGCATTTTCTTCAATTGTAATGTAAGCGTTTTTTTCTAAATCTCCTGCACTTCTCTGTTTCTCTGACGCACCTTAGAGTCTCAGTAATTTCCTAACAATTTCTGCTTTACTCTTGTTCTTGGTTTGACCCAAATCTAAGTTATTTGCTAATTCTTAACATTTGGCCTTTATCGTTCCTTCTAAACGCCCTCGGCAAATGTGGGAATCATCTTCAAACTCCAGAACGTCTTTAACATTTTTAAGAGCTATTTCTCTCACTTTTAATTTAACCAACCACAGGTCACCGAAACTTAACAAACTGTCTAACCGACGTTTTATTTAAAGCTCTCGGACAATAATGTGCAAATAATTAAACCTACTATGTGTTTTTCACAGCACAAACCTATTTAAATCTGCCCAAATCTCAGACTGGATCTGTCTAAACCTATTCAAATCGCAAACGAAAGCCCTCTCTCCTAATTTAGACCCCTCTCCTAATAGACCCCTCTCCTAATTTAAACCAGACACAGAGAAAACGTTCACCTCATGCTGGAATCATGATTGGATTGGATTTCAGTGTATTTGGGCATAATTTAAACTGATTGGCCCAATTTGATTTTGTTTTTGTTCCATGGCAACTCCAGCTCATTGTTGATTTCACAGTCAAATTTTATACTTTAACTCCTTTCAGAACAATGTACACCTCTACACCTTCATAACAATATCTTTGGTTTTCTGCAAATTTGATGATCTTAGTAAGTTCACATAATAGCATATTCTGTTCCATAAAAAGACCGGTTTACTGTCATCCTTCCTTTGTCTAAATCCTTCTTTCCAGTTATGATTCCAGTTACTAACGATGTCACTGGTATTCTTCAACAAAGTAATACATTGTGTGTGTGTGTCTGTTTGCGTGTCTGTGTGCGTGTGTTTTGTGATTAATCCGCTATAATTAAACTGACATGAAAGAATGAGATGCAATCACATTCCCAGAAGAAGAAGTAAGTGTGCAACGTTTCTGAGTTTTCTGATATTAAAAAGGTGAAAAAACTCCTTTATTCAGGATAGAAAAGTGAGCACATGACGTTCATTTACAGGACGGAAGTAATTTAATGAACATTTACTGGGATTATTGAAAAACCAAATATTTAGGTTTCTCCTGAAATATTAAATTCGGCATTTTTCAAGTCTGAGTTGCACATGTTCTTATCAATATGCAATCGTGATCAGTGACAAAAGCAGAAGTTGCTGGAAATGCCCAGTAGTTCTGGCTGTATCTGTTGTGAGAAAGCAGATTCAACATAGGGTAACGGAATAGGTCTGGGATGTTTACTTTTCGCCAATAGTGTTCAGCAATGTACCGGTTAGATGCATTAGTCAGGGTAAATGCAGAGTAACAGAGTAGGGGGATGGGTCTGGGTACGTTACTCTTTGGAGGGTCAGCGTGGTCATGCTGTGTGAAACGGCCTGCTTCCCCACCGTAGGGACTCTGTGATTCTATGTATTCTTCATACAAAGGGTAGTTCGTGCCAGGATCAAGAATGGCTCGCAGCATGTTCAGGGCATAGTGAACAGCCAGTGGTCGTGGTACACGTTGGTGCCAATGACATACGTAAGAAGAGTGAAAGGTCCTGCAAAAAAAGCTCAGGGAGCTCGGAGTGAGTTTAAAAGCAGGATCTCCAGTATTGTAATCTTGGGATTGCTCCCTGTGCCACCTGGAAGTGAGACAAGGAAGAGGAAGATAGTCGAGTTGAATATGTGGTAAACCTTTTAACTAAATGTGTGCAGTATTTGGAGTAAAATGAATGAGCTGACAGCTCAAACAAAGGTCAATGAGTATGGCCTTGTGGAGACTATTGAAACCTGGTTACAGAAAGGTCAGGACTGGGGTGTTAAATGTCCAAGGGGACTCTATTCAGACAAGAAGAAACAGCAGGTGGAGTGTCTATATTGGTTAAGGATAATGTCAAGGCTGTATTAAGAAATGATACTAGCACGTGGGATGATAATGACTGATCAATCTGGTTCAAAATAATACACATGGAAAGAAACCCATTGGTAGGAGCATTTCCAGCCCAAAAGCTCCCACCCCGGCAACCTACTTTCAAAGTAGCGAATAGCATAAAGCAGGGAATATTGTTGGCTTGAGACAAGGGCACAAGAGTAATCATGGGTTATTTGAACATTCATATCTAACCAAACAGAGAACTGGGTTTGGTATTACGTAATGAGGAAGGCATGATAAATCATATTGTAGTACTGGATTATTTTAGAAAGAGTGACCACAGGATGCCGGGGTTTCACATTCAGATTGAAACAGGAAAGACAGCGTCATATATGAGAGGTTGTGTTGGACAATGATAATCTTACTGGCCTGAGGAAGGGGTTGGCTCTAGTGGACTTGGCAAAGCATTAAAGGGCAGGACAGTTGAAAAGTGGCAACTACTTAGGGAGATAATCAAAAAAAAAAACCCTCATTAAAGTGTAATCCTGAGTGGAACAGGCATTGTATAAAGGTGAAAAGTGATCCATGTCTTAACAAGGAAATCAATAATAACATGAAGTTGATAGCCTGGTCGTATTATCGCCGACTATTAATCCAGGTAATGTTCTGGGGACACGGCTTCAAATGCCACCATGGTAGATGGTGGAAGATAAATTAAACATAAACCTAGAATTAAGAGTCTATCAATGATAATGAATCCACTGCTCATTGTTGGATACACCCATCTGTTTCATGACGCTCCTTTCGGGACAGAAACCACCCTCCTTACCTGGTATGACCTACATGTGGCGTCAAACACACACAAATTTGGTTGACGATTAACTACCCTCTGGGTTCAAAGTTTGTGCGAAGATTTGTAGCTCGGGTGCTCGTTGTTGTGGTTCTGTTCGCCGAGCTGGAAGTTTTTGTTGCAAACGTTTCGTCCCCTGGCTAGGCGACATCATCAGTGCTTGGGAGCCTCCTGTGAAGCGCTTCTTTGATGTTTCCTCCGGTGTTTATAGTGGTCTGTCCCTGCCGCTTCCGGTTGTCAGTTTCAGCTGTCCGCTGTAGTGGTTTGTATACACAATACCATGCAAAGACTACACTCAACACTATATAGGACAAACAGGAAGACAGCTAACAATCCGCATACATGATCATCAACTAGCCACGAAACGACACGACCAGCTATCCTTGGTAGCCACACACGCAGACAACAAGCAACATGAATTCGACTGGGACAACACTACTATCATAGGGCAGGCCAGACAAAGAACAGCCAGGGAATTCCTAGAGGCATGGCATTCATCCACAAACTCCATCAACAAACACATCGACCTGGACCCGATATACCAACCACTACAGCGAACAGCTGAAACTGACTACCGGAAGCGGCAGGGACAGACCACTATAAACACCGGAGGAAACATCAAAGAAGCGCTACGCAGGAGGCTCCCAAGCACTGATGATGTCGCCTAGCCAGGGGACGAAACGTTTGCAACAAAAACTTCGGGCTCGTCGAACAGAACCACAACTACCCTCTTGGTAATTAGGGATGGACAATGAGTGCTGTGTAACCCAGCGACGCCATCATCCTGTGAATGAATTAAAGAAAACGCTTACATTGTCAGCAAATGGTTACTAAAAACAAAATCAAAATGGCTACGAAGGAAAACGAGCAGAAATCATAAGAATTGATAAAGAACACTTCTCGGAGTAGACAATAAGGAAAAGAATGCTGTACCGAAATGTTGGTATTTTAGAGGATGAAAACGGCAAGGTAATACTGGGAAACTCAGAAGTGGCAGAGGCAAAACCAACATTACCTATTTTCACTGTGGAAGATAATTTCTTCCCAAAATGTTCAACAATTGCAAAGGATCTTGATGGAAGTACAATGATGAGGAAGAAGATATTAAATACATTGATGGGATTAAAGTTAGGTCAGGCCCTCGGCCTGCATTCTATCATTTTAAAGGAGGCAACAGCAGAGGTACTGGATGCGTTAGTTACGATATTCAAAACATCCCTGGATTCTAGAACAGTGCCGACGTATTGGAAAATTAATAATGTGGCACTAGCATTCAAAACAGGAGATAGGCAAACAAATCATAAACTATAGACAAATCAATTTAACCTCTGGCGTGGGGAAGTTTCTTCAACAACCATAAAGTAGGAAATAACTGAACACTTGGAGAAACAAAAATCAATTTACCAGTGTCAGCAAGGTTGTGCTTGACAAATCTGTTGGAGTTCTTTAAGAATGTAACCAACAATGTGGATAATCGGGATGCAGTAACTGCTGTACATCTAAAATTCAGAAGGCATTTGACTAGATGTTGCATAAAGGACTGATCTAGAAGGTTAGATTCCAGGGCTTAAGTGTAGAGTATTGAATTGAATAGAGAATTGGCTGACTAATAGAAAGCAAAGCATTGGGGTATATCGTCTTTTTTGGCGAAGTGAAACTACTGAGGTGCTGCAGCATTCAGTTTTCGGACCTCAATTGTTTGCAATCTGCCCAAATGACCTGGAAGGAGAGACTGAGTGCAGTAACTGAATTCACAGATGGTATAAAACTAGGTGGTAAAACAGGCTGTAATGAGGAGCTAAAGAGTTTACAGATGAATATTGATAGGCTTTGAAAATAAGGCAGATTGCTATATCTAGCCGATGGTGTTTAGTGTGGATAAGTGCATACTTGAATTTCCTACCGCCAGTCTTAACGTCTATGTTCTTGTGTTGTTCCATCTGTAGTTCTTTGGATTTTATTCATCGTTGGTTGCTGAGGAAACAGGAATCATGGGGTTTGGATGAGGGAGATGCAGGTTGCTCTGTGTGTGGGGAACATGACATTACTGTGGAGAAAATATCGCAGTCAGACCTTGTTGATTACCACAGCAGGCCTAGCAACCAGATGGCCTATCCTAGTTCGTAATAAACCAAATCACACTATTGCAGTCAGACAGTCAATCCATAATTAATATGCCCATTTCATAATAACGGGACAAATGGCCATTTAGATCAGAAGTAAAGATTTGGCAAGTCCTTTTAGATTTAATGGCTATTTGAAACTGCAGCTTGAGAAGTGGGTGACGGGACAACAAAACACCTTAGCATTGTTGCAACTTTATAGTTTAGATATTGAGTAAAAATATTACATTATCAACATTGTTGTAAAGTGTCCATTATCTCCGTCTTATGAACAATATTTTGAATGTTTCATGGGAGAATACAAGCATTGAAATGGTTAGAAAAGGAAAATGTGAAGAGGATATAAGTAATTTATAGAGGTCTGGGAATGTTAAGGGAACGGGTAAATATTGGACTTTGGATCATAGTTGGGAAAATGTGCCTGTTTTTGTGAACGTTGGCGAGTTGAATGGAAAAACAGTGCATTTTTCGGGAGGCAATATAAATCTTGAAATATTTTAAAAGCAAACACGTTTACAAATAGGAAAGTTTTTTCTACAGTTTACATATTAATGATGAGACCAGTTTCACTTTATAGTTACAGTGTGTCTCCTTATTATTGAGCCTCGGAGTAAGGGGAAAAGCTGTTCTCTCTTCACCCTCTCCATACCCCACCTCCCCCCCACATGCTGTTAAACTCCTCCATCAGGAGCACACCTGATCCTTCTTTGGTTAAAAGTAAAATCAAATAAATCGAGCCTCCCATCAGTTTGAGTACTGTCTTGTCTTGTTACTTCTGAAATGTATCACATTTATCAATGAAAAATTTCATCAGTGATTGATCTGGCCATCTGAACAATAGGTTTATACCCTCCTGCACCCTCACACGTTCTTTCTGACTGTGAGTCACCATCTCATCTTTGTGTCATCAACAACACTATTTATCATTTATCCCAAACTCCATCCTTCCAATTCTTATCATCATCTTTTATGAAGTTCACTATATGGCCTTGATTTTCTTCGTGTTCTTCAGATGTAGTTCACAGGGAAAGAATTAAGAATTCCATTCTCTTGTTTTTTTTTTTCCTATTTCGATGAATTTACAGCGTGATGCAGTTGAGGCTTTTTCTTATTTTTGACATGGAGCTCAATTCCCCTTTTATACTAAACGCCTCTGTATGTTTTATTCTTAAGGCTTGTACTTAATTATTATTGGATTAGGTTTAGGTGGTTTTCACTGCAGCATTTGTGTTTTATGTGGACCTGGATAATGTTATTTCTATCGTTCCCTGCAACAGTCAGAGCTGAAGGAACTTTCCGTCTGTACGATGGACACAGATTCATAATTTTGTTTGAAAGTGCTAGAGAGATGATGATAAAGATTCAATTAAATTCTACATATAAAGCCTTACAGCAGGAGATCAAATTATATCGTAAGTCATCTTGAATTGGAAACAACTTATTAAGACATACGCCCATTTTTCTTCATATTGTAAAAACAGGTCCGAAAAAATGTTCTTAGAGCAGCATGGATCTTACAGCTGCTCCTGGGATTGCAGGCAGTCCAATATTTCATGTAGTCTTTTTTTGCAGTTGATATAGTTATCATAGTTTATTAATTTAACATTATTTTTTCTATTTTGTTTTATTAACATTCAAAAGCAAACAAAAAAAGCAAAACAACTCACTACTTTCTTTCAAACGAATATTTTTAAAAAATATCTTTTTAAGGTGGTTTAAAAAAAAGAAATGTCTATTTATGTTTTAAAATGTTTCTTTTATTACGCAGCAATAGATGTTTTAGTTTTGAAAAGTTAATCAGTTTTTAAAGAAACAAAGGAGTTGTCCCTTCATTCCGGAGAGTTCTACACATGCTCAGGTCCGGAGAAGACTTTTCTTCTCAGAATTTGTTGAAGGGGAATACTTTTATTGATTTAATTAACTGAATGGCTGATTTCATTTAATTTTGTATGTTTGAAACGTATAAGTATATATTTTTCCATTGTCTGTAGGTAATGAAAGGTAACATAATGTGTAGTAAAAAGATATCCTGCTTTTAAGGTCACATTTAAGGGACAGAGAGGATGGCTGGGAGATTTAGAAAAAAAACATCCAGCAAATCAGTCAGATAGATGGATGTCAGGCAGAAAAGATAGGATTACAGTTCAAAATCCTCTTGTGCCTATTCATCTATCAAAATGATTTTCAGTTTTTAGAACTGCTGAAGGGAATTGTGTCTCTGAGGAAAATGGAAGAGCCATCAGTTATTGGACACTTGGAATGATTCTTATGTTCGGCAGCGTTTGACAAGATTTAGTAGAATTATTTCTACAGTGAGCTCTTCTGTCAGGGGCATCAACAGGATATTCTATGGCAGTGACAATAGATTAAGGATAGCTTGTTGCTTTCCCTGTGCTCGGATTAAGAACGTTCCTAAATTTTTCAAGCACATTCTTAAAGGTGAAATTGAGTAGCCAGAAATTATTGGACATAGTGGTAGGAACGATATTTTAGGGAAAGGTTAAAGCAGTACAGAATGATTTTAAGAGGGGAGGTCGAAGATTAAAAATAAAACCTTAAAAGTAGTAATTTCTGATATATTCCCAATGCCAACCCCAACCGGCAAGGAACACAAGGTTAAAGGAGAAAAATCAATGGCTGAAGAACTATTATGTAGTTGAGGGATTTCGATTTTTGGGAAAGAGGAATCTATTTTAACAAAGGAGTTGACCCTTCATTCCGGAGAGTTCTACACATGCTCAGGTCCGGAGAAGACTTTTCTTCTCAGAATTTGTTGAAGGGGAATACTTTTATTGATTTAATTAGCTGAATGGCTGATTTCATTTAATTTTTGTATGTTTGAAACGTAAAAGTATATATTTTTCCATTGTCTGTAGGTAATGAAAGGTAACATAATGTGTCGTAAAAAGAAATCCTGCTTTTAAGGTCACATTTAAGGGACAGAGAGGATGGCTGTTCAGAAAAGACCTGTTCAGAAAGGAATGGTCTAATCTAAACTGGAAAGCAACCAATATCTTAGCAGAGAAATTTGCTCATATATAGGGAGACTTTATATGGATAGAGACAGCAAGGGGGATATTCCAAGTAGCATAACAAATTGTAGGATGGATGGAGAAGTTTATGAATGTGAGTATAGCATGTCAATTAGAAAAGGAAGGCGAGAGAGTCAAGAGTGTACAGTAATTCTAAAGCACTCAATTGCATTTATTTAAATGTAAGGGGTCTGACAGGTAAGGCTGATGAACTCAGAGCATGTTTAAGAACATGGGAGCCGATGAAGGACTTTTGCCTGAAACGGCGATTTTGCTGCTCCTCAGATGCTGCCTGACCTGCTTAATTTTCCAGCCCCACATTCTCGACTCCAATCTCCAGCATCTGCAGTCCTCACTTTCTCATGAGAGATGTTCAAGACTGACAATTCAATGTTCCAGGTGTTAAGTGTCACAGAAAGGATAGAAAAATCATGCAGTTGGCTTTGAGGGGAGGTCTACCCTTTTTTATAAAGGAATAAATTAATGTTGCAACTGAGAAAGATATTTCTGAAAAATCATCCAGTTAAAATATACGGGTAGCATTAAAAATAAGAAAGCAAAGATCTGTTTGAAGAGATTGCACTAAATGCTCATTTGTGACAAATCGTCCAGTGAAAATATATTGGTAGAAATTAAAAATAAGAAAGGAAAGAGCACCTCAATGGTATTGTACCGAATGCTCTCCAACAGTAAGAAAGAAATTGAGAAACGAACATGTAGGGATATCTCGGATATATGTAAGCTTAATACAGTTGTAATACTGGGGGATTTTAGTTTTCTAAAATTTGACTGGGACTACCACAGTATTATAGGGTTGGATGGTGAAATATTTGTCAAATATGTTCACGAAAATTTTCTTCATCAATATGTAGATGATCCACAGGAAATGAGGAATAAAATCCCATTCCTGGTTCACAAGACAGCAACAAACAAACAAAATTGAGTGCACCTCATATTCATCCAGCTTGAACTCTACTTGTCCACTGTGTCACCAGTTTTGGTGTCATCTGCAAACTTACTAACCACGCCTTCGATATTCTCACGCAAATCATGTACATAAAAGACAAACAATGAACACCCAGAACCTACCTCTGTGGAACACTGCTGGGCACAAGCCTTCAGTCCGAAAAGTAACCGCCCTCTCTGTCTCTTGCCATTGCACCCAATTGAAATTGCTGGAGAGAAACCCCACAGTTCGAGCAATATCAGGGCAGAGAAAAATGGAATTAACTTTTTTTGAGTCCAATATGACATGTTGAGAACATGTTCATTTAAGACTTGATATGTTAACTGTGTCTCTGCCCAGATCCTGCGTCATCTGTTGCATTTATCCATCATTTTTCATTTGTATTTCAAATTTCCACTATCTCTAATATTTTTTTTATTGGTCTAGACGCTGAACCCTGTTATATTTGGACAATATGTTCCATTCCTGTTCCCATTACTTGTGCCAATGACGCATGTATTACACTAGATTCTGTTTCTTCTTTAAGCTCTGCAAATAAATGCGTGGATCTCATGAAAGTGATTTTAATTTAAAAGGCATTTTAGAGACAGCTACACTCGAAGAAAAGTAAGTACAGTTCATTAATTATGACATAGTGCGTTTTATGACTCACATTGTCTCCTCAGTCGCTGAATATTTTCAAAAACGCCATCGCATTCTCCCAATTCCTTCGACTCTGCCGCATCTGCTCCCAGGAGGACCAGTTCCAAAACCGCACAACCCAGATGGCCTCATTCTTCAAGGACCGCAATTCTCCCCCCCCCCCCCCCCCCGACGTGGTCGACGATGCCCTCAACCGCATCTCTTCCACTTCCCGCTCCTCTGCCCTTGAACCCCGCCCCTCCAACCGCCACCAGGACAGAACCCCACTGGTCCTCACCTACCACCCCACCAATCTCCATGTACAGCGCATCATCCGCCGTCATTTCCGCCACCTCCAAACGGACCCCACCACCAAGGATATATTTCCCTCCCCTCCCCTATCAGCATTCCGTAAAGACCACTCCCTCCGTGACTCCCTCGTCAGATCCACACCCCCCACCAACCCAACCTCCACTCCCGGCACCTTCCCCTGCAACCGCAGGATGTGCAAGACTTGCGCCCACACCTCCCCCCTCACCTCCCTCCAAGGCCCCAAAGGAAACTTCCATATCCGCCACAGATTCACCTGCATCTCCACACACATCATCTATTGCATCCTCTGCACCCGATGTGGCCTCCTCTATATTGGGGAGACAGGCCGGCTACTTGCGGAGCGTTTCAGAGAACACGTCTGGGACACCCGGACCAACCAACCCAACCACCCTGTGGCTCAACATTTCAATTCCCCCTCCCACTCCACCAAGGATATGCAGTTCTTTGGACTCCTCCATCGCCAGACCACAACAAAACGACGGTTGGAGGAAGAGCGCCTCATCTTCCGCCTAGGAACCCTCCAACCACAAGGGATGAACTCGGATTTCACCAGTTTCCTCATTTCCCCTCCCCCCACCTTGTCTCAGTCAAATCCATCGAATTCAGCACCGCCTTCCTAACCTGCAATCTTCTTCCCGACCTCTCCGGCCTCACCCCAGTCTGACCTCTCACCCTCACCTTGACCTCTTTCCACCTATCACATTTCTGACGCCCCTCCCCAAGTCCCTCCTCCCTACCTTTTATCTTAGTCTGCTGGACAAACTTTCCTCATTCCTGAAGAAGGACTTATGCCCGAAACGTCGATTCTCCTGTTCCCTGGATGCTGCCTGACCTGCTGCGCTTTTCCAGTAACACATTTTCTGCTTATGTGCATTTTGTAAAACCCCCAAGCTCACTTTTTCCACCTCCAAAACAAGCTTGGTTCCTGCAAGAACCATCGCTATCTGAAGCTCTGTTTACTCGCCAACCAACACACGAAATAAGAGACACTAACACCTGCCACTCGCTATCTAAATACGGCAAAGGGCTCCCAGTCTGTTATGGGCCAAACCCGACCCCTCAAAACATTTTAAGCAGAAAGCCCAGACCATAACTTTGCTAGTTGTTGAAGGTTAGTGTGTAGCTGATATTTCCAGAGTGAATCAGCTGGTGAGACTGCCGAGTTTTAAACACATAACATTTATTTACCAAATTACGAAATGAAACATAAGGAACCGAAAATAGAATACCTGAATAACGTATCGTATCTGAAACCAGCAGGCTATTCCGATTGAAGGATGCTGTTCCAGAATATTTGCAACAATCCCAATAAACAAACCCCTTGGCACCAAGTGTAAAACTGACACAACTGCTGATAGGTTACAAGGTCAGAAGCGCATAAGGAGGCAGAGAGCGTCCAGTGACCCTGACTCAACTAACCCCATAACTGATTCAACCTGTCCAGCTAGGGAGCTGGCCACGTCCTCTTGATTATACATGTTTCTTTTTAAAGACATGAAAGGCTTCTGGATGAGGCATTATCTGTTAGGTATAAACGAAAGGGCACCAATGAACCTTTAAAAATTCTGACATATTAGAATCTTGGGTCGTTTAGAGCCTCTTTATAGAAATCAAGGACAATCAAGGACTGGTTTTGCGACACCATTCCAGATTTGGCTTTGGACTGAATTCCAAAAATATAAGTCTTATTGCTTGGAAGTCAATAAAGTGTATTAAGGTGTTCGTGAGTTTACAGAAAACAGTGCTTAATCGTATTGTGTGTTGAAGATTCAACATTGTCTTATTAGAGCAACGAGAGGAATGTCCAGACATATCCGCACTTCCTGTGCATGTTCAGGGCAAATATGCCCACTGAAAATCTTTGCTTGGCACCTGTTCTAATCGAGGCGAAATCAGCATGTTAACAATATCTAGATTGTGTTTATTTTGGGTGGTCTTGGTGGAGCGTTCAGGCAGTTACAGTATTGCAAATGGACAACACAGCAGAAGCATCGAGCCTGCAACAAGAAAGCATCCATCATTTTTCCTCACAACTAACTTCACGACAGTAATTGCTGATGAGAGATGTGACCATTAGCCAGCGATGTCAACATTCAATTGAATTCAATTGTTATTGTGAACTGAAGGTAGCATACTGAAAGGAGTTAACTGGATCTGTTTGTTCAGTGACTGTGATTGATGTCAGTCTCCATGGATCCTAATTATGTCACTGGATGGCTTTCCTCTTTTATATGTAAAGGACTTCTTGCAATGCTTTATCCCATTATAGCTGCGGATACATCACCTCCAACACTAACAGGGATCACCTGTAGAAGAGACAGGGAGAGGAGAGATCAGAATCTGAGAACATAGACTGGAATGTTCCAACAATGGATCATAATCTGAGAACAGTAGACTGGAATGTCGCACCAGCGGTTCAGAATCTAAGAAAAATAGAATGTAATGCTGGAAGAATGGACAGGAGTTTATCCTGGGGTCTTTACCTTGTTTCCTGGAATTGGCACATAATACCATATCGGATATATGGTGTACTGCTGATTATTCAGGGTGGTTTCTATCCCATGCTCGCTATTGTTGGCGTTCCTGGTAAGTCTCCCCATCTCTATCAATTTATTAATCCCACAAGCCATGGTGAACTTCAGTGATATTTCTGTTATCAATATTTAGTAAAGATCGAAACTTTTGTCTTCAGTTTCAAATGCAAATCCATTCATTCTCCACAAATTTCAGAACTGCCCACACCTCCGCCCTCACAAACATCTGAGAACAAGACTGTCACAATCCCTAAGTACCTATTTGCCCTGAATTGATTTATGCCTTGGTATTCTCTCCATCACCAAAGCTACCCACAACCAGCTCCATGACATCCCCAGACCCCATCTTGACGTCAGTGCGGGTGCGAAATAATCCATTATCTATACCTTGGTAAAATTCAGACTTTATGATTCCAGTTCTCTTCTAATCACTCTTTCCGTTACAAATGTTTCCATCACAATCTTGTTCTTGTCTGTAAAGTAAATTCATGACAGGGACACTGTGTCAGAATAGTAATGTCGCTGTTCACGTAATTCAGTGGCCCATGGTACTACATTCATGACACTGTTTCAAATCATATTTCAGAGAATGACAGAACTTAAATTCAAATGACAGGAACGGGAAATAAAAGCAAATTTTACTAATATAATCCCACCAGTAATTCGTCAATAAGTTTATCTATTTCACTCTTGTCCTTTGTTAAAGATATCCAGCATTATTATCTGGTCTGGATTAAGACTGACGTCAGACCAACTGCCTTTAGGAATGGCCTCACAGTAAAAGGCATTTAGTGAGGTCAACAAGTGCTGCCCTTGCCAGTGATGCAGAAATCCCATGTAATAACAACCTGAAAAGTTGAAAAAAAAACAAAGAATGATGCTAGAAATCAGAAAGAAAAAGAGCGAGGAAGTGCCAGAGAAACTGAAGAGATTTGACAGCCTCAGGTCGAGAGAAAAATAGAAATGACATTTTGAGTCCAACGACCAGACATCAAAACTGAACGCAACTGGGAAATAGTGTGACTGATGTTGGTGACAGGGATGTCTGTTGTGACGGTAAGAAGGAGGGAGTTGAATAGATAGAGAAAGAGAGAGATAGAGAGGAAGAAGCAAACAAAGGGATTGTTGATGATCAGCTGGAATGGCAATAAACATCCAGATTAATCTTATATATCTTTCTCATGTTCCCAAATTATTGAAATTCATGCCCTTGTAAGGTGTACATCAAAGTCCCGGTTTGAAGTGTCCCTTTGTCTCTCTTCCGTGAGCGTGATCATCTTCCTTTATTCATTAATGGGATGTTGGGCCAGTAATTAATTTCCTTTCCTCATTGTCCTGAGAAGGTATTGGTGAGCTGCCTTCCTGATGCACTGCAGTCCATGGGCTGTAAGTAGTCAGTGCTGAGATCCGCCCGGTTTCATTTCTTTGTAGACTTTGATGTAACTGAGTGGCTGTCTTGGCCATTTCAAATTGCAATTGTGTGTTAACTACAGTGCTGTGAATCTGGAGTCACATGTAAGACCAACCAGGTAAAGATGGTAGATTTTCGTCCCTGAAGGGCATGAGTGTGCCAGGTAGGACAAACACAGTGGTTTCATTGTTTCATTTGATTCTCAATTCCTGATATTTTATTGAATTCAAATTCCAACATTTGCCGTGGAGAGATTCAATTCCGGGGTCTGGGTCATCACCTGTTCCCTGGGTTAATATTCCAGAGATAACACAGCTAGGCCATCACCTCCTCAGCATCTTCAATCATCTCCATGGCAATAGTGCTGTGCCGTCGCGTGGCTGTGCTTAAAGCATAGCGCTTTGCAAGGCAATGAAATTATTTGGCAAAACATACCATCCTTCTTATTTTGTATTTATGAGAAGGAAAGATGATGGGAAGTGTTCTAAGTGAAAAGGATCTGGATGTCCTTGGTCATGAGCCACTGACAGAATTCATACGGAGGAAAACGTAATCAGCTCTGAAAATGTTGGAAAAATGATGGAAGTATAGGAGTGAAGATTCTTTATTGAAGTTGTACAGTGATATTGAGACAGGACTTGGGGCACTGTGAACAGATTTTCTATCCTTCGTAAGGAATGATCTCCTTGCAACTATGAGACAGTGTAAATGTGTTACACCAGACTAATCCATGTGGTGATGGTACCATGGGGAGATTATGAAGGAAATGAGTGTGTAACTTGTAATGCGACAAAAGAATAAAATGTGATTGCAATAAAACTTGAGTGTTATTAACCAACATTCATTATTTCCAAAACAAAACATTGATATCGTGAAATATAACGTGTTTCCCGCAATACATATTTTCACATTTGGACAAATTTATGCTCGGAAACGTTTAGAATGATATGGGCCAAATGCAGGAAATGGAGTTAGCATGGATGAACATTTTAGTCGGATTGGATCAGTTTGGGCTAAAGGCCCTGTTGAACTCTATTACTCTATGATAGTTTACATATCTGTGTGGAGCCCCCATGTTGGTTGAGTCAGAGTTCCATGCTCTGAACAAACTCTCACCGTCTGAATGTACAGTTGGTGTGAGACGCTGCACTGAGCACCATGTTGTTCACAAACCTGTCAGCAGCCACACACTGATAGAGTTGGCCATTCTCAAAAACTTCTGACATCCGTGCAGAAGATTAGTCTGGTTTCTCAGAGATGGAAGATGCTTCCTTGAGACATCGCACAAACCATCCTTACCATCAGGAAACCACGTTCATGTAACGCACGTGAACCATTATCAAGGGAGCTAGGAGGAACAATATGGAGCAGTCTGTCTCTGCAGTCTCTATTTCGTTGGTTTGTCGTTTTGCAGCATCAATGACATTCTCCTATTTCACACTCCATCCACCTGGACACCGCGTGCTGGTCTATTACCGGCCCTCGATGTCTTCATATCCAACTGCCACCAAGACATTAACCATCACAACCTGTCTACCCCTTCCCCCACTCCAACCTGTCACCCTCACAACGTACAGCCCTCCACGCCCCCTGCTCCAATCCAAACCTCACCATCAAGCCAGCAGATAAAGGGGGTGCAGTGGTAGTTTGGCGCACTGACCTTTACACTGCTGAAGCCAGAAGCTAACTCGAAGACACCTCCTCCTACCGCCCCCTCGACCATGTCCGCACCCCCTAAAATAAACCATCATCTCTCAGACCATACAGAACCTTATCACCTCAGGAGGAGATCTCCCACCCACAGCTTCCAACCTCATAGTCCGGGAACCCCGCACCGCCCGATTCTACCTCCTTCCCAAGATCCTCAAGCCTGACCACCCTGGCTGACCCATTGTCTCAGCATGCTCCTGCCCCACTGAACTCACCTCTACCTACCTCGACACTGTCCTATCCCCCCTATTCCAGGAACTTCCCACATACGTTCGAGTCACCACCCACGCCCTCCACCTCCTCCAAGAATTCTGTTTCCCCGGCCCCCAAAGCCTCATCTTCACCATGTATATCCAATCACTGTATACCTCCATCCGCCATGACCAAGGTCTCCAAGCCCTCCGTTTTTTTCCTCTCCCGACGTCCCCAACAGTACCCTTACGCCGACACTGTCATTCGTTTGGCTGAACTGGTCCTCACCCTTAACAATTTCTCCTTCAAATCCTCCCACTTCCTCTAGACCAAAGGGGTAGCCATGGGCACCCGTATGGGCCCGAGCTATGCCTGTCTCTTTGTTGGCGACGTAGAACAGTCCATCTTCCGTAATTACACCGTCACCACTCCACACCTCTTCCTCCGCTACATTGATGACTGCATTGGTGCCACCTCGTGCTCTCGCGAGGAGGTTGAGCAATTCATCAACTTAACCAACACATTCCACCCTGACCTTAAATTTACCTGGGCCATCTCTGACACCTCCCTCCCCTTCCTGGACCTGTCCATCTCCATTAATAACGACTGACTTGACAATGATACTTTTACCAAGTCCCATAGCTACATGGACTATATCTCTTCCCGCCCTACCTGCTGCAAAAATTCCATCCCGCATTCCCAATTCTTCCACCTCCGCCGAATCTACTCCCAGGAGGACCAGTTCCACCACAGAACACATCAGGTGGCCCTTCTTTAGAGACCGCAATTTTCCTTCCCTCATGGTTAAAGATGCCCTCATACGCATCTCATCCACATCCCGCACCTCCACCCTCAAACTCCATCCCTCTAACCATAACAAGGACAGAACGCCCCTGGTGCTCACCTTCCTTCCTACCAACCTTCGCATAAACCAAATCATCCAACGACATTTCCGCCACCTCCAAATGGACCCCACCACCAGAGCTATATTTCCCTCCTCAGCCATTTCTACTTTCCGCAAAGACCGTTCCCTCCGTGACTACCTGGTCAGATCTATGTCCCCCAAAAACCCACCCTCCCTTCCTGGCACCTTCCCCTGCCACCTGCTACCACCCCTCCTCTCTCATCTCCATCCAAGGCCCTAAAGGAACCTTGCATATCCATCAAAGTTTTATCTGCACATCCACATATATCATTCATTGCATCGGTTGCTCCTGAAGCGGTCTCCTCTGCATTAGGGAGACTGGTCGCCTCCTAGCAGAGCGCTTTAGGGAACATCTCCGGGACACCCGCACCAATAAACCACACCGCCCTGTGGCCCAACATTTCAACTCCCCCCCACTCTGCCGAGGACATGCAGGTCCTGGGCGTCCTCCACCACCGCTCCCTCACCACCAGACGCCTGGTGGAAGAACGCCTCATCTTCTGCCTCAGAACACTTCAACCCCAGGGCTTCAATTTGGACTTCACTAGTTTCCTCATTTCCCCTTCCCCTACCTCACCCCATTGCCAACCTTCCAGCTCAGTACCGTCCCCATGACCTGTCCTACCTGCCAATCCTCCTTTCCACCTAACCACTCCACCCTCTCCTCTGACCTAGCACCTTCATCCCCACGCACATCACCCATTCGACTCTTTGCTATCTTCTCCCACTCTCCTCCCTGACCTATAAGCTCCATCCCCACCCCCATTTACCTATCGTACTGTATACTACTATCTCCCCACCTCCACACCCTCTCATTTATCTCTGCACTCTGCAGGGACCCTGCCTCTGTTCCTGATGAAGGGCTTTTGCACGAAACGTCGATTTTCCTGCTCCTCGGATGCTGCCTGACCTGCCGTGCTTTTCCACCACCACTCTGATTTAGACTCTGGTTTCCAGCATCTGCAGTCTTTGAGTTACCCCATGACTGAACAAGGTGTCAAGGAGACTGAATAAAATTGAACCTTGTGGGAATCAGTTGTAAACTCTCCACTGGTTGGGCCATTCAGAACACAAAGTGGCTGGTGGAGATCAATCCTCTCAGTCCCAGGATATCTCTGTGGGCGATCTTCCGGGTAGCTTCTTCGGCACAAACACCTTCAGCTGCTTCAGCAACGTCTGACCCTCCATAGTTCGATCAGAAGTGAGGATGCTCAGAAAAGATCGCATAAAGCATCAAAACCTGGACAACATTCAAGCTCGTGCTGTTAACATGTTACAGTACGATTGGAACCTGAACATTTCCACAGGACTAAAAACAAGGAGCTCATTCGGCATCTAAAGCTGGTTTCACGGAAATATGAGAACGCAATTCAGCCCATCGCAGCTATTGGATAAGAAGAGGCACAGCTCGTTCACTCTCTATGACCTATTACACAAGAAGAGATATTGGTTTAAAAATGCAAGTGTTGGAATGCAGGAGGCTAAAAGAACACAACAACCCAGGCAGCATCAGGAGAAGAAGTCCACACCTTGGGTATAAGCTTTCTTCAGGACTGGGGGTGCTTGTACAGATAAAGAGGCGAGGTGGGGAGTAGGAGGAGGTGGCATGGTGAGGTGGGGAATACAGATAAATGATACCACCGAGTTGCTCAATGGTAGGAATGAATCCAGTTGACAGCTGGACGCTATGTCCATAACTTTTGCTCATGTCAATAGGCTAAGGTATATGTGTGGGGACTGTTTCCTTCTCTCAGAGGTAGCGACTGTTGGGGCTTCTCTATCCCAGACAGCTACACCTCTGAAATGATTTGGGGCACAGGAAGATCTTAATGGATTTTGAAACATCAGGGAGTTGAGGGCTACAAAGAATTGAACATGAAAGAGAAATTGCGGTCGAGAGAAGGAAACACCAGAAGAGGATGAAGCTTTTTAGCCCCTGGAGCATGGTATACAGTTACAGGAGGAATCCAATCAGCCCCTTGAGTTGATAGAACTAGACCCAGTTTAGATCATGCTGCAATAGTATCTGACTATTCAGCTACTTGAAGTCAGTAACACAGGAATTGGAAGATGCAACAAAGTGACTGGACTATGGGGTATACTGGAATAACACCAGGCTATATAGCCCCTCAAGCCCGCCCTTCCCTCCAGCTCCAGGGGCTGAAAAGCTTCATCCTGTTCTGGTGTAACTGAAATACACTTTCTCCAAGGGTCTACCACCCTTGGCGAAAGTGATCACTGCAGATGCTGGAGATCAGAGTCGAAAAGTGTGGCACTGGAAAAGCCCAGCAGGTCAAGCATCATCCGAGAAGCAGGAGTGTCGATGTCTTGTACATTCCTTATGATGGAATTATGCCAGAAATGTCAATTTTCTTGCCCGTCGAATGCTGCCTTACCTGCTGTGCTTTTCCAGCACCACACGTTTGGACGTCTACCGGCCTGCCCTACTCGACCTTCCTGGTCACGTCAGCAAAGAGTTTTAGGACATTCGTCAGGCATGAACTTCCACTCAAAACGCCTTGCCTATTATTCCTAATTAAACCCTGTTTTCCGAATGCATGCACATCTTATCCCTCAGAATCTTCTCAAGTAATTTACCTACCACAGATGTTAAGATGAATGGTCTGTCTTTCCCAGGCTTTATTTTTCAGTCCTTCTTTAATAAGTGCACAACATTTGCTATCCTTCAGTCTTCTGGGATCTAACCTGTGGTAACTGATCATCAAAATTATCTGCTAGGACCCCCCCAAATTCTTCTCTAGCCCATTGCAGTGTACTTGGATATATCTGGTAAGGCCCATGAGATTTCTCCAACTTCAAACATTCTAGTACATCCAATACCTCCTCTACTGTGATATAGACTGTCCCCAAGACATCACCACTAATTTCCTCAAATTCCCATGTATTCATGTCTTTCCCCACTGTAAACACAGAGGAGAAATATTTGTTGAGGACATTTCCTATCTCTTACGGTACTACACATACATATCCACTTTGATCTTTGAGAGATCCTATTCTCTCTCTCTAGTTAATGCTTTTCCTATAATATATTTAAAGCGCCACTTTGGATTCACCCTAATCTTCCCAGGCAAGGTTACCTCATACCCCTTGTTCGCCCTACTGATTTGCTTCTTCAGTAAGCTCCTGTATCCCCTGTACACCTCCAGGGATTTTATTGATTCCAGCTGCCTCTACCTGACCCACGCCTCGACATTTTGTTTTGCAAAAACCTAAACATCTCTTGTCAACATATAGATCTTAAACTCCCACTTGCTGGAGCTCCCTTTGCTTGCAAACAGACTGCTCCAATCAACCCCTGCAAACTCCTATCTGAGTCCATCAAAATTAACAATGTCCCAATTTAGAACTTGAATCTGTGGACCAATTTTTTCCCCTCTCCACAGCTATTTTAAAATTAATAGAACTATGGTCACTGGTCCCAAAGTGCACATCTACTGTCACCTCACTCACCTGTCCTGACCTATTTTTTTTAGGACAAATTTTGCCCCTTCCCGATTAGGACCCTCTATATACTGCTTGAGGAAAGTTTCCTGACGCACTTACTTGATTCCATCCCATCAAATCCCTTAATGCTCTGGCAGTTCCAGTCTGTGTTATAAAAATTAAAACCCATATTATGGCAACCCGAATGCTCCTGCACGTCTCCCCAATCTCTGTCTATATTTTTGTTCCTGTAATTCCTGTTGACTATTTGGGGGCCTATAGTACAACCCCATTAATGTCACCATCCCCTTCTTTTTTCTTAGTTCCACCCACAAAGCCTCACTGGATGATTGATCGGTTATTTTTATCTCTGATCACTGCTGTGATACTCCCCTTAATCAGAACTGCAACTCCCCTCCCCTCTTTCCACCATCTCTGTCCCTCCTAATGCACTTTACCCTGTTACATTAAGCTGTCAGTCCTATCCATCTCTCAGCCATGTTGCTGTAATAGCTAATCTATCCAGTGACGATTACCTATCCACAACCTGAAATCATCGGCCTTACCTGTTAGTCCTTTTGCAGTGAAGTAAATGCAAATTAATCCATAGGCATTCCTTGCTCTCTATCGTATTCAAGCCTGATCTATCTCTTCAACGTACTATTCTGAATACTGTATCTCCTTCCAGCCTCACATTTGCCTCCCTGCTCTTGAGGATACCACCTCCTGCCAATCTCGTATAAACACTCCCTTGTAGCACGAGCAAAACTGGCTGTGAAGATATTGGTCCCCCCCCCCCCCCACCCCCACCCCAGTGCATGTGCCACCAGTCCCCCTTGAACAGGTCAAATCTGTCACAGAAAAGCTCCCAATGATGTAAAAATATGAATCCCTCCCCCTGCAACAATTCTTTAGTCACATGTTTATTGCCATATCATCCTATTCTTACCTTCACTATCTCATGACCCTGGAAGTTATCATGAGATTACAACTGTCAAGGTCCTGGTTTTTAACTTTTCTCCTAGCTCTCAGTAATCACTCTGTAGGACCTCATTCCTATGTCTACCTGTGTCATTTATACCAACGTGCACAATGACTTCTAACAACTCACCACCACCCCCCCCCCCCCACCCCCCTCCCCCCCCCAGCTCCCTGGGAAGGTTCAGCAGCCACTCAGAGACATCCTGGACCCTGACACCTGAGAGGCCACACACCATCCTGGTTTCCCGTTTATGGCCGCAGAATCTCCGATCTGTCCCCCTGACAATCGAATCTCCTATCTCTAAGACCCTGTTTATCTTTATCCTATCCTGCTGCTTCCCAGAGCCAGTCGTAGTGCAACTAATCTGGCTACTTCTGCTTTCCCTTGAACGGTCATTTCCTGACACCCATCCCCATCTCCCACCACACACAAAATCAGTAACCAAAATGGTATACTTGTGTTTCGAGAGGAATGGCCACAGGGGATTCCTGCACTCTCTGCCTACTCCATTCGCCATTCCTGGTGGTCGCCCAGCTACTCTCTGCCTCGAACACGACAGGAAGCAACGAACGAAAATAAATTCCGTTTATTTACATGCAACAGGGCTGACAGGTAATGCATATGAACTCAGGGCGTGGATCTTGACATGGGACTGGGATATTATAGTTTTTACAGAAACATGGCTAAGGGGGGACATGGGCGTTACCACCTCACTAAAGCTCTTATCTATGAAGTTCTAAGTATCTTGGATGATCCGGAGACCAGCCAGGTCCAGCTCCTGAACACGGTATCCCAGGAGCTGCAGCTGGTTGCACTGTCCACACGTGTAGTCATCAGGGACGATGGAAATCTCCCTGAGCTCCCACGTCCCGCACAAGAAACATGCAACTGCTCTAGCTGCAATCTCAACTGCTGTCAGACTAGAGTTAAAAAGACTTTATTTGAGCTTAACTGCACCTTTTGCTGAGCTGCTGCTCACTGAAGCCTCTGGAACCAGAGCATTACTACTTACTCTGCAACTTACAGCACGTCAATAGACCACTCCACATTTACTTTTAGAGGGAGGCAATGCATTGGTGTATTGTTTGGGCCTTCAGCGCTCATTAACACCAGGCCCATGCTTGGACTTGGAGGGGGTCTTGCTTCTAGTAGTGATGACTGCACTGATGCACATATTCAACCTGACAGCCAATCCGCATTGTCGCAGTCCTCTGGTCTTTTCTGTTTTTTATTACTGCATTCATGAATTCCTTGAGTCTATTGATTGCATTCCAAACTGTGTCTCACTCCTGAGGGACAGATGCTGATGTTCCAGTGAATACAGGCTATTAGAAAAGGTTTACCTTTAGACATACGAGCGACAGTATGCAATTCCGCTCGCTGACTCTGCTTTTCCTTTCAATTAGGGTACATTTATTCAGATACCCTTCCATTCCATTTTCCTGCGTTTTCCCTATAACCCTTGTTAAAAATCTGTCCATCTCAGCCTTGAAGATATTTAGTGATCATTCCTCACCAGCCATCACAAATTTGTAAAATTGTTTCCCTCCCATTGATGTGAGACTTGGTGGTCTTTAATCCCATGGCTTTTTTTCTGGCATACTGTGTGGAATTTAAACCTACATTAGATGTTGTCCTGTTCGATCATACCACCTCTGTGGCCAAGGCAAAAGAAAAAAAATACACAAATTTTAAGAGCCTGTAATCTCCTCCCTCATCTTCCACATCAGTCTAAGATACAGTTCATCCAGATCTCAGGGTTTGTCCACTTTTTATCCTGTGTCAACTTCCGATTCTTTCTCAGCTTCTGTGTCAATTTGCTCAAGGTCACACTGTCAGGAGCAGACATTGCATACAGAAACTGCTTCTCCAAAGTGAAGACCGGTATGTAGTATGTGTTTGACATATTTTCTGGCTCAATGCACAGGTTGCCTCCTCGGAACTTAATACTTCCTATATTTTCTCTTGTTACCCTCTTACCCTTAATACACCGATGAAATGTATTTAAATTCTTGAAAACATTGCCCACTAACGTTTTTATTACCGCCCCTCCCCCCGAACCCACCACCACCACTTTTGGTCTTCTACTTACTTTCTTGAGTTTAGCCCTACACGTCTCTACTCTTCTGGGACCTCAATTGACCTGCTCACTTTATGCCTGCTTTAACCTCCTCTTTCATTTTTAATTCCATTCTGAATATTTGAAGATATCCAATATTCTCCGGGCTTATTTTCCCACATTTCTTCTTTGTTGTAACATGCTGCAGTGACACGCTCATCAGTTCCATTGTGAACATGTAATCCCCACCACCGCCACGCTGTTCTGTTACAGTTTCACCCAGAAGTAACGGTACTGTGGTCAGATCCTGTCTTTGTTTTGAAAAGATCTGCCTCCCTCATCCAAATTATTTTTATTTTTCTAACCTTTTTCTTTTGGTCTTTTCCTTAACACGCTAAAAATGCTTGAGTCACGGTCACTGGTCATGCAATGCTCTCCCAATCCTGCCTGCAACACCTAACTGGCTTCGTTCTCCACAGCGACGCCCAGCACTGCCCCGCACATCGTTGTATCTGCTGCATGTTAATGTAAGGAGCTCTCTAGAATGAACGTCAAGACATCTTTCCCCTCTTAAAAAAATGTTATCACTGCCCTAATGAATGTTTAGAATTAAAATGCCTGACCATAATGATCCTATTATTGTATTTACTCACCTCAGTGAATTGCTTATATATCTGCTCCTGTATTTTCTTTTATCTAGAGTCTATACTATATCCCCAGGAGTGTGTCTGTCATTGTTTAGATCCTAACCTCAACACACAAAGCGTCATTTGAATACCCTTCAAAGATATCTTCCGTCCTTACTGCAGTCATTGACTCCATAATTAATAAAGCAACATCACCTTAATTTTACCCCTCTCCTGTGCTGCCTATAGTTCTTGTACTACAGAATATTGGGTTGTCAGCCCAGACCTCCCTCAAACACATCTACGTGATGGCAAAAATGTCCACTTCCCCGTGTCACCTCGTTCCCTTCTGAAATCTGTCGGTCCGATAATATTCTCAGCTTTAAGGTAAATGACATCCAGCCTGGAAAAAAGGACCTGGAATACTCTGTACCTCAGAGTTCTTCAGTCATTTACTTTTTGTTATCATGCTGCCTTTTCATGAACTAAAAAATGTAACTGTCACTAAATGAATAATTGTAGAATTGTAATTTATTTTTTAAATTAATGTGTTAATCAAACGCAACTTTCCAGAACGGAACAGTCAGCTCCACATACAATGAATTCCTGCTGATTAGTTCCGTGCTCAGTGTGCAGAGGGGTCAGCCCTTAGTAATGGAGAAAGTGAGGACTGCAGATGCTGGAGATCAGATTCGAAAAGTGTGGTGCTTGTAAAGCACAGCGAGTCAAGCAGCATCTGAGGAGCAAGAGAGTGAAAGATTTGGGCTTAAACCCTTCATCAGGAAGGCATTGGTGTGTTCACAATTTTTTCCATTCCATGAATCATTGAATATTTGGAACTGTACTTGCTCAGGAGGACAGCACTGGAAATCGCCCTGAAATGGAAAGCAGTCAATCAGTTGGTTGTAAAGGGAGTAGACAAAGTGAGGTGAGATACAGACTGATTGAAGTACAAACATAAGGATAGATAAGTCCCCTGAACCAGACAGGAAGCACCCGCGGTTACCAGAGGAAGAGAGGGAAGAGATTGCTGCGCCTTTGGCGATGATCTTTGTGTCCCCACTGTCCACTGAAGTACTGCTTAATGATCGGATGGTGGAAAAATTTATTCCCTTGTTCAGGAAAGGCAATAGGAATAATCCTCCGAAATACTGACCAGTCAGTCTTACTTCTGTATTGGGCAAAGTATTGGAAAGGATTCTGAGCGACAGAATTTATAATTACTTGGAAAATTATGGTTTGATTAGAGATAGTCAGAATGGCCTTTTGATTGGCAAGTCATGCCTCACACAACTTAGTGAATTCATTCAGGATGGAATCAAACACAGTGATGAAGATAGAGCAGTGGATGTGACGTACATGGATTTTAGCAAGGTGGTTGATAAGTCGGCTCATTTGGAAAGTGAGGAGGCATGGGAAATAGGGAAATCTGTCGGTGCGGATACAAAATTGTCTGGCCTGTAGAAAACTGATGGTGGTAGTACATGGAAAGTTTACAGCCTGGAGCTTGGTGACCGGTGGTGTTCTTCAGGAATTGTTTCTGGGACTGCTGTTCTTTGTGATTTTTACAAATGACTTGGATGATAAAGTGAAAGGGTGCTTTAGTAAGTTTCACGATGTAACAAAGATGTTGGAGTTATGGATAGTGTGGAGGGCTGTTGTAGATTGTAATTGGACATTGACAGGATGCAGAACTGGGATGGTAAATGACAGATGGAGTTCAACCTGGATAAGTGTGAAGTGATTCATTTTGGAACGTCGAATTTGAATGCAGAATGCAAGGTTAAAGACAGGATTATTGGCAGTGTGGAGGACAATAGGGATCAAGTGTTCCATATCATAGGACACTCAAAGTTGTAACCCAAGTTGATAAGATTATGAAGATGTATGTTTTTTTCATTAGCCAGGGATTGAGTTTAAGAGCCACAAGGTTATGCTGCAGCACCAAAAAGCTCTGGTGAGACTACAGTTAGAATATTGTGTTCAGTTCTGGTTCCCTCATTACTGCAAAGATATTGAGTCTTTGGAGAGGGTGCCAGGGAGATTTACCAGGATGCTGCCTGGACTGGAGAGCATGCCTTACCAGGAAAAGTTGAGGGAGCAAGGGCTTTTCTCCTTGGAGCAATGAAGAATAGGAGGTGACTTGATAGAGGTAAATAAGATGTTGAGAGGCACAGGTAGAATGGGTAGCCAGAGACGTTCTCGCAGGGTGGAAACGGCTATCTCGAGCGGGCATAATTTTAATGTGATTGGAAAAAAGTTTGAAGAGATGTCACAGGTAGACTCTTTACACAGAGAGTGGTGGGTGCTTAGTAGAGTCAGCTGCATTCGGGATATTTAAGTGCATTGGATAGGCACATGAAGGGTATGTCAGTTAGTCTGGTCTTTGAGTAGGATAAAAGTTCAGCAGGACGTCAAGGGTTGAAGGGTCTGTACTGTGCTGTTCTGTTTTGTCTTTTGGATTCACCCAGCCTGTGGATTCTTATCAATTGTTGAATGTGTGAGGGAGTGATATGTGTGAGATTTGGAAGCAGGGGAGGGGCGTTAGTCCAAAACTACCAGTTATGTTGTTCATTATTCCATTCACCTGAATGCCATTACAATGTGTGTCGTGTCCTACACCAGGCAGGCTCCGCCAAGTGCAGTTATTAACTTGATTCTTGACTTGTCATTTGCTGCTGTTTTCTACAGATACAATCTGTTGGGTGACCCATGTATTGATCAGATGTTTGCTATGTTTCGTGAATTGGGCAAATTTCAGATGTCAACTATGATTATTCGACTGAACAATAATCTCTGAAAATAATTAGATTGATTCTATATTTATGGACCTATAATATAAACTCATCTCAAGATTTTCTAACACAGAAATAAAGAATGTACATTTTATTTTGTATAGAATAAACAACATGGATGTAACTCTTTAGGCGATCAGAATTACATACGCAATGTCAGGATTCAAAAGCATTGTGACTCCAACGTTTTGAAAGTGGTTGGCTTCTGAATGATTACATGTTCAGGGTGAGCAAACGATTGAACAATCAAGTAGAATTAGCGTTCTTATATATTTATATATAATCAATCAATTTAATTTCTCACTGAAATGTACAAGCTTCAGCTATTTGCCAGCGAATTAGAAATAGCTATAATTCAACATGCCCTGTGAATATTAAACTAAATAAATGATTTGTGCTATCAAATTTTAGTGAACAATAATTTGAAATCTTTTACTTTTTAGAAAGAATGTTATTTAATATGAAATGTGGACAGTTATCAAAAGCGAGGAACATATTATTGTGTGAGTGAACAGTCAGACCTTTTCAAAGAGACTTGTGCCAAAGCAATGACAGATTTGTTTTAGTAATTGGAATACAACATTTAAAATATTCATGTTCTGAGCAATACTTAGACTATTTAATGATGCTGGCCTTGCAATACTTGCATTTTAAATGCTTATGCTGCACTAAATAATCAGATATTCGCGAGCATTTACAATGGGAAATAATCTGATTCTGACTTTTATTCACATCGGACACATGATAGAGTGCAAAACTTCTAAATATAGGAGGAGGCCATTGGCCACTGTGTGTGCATCAACTCCAGGAATATCTCCCAAGCCCCTCTCATTTGCCAGCCTTATTTCTGCAGCCTGTTAAATTCACATTTCCAAATGCATACCCAGTTAGAGTCATAGAGATGTATACCATGGAAACAGACCCTTCAGTCCAACCTGTCCATGCCGACAAGTTATCCCAACCCAACCTAATCCCTCCTGCCATCACCCGACCTATATCCCTCCAAATCCTTTCTATTCATATACCCATCCAAATGCCTCTTAAATGTTGCAATTGTACCAGCCTCCACCACAACCTCTGGCAGCTCATTCCATTCACGTACCACCCTCTGTGTGAAAAAGTTGTCCCTTAGGTCTCTTTTATATCTTTCCCCATTTACCCTAAACCTATGTCCCCTAGTTCTGAACTCCCTGACCCCAGGGAAAAGACGTTGCCTATTTAGCCTATCCATGTCCCTCATAATTTTGCAAATCTATATAAGGTTACCCCTCAGCCTCCGACGATCCAGGAAAAACAGCCCCAGCCTGTTCAGACTCTCGCTGTAACTCAGATACTCCAACCATGGCAACATCCTTGTAAATCTTTTCTGAACCCTTTCAAGGTTCACAATATCTTTCCGATAGGAAGGAGGCCAGAATTGCACGCAATATTCCAAGAGTGACCTCACCAATATCCTGTACAGCCGCAACATGACCTCCTGTACTCAATACTCTGATCAATAACGGAAAGCATACCAAACGCCATCTTCACTATCCTATTTACCTGCGACTCCAATTTCAAGGAGCTATGAACCTCCACTCCAAGGTCTCTTTGTTCAGCAACATTCCCTAGGACTTTACCATTAAGTATATGGGGGATTTTAATATGCAGGTAGACTGGGAGAATCAGGATGGTATTGGGTTCTCAAGAAAAAGACTTTGTGGAGTGCCTCAGAGATGGATTCTTAGAGCAGCTGGTGCTGGAGCCGACCAGGGAGAAGGCTATTCTGGATCTGCTATTGTGTAACGAACCAGAATTGGTCAGAGACCTCGAAGTGAGGGAGCCATTGGGAAGTAGTGACCATAATACAATAAGCTTCAATATGCAATTTGAGAGGGAGAGGGTACAGTCGGAAGTGACAGTACTTCTGTTGAATAAAGGGAACTATGGAGCTATGAGGGAGGAGCTGACCAAAGTTCAATGTTGCAATACCTTAGCAGGGATGACCGTGGAGGAACAATGGCGGATATTTCTGTGTATAATGCAGAAGTTGCAGGATCAGTTCATTCCTAAAAGGAAGAAAGATCCCAGGAGGAGGCATGGGCGGTCGTGGCTGACCAGGGAAATAAAGAAACATATAAAGTTAAAAGAGAAAAAATATAACATAGCTAAGATAATTGGTTAAACTGAGGACTGGGAAGCTTTTAAAGAGCACAGAGGATTACTAAGAAGGAAATACGCAGAGGAAAAATGAGGTACGAGGGTAAACTGGCCAAGAATATTAAGGAGGATAGTAAAAGATTTTTTAGGTATGTGCAAGGCAAAAAAATGGTTAGGACAAGAATTGGGCCCTTGAAGACAGAAACAGGGGAATATATTACGGGGAACAAAGAAATGGCAGAAAAATTCAATGGGTACTTCAGATCTGTGTTCACTGGGGAAGACACAAGCAATCTCCCTGAGGTAACAGTGGCTGAAGGACCTGAACTTAAGGGAATTTATATTTGCCAGGATTTGGTGTTGGAGAGACTGTTAGATCTGAAGGTTGATAAGTCTCTGGGGCCTGATGGTCTGCATCCCTGGGTTCTGAAGGAGGTGGCCCTGGAAATCGTGGATGCGTTGGTGATTATTTACCAGAGTTCAATAGATTCGGGGTCGGTTCCTGAGGATTGGAGGGTGGCTAATGTTATACCACATTTTAAGAAAGGTGGGCGAGAGAAAGCACGAAATTATAGACCAGTTAGTCTGACCTCAGTGGTGGTAAAGATGCTGGAGTCTATTATAAAGGATGAAATTACTGCACATCTGGATAATAGTAACAGGATAGGACAGAGGCAGCATGGATGTATGAAGGGGAAATCATGCTTGACTAATCTTCTTGAATTTTTTGAGGATGTAACTATGAAGTTGGATGAGAGAAATCCAGTTGATGTAGTGTACCTGGACTTTCAGAAAGCTTTTGATAAAGTCCCACACAGGAGGTTAGTGAGTAAAATTAGGGCGCATGTTATTGGGGGCAAAGTACTAGATTGGATTGAAAATTGGTTGGCTAATAGGAAACAAAGGGTAGAGATAAACGGCTCCATTTCGGAATGGCAGGCAGTGACCAGTGGGATACCGCAGGGATCCTTGCTGGGACCGCAGCTTTTTAAAACATATGTTAATGATATAGAAGATGGTATCAGAAATAACATTATCAAATTTGCTGATGATACAAAGCTTGGTGGCAGGGTGAAATGTGATGAGGATGTTAGGAGATTACAGGGTGGCCTGGACAAATTAGGTGAGTGGGCAGATGCATGGCAGATGCAGTTTAATGTGGATAAATGCATGCTTATCCATTTTGGTAGCAAGAACAGCAAGGCAGACTACTACCTCAATGGAATCAATTTATGTAAAGGGGCAGTACAGAGAGATCTGGGTGTTCTTGTACACCAGTCAATGAAGGCAAGAATACAGGGACAGCAGGTAGTGAAGAAGGCTAATAGCATGTTGGCCTTCATAACAAGAGTAATTGAGTATAGAAGCAAAGAGGTGCCTCTGCCGCTGTACAAGGCCCTAGTGAGACCACACCTGGAGTACTGTGTGCAGTTCTGGTCTCCAAATTTGAGAAAAGACATTCTGGCTATTGAGGGAGTGCAGCGTAGGTTCACGAGGTCAATTCCTGGAATGGCAGGATTACCTTACACTGAAAGACTGAAGCGACTGGGCTTGTATACCCTTGAGTTTCGAAGATTGAGAGGGGATCTGATTGAGACGTATAAGATTATGAAAGGATTGGACACTCTGGCAGTAGGAAACATATTTCCACTGATGGGTGAGTGCCGAACCAGAGGGCACAGCTTAAAAATACGGGGTAGACCATTTAGGACAGAGCTCAGGAGAAACCTCTTCACCCAGAGTGTGGTGGCTGTGTGGAATGCTCTGCCCCACAGGGCAGCGGAGGCACACTCTCTGGATTCATTTAAGAAAGAGTTGGATAGAGCTCTCAAGGATAGTGGAATCAAGGGGTTCTGGAGATAAGGCAGGAAGAGGATACTGATTAGGAATAATCAGCCATGATCATTTTGATTGGCGGTGCAGGCTCGAAGGGCTGAATGGCCTACTCCTGCACCTATTGTCTATTGTCTATTGTATAATTCCTGCTAAGATTTGGTTTCACAAAATGCAACACCTCGCATTTATCTGAATTAAACTCCATCTGCCACCTCCCAGCCCATTGGCCCATCTTGTCCAGATCCTGTTGTAATCTGAGGAAACCATCTTTGCTATCCACTACGCCTCCAATTTTGGTGTCATCTGCAAACTTACTGACTGTAACTCGTATGCTCACATCCAAATCATTTATATAAATGGCAAAGAGTAGATGGCCCAGCACTGATCGTTGTGGCACTCCCCTGGTCAGAGTTCTCCAAAATGAAAAACAACCCTCCACCACCACCCTCTGTCTTCTACCTTTGAGCCAGTTCTGTATCTAAATGGCTACTTCTTCCTGTATTCCATGAGATATAACCTTGCTAATCAGTCTACCATGGGGAACCTTGTCGAACGTCTTAGTGAAGTCCATATAGATCACACCTGCTGCTCTGCCCTCATCAGTCTTCTTTGTTACTTCTTCAAAAAACTCAATCAAGTTCGTGAGACATGATTTCCCAAGCGATGTTGACTATCCTTGCCTTTGCAAATACATGTACATCCTGTCCCTCAGGATTCCCTCCAACAAATTGCCCACCACAGAGGTCTGGCTCATCCACAACTCTCCCAGGCAGTCCATTCCAAATCCGAACAACTCTCTCAATAAAGAAGACTTTCGTTATCTCACTCCTGGCTCTTTTCATGATAATCTTGAAATTAGAACTCCTTGATGCTGTAATGCCAACTAACGGAAACGGAATACTCCAGTTTTACATATTTTCATACTTTTAAGTACTGCAATAACTTCACATATTTGTCTGTTCTGCTCCAGGTATAATAAGCCTTGCAAGAACTGTAACAAGCACTACATCGGAAAAAACAGGCAGAAAACTAGCCACCAGGATACATGAACAACTAGCCAGAAAAAAAAGACATAACCCACTATCACTAGTATCCTTACATACAGATGAGAAAGTACATCATTTCGACTGTGTCTTCACATCCATCTAGGACAAGACAAACAGAGACACACACGAGAATTCCAAGAAGCATAGCGTTCCAACCTGAACTCTAACCACAAACACATCGATTTTGATTCCATCTAACCCTCTCTGAGAAAAGGAACCGGACACAAAATCACTAATACTGGAAATTACATCACTGACTCAAGGAAACCTAAACACATAAATATCAAGTTGGACATAACACCAGCACTTCACCAGAGGCTCAGTGATAATGTTCCCTAGTACAGTGATGAACCATCTGAAAATGAACTCTCCAGCTCAGCGAGCAAACTGACATCCAGAAGAAGCGCAATTTCTCTCATCCTCCCTTTAACTAAATCCTTCATCCCCGTTATCATTCCGATTATTTTAGGGTTAGTTGTATTCTTCTGCAAAGTAATGTGGTGTCTGTCTGTCTGTCTTCTGAATGTGTGTGTGTGGGGTGGGGGGGTGCGAGAGACAGAGAGGGAGAGAGAGAGGGGGTAGAGATGGGGGGAGAGAGAGGGGGAGAAAGAGAGAGCGCGTGCGCGAGAGTGAGAGAGACCAATCCTCTGTAATGTCTGGATTACTCCCCGTGCCATGTGGAAAAGAGGGAAGGATGAGGAAGACAGTATAGTTTAACATGCTTTTAACATGCTACTTCAGTGGTGAGGGTTTCAGATTGTTGGATCATTGCGATCTCTTCCAAGACAGGTGGGGTCCTGTACAAAAAAGACAGGTTGTATCTTAAGTGGACGAGCATCAGCATCCTTGTGGGGAGGTTTGTTAGTGCGAGTCATATGGATTTGAATAAGCCAGGAGAGTGAGAACCAAAGCAGCAGATCAGGAACTGAGTAGAAGGTCGAGGTGAATAGGACATCAGGCAAGAACAGTTTAATGACCATGTTTTGAGAAGGAATCAAATTAGTCCAAAATGTGAGTTGTAAGTTGGAATAAATTATCGAGATGAGGCGCAAATTTTTCAGAGATTCATCAATAAGGATGGAGAGTGTGGGGATGTGTGGGAGTGAGGTGTGTGAGATCAGGGAGACAGTGCAGAAGAAAATGTTAAAGTGGAAAAAAGTTGGGGTGGTGAATTCTGTGGGAAACAAATGGCTAAAAACACATGAAAACTTGCAGTTTGTCAAAGTGAATACATGGGACATAATTTATTATGGTTCAGAGAAATAACATCCTTATTGCTAAAGATCCGTATTATAATGGAGGAAAAGATGTGTTCAAGTTATGGCTGTGACTATAATAATGGTGGCAAACAGCCAGAATAATATCAGTGCTGTTGTTGGACAATGCTTGCACAAGCATGTGAATTACCCTGGATGTTCCCAGAGATGGCTGGGCTGACTTTGGTTGAGTAAGTGCTGGAGCTGCATGAGATGATGCTGGTTTGTAATATAGCTACTTACCGATTACAATCAAAGTAAAAAACGTAGCAACTGCCATTGCTTATTGTTTCAGAATATATCAGAGTGTTCATGGCTGCCACTGCAAAGAATCATGCAATGAAAAACAGGCCTATCACGTCTGTGCCAGCACGTGCATATCCAAAGGCTTTTTAAACGTTTGTGAGGTTACCTGCCTCAACCACCCACCTAGACAACGCATTCCAGATTCATACCATCCTCTCAGTTCTAAACACATTCCACAAATCCTCTCTCAATCCCTTGACGTTCACTTTCAAAATGTGTCCCTTCGGTTTTGATCCTTTGACTAAGGGAAATAGCTGCTGTATGTCCATTCTCTCCATATCCCTTATGCTCTTGTACATCTGTACCATGTTCCCTCCTCAACCTTCCCTGCAAAGAAAAAACGAGCAAATTTAACCCTCCTCTTTCATACTCACTTTTGAGTATTCACTTGTCTTGCATCTTCCCAATTTATCGGTGTTAAATTTCATCAGGCCATTGATCTGGCTATCTGAATAATCTGTTTCTATCCTCCTGTAGCCTAACACTTTCCTCCTGACTGTGATCCACCCAGCTCATCTTTGTGTCATCCATAACATTGGTCATCATTCCACTGCTCCCCACCTTCCACATTCTCAAAATCGTCATTTCTGAATATCACAAACAAACCGTGATTTCCTTCCTGTTCTCCAGATGTTGTTCAGAGGATGATTTGACAATTCCAGTCTCTTGCTTTTCCTATTTTGGTGAATTTATGAGTGATGTAATTAACACATTTTACGAGGGAGCCACAAATAGCATTTTCGACACAGAGTTGAATTCACCTTTTACACTCTGCCCCTCTGCATGTTTTATTTATAAACCTTGTAAATAATTTAGGATAAACTAGGGTTTGGCACCTTGCAGTGGAACATTAGCACTTTGTGTGGCAGTGTTCTTGTAACATTCCCTGCAATTGCTGGAGCTGAAGAAATTTTTCATCTGCAGGATGGACATGGACTCATTCATTGTTTGTTTAAATCAGCGAGTGTGATGAGGATAAATATTCAATTAAATTCTATGTTATGGGCAAACTGCAGAAGATCAAATCATATTCTCATATCCACCTTGAATTGGAAGCAAATATACACTGCAAATAAAATCAAAAACATTGAATCACCACCATAGGGGAGAAAGAAACATGTCATCCGCACTTGATGAGATATAGAAATATATCGTCCATGTCCAACCGGAATAAGAATCAAGCGATAGAAGAGAAAGGACAGGAAATCCTTTCTACATTTTGAACGGAATCCAGATCCAGATTTTCTTGTACAGTGATGTTTTCTCATCCAATCTCACTTCCTCAAAAACAAGCTTTTCCCTGTCACTTAAACTTCATCAGCCATTCTTCCTCCTCCATCCTACGCTTTTCTTACACTCCTACTCCCCTTCACCCCCCCCCTTCTGCTGCTACATACTCTTCTACTGATGATCTCCCATCACACTCTTCTTCTGCCAGCCCCACTGTAAGTTACACCAATTCCCCAGTTACTCCCACTTTCTCTGGCCAAGCCTTCCCCTTTTTGCTTTCCAACTGGGATGATGGGAGCCGCTGGCTTCTGTGCTCCTATTTGTCATCAGTCAATGATGAGATTGAGACTATCAATGTCCAATAGGAACAGACAGTAGTGTTTTTCTGTCACTGTCTGATGCACCGTGAACAGGCTGGTTTTGTTCCTCATGGTACAGAGTGAAGTGTCTTTCTGTCTCTCTGTCACAGCATCTAACCAAACAGCCTCATCACAAATAAGACAAATCTCTCCTCAGAATCAGAAATCCATGCATCAGTTTTCCCTTAAACATTGTGAGTTGAGTGAGCACATTATCCAAACAGGCCGGGTACTGACCTTTTGTTCTTTATTCATTTAACTGATTTTCCAATGTCAGTTGAGTTGAGGTCAGATAACTTGCGTTGCCTCAAAGTAGTATGTGACTCATGAGACTTCAGGGATCCTGAGTAAACTGTGGTCAATGGGAATCGCAGGAAATTCTGCGCTGGTAATTTCCTCACTGAACAATGATACTTTCCCCAGAGCTATTGGGAACGACAAATAAACTCTGCTCTTGCTAGTGCATTCATAAACCACGGATAAATTTGTCCTGTTAATTACACCAAAATATATTATGTTTTCAGATTGGTCTAAAGTCTCCAAAAAGTAAGACCTTGCTGCTTGAGTGTCACTCCAGTGAAATCAGGACGTTACAATAAGATTACCTTCCCAATTATTTTCAATCAGTTACTTTCTGAGGACTGATCGTGCGATATCATTACCACTGAGATCAACATTTTCTCTGTCCAGCAGCATCACATTATATTGTCTCAAGACTTTACCACTCCACAATTCTAACTTATTCACCTACTTATTCGTTGTGCGAACCAGATGTACTGGGCACACAATTTGCAACAAGTGGAGATGCCCTTGACCCTCTGGAACCTTCCTCCCCTCCCATACCTGCCATCTGACTCCATGCCCTCCCCCAACTCCACTTCCTGTGGTTTATTCGCCATCCCTCCTGAACGTCCACTCTCTGATGTTGAATGTTCTGTACATAGCAAATATCTGAACTTTACCTTTCTGTGCCCCCATTTTGAAGAGTTTTAGGCATGACATTTCGTTGAGCTCTTCCGCTGTCTTCACCTCAGTGCCCATTTCTTTCGGCAAGATTCCTCTCCCTGTCCCATATACCCCGTTACCCAGCTGCAACACTCTCCCTCCACCTGGACCCCTCGCTCTGGCCTTTACCTGAACTAAATCGGTTCATTGAGAAATCTCCACATGACATTGGTTGTCTTAATTTCTCTGCACTCACCTCGTCAAATCCAACCTGTCACTGTCCAAACAACCTACACTCCATGTGCTTAGGTCCAACCCTGACTGTGTTACTCAGCCTGTCCCGATAAGTCTGGTGGACTGATTTCGAAATTGCAGAGGTTTAACGCCCAATCTCAGATACCTCCTATAATCTCCCCCTGCTCTGTCACCCTGCCATGGCACATCATGCCATTATATCAACTATGATAACTGACCATATTTCATCTGGAGATTCCTGCCCCACACACCCCTCCCCCCTAAATGCCCCCAAGTTCATGGTCCTCTGATAACAGTGCTCGCTTCTATCTCTTCCCAAAAATTCACAAACAGAACTGCCCAGGCAGACCCATTGCTTTTGCCTGCTCCTGTCACACAGAGGAAGTGGATGGATACACAGGTATGCCTGTTTCACCTTGGGGTACGTCGGCCATTCCCTGTTCCAGTTCTATTTCAGCACCCATCCACAACTCTTTGCCTGATACATATATGATATCATCACTGCTGCATCTCTCTCTTGCGCAGAATTGGAAAAGTTCACCGATTTCGCTTGGAATTTGAACCCCTCCATCAGTTTCATCTGGTCTATCGCTGACTCCTTCCTTCCTTTCCTCAACATCTCTGCTTCCATTTCTGGGGATAGACAAGCCACTGATATCTGGTATTACCCACCGACTCCCACAGCTTCCTGGAGTATACATCCTCATACCTGGTTTCCTGCATAGACTCAATTCCATTCCCCCAGTTCCTCCGTCTCCACCGCATTGCTTCTGATGATACTAAATTCAACCAGGAAGCCTTTGAAATGTCCACCTTGTTCCTCAATCAAGGGATTCCCCATCACTGTTGTCAACAGGGTGCTCAACCAAGTCATCTCCTGCACTTCAAGCATACCCCTCCCCTTCACTCTCGCAACAGAGATTCCCTTGCCCTTACCTACTATCCCAGCAGCATTCACATGCAGAGGATCATCAGCCCATATTTCCCCCACCTCTAGCAAGATGTCCCCACCTGCACATATTCACATCTCCTCCCTTGTCCACCTTCTGGAGGAATCATTCCCTCCAGGACACACTGGTCTATTCTTTATTCACTCCCACTCCAGATCCACTTCACTTTCCCCTGCCGGAGGTGTGACACATTCCCATTTACCCCCCTCCTCATCAGTATCAAAGGGCCCAACTATACGTTCGAGGTGAAGCAGCACCTTACCAACATTTCCCACAATCCGGTCTACTACATTCGCACACAATGCTCACAATGTGGTCTCCTCTACATCGGGGAAATGAAGAGTAGACTGGGTGAAAGCTTCACAGAACATCCAAGTTGTACCGCTGCAAATGACTCTGAGCTTTCAGTTGCCTGCCAGTTTAACAGACCATCCTGTTCCCTGACCAATATCTCTGTGTCAGGCTTGCTGCAGTGTTCCAGGCAAATTCAACGCAAGCTGAAAGAACTACACCTCATTTTTCATGTGCGGACCCTGCAGCCTTTTAGACTCATAATCAAGTTCAATACTTTTCGGGCCTGAACTCCCCAATGTCCTAGCCCCCTACCCATACACCAGGCCGAGTTGTCACACAGCCTTCCATTACTCACACCCTATTGTTAGCTACTAACAGTCTCCATTAAGATCTATCCAGTCTCTTCTGCATTTCAACCAACATTTTCTGTGTTACTATCAGTTCTGAGGAAGGGGCACTGGACCTGAAACGTTAACTCTGATTTCTCTGCACTGACGCTGCCAGACCTGCTGAGCATTTACAGCAACTTCTGTGTTGTTTCAACATTGTCAACGCAAGTTCTCACAATGCAATACGTCATCGATATTTAGAGCCCTGTCAAACAGAGGAACTTTGTAATTCCTCATTTAATGTCCATAACAAATTACTCGAGATACAACTGAGATAACAGCTTTGCTGCGATCATTCAGGTCAGACACTTTGTCACAGTTCAGAAAGAAGAAAAAAATCAAAAGAGCTGGAGCGAAACTCAGTCGATCTGACAACATCTGAGCAGAGATGCAAAAAATTAACCTTTAGTTCTAATATGACTTTTCAGAACAGTGTCACATCATATTACATATGTTAATTCTGTTGCTCTTTGCAGATACTTCTTCATCTTTTTCGTTTCTCCACCATTTTCTGTTTGCATTTCATGTTTCCATTATCTCTATATTTCATGTTTCTTGACAGGTCTCCACGTTGATCTTGGTAATATTTGGACAATGTGGTACTTTCATGTTTCTATTACAGTTGGTGTGTCTGTGACACCTGAATTAGAGCCGAAATCTGTTTCTTCTTTAAGATAGAAAGTAAAAAGAAAATCTGAACATCTTGTAAATCTCAGGAAATCTATTTTGTTTGAAAATACATTTTAGAGGCAGCTGAACTTCATGAAACAATAGGGATAGATTTTTGATGATGGAACACTCCGTGTCCTTCATTGAACTAGCTTGTCTCCCCAATCTCCAAAAGCTTTCAATGAATAACATAGAATTATTATAGCAAAGGTGGTGAAAACTCAACCCATTGTCTCTTCCAATTTGGAATGAGCGATATTTCTACTATCATTCTCTTGTATTGTCCCCATACCCCTGTACATTTTGTTATTAGCATCTGCTTTTAATTGTAAGCATCCTGCCAGATATGAATAACATGAGAAATCTCAAACAAAAACAGACGTTGGAGGGAAAGCTCAGCAGGTCTGGCTGTATCTGTGAAGAGACATCAAAGTCAATGCTTCAGATGCCGTGACACTACTCAATCTGTATTCCCAATGATTAAATGGTGTGCATATAAAATATAGTTCACTTTATCACATTTAAAATTATCCTGTTCTGTTCACATTGTCATTCAGCATTGCATCTCCCAAACGTTGGCTCGTTTCTTGTTGTGAACTATATTTAATTCTATCTGACTTTAAGAGTGATGATGACTGGGGAATATCATTGTACTCCCCATGCAGTCTCCACAGCAACTACCCCCATTCCGCCCTATCTACAGCTAAACCTGACTTATTAATTCATAAGTATTAATGAATAAGTTCACTTTTGGTTTTGGACTGAGGGGGAAAAAGGTTAAAAAATCCTGCTTTACAGCAAATAAAACTGCATTAAGATGTTTGTCAATTTGTGTAAATTAATTACTGAAGCATATTCTATATGGAAGGTCCAACGTTTCTTTATTAGAGCAATGAGAGGACCATTCAGAGAAGTCCACACTTCCTGTCTATGTTCAGGGCAATTGTGCCCAGTGACAGTGTGTTAGCTGGCGTTTGTTCCCGTGAAGGAGAGATCAGCACCAAACAACATCCTGATTGTGTTTCTTTTTTGTGGAGGGGCGGAGATTCGGGGTAAGATGGTGACTGCATTGCAAACGTACAACAGGGCAGAGTCATCTCGCCTGCGATAAGAAAACGTCCATCATTCTCCCTCACAACTGACTTCACTAGAGGAATTGGTGATGGGAGATGTGACCAATAGCCAGCAATGTCTGCATCAAGTCCAGTCCGGTCCAGATATATTGCGAACTGAATGTGCTGTATTGAAAGCTAGAGCTGTTTGCTCAGTGACTGTGATTGATGTCAGTCTCCATGCATTGTAACTGTGTCCTATTGGTGAGGGGCTTCACTCAGTGCGCTATCCCAGCCTAGGAGCAGATGCATCAGCTCCAACAGTAACAGAGATCAGCAGCTGCACAGACGTGGAGATGACAGATCTGAATCTGCGAATAATGGACTGGATAATTACACAACTGGAGAGGAGGCTTTCCTTGGGATTTTTCAACATTTTCCTCTGTTGGAAATTTCTGCCTTCTCGAATATTAGTGGTGCTGATTAGTATTTTGGGCGGGATGGAGAGTGTGTTACTAACCTATGGTGGAGGAGCGTCGCTCCGAAAACTAGTGTGCTTCCAATTAAACCTTTTGGACTATAACCTGGCTTGATTCTTAACTTTGTACACCCCGGTCCAACACCAGCATCTCCAAATCATAACCTATTCTAGCTGCTGTTGGTATTCTCTACCTCTGTCCATTCATTAATCACATAAACAATTTTGAACGTTATTGCAATTTCTGTTATCTATGTTTGCAAATGAAAGAAACCTTTATCTTCAATTTCAATTGCAGTTTCCATTCATCTGAATTGCAGACCACTCCCTTACAAACATCTGAGAACAAAACTGCACAACCTCGAGATCCCTTTTTGCCCTGAAATGATTTATGTCTCTTGTTCTCTCTGTCACGAACCTTGTCCACTAAAATATCCCCAGTCTCCATCTCTGCGTCAGTTCTGTGGCTGAACAAACCATTGTCTGCACGTTGGTAAAATTCAGACTTTACGTTTCAAGTTCTCTTCTGGCCACTTTTCCAGTTACAAGTATTTCAATCACAAAATTGTTCTTGTCTCGGACGTTACTTCATGATTAGGACAATGTATCAGAGTAGGAATGTCACTGGATATAATTCAGGAGCAAAGCTTATTAAACGAAAGACATTCTTTCAAGCGATTTGTTTCAAGTCCAACCACAGCTGATGGCAGAACTTAAGTATAAATGATAAGAATTCGAATAAAAGTGAATTTCACCAAAACAACCATGAAACCCACATTTTGTCTGAAAATCTTCCTATTTAACTGATGACCTTCGGTAAAGAAATTTAATGTTACTACACGGTCTGGGTTATGTGTGACTTCAGACCCATATCAATGTGCTTGACTTTATATTGGCTTGTGGAATGGCGTCACAGTCAGGGCAATTAGTGATGATTAACAAATACTGCCCTTGGCAGAGATGCTAACTTCCCATGGAATAACAAATTTGAGGGTGAAACCAAATTAAAAATGATGCTGGAGATCTGAAATTGCATAAGAAATGCAAAGAAAAGAACAGAAAGTGCTGGGGAGCTTTTCTGAACTGAAAGCAGTTGGAAAATAATGTGAATAATGCTGCTGACAGGGAAGTCTGCTTTGATTGGGAGGAGGAGTTAGGTAAATCGATAGAGAAAGAGAGAGATAGAAGAAAAAGATCAAACAAAGGGAATGATGATCAGCTGGGATGGAAATAAAATGTGAGATTCACCTCATTTATTTTTAACTTTTTCCATCTTCCTGAATATCATGCCCATGCCAATACATGTATCCCCCGCTTTTCAAAAATTCGCTTTTTGCCACTTCCATTTCCGAAAAACCTCCCTTAGGTCCTGTTTTCGCTAACCAAAAGAAATCCGAAAAGGGTTTTCACTTTTACCATGAAAGGTGATTTTGTTTCCCCCACATAAATTAATGCTACTTCGCTTTACGCCATATCAGCTTATGAAACGTTTTGTAGGAACACTCTGCTTTCAGATACCGAGGAGAACCTGTATATAGGTAAGATCATGTTTAAAGCGATTTGATCCCACCTGTCTGTCTTCCCTGAGTGTCGTCATCTTCTTATATTTATTAATGGGATATAGGTATCGCTGGCTGGGCCAGCATTAGTTCACTTTTCTGATTGCACTTGAGAAGAACTTGAGCCTCAATGGCACTTAGACAGAGTGAGGCACACAAGGTGACAGCTGCACAGGAGGTGTGCAAAGCAAAATCGATTTTAGCAACATTAATACTATGTGAAAAGTTAGAGATTCCAATTCGTCAGTCTAATTACGGTAGGGAAGAAGGTGTTCCTGAGAATACTGGTCCATGTTTTCAAGCCTCTCTATCTCCTCCCTTTTGGAAGAGGTTGTAGGAGACCATTACCGGTTCTGGAGAGATATTTGATGTTGCCAGCCTTTCGCTAACAATGAGAAGTATAAATGGATGGAAGGTTGTCTTCCATGATAGTATGGGCTGTGCACAAAACCGTCTGTAGTTTCTTATGATCCTGGCAGATCATTTACCGTCACACTATTATGCACGTGAATAGAATGTTTTCAGTTTCCAGTATACAGAGCATTGGGAGAAGGCAGTTCCAAAATATTTGGATGTAACAATTGGCTTTTAAATGGATATCCAAGTTCTGGTTGCTGTTTTGACAACAATTGGAATTTCACAAATAAATTTAAATTATGCCCAAGATACCAATACACAATTGAATTTATTTTATTGCCAACATCCAACCAAAGAGCCATCACATGCTTCAAAAGAATAAAGAAGGCATCACCATCACAACACGTATAAGGAGAGAGAGAGAACACAGCGAGGGAAACAGAGGGATAGTCAGTTAAACAGAGAAAGGAAACAAAACAAGAAACAGTATCGTGGACGGGAGAAGGGGAGATAGTAAGTTCAGGGAAAGAAATAGAAGACAGAGAAAAGGAAAACACAGGGAAACAGACAGTGTGAGAAAAATAGTGAGATACAAAGCACACAGTGAGCTGGGGATGGGGTCACAGTGAGCTAGGGATGAGGAGTGGGAGGAGATGGGGGTGAGGACCGGAGAGAGCTCGGAGTGAGCACTGGAGGGAGCGGGGGGGAGGAAGGTGAGAATTTACTTTGACATGCACCAAGATGTACAGGCCAATCATATTAAGCAAGGATATGCAGAACAATGGCTGTAAAACATGTCTGAGAGGCATGTAGGTTACGCTGCACAAGGCGTGTGCAAGCCGAGATCAACATGAACAAGATCAGCATTATCTGAGATTAAAGAGTACATTCATCAGTCTAATAAGAGTCAGGAAGAAACTGCTCTGTGTTTTCAAGCTTCTGTATCTTTTAGCCTGATGGAAGAGGTTATAGGAGAACATTACTGGGGTCTGATGGGTCTTTGATAGTGTTAGAACAAAGAGCATTCCAGCACAGAAACAGGCCATTCGGTGGTCCAACCCTGCGCCGATCCAAATCCTCTATCTAAACCTGTCGCCTATTTTCTAAGGATCTGCATCCCTTTGCTCCCTGCCCATTCATGTATCTTTCCAGAAACATCTTAAGTGAAACCACTGGTCACAGTTCTCCATTTTGAGAAACTCCCTCCCCCTACTATTCTCCGCCTCCTGTTACCCAGCCAGTTCTTTATCCATGTTGCTAGCACACCATGTGCCTTCACTTTCGCCATAACCCGACCATGGGGAAACATACCAAACGCCTTCCTGAAGTCCATGTGCATGACATCCACAGTCCCTCCCTCATCAATCAACTTTGTAACTTCCTAAAAGAATTCCATTGAGTTGGTAAGATATGACCTTTGCTGCACAAAGCCATGTTGCATATCATTGATAAAAACATTTTCATTCAAATGAGAATAGATCCAATCCCTCAGTATATTCTCTAGCAGGTTCCCTACCCCTAACATCAGTCTCACTGGTCTATAAATGACTGGATTATCTCTACTACCTTTCTTAAACAAGGGGATTAACAATTGTCCAGTCTTCCGGGACCTCAGAAGTGTTCAAGGATGCTACAAAGGTATCTGTTAATGCCCCAGCTCTTTCCTCTCTCCCTTCCCTCAGTAATCTGGGGTAGATGTTAGCAGCCTTTCTGATACAACGAGCCATGTAAATGGAATCAATGGCTGGGATGTTAGAATTCGTGATAGTCAGAGCTGTGCATCCAAACTTCTGTAGTGTCTCACGGTCCTGAGTAGAACAGTTTCCATACCAGGCGTTTATGCACCGGGACAGTACGCCCTCAATAGTGCATCTGTAGTAGTAGCACATGCTGAATGTTCTGAACAACCTGAGGAAGGAGAGGCTTTCCAGCCGTCGGATCTATGTGAGAAGTTCAGGACAGGTTGTCAGTTATCATCACACCGGGGACTTGATGCTCTGCACTCCCTTAAGTGGTTGATGTAGATGGGCTGTGTTCCCCTTCTTTCTTCCTAACGTCAATGATCAGCCCTTTACGTTTGCCGAATTAGAGAGCGGGGTCATTATCATTACATCATGCCACCAAGCTCTCTATCTCCTTTGTACATTCTGACGCATCGTTGTTTGAAATCCGTACTTCTCTAGTGATGTCATCAGCGAACTTGTAGCTGGCGTTGTCTGGAATTTGGAAACTCTGCCGTGGCTGTAAAGGGAGTACGTAGGGGCCTGAGGACACAGCCGTGGGTGTACAGGGAGGACAGTAGAGGGCTGAGGGCACAGCCGTGATTGTACAGGGAGGGCAGTGGGGGGCTGAGGACACAGCTGTGGGTGTACCTGGAGTACAGTAGAGGGCTGAGGGCACAGACCTGGGTGTGCATGGAGGACAGTGGGGGGCTGAGGGCACATCTGTGGATGTACAGGCAGTACAGTAAGGGGCTGAGGACACATCCGTTGGTGTATAGAGAGGACAGTAAGGTGTTGAGGGTACAGCCGTGGGTGTATAGGGAGTATTGTCGGGTGTTGAGAACACATCCTTCAGCAGCTTGAGTGTTGAGTGTTATTGTGGAGGAGTTGATTTTACCGATCTTCATGATTACGGTCTGTGGGTCAGAAACCTGAGGATCCAGTTGCAGAGAGTCGAACCGAGACCAAGGTCGCTGAGTTTTGTGATTAGTCTTAAGTGATAATGATTTTGATGGTGGAGCTTTAGTCAATGAGCCCTAGGTGCCCTTGTTGTTCAGATGTTCCAGGGATGCGAGCAGGGCTCGGATATATTATCCGTCGTGAACCCGTTACATCAGTCAGCAAATTATAGGGCAGCAGGTCAGGCTGGGAGACTGGAGTTGGTGTAGACTATAACCAGCCTCTCAAAGCACTTCATAATTATTGAGGTTGGAGCCACTGGGTGGCTTTCTCACTTCCGAGGATGATGATGGCCTTCTTGAATCAGGTTGAGACTTCGGCTTCAGGAGGGAGAGTCTGAAGTTGTATGTGAATACCTCTGCTAGTTGGTACAAACAGGATCTGAGTGCTCAGCTGGGAACTCTCTCCAGGCCCATCACTTTCTTTGATTTGACTCAGTGAAAGACTGACTATGCCTGCAGCGGTGACAACAGACACAAGTACATCTGGGACTTTCGCGGCTGGTGTCAGCTCTCAGTGACAGTCACACGGTCATTTATGATCGATATCCCCTCCCCCCACATCCCTCTGTCGTCTTAAACATACAATGACATTGATTGGTGTGATTACCACCCAGTCAGCATTGAGACAGATTGCCATAAAAAGACTGGGATCATGCGCCATCAGGTTCTGTGGCACCACAATGGGATAAATACATAATAAAATAGCGTGCAGGGTGCCAGTACCAGTGATGCAAATTGTGAAGACTTTGCAGGTGTAACTCCAGTCAAGCCACTGCTTCAATCTGAATGGTGTCAAGCATCTTCAGCATTGTGCCTTTTCAATGGTGGACAGTCCTTAGGTAGTCAGGAAGTCCCATTTACGCGAACCATCTGACCTGACGGCAGTTTTACTAGGTTTGCAGATGATACAATGATGATTGGATGGGCAGGTGATATTGAGGAAGTGGGGAGGCTGCAGAAAGACTTGGACAGTTTAGTACACTGCGAAAACACATGGCTGTTGTGGTTCTGATCGCCGAGCTGGGAATTTGTGTTGCAGACGTTTCGTCCCCTGTCTGGGTGACATCCTCAGTGCTTGGGAGCCTCATGTGAAGCGCTTCTGTGATCTTTCCTCTGGCATTTGTAGTGGTTTGAATCTGTCGCTTCCGGTTGTCAGTTCCAGCTGTCCGTTGCAGTGGCCGGTATAATGGGTCCAGATCGATGTGCTTATTGATTGAACCTGTGGATGAGTGCCATGCCTCGAGGAATTCACTGGCTGTTCTCTGTTTGGCTTGTCCTATAATAGTACTGTTGTCCCAGTCGAATTCATGTTGCTTGTCATCTGCGTGTGTGGCTACTAAGGATAGCTGGTCGTGTCGTTTCGTGGCTAGTTGGTGTTCATGGATGTGGATCGTTAGCTGTTTTCCTGTTTGTCCTATGTAGTGTTTTGTGCAGTCCTTGCATGGGATTTTGTACACTACATTGGTTTTGCTCATGCTGGGTATCGGGTCCTTCGTTCTGGTGAGTTCTTGTCTGAGAGTGGCTGTTTGTGTGCTATGATGAGTCCTAGTAGTCGCAGTAGTCTGGCTGTCAGTTTGGAAATGCTCTTGATGTATGGTAGTGTGGCTAGTCCTTTGGGTTGTGGCATGTCCTCGTTCCATTGTCTTTCCCTTAGGCATCTGTTGATGAAATTGCGCAGATATCCGGTTTTGGTGAAGACATTGTATAGGTGTTCTTCTTCCGCTACGGATTTTGGACATCATCTATCCTGGAAATGATGGCTTGGCATATAGAGGCAGTTGCGAGCTCTATGTCTGTACTCAATGGAATTTAGAAGAATGGTGGGGGCGCATCTGATTGAAACTGATCGATACTGCAAAGATTGATCCAGTATAATATATAAGATATTTCCACTCGTCTTAGTGACTATGACTAAATGGCACAGTTTCAGAGTGAAGAGATAGGCTGAATGGCCTAAATCTATTGCTATATCTCATGCCCTTATGGTCATACAGTCTATTATTCAGTACAGAGTTGAAAGTCTCAGACCTGCTCTTGTAACCCTTGTATCTGTACGTTGATTTGACTTCACCTTCTGGTCAATGGTAACCCCAGCAATATGGACCGTGGGAGAATTCACTGCCAGCCAGTAGCGCAGCAAAATGTTGAATATAAGCTGTTATCTGTGAGTCTCATCTGGCAGCAGTACATTGTCTCTACGGTGATTGTCATGTTCAGTCTGGTATTTTTGAAGGATCGATCCTGCTACGCTAATATTGTTGAATTTAACAAAACAGGTGCAATTTATCACAGCGCTCAGCAACAATACATGGTGGAACACTGAACACTTTTCTAATAACAGAAAGGTCTAAAATGTTCATCATCAGAAACACTGCTTTCCTGTTTAAGTTCAAATCAGACAACCTGTCCCATCAAGGTGCTCAAGTGGAACGTGTTACATTTTTTTTAGGATATGAGAATCGCTGGATGGGCCCACCATTTCTTGTCCGTCCCTAGTTGCCCCCTTGAGAAGGTGGTGCTGAGCTGCCTTCTTGTACCGCTGCAGTCCACCTGCTGTGCATTGACCCACAATGCTATGAGGGAGGGAATTACAGCGTTTTGACCCAGCAACAGTGAAAGAATTGTGATATATTTCCAACTCAGGATGTTTACTGGTTTTGCAGGGGAGTTTGAAGTTGGTGGTGTTCACAAAAGCCTGCTGCCTTTGTCATTCTAGATGGATGTGCTCATAGGATTGGAAGGTGCTCTCTGAGGATCTCTGAAGAATTTCTGCAGTGCATCTTGTAGATGGTAGACACTGCTGCTACTGATCGTTGGTGGTGAAGGGAGTGAATGCTGTTGGATGTGATGCCAATCAAATGGGCTGTTTTGTCCTGGATGGTGTCAACCTTCTTTAGTGTCGTTGTGGCTGCAGTCATTCGGATAACTGGGGAGTATTCCATCTCACTCCTGACTTGTGCCTTGTAGTTGGTGAACATGCTTTGGGATGACAGGAGGTGAGTTACTCACGCATTAATCCTAGTCTCTGATCGGCTGTTATATTTATGTGGCGAGTCCAGTTGAATTTCTGGACAATGGTAACCCCAAGTGTAATGATGGGGGTGGCGGGGTGGGGGGGGTGGGGGGTGAGGTGGCAGGGAATTTAGTGACAAATATACTGCTGAATACCAAGTGTTTATATTGTTTCTTACTGTTGATGACCTTGTCTGGCATTTGTGTGATGCGTATGATACTTGCCACTTGTCAGCCCAAGTCTGGAGATTGTCCAGATCTTGTTGCCTTTAGGCATGGACTGCTTCAGTATCTGAGCATTTGCGAATGGTGATGAACATTATGCAGTCATCGTCGACTATCCCCATTCTGAACCTATAATGGAGAAAAGGTAATTGATGAAGCCACTGAAGATGTTTGGACTTAGGTTTCATCCGGAGGACCACTGAAGATGTTACGTAGTATGGTGATGAAATGTCTGTAAATGAACATTCCAGTTCATGGAGCAAACTGCATCAACATTATCCAGACTGACTACTGCAGAGATGTTCTGGAACTGAGCTGACTGACCTCCAAAAACAATGACCATTTTCCTGTCAGGTATGACTCCAATAACGGACTGCTTGCCCGCGATACCCTTTTTGCTGGGGTTCCTTGATGCCACATTTGAAAGAATGCAGCCTTGATGTCAAGGGCTGGAATTCGTTCCTATTTCCATGTTTGAACCAAGGCTGCGATTAGGTCAGGAGTTGAGTGTCTCTGGCAAAACCCATACGGGGTGTCACTGAGCAGGGTATTGCTGAGCAGGTACTGCTTGATAACACTATTGATGACAATTTTCATCACTTTACTGATGATGGGGATTACACTGATGAGACAGTATTTGGCCGGGTTGAATTTGTCCTGCGTTTAATGTACAGAACATACTTGAGCAGTTTTTTCCATTGTCGGTTTGTAACCATACTGGTACAGCTTGTCTTGGGAAGCGGGAAGTTCTGGAGTACAAGTCTTCAGGACTATTGCCAGCATGTTACCAGGGTCCATAGCCTTTGCAGTATCCAGTAACTTCAACTGTTTCTTGATATCAGTTAATCGAATTTGCTGAAGACTGCTATCTGTAATGATGGGGATCACGGGAGCAGACCGAAATGGATCATTCACTCGAAACTTCTGACTGAAGATTTCTGTGAAAGCTTCAAACTTATCTTTTGCACTGATGTGCTCGGCTCTTCCATCATTGAGGATGAGGATATTTTTGGAGACTCCTACTCTGGTGAGTTGGCTGATCGACCACTACCATCCCATGATCGGATTGGAAGGATTGCAGAGCTTAAATCTGATGCATTGGTTGCGTGATAGCTCAGTTCTGTCTGTCCCTTGCTGTTTATCTTATTTGGAACGCAAGTATTTCTGTTTGGAAACTTCATCAGGTTAATATTTACCTTTGTATTTTCCTGGTTCTGCTCCTGGCATGCCCTACTGCACTCTCCATTGAACCAGAGTTGATCCTCTGCCTTGATGGTAATGGTTGAGTGGCTGATATGATGGGCCGTGACATTACAGTTTGTGCTTGAGTACAGTTCTGCTGCTATTAATGATCCACAGTGTCTTATGGACGCTCAGTCTTGAGTTGATAGATCGCTTCCAAATCTGTGCCATTTAGCATGTTGATAGTGCCACACAACACAATAGAGTTTATTCTGAATGTGACTGTGAGACTTTTACCGATATTGCCATGGACAGATACATCTGCAGTTGATAGATTAGTAAGGTGAGGTCATGTATGATTTTTCTTTCCCTCACCACCTGCTGCAGACCCAATCTAGTAGCTATGTCCTTTTGGACCCGACCAGCCTGATCAGTAGTACTGCTGCCAAATCATTCTTGGTGTTCGACTTTGAAATCTCCCGGCCAGAATACATTGTTTGCCCTTGCCACAGTCAGTACTTTCTCCAAGTGTTGTTTAACATAGAGGAGCACTGATTCAGACGAAAAACGATGTTACGTGGTAATCAGTAAGAGAATTCTTTGTCCATTTTTAATCTGAAGCCATGGGACTTCAATAGGTCTGGAGTCAATTTTGGGGCCTCCCAGAGCAACTACCTTCCGACTCTATCTCACTGAACTGCCCCCTCTGATGGATCGGTCCTGCCTTTGGGACAGGACATGTCCAGGAATGGTAATGGTGGTGGCTGGGTTATTTTTGTAAGGTATGATTCCGTGAGTATGACTATGTCGGGCTGTTGCTTGACTAGTCTGTAAGGCAATTGTCCCAATTTTGGCACTACACCTTAGATGACAGTAAGGAAGACTTTGGAGCTTCTACAGTGATGTTTCCAGTGTTGACTTTTCCAGTGCACAGTTTGATGCCAGCTGGTCCAGCCGGTTTCATTTCTTTGAAACTTTGCAACGATTGGTACAGCTGAAGGACTCACTAGACCATTTGAGGGGGCGATTGCGAGTCAATGACATTGCCTTGGGTCTGCATGTCAGCCAGACCAGGTGAGGATGGAAGATTCCTTCAGTAAAGGATATTAGTGATCCAGATGGATTTTTCTTAAAATCGGCAATGTCTTTATTCGCATGTGTAGATTCTTAATTCCAAGATATTGTAAAATTATAGAATTGAATTTCCACCATCTGCAGTGGCGGGATTCGAACCTGGGCCTAAATAACAGGAGCTGATTTTCTGGATTGATAATCTATTGGTAATACCATGAGGCCTACTTGGAACCACATGTTGTACTCAACTGCCATTTCTTGTATTGCCCTGTTTTTCATTCACTGCTTATGTTATTCTGTAATCTCATCCTTCATTAAATCCTGATTGAAATACAGAGTCATGAACATCCTCTCGACTGCTTGAATTTCATTCAATCTGTTTCGTCTGAACAGACATTTCAAGGCAGCTGCACATCAGAAAAGAACAGGAAGTAAGAATGGCTAACTGTGCATTGTACGTGTCACCCGACCAGCATGTCTGTCAAGGCACCCAAAGTATTTACTGTGGGTCAGAGAACCTCAGATTTATAAGAGTACAGATGGAGGCCATTCAGCCCATCGAGGAGTCACAAGCTCTCCAACAGCACAAACGGACATAGAGAGAGTGTGTGGAGATAGATGGTGTGTGAGAGAAGTAAACAGAGAGAAAGAAAGTGAAGGGGGATAAACTGAGAGAGGAAAGAAAGGGGAATGACTGACTGAGTGGGAGAGGTGTTAGATGAGGGTGAAGTTAGGTAGATCAGGAGACCGCATTAGGGTAGATAAATATGGACAGACAGAAGTTAGAAGCTTTATTTAGAAATTCCTCTTTTGTCTTTTGTCCTTTTGTCTGGGCGCCATATCCTGTGAGCACTATGTTGATACTGGCTGTTCGCCCAGAGTATTTATTTCCAATAATATCACAGAATTTACTGACAGCTAAACACAACCCATTTGGCCAACAAATGGGTCCATGCAGAAAGCAGAGTTTTTAAATAGACTGTGCCAAGAGCAGCAGGAAATGATGACCACTCCCCCCGCCCCCCGCCCCAGAGTGTGTGAGAGACTGGGCCAGAGAATCACAGTGAGGCGGCTCACTGACAGAGGGGAATCAACATCTCAGCTGTGGGTGAAATAATGATTGATAATGTTTGCACACCACTTACCTAGTTTTGTAATCCACATTTCAATGTATATAGCACAGTATCAGGAGTGCATTTTAAGAACCTTATCTCTTTGTACTTTGCATAGATTGGTATGTGCAGAAAATCATTTTGTTTCTGGATTTTATATTGCATTAATGCATTTCATTAATATTGTCTCTGCTAATTCCCCATTGTAAATGTATCCTGGAATCTGTTCTTCATATGAGTTATAAAGAGTAACGTTTCAATACTGGCGACTGGAGAACATCACTGTCCCTCCACCCAGTCTAAATAACCATGTCAACCAGTCCTCTCCGTCTTCTCTCTTTCCCCAATGTCATAATCACAATGTAATTGAAGTCCATTAAATGTCACTTCATCACAGTTCGTTAACATGGACACCATCAACGACATGACCCACACCTGCCCTGTCTCATTCTGGAATAACAATCTGAATTGTGTTTGTCACGTACAATTCTCTGTTAACATATCCATGCCATTTGTTTGTTATAACCTTCGTTTTGTTAAGCACATTTTGCCATTAGATCATGGACGAAAGATGTTGTCTCAATGTTTTACAGATATTGCAATGACTGATCTGTAGTTTCAGGATTTATTTATCTATTTATGAGCAGAGAAACATGTTTATGTTCCGTTAAACCTCTGGCATTACTTTTATATCCAAGGCAGACTGAAAGATTACACACAATCAATCTGCCATCTTCAACATTCCTTCCTTCAGTCACTTTCACATATCACACCCAGAATGCATAAACATTCAAAGTTATTTTGAACTTTAATAAAACAGCATTGAAGGTTAATCGGTGAACTGGAGTTATTTGTTCAGCGAGTGTGATTATGTCAGTCTCCATGGATCCTAAGCGTCCCTAGAGAGTTTCTCTCTTCTATCAATAAGGGAATGCTTTCAGGGTTTTATCCCATAGTATGAGCGGGAGTATCACCCACACCAGTAAAAGGGATCAGCAACTCCAAAGAGAGGTGCAGGAGAGATCAGTCTGTGAGAACATTAGACTGCAATGTTCCAACAATGGGCAGAAGTTTATCCTATGGTCTTTACTGGCTTTCCCAGCCTTGGATGTCATTAGCATATCGGATTGAAGATGTTCTGCTGGCTATTCAAGTTGGTTACTATCCTATTCTTGCTATAGTTGGTGTTCCTGGTAAGTCACTCAGTCTGTCGATCGAACTGCATTGATACTGATGATATGTAAATTTTGGAAAGGTGCAAGTCAACTTTTTCAGTTCCAATCAAATATTCCATTCCTTGGAAATAATAACGAGCAAATTATTATTTACAGATACCTCCCCAATTTGCGGGGATTGAACACACTGTTCTCAACCTTCTTGATCCATTTTCTCCTGCAAAGTTTACATCTCCATATCCTCCCCACATGCCAATCCTGTCCAGAACAAACATTAAGACGTCCCAGTCCCCTCCTCAGCCGCAGTGCAACTCCTGAATATACCATTGTTTGCGCCTTTGTTAATTCTGAACACATGTTTCAAGTTCCTTCTTACCACGTGTCCATTGCAAAATAATTGAACTTGAGATGACTAACTTGTTCTCTGTACAGAATCTGAAAGATCGGAGGATAGTGTATGGTGGTCACGCCATTGGCTCGTAATCTAGATGCACAGAATAATAATCTGTTCATATCGGCTTGCCTGATGCCCATTAGAGAAGGCAGTGGGTCATTCTTCCCTGGTCAGGACTCTGTTTAACTGCAAATTTACAGCAGTTTGTTTTACTATTGACTGTCCTGTGGAACAGCTGAACCAGCCACTCAGTTCAAGATCGGTATGACATGCTGGCCTGACCAGGGCTGCACACATCCCGTGAGGGAAGAATAAAAGTGAAGGCAGCTCCCTTCCTTTGCCTATTTCCCTAATCCAACAGCTGATTTTCATTCAAGTAAGTGGCCATTCACTGTTTTAGGTGCATTCTTTGTCATTGAGTCTCTCCCCGAGAGTGATGTCCATCTCGACAGGCACCTCTAGTGCTGGCTTTATTGATGCTGACCTACAGATGTAAGGATGTTTTACATTCCACATCAGTGGCAATGGATTGTAAATGAATGGTTTCCTTTATCACATGAAGGAAATGGAGCCAGCTAAGTGAGGGAAAGGATTTATTGCGATCAAACCTGAGAGTGTTGTTGAGGCAGTATTTGGGGTATTGTGAACAGATTTTCTTTCATTTATATGGAGTGATCTCCTTACCACAGAGAGAGTGAAGAGGAGTTCCACCAGATTAATCCCTGGGATAATGGCATCATAAGGAGTGAGTAAAGTTTGATTTGGAGTGCTTTCAGAGAATAAGAGGTGATTGCATTGAACACTGAGGGGGGAGGGACAATCACTCCTTATATTCTAAACAGATAATGAGAAGGTGATAAATTCCATGTCTGCTGTTTCACTCAGGATGCATGATTCTGGATAGTTTAAGTGCCTCTGAGGACATTACGCCCACACACCCTAACCTCCACTCCCCACGGTGATTAGGAGAGACAGAGAGATCCAGGTTTTGAATAAACTATCACCACATTAATATAGTGCAGTTGGTGTATGATCCTGCACTGAATGTTATAGTATCCACGACCCTGACAGCAGCCTTCATTCTAAAACAGTTAACTATTCCCAACAGCTTCTGACATTCATGAAGAACATGAATCCATCTTCTCAGAGAAGTCTATAAGACAAAGGAGCAGAAATTAGGGCAGTTAATCTGTGGAGTCTGCCCATCATTCAATAATCGCTGATAGGTTTCTCAAAACAATTCTCCGGCCTTCTTCTCCTAATTCTTCTTCTCCTGGATAATCAAGAACCTATCTAAAGCAGTCTCAAATATACTTAATGACCTGGCTCCCACTGCTTCTGTGGCAATAAATTTTAAAGATTCGACATCCTCTGGTAAATACATTTCTCCTTATCACCCTAACATCTGCCCTCGAGCTCATGTCAAATGGTAGCATCTTACCAACATTGGGCGGCACGGTGGCACAGTGGTTAGCACTGCTGCCTCACAGCGCCAGAGACCCGGGTTCAATTCCCGCCTCAGGCGACTGTCTGTGTGGAGTTTGCACATTCTCCCCGTGTGTGCGTGGGTTTCCTCCGGGTGCTCCGGTTTCCTCCCACAGTCCAAAGATGTGCAGGTCAGGTGAATTGGCCATGCTAAATTCCCCGTAGTGTTAGGTAAGGGGTAAATGTAGGGGTATGGGTGGGTTGCGCTTCGGCGGGTCGGTGTGGACTTGTTGGGCCGAAGGGCCTGTTTCCACACTGTAAAGTAATCTAATCTAACTCTGTCCAGGTAATTCAGTACTCTGTGCTCCCATTACATTCCGTCTCATCCTTCTAAACTTTACCGAGGATAGACCCAGAGCCCACAAACACTCATCATACAATAATCTTTTCATTCCTATGACCATTCTCGTGAAAATATTCTGCACAAGCTCCAGGGCCACTACATCCTTCCTGAGATATGGGGTTCAAAATTTAGCACAATACTCCAAATGTGGTCTGACCAGAGACTTCTACAACCTGTTTTGTATTCAATTGCTCTCTTAACAAATGTCTTCAGTAATAACGGCAATTTCCCTCCTGGCTACTGCCTCAACCTGCAAGCTTACTTTGGGAGAACCCTGCACTAGAACTCCCAAGTCCCTTTGCACTTCAGATTTCTGAATTTTCTCCTCATTTAAAAAATAGACCATGCCTCTATTCTTCATGCCAAAGTGCATGGCCACACACTTTCCAACGTTGGAATGCATCTGCCAATCTCCTTCTTCAGCCTCTCCGCCTCCTCAATACGACCAGTCCATCTGCCGATTTAGTATCATCTGCAAACTTAGCCAGGATACACTCAGTTCCATCACCTAGATTGTTAACGTAACAAGTAAAAAGTTATGATTCCAACACTGAGCCTTGTAGAACACCACTTGTCACCGACTGCCATCCTGAGAATGACTATTTTATCCCCACTCTCTGCTTTCTGCCAGACAGACAAGCTTCCATTCATGCCACTGCCTTACCACTAACACTACGGACCCTTATCATACTCATCCATCTCCTGTGTGACACCTTGTCAAAGGCCTTCTTGAGATCCAGGTGGATAACATCCATTGGCTGTGCTTGGTCAAGCCTGCTCATTTACTCTTCAAATAATTCCAACAGATTTGTCAGGCATGACCTTCCCTTGATTAAGTGATTTTGTCCCATTTCACCAAACACTTCCAATTATTCAGAAATCTCATCCTTCACAATGGATTCCAGGATCATACCCACGACCGAAGTTAATCCATTAATTATGGATTTTATTTTGTCTTTTTCTTCACTCCCTTGTTACAATGGGGTGTCACGTTAGTGGGTTTCCTGTGCTCTGGGATTGTTCCTTACTCTAGTGATTCCTGAAAGATCACCACTATCCCCCCACATCATCTTCAGCTATCTTCCTTATATCTCTGGGATGTAGTCCATCCGGTCGAGGATAATTAACCACTTGCTGGTCATTCACTTTTTTCTAGCACGCTCTCCATGGTGGTGGCCAGCGTACTCAGCTCCGACCCCTCACTATCTTGAATGTTAAGGTATTACTCGTATCTTCTTCCGTGACCAAATTTTTCAGTTCCTCAGCCTATTCTTGTTCACCACTACTACCTCTCCATTATCACTTTCCAGCAGTCCAATCTCTACTTTTGCCTCTCTTTTGTATTTTATATATTGAAAGAAGCTCTTACAGAATTCCTTTATATTAGTGGCTAGCTTACCCCCATATTTAATAATGTCCCTCCTTATTTTATTTTGTTTGCTCTCCGTTTTGTCTTTGTAAGCTTCCCAATCCACTGGTTTCCCACAGCCACTCGCCACATTATATGTGTTCTCATTTGCTTCTATGCTGTCCCTGACTTCCCTAGTCAGCTATAGTTGCCTCATCCTCTCTCTAACATGTCGCTTTTTCCTCAAGATAAATCTCTGGTGCATCCTGAATTACTCCAAAAATCTCCTGTCATTGCTGTTCCACGGTCCTTCCTTCTGGGCCTGTATCCCAGTTAATTCTACCCAGCTCCTCTATCATGCCTCTGCAATTGCGTTTAGTCAGCTGTAATACCATTACCTCTGATTCTAACTTCTCCATCTGAAATTGCGGAGTAAATTCAATCATATTATGATCACTGCCTCCTATGATTTCCTTTTTCCAAAGCTCCCCTCATCTAGTCTTCCTGCACAAGTTGCTACAAAACGTCATCTCATAGACATTCCACAAATTCATTTTCCTGCAAACCACGGTCAAACCGAATTCCCATTCCCCCTGCATAATGAAATCTCATGTTATCACTGTAACGTTGCCTTTCCTACAGATCTTTCTATCTCCTGGTGTATCTTGCACCCCAGCTCCTGACTACAGTTTGGCGGCCTGTACATAACCCCAACTGCATATTATCACCTTTTTGATTCCCCAATTCTACCGACACAGTTTCTACACCACCTGATCTTAGTTCATTTCTTCTAATTTATTAAATTAGATTTCTTACTAATGAGGCAAATCTGTGTCTCTACCCACCTTCCTATCATTTCGACAGGATGAATACCCTTGAATATTCAGCTCCCAATCCTGATCCTCTTGCAATGGCGTCACTGTGATGCCCTCCACGTCATCCCTGCCAATTTGTATATGAGTCACAAGCTTATTTACATTATTCCTTCTACAACTTGCATTCCGATATAACAGTGCAGTTCTGTACTTACCGTCCCTCTTATCATTGTCATTTGCTTGTCCAGCCGTTAGTACCCTTACAGACTCTGGCCACTGACTCATTCCCCTTCCACTCCAACTTCTTCTGCACCCCAGATGACATATCCCAAATTCAATTACCAGGTAGGTAGCAAAACCTTCAGGACTGTCAATACTGGTCACAGAGAATATTATCTATGCCTCTAACTGTACTATCCCCAATTATCCATAACTGGGCATCACAGTGACACAGCAATGCTGCCTCACAGTGATAGGGATTTGGGTTCAATTCCAATCTCTGCAAACTGTCTGTGTGGACTTTGTATATTCTTCCCGTGTCAGCACTGGGAGCATTAGATGTTTCCTCTCTCCACAGTATGTCTCTGTATTGGCTTCTGATTTCTACAATCTACAGTATTTTTTCTTTTATTTGAAGGAGAAATGATGCAAATGTGACAGCTTTTTGTAAAAACAGCCGTGGTTCGCGGATTCCCCTGACTATTTAGGCATCTTGCCCAGCCACTTGTCTGAGTGCAGTGTCCCTGGAGACTCATTCCATCTCTTTCAGTCCCTCAGTCCATCGTCGCTGCATGCAGCCTTTCCTTTGCCACCCCTGGGAATCCCCACACCCCATTGCCTGGCACTGGATACTCCCTTCGCAGGACTGTGCACACAACGACACTGGGGACTTTCTCACCCGCTGGGGATGCTGGGTAAAGAAACTTTCCATTGAAAGGAACTGAATATCAAAACTCCAATTTTAAAGCAAAGCAGAGTAAACAGGCTGAATGACATCCATCTGCTCTGACATTTTGTAGTCTTCTGTTTATCCTCGTCAGTCTGCAAATAAATGGTCCATATGTCTACCTTGTAACAGTTTTGGTTGAGGTGATAGATATCAGATCCTCTGGCCATTGGACTGAGTCAGTGGGCTCCACCTTCCTGGTTAATGAAGTCACACCTATGTTTTTTTATTATCTCGTCAATCCACTTTAAAGAAAAGGCCTTGCTGGAGTTGTGCTGAATTTTGGAGACGCTAGAATATGTCACTTGCGAGTGAGATTAGGAATAGGAAGGTAGAACAGTTAAATACACGGCCAAAGAGCTGGTAGCACTTCTGATATGTTGATCATGGGGATTCCCGACTCGGTAGGATATACCCAAGGAGAGCGGGGTGGACCTGAACCAACAGCAATCGCCGATATGTGGATCATTGGGATTCCCTTGTCGGTAGGACCGACAGAAGAAGTACGGAATGGATCTGTACTGGCGGCAATCTCCTGGCAGGCAGGTTTGCTATTGTCACTCAGGAGGGTTTAAAATAGTGTGGCACTGGGGAGTGGGAAGCAGAGCAGTAGGTCCACAGTACAGTGACTGAGGAGGAATTGGAGACTAAAACCAGTGCATCTAAGATCAACAACAAAGACGCAGAGGGCACTGAACACAATGGGACTGGCAGGCGTAAGGGTTATTAGTTTAATGCGAGGAATCTGGTTTGTAGGGACCTCGAGATTGGATGAGTACACATAGCTCCAATGTAAATATTACAGAGATTTCGTGAGAGAGGGACAAGAGAGCAATCAATCCAGTGGGTACAGAAATATTTGCTGAATATGCAGTGAGTGGCTGGAGACAGTCGTTTAAAGTGAAATAATTATCCAGCACTCTATCGAAATCGGACCATGTGTAATGCAATGCACAGATTGAAGTGACAAAGGAGGATACTGGAATTGTCTGTCTACAATATTTTCCGCTTTACTGATAGTCTTTTGTAACCTCCTGTCACCGGAAAATAGCAGTAGAAAATACTTCAGGGAATCTCAAACCAAATATCAGGTCAGTGTGTGATGTGTTTGTCTGAAGTGTATTTATTTCAGTGCAAGTATTAGTATGGGTAAACAGATGAATTTAGAGCCTGAATGGGACTACGATGAGACTACGATGTTGCAAACATTATAGGGACTTGGTTGAGAAAGAGACAAGACTGGCTGCTCAACTTTCCAGGGTTTTGTTGTTTTAGATGAGATAAAGGGGTAGCTAAAAGAGGCGGAGGAGTTGCATTACTAATCAGGGAGATTGTTACATCTGCACTTAGGGCTCATCTACTGAGGCATCATGAGGAGAGCTCATATGATGGATGCATGTGTTAGGATTGTACTGTAGTCCCTCCAACAGCCACCGAGAGATTGAGGAACAAATATGTCGGCCGATTATGGAAACGGGTATTAAAAACAGAGTTGCCACAGTGCGTGACTTTAACATCCCCAATATTGAATGGGAATCCCTTAGAGAAAGAGGCTTAGACGAGGTAGAATTTCTTAACTGCGTCCAATAAAGTTACTTGCAGCGGATGGGGCTTGACCAACCACAGGAGGGGCCATACTGGACCTCGTATTAGAAAATGAGTCTGTCCAGGTGATTGACCATTCAGTAGAAGATCATTTTGGAAACAGTGATCACAATGCCCTCAGGTTTGAGATAGCTACGATCATGGAATAAGTCAGGACCTTGTGGAAGTTAATAAATTGGTGGAAGGCAAATCCACATCAGGCAGAAGGGAAGGGCTGTTAATTAGGAGGAGCTGCTATCAGGCAAATCCACAGTTTGCATGTTGGAACTGTTTATTAAATCCTGATTTCATTATCGCCTGGTGAATGTCCTCCCAACTGCTCGAATGTCAGTCTATTTTGTTTGATCAGATATTTACAGGACACTGCATGTCAGAAAACAGGAAGAGATAATGGATGATTGTGTACTCTGTCCTTCGCAGGACCAGCTTGTTTCTCCAGGCACTGAAAGTCTTTATTGTGGGTCAGAAACCTTCAGAATTAATATGGCACAGACGGAGGCAATTTAGGCCATACTACATCCACACGCTCTCCAACTGCACTACCCAAAAGCAGACAGAGTTATTGGAGATACAGAAAGAGAGAGAGAAAGACAGCGAGAAAGAGAATGAAACAGAAAGAAAGAATGTGAAAGGAGATCAACAGCGTGTATAGGAAGCGTGAACTGTGTGGGAGAAACGGGTGTTAGAAGAGAGCAAAGCTGGTTAGATCAGGAGACACCATGAGGAAAGTACACAGAATGTGGAAATTTTATTTTGATATGACCCTGGACTGAAGGCCTTTGTCTGGTGCCATACCCTGTGAGCACTGTGCTAATATTGGCTGTCATCCCAGATCCTTTATCTCCAATAACATCACAGAGCTAGGTTGCTGACAGTTAAACGGAATCCAATAGACCAATTGCTTGGTTCCAGGGAGAAGGTGGATTAACTTCAATAAACTGGGCGAACAGCAACAACAACTGATACGCCCCCGAAATACTGTGTGTGGGACTGGACCAGAGAATCTCAGTGAAGGGGATCACTGACAAAGGGGACATCGACATCTCAGCTGTGGGACGAAGAATGATTGATAAAGTTTGGACAGCACTTCCATGGTTTTGTAATTCACATTTCAATTTATATAGCTCAAGGTCACGAGTGTATTTTAACAATCATATCTGTTTGTACTTTCCATATTTTTGAATGTACGACAAGTCATTTTGACCCTGTATTTTGTGATGCATAAGCATATTATATTACTGGGGAAGAAGGGGCCTGTTCTGATGGTATGGTCTTCATCTGAACAATGATGGTACCAGAGTCCTAACAAATCACATAACTAGGGCTTCGGTCAGATCTTTCAACAAGTGTTTAGGTTTGGGTGGGGTTTCAGTTATAGGGGAAAATAGAAAACTCGAATGCAAAGAGGAGGTAAGAGTGGAGAACGCAGGAGAGTTTATTAAAATCTCCAGCACAGGCACAAATATGACAGAGTGTAAACAATCAAACTTCAAGCACACTGGACAGACAAATGAAATTGAGAGGAGCACGGTTAATACAGGACTGAGAGTGTTATAGCTGAATGCATACCGCATAAGAAATGAGGTAAATGAGCTTGTAGCGCAGATTGAAATTGGCAGAGACGTGCTGAAAGGGAATCAGGATTGACAATATTCAAGGGTATGCATCCTACTAAAAGATAGGTTGGTGGGGGGAGTAAGATTGAAAAAAAAAACCAATCATAAGAATCCTGGTCTCCTTGCTATCGGAAGAATGTTATGAGACTTGAAAGTATTCAGAAAAGATTTACAAGGATTGGATTATTTTAGCTACAGGGAGAAGTTGAATAGGCTGGGACTGTTTGCCCTGGAGCGTCAGAGGCTGAGAGGTGACCTTATAGCTGTTTAGAAAATCACAAGGGGCATGCATGGGATAAATAAACAAAGTATTTTCCCTGGGGTGGGGGAGAACTAGAGGGCATAGGTTTAGGTTGAGAAGGGAAAGATTTAAAAGGGACCAAGAGAGCAAGTTTTTTCATGCAAATGGTGGTGTGTGTATGGAAAAAACTGTGGGAGGAAGTGGCGGACCTGGTCCCATTACAATATTTAAAAGGAATCTGGATGGGTTTGTAAATAGGAGGAGTACGAAGGATATAGGCCAAGTGCTGGCAAATGGGACTAGATTAGATTGGGTAACCTGGTCGGTATGGACGAGTTGGACTGAAGGATCTGCTTCCATGCTGTACATCTCTCTGATTGTACAACTTTCTGACTGTATGACATAAAGTAGGGTCAGATGGCACAAAATCAGTGTGGGTAGAATTAAGTATCCCCAAAGGTTGAATAAAGAAACATAGACGGCGTTATGTTCAGGATTCCAAAAATTAGTCAGGAGCTGCGGCACAATATACACCAGGAGATAGAAAAGATGCATACAAACGGCAAAGTACAGTAGTCATGGGAGATTTCAATCCACGGGGGGACTGGAAAATCAGGTTGGTAGTGGTTCGCAAGAAATATAATTTGTGGCGTATCTTCGACAGGGCTTTTTGGAGCAGCTTGTGGTGGAGCCCACTCAGGAACAGGCAATACTGGGTTTAGTGTTGTGCAGTGAGGCAGACTATTTAAGAGAACTTAAAGTGAAGGAACACGAAGGAAGCAGTAATCATAATATGATTGAATTTATTCTGCAATTTGAGAGGGAGAAGATAGGATCACAGATACTGGTATAGTTGGTGTTCCTAGTAAGTCATTCTCTTTGTCTATTAAACCGGGCTGAACTGTGGTTCTGCTCAAGTTAGGTAAATTTTGGGAAAGGGGCAATCAGTGTCTTCACTTCCAATCAAAAATTCCTTTCCTTATAAATTCTACAAAGCAAATTACTATTTATAAATTGCTCACTGATATGCGAGAAGGAACCAGAGTGTTCTCAATCTCCATAATCCTTCTAGCCCTGCACAGATCTACATTTCCATATTCTTCCGACTCACCAAGCCTGCCCAGTACCACAATTATGATATCCCAGTCTAATCGTCAGCCTCAGTGCAACTTCTGAATAAACTTCTTTATTTGTGCCACTATGAAATCTGGATTCATCTCTTTCAAGTCCCTTCAAACCACATGTCCATGACAAGAGAATTGTACTTGAGATGTTTAACTTGTTCTCTCCACAGAATCTGTCAGACAGGAAGGTAGTGCGTGGTGCTCAAGTCATTGACTCTTCATGTAGAGGTACAGATAATAATCTGTTGATGTCTCATGAAGCAAGTTGATGGAATTTAAAATAAACCATCATTATTTGTAATATACAGAAGCCCATCTGCTTGCGTCATGTCCTTTCGAGAAGGCAATGGGTCCTTCCTTGGTCATGTCTCCATGTAACTGCAAACCCACAGCAATGTGGTTTACTTTTTACTGTCCAGTGGAACAGCTGAACCAGCCACTCAGTTCATGATAGGGATACTATGCCGGTCTGACCAGGGCTTCATATGCCTTGTGAAGAAGAAGAAAAGTAAAGATAACTCCATCCTACTTCCTGTTTCCCATATTGCTGCTGCTCATTTCCATCAGGTAGGCGACTATTCCTTATTTTAGGTGTTTTCCATCTCATTGAGTTTGTCCCCGAGAGTGATGTCCATCTCGATAGGCACCCCTGGTGCTGGTTTTATTGACACTGGCATTCAGAATAAGGAAGATGTAAATTACGCATCAGTGGCAATATATAGAGAATGATGCTTTTTACGCCTTTAGAAAGAAGTGGAAACGGCGAAGTGAGGGAAAGTAATTAATGTGATCATCCCTGAGAGTTTTGTTGAGGCAGTATTTGGGGTATCGTCTACAAATTTTCTCTCCTTTGTAAGGAATGATCTTCTTACCACAGACAGAGTTCAAAGGAATTGCACCAAACTAATCCCTGGGATGATGGTGCCATGAGGAGTGATTGAAGATTAATCTGTCGCACTATGAGAGAATAAGATGGGATTGTATTGGAACTTCAGGGGGATGGACAATCACACATATTGTTCTAAATAGATACTGATACGGTGATGGATCCCACGGCCTCTTTTTCTGAACTAACTTTACGAAATTCTAGATACTTTTAGTACCTCTGAGAACATTTCCCCCCAACCACCCCCCACTCCCCATATCAATGAGAGAGCAGAAAATCCAGACTTTGAATAAAAACTCCACATATTAATGCAGTGTATTTGGTGTGTGATCCTGCACTGAACGTCATTTTGTTCACAATCCCAATATCAGCTACAATACCTTCAATCTAAAACAGTTAACTATTCCCACCAGCTTCTGACCCCCACGGAGAACCCGGGTCTGCCTTTTCGGAGATGGAAGATGTCTCCTTGAGACTTGACAGAAAATATCTCGCTTCCCTCCTCAATGCCAGCAAACCACGTTAAAGTAGCAATTGTTCCACAGACAAAGGAGCCACGATGAACATCATGATCTACTCCTGTGATTTGTCATGTTGGAGCATCAGTGACATCCTCCTGTTCCTGTATAAGCCTTTGGGAGGCTGAATGGCCTCTTCCTGGTCCCGTGGAACAGTTTCTGGAGACTGTTTGGGCTCCATCTGTTCCTATTTAACAGTTCGATGTGCTGTCCAGACCCCTCCTCTTCCTATGTAACAGGCAGGAATATTGAACGTATTGCCACTCTTCCTGTTCAATAGATTTGATGGGCTGAATGCTAGCTCATATTCGTATGTGACCAGGTTGAGATGCTGAATGAGCTCCTCTTTTAACTATGGAAATGTGCAATGTCTGGCCCTGCTGTTACATAAATGTTACCATATTTTAACAGCACGAACTGGAATGCTGTCCGGTTCTTGCTGCACATGGACATAGACTGCTTCAGGAGCTGAGGGGGGAAAATGTTCTGAACATTGTGTGATCTTCAGTGATCATCCCCATTTCTGATGTAATGATGGGGAATGACATATATGACGCAGCTGAAGATGATTGTGTGGAGGAAGCTACCCTGAGGATCTCCTGTAGGGATGTCCCGGGACGGAAAGGATTGATGTCCACCAACCATGAGCATCTTCCTCTGTGCGATGGCTGACATCCAGTGGAGAGATTGTGGCTGATTCCTATTAAATTTAATTTAGACAACGTTTCTTGATACCATCCTGAGTCAACCCATGCCTTGATATCAGGGTCTGTCACTCTTACATGAGCTGCTGTGTTCACCTCTTTTGAACATACAAATAGGTTATTGTGTATGGTTGGGGAGTGTAACCTTCTCACAGAGGATACTGAATGTCAGAAATTATCTGGTCAAGAGAGTTCGTGGAGCTATATCACTGAAAGTATTTACAGAGGAGCTAGGTAGGTTTTTGACCTGCCATAGAATTGAGGGATGTGAAGAATTGGGAAATAAAGCAGAGTTGATAACAACAATGGATCATCCATAATATTATACAATGGCACGACAGGCCTGACCATCCGAATTACCATCCGTTCCTGTTCCTTATGCTCTCATATTCTGTAATTAGGAAGTTAATGGTTGTAATTTTCCTGAACATTCCGTTATTGGATGTTGCAGTTAGAGAGAGCAAAGCATTTCATGAGTCATCTCAGGGTGAGGTATGGGGACTGTATTCACAATGAATCTGGGTCTGCACCATGACCAACAAATGAAGCACAGGTTGCATAGAGGAGACACTCTACTAATAGACCAGAGGCGTCTTTTGAGATCAGCCTGGGTTTTGAATTAACATTTTTCAAACCACGCCAAACTTTATGTGACAATTGTGAGGGACAGAAGGAGATCCTGTATTACTGTGGACCAGGTATTTCGAGCAATTGGCCTCTGTCCGTAACTGTGCAGGAGCTGTGAGGGGATGATTGGAATATAGGAGCATCGGACTGAGGAGTAGGAGAGGGCTATTCGGCACTTTGTCTTTGCTCTGCCACGCACTAAGATCGTAGCTGATCTGATTGTGGTCTCAGCAGTACTTCTTCTGCACGTGCACTATTTTCCTACATTCACTTGTCTATCAAATATTTAACAGACACAACTTTGAATAAATGTAAACATCCAGGCACCACAAACTTCTGGTGAAGGGAACTCCCACTTGAACAGCCCTTTTAGAATTTGTCATTCGTGCTCCAATCAATGTTGCAGGGTCAGTGTTTCCTTTTGCAGTGACACTGCTCCACTATTTACAACACATTTCAAAGTTTAGTGATATGGCTAATGATATAAATGTCAGCCTGGCTCATCTTCTAGAATAATGTGAAACACACACACACACACACACACGCATCTTAAGACAAAACAGAAAAATGAAAGCTTTCCAGAGTTTCATAATAGTTGAACTCATTACAACTGGATAGACGATAGACTGTCCCAAATGTTATTCGGTCCTCTGAAGTGATTAGATTAGATTCCCTACAGTGTGGAAACAGGCCCTTCAGCCCAACAATCCATATCGACCCTCCCAAGATCAACCCACCAAGTCCCATTTCCCTCTGGCCAATGCACCGAACAATATGGGCAATTTAACATGGCTAATTCACCTGTCCTGCACATTTTTGGACCTGTGGGATGAAACCGGAACACCTGGAGGAAACCCAAGCAGACACGGGGAGAATATGCAAACTCCACACAGACAGTCGCCCGAGGCTGGAATCAAAACTCGGACCCTGGTGCTGGGAAGTAGCGGCGCTAACCACTGAGCCGCCGTGCCGCCCATTCTGCTCAGACAAGCTACTTGTGATGTGATTTCTCCCCAGGATAGTTGGATTTAGCTGAATTCCCTTTGCTTCAGATGGTAAAGAGATTCCAATGAATGTCTCATCAGGAATAGTCCATGTCTCATCAGTTAGAGGTGAGTCAGAGATTTACTGTTGTCAGGTGGAAGAAAAGAAGACAGAGGGATCAATCGGTTGCAGCTTCTCAGGCAGGGAGCATTGTTCTCCCTCTCTGTGTTGAAACAAGCAATCATGTCAACTGAACACCAAACTGGACCGTGTGCGCTCATCGTGAACATTCTCTGGAATGGATCATAATGGATGATATGCAAGTGCTTCATTGCTGTTGTTATACACAGTGCCTTTCATTAGCAAAAGAGAAAATTTCTGCTTTATAATTTGATGATATGTTGGTATGCATACACTTAATTTTTAAAAATCGTTTGATGTTTTCATAATATCTGTGCTAAAATAAATACATTTTGTTCGTAAAATTTATTGCGTAGTTTTTGTCTCCCTGAAAAGAGAAAATGTGCATCCAGCTGATTTTTCTCAAAATCGTGCATGCTCCTAAAGGATTCTCACCTAAGACCAAAACCGATAATGTTTTAAAACAAAAGGCCTTCATTCCAAGAAAGTGTGAACAAAACATTGTTGATAAGCTTCTAAAACGTTTTTTAGGTTAAGCGATCAAAACCGCACATAATGTGGTCTTAGCAACGCCCTGTACAGATGTCGACTCGAAAAATGTGATGCTGGAAAACCACAACAGGTCAAGCACACCCAACGAACAGGAGACTCGATGTTTCCGGCATATTCCTGATGAAGGACTTATACCCATGACGCCAATTTTCCTGCTCCTCGGACGCTGCCTGATTGGCTGTGCTTTTCCAGCCTCACACTGTTCGACTCTGATCTCCAGCATCTGCACTCCTCACTTTTACCGGTACAGATGGAGTAAAACATTCCTGATCAAACCTGGTATCCTTTGCCTGAAACACAATCATTCCACTTAGCTTCCAAATCACTTACAGCAAGTGCAGACTAACTACATATGATTCATGTACCAGGATGATGAATACCATCTGTATCACAGAGTTCTGCAATCTCTCTCCACTTAAATTGTTTACCATTGTTTTATCCTTCTATCCAAAATAGACAACTCACATTATGCTATATCTGGTGAAGGTTTGATCACTAACATCCCTTTGCCTATATCACATTGATCACACACGATCTCCATTTGATGACATACTGGATGACCAGCTTGGTGTTTAGGCTAATTGGGCTTCGATATATTCAGTCCCTTCCTCCAGATCTTTGGTCCAGATATTGATCGTTGATGATCCCACAGTGATCTCTGAGGCACTCCACCAGTTCCAGCTTTGTCATGTGAAAATAAGCATTTATCGCTAATCTTTATTTCCTGTTAGCAACAGCTTCCTGTGTAACAGCTCAGATGTTTACATGGCGTCCTGTGCAGTAAAATATCCTCAATGAGCTAAAATGATTAATTCTATTTTCCTCTGTAACTCGTTAAATATGCAGAATGGTTTCGTCCAGTCTCATGGTAACGATAATGACTGGCTGAATGAGGTGGCACCCTATCTTTGTCACAGCTTCGAGTGTGGATGGAGGGCACACTACATAGGGTAGTGGCAGCAGTGTATCCTGCAACAGCCTCGAGGGTGGATTGAGGGAACAACACATTGGGTAGGGCCAGCAGTACATTTCTGTATCCGCATCGAAGGGTGGCTTGAGGGAACGACACCTGGGGTAGGGGCAGCAGTGTATCTCTGTAACAGCATCGAGGGGTGGATTGAGGGAACAACACATGGGGTAGGGGCAGCAGTATGTCTCTGCAACAGCATCGAACGTGGATTATGACAACAATACATGGCGTAGGGAGAGCAGCATGTCTCTGTAACAGCCTCGAGGATGGATTGAGGGAACAACACATGGGGTAGGGTCAGCAGTTGTCCATTCGGCGCCACCTGTCAGAATGCTCATGACTGATCCCTTTGTGATTGACCATTCGTCTCCTGTCTGTTCCCAATAAATATTGACTCTCCTGTCCAGCAAAGATCCGCCGAGCTCAGCCTTGAATATCTTCAAAAACCGAGTCTTCACTGCTCCCTGAGGATGAGGATCCTACAGATAATACAACACTAAAGTGAAAGGGGCGACCTTATTTCAGTGTGGGACCTGTTATATTAAACTGTTAACCTAACACGAAATCGCCACCTCTTTTGAAAGACAAGGACAGAATAATTAGGCATAGAAATAAACCATTCAGCCCTCTAAAACTTTCCAATTGTACCACTGACCCTTTTCAATCAAATATATATTAAACTCATTCTCTGCTCCTGTCCCAGGAAGAGAATAACTGATAGCATGACACCACACAAGCATTAAAAACGCAGAATTAGGACATTCGGCCCATCAACTCTGAATGCCATTTAATGTTGGCTAAGAGATTTCTCAAAATCTTTCTCCTGACTACTCTCTATAATTCTTGACATGCTTATTCAACAAAAACCTATCTATCTCTGTTTCATAAGCACTAGTGTCTGTGTCTCTGTGGATCCGTGAGTGCACTTGTGTGTGTTTGTTCATGTGTCAGTGTGTTTGTGTATTTATGTGCTGACTTCGGTTTATCTGTGTATTAGCCTGTGCGTTTTACTTGTGCTTTTGTCTATTTGTGTGCGACTGTCTATGTCTCCGTATGCCACACCGGTCCACCTCCATATATGTACTGTGAGTGTCAGTATATTGGCGTGGTTACATATGTCTCTGAATATTTTAGTGTCTGTATCTCTCTGCAATGAGATATTTGTTGTTTTGGGAGGGAGAAAATTATGAAAACAGACAGAATTGTTAAAGTGCGAATTGCCCTTCACTGAACATTGTTTTTTACTCAGTTGGAGGGACATGGATGTCACGGAATCTCCATACGACACCTCCCGGTCCACTCCGGTTCATACCAGGGTCCCCCCCACATGGCGGGGGGAGGGCGGTGAGGTGGAGGAGGGATCAGATATCGGGTGGTCCACAATCAGACCTGGCCCTTTCTCTTCTATTACAGTCCGTTTCTCCTGGAATGGGAGAAGGGGGGGGGGGGGGGGGGGGTGGAGAGATGGTTTGAGTGTGTGGCCCTGCTGTTAGTGCTGGTGTAGGTAGAGGTGGAGGGGGAATGGTGAGGTGTCCGGAGGGAGTCAGTCCACAGTGTTGTATCCATGCAGTGTTATTAATGTTGGGAGTATAGTGGAGGGAGAGAGAGCGCACGGGGTGAGGGGTAGGGGGGGCGAAGGTGCTGAATTCAATAGTGACAGTGTGAGTGCGTTAGCCTTATTTGGAGATAGAGTGCGAGCCTTGTTAGGGGGTGGGTGCTATAATAGGTAGTGATTGTGAGGGAGCAGAGAGAGTACGGTAACAGTTAACCTGATAGAGCGGGGAGGATATTGATGCTTGTCCTGTGATGCTGGTCATTTCTTCAGATCATGTCAGCGTCGAGGTGACCCTCCCCGAATGTCTTGTCCAAGTCAATCAGTAATAACACCACAGACCCTGTCCCCCAGATTCCACAGAATAAGTTTGGGTAGATCTTACAAATAGGAAGTAGAAGCAAACATTGGTGTATTATGTATCTAAACCAATGCTCTATTGCAAATTTTGTGCATTATATGCTCTGGAAATTAGCGATGCAAATATTGTGGGTGCTGCAGTATTACTGCATGATCTCAAATTACATCTAAACCGCATTAACTAAGTAACTGCTAATGCTGTGAAAAATAAATTCCATAAGCACATAACAAGTTGGTTGAAGAGTATGTTGTGACTCAAACGAGAGAGCAGGTTATTTTGGATTTGGTGTTGTGTGGTCAAAACCTTGCTCTGAGAACTAGAGACGTTAATATGTTATATTTTACACGGCACCAGCATACAATAAACAATGTTTGAGCATGAAGTGGTAGACACGCAATGGCTGTTAGAGTCATAGAATCATGGAGCCCTGTAGCATGAATACAGGCCCTTTGGACCAAAGTGGTCCGTGCCGACCCAAATGTCCATCTTGCTAATTCCATTTCCCTGTCCTTGCTCCTTATTCTTCTAAATCTTTCCTATCCGCGTATTTATCTAAAAACCTTTTGAGTGTTGTTAATGTACATGCCTCAACCAGATTAGCTGTCTACTAATTCCATATGTGCACCAACCTCTGCGTAAAAAAGTTGCCGTTCAGGATCCTTTTTATTCTTTCACCTCTAACCTGATGTCCACTAGTCCTTGATTCCCAAAACTGGGAAAAACAATGAGTGCATTCACCTTACCCACGCATCTCATGATCTTATACAATTCTATACGATTTCCCCATCAGTTTCTTACAGTCAAAGGAAAATGTTCTGGTCGGTCTAAACTCTCCCTACAACTCAGCGCATTGAGTACTGGCAACATCCGTGTACATTTCTTCTGTCCTTTTTCCAGTTTAATCACATCCTTCCTATGGCAAAGTGAACACAACCGAACACAATACTCCAAGTGCATGCCTCACCAGCGTCCTGTCCAACTGCAATATAACTCGCCAACCTCTATACTCAGTGCCCTGACTGATGAAGGCCAGTGTGCCAAAAGCCTTTTTCACTGCCCTGTCTACGTGCAATTACTTTCAGAGAACCACGGACCTGAACTGCAAGGTCCCTCTGTTGCATTACACTCCTTCAGGGTTTAACATTCACCACGAAACTCCGACCTGGATTTGACTTTCCAAAATGCAACAACCCACACATATCAATATTAATCTCCATTTGCCATTTCTCGGCCCACTTCCCCAGCTGAAAAAATGTCCTGCTGCAATTTCTGATAACCTTTCTCACTGTTCACAGTACTGCCTATTTTATTGTCATCAGCCAAATTACCAATCATGCCTTCTACATTCTCATCCAAATCATTGATATAGATAACAAATAGTAATAGGCCCAGCACCAACGCCTGAGACACTCCACTAGCCAAATGGCCTCAAGTCCAACAAGCATCCTTCCAGTATTAGCCTCTGCTTTCTACCATCAAGGAAATTGAGTATCCAATTTGCCAGATTCCCCCTGGATTCCATGCTATCGAACCTTTCATAGCAGCCTATCATGTGGAACCTTATCAAAGGCCTTTCTGAAACTTAGATAGACTACGTCTACCGCCATACTCTCATCAACATTCCAGGTCACTTCCTCAAAAGAACGCTAAAGAATTGTGAGCGATGATATCCTATGCACAAAGCAGTGCTGACTGCTCCTTATGAAACCGTATCTTTTCAAATGCATGTATATGTTATCTTTCAGAACCTTCTCAAGGAACTTACATGTCACAATTGTTAAGCTAACTGGTCTATAGTTCACAGGTTCTTCTTCACAAACGCTACTTGAACAAGGGCACAATATTCACTACACTCCAGTCTTCCGGGACCTCTCCCGTGGACAGCGATGATGCAAAAAGATCAGCCAGGGCCCTCGCAATATCTTCTCTCGCCTCTTGCTGTGTTCTTGGATACACCTGGCCAGGACCAGGAGATCTACAGAAATACTGCACTGTCTGAAAAATATGTCTGTTTCTTTAAGGTAGAATCACCGAAGAAAGGGCAAGTGACTTAATGAAGGTTAACATAATACATTAAAGATTATATTAATCATAGGAAGTGAGTTCAGAAGAATTCTAGACATTGTGGAAACCGGAGAATTCTCAGAAATGTGTTTGTGTGGAGTTTGCATATTCTCCCCGTGTCTGCGTGAGTTTCCTCCGGGTGCTCCGGTTTCCTCCCACACTCCAAATATTTATAGGTTAACTGAATTGGAAATGCTTATTTTCTAAAAATGTTCAGGGATGTGTAGATTAGGTGCATACGTCGCAAAGTGTAGAATCAGAGGGAAATGGGTCTGAGTGGTTGCTCCTCGGAGAGGCGGGGTGGACCTGTAGCGCCCAAGGTAATTTTCCACACTTTGGGCTTTTAATGATTCTGTGAAAGAAGAACACGAAGACTGCATAAATCTACAATCTGTATTGCAAAGGAAACAAAATAAAAGCGAGGTCAAATGTGGAATTTTTTAATCGGGAGAGGAGAGGTTATTGTGGAGAACAGGGAAATGGCCAAGAAAGTAACCAGTTACTTTGCATCTGTCATCACGGAGGAAGATCCAGAAAATCGCTGTGAAATACAAAGTGATCACATGGAACCTGTGGAACTAAAGACATAAAGTCAATTCATATCAATAACAAGGTAGTAGTTGAAGGCTGCCATAGTAGTGTTGTAGCTGGATTGAGCATTGCTAAGTCTGATGAGCCAGTTGTACTTCGTATCAAAATATTAGAAATAAATTATTTTCCTGTACATTCTGCAGAGGCTGGAAGTTAGTCAATGTATTCCAAGCATTTTAGATGAATGGAAGGGATTCAAGCATCTGCAAAGGGAAGAAAAGATAGTGTGGAGAACTGCAGACCAATTAACTTGACATCTGTCGGGAAACTGATGGAATCTATTGTATAGGATCAGATATTGGATATTTAGAAATTAACAGCAAGATTGGAGAGAATCAGTATACACTGATAGAGTCTGACAGAGTCTTCATACTTGAAAAACTTCAGAATGATTTGAATTTGTTTATTACAATATAAAAATGGCATATTTCGATTTTCAGAAGGCTTTTTATAAGAACTCATGCAGTGAATTCCTAAATAAAGTAATGTGAATGGTAATTGGAGGAATATATAGAAGTGGAAAGTTAAAGTCAGGTGCGCCTTCATTTAAGAGAATCAGAACATAGTTGGAAGGTCATGTTGAAGCAGTTTCACAGCTTGCTAATGAGACTGTACATAGAGTATTGAACCAATCTGAGAAAGAGTATAATGACCACGGAGGATGTGCAATGGACATTCTCCAGATTAACCCCTCAGATGGCGAGATTGCCTGATGTGGAAACTCGGCCTGTGTTCTTTAGAGTTTCGAAGAATGAGAGATGATCATAGTGAAATTTAGAAAAGTCACCAAACAAATGACAAGGTGGAAATAAACAGGATTTTTCTCTGGTTGTCTACTCTACATTTAAGGCGAATAATGGCAGGTAAATGATAGGCCATTTCAGACTGCAATAAGAAGGCAATTCTTCATTTGAAGGGGACTGACTAACACAGCGACATGGAAACCTGCTGGCAGGACAAGATTAGGGAGAATCCCCAGATATTTTACAGGTACATCAAGTGGAACAGAATAACCAGGGAACGGGTAGGACTCATTAGTGACTTGCCAAGTTGCGTCCAAATCAACTTAGTGGTAGGAGACAGAAGGTCTGCTGGTTGAAGTATGTTTGTTTGACTGGAGACCAGTGTCCAATCGTGTACCACAGGGATCAGTGCTGTATCCCATATTATTTGTGATTCGGAGATGCCAGTGCTGGACTGGCTTGGGCAAAGTTTAAAAATTGCAGAACACTAGATGAAAGTCCAACAGTTTATTTGGAGGCACGAACTTTCAAAGAGCATAATCACGTGATGAGGAAGCAGCGCTGCGAAAGCTAGTGCGTCCGAATAAAACTGTTGGATTATATCCTGGCGTTGTGTGATTTTTAACCTTATTATTTGTAGTATTCATAAATGATGCAGCTGTGAATATGGATGTGTTGGGGTGAGTGATAAATCATTTTGCGTTTGACACAAAGTTTGGCTGGTTCGTTGGCAGTGAGGAGGAAGGTCTTATATTACAGGAAGATACAGATGGAATGATCAAATGGGTAGATCAAGGGCCGATGGAATGCAACCCTGATAAATATGAGGTGATGTACTTTGGAAGAATGAACCAGATAGGGGAGGACTCAATGAATAGCAGCACACTCGGAAGCTCAGAGGGTGCTTCTCCACATATCCCTGAATGTGATTAAACAGGTTAATACAAAAGTTGACAAAGCATAGCGACCATAAACATAGCCTCTATTCATGGAGACACAGATTATAGGAGCTGTGTGGAACTTTGGTTAGGCCAAATGTAATACTATGTACAGTTCTGGGAGCCATATTACAGGAAGTATGTGATTGCACTGGAGAGGGTGCAATGGAGATTCACCAGGATGATCCCTTGGATGGAGTAGATCCGCTCGGGTTGTTAACTTTGAAGCAGAGAAGACTGAGAGGGACGTGCTTCAGAAGGAGAAGATTACCAGCGACATGGACAGGATGGATAGATAGCAGATGTTCCTGTCAGTCAAATGGCGAAGAACAAGGGAGTTCCATTTTAAATTGAAGGGTTTGATGCTTAGTGAGGATTGAAGGATTGATTTTCATTCAGAGGCAGTTGGGGTCAGGAATGCACTTCCTGAGAGGGCAGTTGGCACAGGTAACCACACAACCGTTAATAAATACATGGTCATGCCCTTGAAGTGCTATAGCATACATGGCTATGTGCCTCGTATCGGAAAGTGGGACTAATGTAGGTCGTGCTGTATTTATGACAGTACAGAGCCAGTGCTTCTGTGATTGTATGGGTTGGACGGTCAATCATTGAGCAGCATAAGACAGGAATTGATGAGTTTCTGAAGAATGCATTAACTAGATTTATAAAAGTGAACTTGTCTCCATGAGCGAGAACAGGGAAAGCTAAAAGTGTCTAATGCCCTGCTCCGTACCTGATGTTTCTGTGCAGTATGCGGGAAAGCTCTGTCAATGTTGTCACAAGCTCTTAAACATTAGGAAGGCAGCATTGTCTGGTTGAAAGGACTGTGTTTCCCGTCCCCTTTTCCAAAGCTCGTTGCCGGTGTTCTGTCTGGTTTTATCCTTTAAGAACTCAGAGCAATTTGATACAATTGAGTGTCTTGCTTGGCCGTTCTGGAGACCATTGCAGAGTTTATCACATGTCTGTTTGTCAGGAGACACTTGTAGGCCAGACCATGAAGCACGGGAGATTCACTTTCTGAAAGTACATTGGGGAAGGAACAGATGTTTACAATGGACATCAGATTCAAGGACAATATTACTGGCACCAGATTTTATGTCTCTATATTTTGTGAATTGTATTTAACTTCCACCATCTGCCAGAGCATTATCCCCGTCTGGATCAGTAATCCAGTGACATTTCCACAACAGCACCATCTACACATGGGGACCTATCAGAAACCACACTGAGCACATTATTTCTGTGCTCCTTGATAGCTCTGTCAAAAATAACTCCCACCAGTGTGACGATCGCGACGGGACTGAGGGCGTGCTAAATGGTCAGACTGTAGTCATTCCCTTGTTATAGGACTGGATATAGTTGAGGAACTTCCCACGTGGCCAGGCAGATATCAGAGTTGGAGCTGGATTGAAACAGCTTCCCCAGCGACACAGCTTGTTGTGCAGCACAATCTTCATTCCTATTGCAGGAATGGTGTCAGGGCCCATTGCCTTTGTCATATCTACTGTGTTCAGATGTTTCTTCATGCCACGTGCAGCGAATCGAATTGGTTGAAGACTGGCATCTGTGATTCTGTGGGCATCATGAGGAGGGTGAGGTGGATTATCGACTCAACACTTCTGGCTGAGGATGGTGCAGATACTACATCCTTGTCTTTTACACTGATGTACAGGGCTGGGGATATTTATTGAGTCCTCTCCTCCTGTAAGTTGTTTATTAATACATCGACATTGATGACTGAATGTAGCTTGACTGCAGAGTTTGGATCTTATCTGTTTGTCTTGGGATCATTTTCCCCTCTCCAATAGAAGGTAGTTCTGCTGTTTGTAATTTAACCAGTCATGTGTGGGAGCTTTAGTGGGTTGTCATCAGGTTTAGATGCACACGGTTCTGACTCTGGCATGTTCACCCAAACTCAACACTGAACCATCACTTGATGATAATGGTAGAGTGACGGATTATCCCTGGGGAAAAGTTATGGATTGTGATTGAATACAATTCTTCTGCGGCTGATGCTGTGATCTAAAGCATCCAATGATAACCTAGTGTGAGGTGCAATATTTGCAAATCAATTATATCGACTTTCCCCAAGTTCACACCCAAACCATTCACCCATGAGTCCTGTACTCAGTGACCCAACCTGGTTTCTGACGTGCAAACACATCCAGTTTCATAATCTCATTCTGCTAAGGGTCTCTCCCTGATGTCATGTCGCTAATTTGTTACATTACTCAGATACTTTAACATATTAATCTGGATCATTTTCTTTCCCATTATAACATCTTCTATGTGTGAAGTAAATGTTTTTTCCTCTGTTTTTCTCCCTGACCATGATTAAAACCTCAGTGGTGTCAGTGATGCCAGCCTTATATTGTTTCAGAGCCAATGAGCTTGTGCACTTTGCGTTTCTGTTCCCTTCCCAATGTACAACGGTCTGTGCTGGACAGGGCGTTTGAGCAGATTCAACACACATCTTTAAAAAATGTTCTAAAACAGAAATTGCTGAAGAAACTAAGCAGGTCTGGCTGCATCTTGTGGAGTGAAAGTTGAGTTCATCTTTCGTGTCCAGTGACCCTTCGTCAAAACTCTCAGTTTCTGCAGCAATTTTTGCATTTTTATTTCTATTATTCATGGTTGTTTGTTTAATTGAAAATTTGTGCTGTGCCTATTCATTACTGGAGAAATTTAGCAGGTCTGACAGCATTTGCAGAGACAGAGAAACAGAGCTATCATTTCAAGTCCAGTGTGACACTTCTTCAGAACTGAAAAGGATTGGAAACTGGGCATTTTAGTTCCTTGCCAGAGGTGGGTGTAGATAAACGGGAAAAGAGAGTGTGCCAACAGATTAACAGGCTTTTAGCAGTGGTGAACGAGAAGATGGTATAAAATGAGTTTAAATTAAGATGTAAATGGGGGGAAAGTGTTCTGTCTATTGAGTGCAAGATAAAGAAGACACAACCACACAAGGTCATAGGGAGGCCAGAAGGGAGAAATTTGAACATGTGGTATTATATAGATCTGACCAGAGATACATTTTCACTGTCGAGATCACCACTGCCAGAAAAAGGAATTCAGGTGCTTGACGGCTTTTTGGCACTAATAAGATTTTCATGCTGCCTCAGTATTGTAACATAAAGAAGAAAACAAATAACAGTATGAAGTTTGGGCTGAGCGTTGTTTACCTGTCACTTTTAAAATTGTTTCAAATTTACAGTGCTGATCTTTAAATGCTTGTTCTTGAAATTAGCATCAAATGGAGTGGAAGAGGTTGAGGGGTAACATTATAGTAATTTACAAAATCAGGGAAGGCTTGGCAGGGTGAAAAGCCGAGGTCTTTTCCACAGGATAGGAAATATCAAATAGGAATAGAGCCATAGGTTTATGGTGGAAGAGGGAAGATTTAAAAGGGAGGAAGAGGGAATTGTTTTTTTGCACAGAGGGTGACGTGTTTATGGAAAAAGCTGCCAGAGGAAGACTGGCAGATGCAAGTACAGCTCCAACATTTAAAAGACATTTGCACGAACATGTGAATGGGGACCGCTTAGAGGCATGTGTGCCAACTGCAAGAAGATGGAACTTGTTTAATTTGGAAAACCTGGCCGGTATAGACAAGTTGGACCAAAGATTGTGTTTGTATGCGATATGACTGTATGAATATAGAAAGCGAAGAAAAGGGAAGAAAAGATGTGATGTAAGTAAATTGGCAAGAAATATAAAAACAAGCAGCACGTGCTTTTCCATGTATGTAAGAAGAGTTAAAGAGGTGTGTGTGTGATCTTTGGTAAAAAGGCAGTCAGGAAAGTATATTGGAGGGTGTGACTGGGGAACTGGATACAGGGAACAGACAGATAATTTATACCACTATTTTACATCGTTCCTCACAGGTGAAGGTCCTGTAAATATTTCAATGGTATAAGCAAAGTGGTAATAGGAGAGAAGATCTTGAGCTGTCTCTAACAGAATGAACAAGGCAATTCTCAAACAGATAAGACCAAGCGTAAACAGGTCATCAACAATTCATAGCTGGTTATAAAAGAAGTGGTGATAGAGTGGCTGATGGCACTGTGTAAAATATTCCATAACTCTCTAGATTAAAGAAGTGATCCAGAGAAACTGGAGAACCTCCAAAGTGGCGCCTGTCTTCAAGAAACGAGGGAGACTGAAAGCAGGAAACACTTAGCCTCACCATTATTGCTGGGAATCTGTGAGAGTCTGTTATTAAGGAAGAGACTGCAGAGCATTTAGAAAAGCTTCACACAGAGTCAGCATGATCTTGTTAAAGACGAACTACATTTTGCCTGTAAAATCATGCATAGTTTTTTTCTGGAAATCCATGAGAATGTAACAAGTGACCTTTATAAAGGGGGTCTGGTCGACACGAGGCTTTCCAGAGATTTTCCAAAAGCTATCACAAAATAAAGGTTGTTACGCAAGACAGAAGCTCATAGTATGATGGACAATGCATTAGCATGGGATGACACTTGGTAAACACTTAGAAATCGGAGAGTCAGGATTCATCGATCTTTATGAAAAAATGTATCTATTGGAGTACCACAAATATCAGTCCGATGGCAAGAGCTGCTCACAAGAGCTGCACTCAGCTTCTGACGACGGGAGCCGAGTGCAATATACATCCGCGTTTGAGGATGAAACTGACAACCAAAAGGCAGGCTATTATTTAATGGAGAGGACTCCCAAAAAAAGGAGCAGTACAACGGAGTGGCGTGTTTCTGTGTATGCGTCAGCATATTGATGCAGAAATGTTGGTTCATGAGACTGGTTCCTGGGATGAAAGGATTGAATTATTGAATACATCAAAAATACTGAGGCAATTATTCATTGTGGTTTAAACGAATGCCGGTGCCATTACTGAAGATACAGAGGGAGCTTGACAAGGTCGGTTTTGAGAATGTGATTCCACTCCAGGGAAGAATCTCGAAGTCAGGGATGCAGATACAGAATAAGGAATATCGATTTCAAACTGAGATGCAAAGAAATGTCTTCTTTCAGAATGTAGTGATTGGCTGGAATTTCCGAACCCCGAGAGTTGTGGAGGTTGGGTCACTGATTGTATTTACAGATGGGTGGATTTGTTTGTGACATTTCAGCGAGTTAAGGGATGCAAGGGGTTAGCAGGAAAGTGGAGTTGAGCCGTGGAGTAGCTCAGCCATGTTCTTATTGAATGACAGAACAGGTTCCTATTTCTTACGTTCTTATTTCTGTTTTTGGAAAATCATTGATTATTTTCCTGGAAGTCATGATGTAAAATGTTGCATTCAAAGACAGCAGAGGATTTGTCTGAGTTGAACTTGTGTGGGGAATGGGGGCTGTTTTCAGTGTGAAACTGGGCCTGTAACATTACCTACATCAGGATCAGAAGTGACTGAGAGGAGAAGCCTGAAAAGAGGGATTGGGGGAGGGAGATCACGGACTGACCCAGCCTGGATTTGCCAATACATTTGTCAAACTACACCAAAACCATCGGACTGGCCTCAATCTGTTCCTGCACAGCAGGACCGAAGGGCTGACTGGAACATCAGAACATAGGACTGACGGACACGTCTGGGCCATTCGGCACTTTGACACTATTGCACCAATCAATAAGGTCATGGTTCATCTCATTGTGTTCCCAGCTGCACTTTTCTCTGATTTCACAATGATCCCTGATTCACCTAACTATGGAAAATCATACAAAGTCAGCCTCGATACAATATTAATATTCAGCCCTCTCAATCATCTGGGTGAGAGAATTCCCACATGAATGAATTCCAACATTGTGAATTTCTCCTCACTCCGATTCTGACTGAGGTTGGAGGGTGTCTCTGTTTCCTTTTCTAGTCCCACTCCTCCACTGTTCACAACAAATTTTAAATGTAGCCAGGTTGGCGATATGGCCGATGATAAAGGTCTAATACTGGGTCAGGTTCAGTTATCAGAACAAGCCAGTTGGATTTCTTCAGTCAGCTACAAGTAATTAACAGAAATAACTGAGGAGTATGATGGATATGTGGTTAGCACTGCGGCCGCACATCACCAAGAAGCTGGGTTCAATTCTAACCTCAGGTGAGATTGAACATTCTCCACGTATCTGTGTGGTTTCACTCCCAATGCTCCAGTTTGCTCCCAGATTACAAAGATGTGCAGCTTCGAGTGGATTGGCCATGCTCGATTGCCCATTTTTGAGAGAGTGTCCCTTTCATGGTAACCCCTGTCAGTGTGGGGGGATTTAACCTGCGCTGCCGGCCTCCCTCTGCATCACAAACCAGCCGACCAGCCAACTGAGTGGGAGACAGTGTAACTGTTGTAGACAGAAACAGGCACAGAAAAAGGGCAAGAGAAACTTTCATAACAAGGAAAATGGTACAATTCAGATAACGGTCAAGATAACAGCTGAGGATAAAACGTTCTCTGCTCAAATTTTATTTCATAACGGGACAAGTGTTTAGAAGTAGTGTTTGGCTGAATACAATAAAGTGAGACAAAGTGAAATACCCAGAATTACTAATTGTGATTGGATATAAAATAAGTGCATATTTATGCAGGAACACAGGCGTTTGAATGACTGAAAGTTCCTGTTACTGAAAATGGGAATTCTTTGGAACACTGTCTGGAATTTTTCACATTCGAAGTGTGTGTGGGAGAGAGAGAGAGAGAGGGAGGGAGAGCAGATACTGCACTGAGCTGGGTGGTAGCGCAGACCATGCTCGGTGTGGCTGGTGATGAGGACTCCTCTGGGAAGAGAATGGACCCCCTGTACTAGCCCATCCAATAGGACCTCTCTGCCTCTGTTGAAAATCCGTGGTGTTAGTTCCCCTTATCTGCCATGTTCGGGGTCAACTGTGCAGGGTGGCTTCAAACTGAGGAAGTACAACAGTATGCCCATTGGCCTTTGAAAGATGGCACCAGTGGCAGTGATCATAGAATAGCCAGGGACATCAGTGCGATGGTGAGTCCCTCCAGCCATGTTGGGTTGGAGAATCGGGGTGGCATTGAATGAGAGGAACACTATGTGATTGAGTGAGTAGCATATGAGGTGAGTTCGATAAGATAGCACCATGAAACTAGTTCAGTCTCGTACAGACAATCCCCCTGTCACACTCAATCAGTTAGATTGTCAGTGAATCTAACAACAATTAAGCTATTGTTAGATTCAGCCCAATGAGTCGAAGACTCTGCTGACCCCACACCCAGTTACAAACTTGCAGAACAAATGTTAATCTAAAACTCTCCCTCATCTTTATTGACGCCAATATCCCCTTCACCTATCATTCCTAGGAATACTGGCTCATGTTTCAGGATGCTGTCGAAATGTCTTCATTTCAGTATTCTGAAGCCTGTGATGTTAAATAAAAATGTCTCTCAATCTCCCTTTCGCTTTTTTCCCCAAAATTCTTTTGATTGTTGGTAGTTAAACTGGTTTCCCCGCCATCTCTCTCTGGCAGGAACTATGGAATACGGACTAGGCAATAAGGACTCTGTTTCAGAGTGATCATGTAACTAGATGGTAATTCAGAGGCATGGGCTGTGACTCCAAGGCAGTGTTTAACATCCTACCACAGCTGATCACAGAGCTTAAATTCGAATGACAAAAATTGGAATGAAACCTAATTTCAATCATGGAAACCAGAAACCGTTAAGACTTATTTTCATTATTTCCCTGATAGTCTTTGCTAAAGAAACTTAACATTATTACCCAGTGTGATCTCAGCGTGACTTCAGACCCAAAACAACATTGTGGGCTCCATTTTGTCTTGACAACTGGCCAAGTTGTCAAGGACAATTAGTGATGGACAACAAATGCTGCCCTTGCCCATGATGCTGGCTTCCTGTGAAACAACAGCATTAAAGGTGAAACAAACCAAGGAACGGTGAGTGCTTGAGATCGAAAATAAAATTTTCCAGCGTTTGTAACTATTGGAGAATCTCACAGGTATGGCAGCCTCTGTCAGGAGAAATGCAGATAACGGTTTGAGTCCAGTGACCCTGCTTCACAACTGAAACCAAACTGGGAAATAATATTATTTATCCTGGTATCATGGATGGTTGGATTGTAGAGAGAGGTGGGGGGGGGGGGGGGGGGGGGGGGGGTTGCAGGTTTAAATTGAATGGATGGAGAAATGGCCAGAAAAATAGAGGAAAAGAAATGAAAAGTGAGCAAAGGGTTTGCTGATGATGAACTGAAAGTAAAACAAAATGGGAAGTTATTCTCACATTTCCCCGTTTCCCATATTCCTGAATATCGCGTCCATTTAGATTTGTCCCTGTTTAAAGTGAGTTATGTTCCCTCTATCTCTCTTCTCTGTGTGATGATCAAATCCATTTGTAATACTGGTGCTGCCCTTTTAGTTGCTGATATGTAGAGAAAGTGAATGTTACATTGTCACCTGCTTCTTTGGAGAGAGAAACTGTTACTGTAGGAGTGTGCAGAAATGCAACGCTTTCTCAGCCAGGAAGAGAAACTCAGGAATGTAAATAGTTTTCAACACTGAGCGCGTGCACGTTCCGTGTGGGGAATTGACTTGTTCCTGTCATGGAATTTCTGTGGATGCTTATCTCGGGTTTGTATCGTTAGCTTCTGGGACTGGTGTCCCCACCTCTATACACTGCATTTACAGAGTGTCTGGGTCCATGGTAAACAAATGGAGATGGGGCTCCACAGAAGGGAAGCTCAATCAATAGGGTGGTTCAGGACTGTGCATTATCTTTCCTGGGATTTCCCGGGACATTTGTCTAAGCTGGACCAGGTGTCAGGTATGAAACCAGTTTGTTTCAAAGTTGAGGTGGTATCTGAGCTGTTTCCCCTCCTTCAGTACACTGTGTTGCCTCACACCGGTGACAGGACTGTGCTCGTGCTCACCATGATGTCAACTGGATTAATTCTGGAACTGTCCAGGCAGGCGTGATTAACATATCCATCATCACGGCAGTGCAGTCCTCCGATATATTCACTGACTGACAGAACCCATCTGTCCGTTGAGAGCAATATATCGTGTTCATCTCCCTGAGGAAGATACAGAAAGAAACTTCCAGAAATACAAGGGTACAGAGTGACTGGTGAAAATGAGGAACAGTAGGAAATTAGAATGAATGAAAGGTATGTCTTTCAAAATCTCATTGAATTTAAGGTTGGTATTATGCTGCATCTGATGAGCTACATCCCCGAGTATTGAGGAGATGGCAGTAGAGCTAGTGAAAGAATTACTGATTATTCTTCAAAGCTGGTAAAATTCTGGAAAGGATCCTTCAGACTGGAAAGCAGCTATTATAAACCTAGTTAAAAATCACACAACACCAGGTTATAGTCCAACAGATTTAATTGGAAGCACAGCAGCTTTCGGAGCGACGCTCCTTCATCAGTTGATAGTGGAGGGCTCGATCGTAACACAGAATTTATAGCAAAAATTTACGATGTGATGTTACTAAAATTATACATTGAAAAATTGATTGTCTGTTTAGCCTTTTTAATCTGTTAGTATATAGTGATAGTTTAACTTCGTTCATGTGTAAATCACAAAACCTTTTTTTTAAAAGTTGTATTCTTGGGTTAGCTGTTAACAATGCTTATAGCTAGACAATATGTTGAAGGTGTTGGCCCCCTGTGTTCTCTGTCTATGCCTTTTGATTCTCATCTAAAAAATGAGATAATGGAGTTTTACATAAATTAGTGCAGTTTTTGAGCTCAGAGTTCTACATGAATGCACGCAGTTTTTGAGCAAATGTACAATGTAACCCTGCAAAACCTTCAACATATTGTCTAGCTATCACCATTGTGAACAGCTAACCCGAGAATGCAACATTAAAAGAAACGTTTTTGTGATTTACGCATGAAAGAAGTGAAACTATCACTATATTCTAACAGATAAAAGGCTTAACAGACAATCAATTTCTCAATGTATAATTTCAGTTACATCACACTGTAAATTTTTGCTGTTAATTCTGTGTTACGATCGAGCCCTCCACTATCACCCTGTGGTGTAAAATTATGTCCCAATACATGTGTGAATCATAATGTAACACATGTATTGGGCCAAGCAGTGGAATGTGGTGAAACGGTTAAAAATTATGTCCCAATACATGTGTGAATCTAACCGGAATGGAGGTGTTGCTTAGTCCCGTGTGAATCTTATTACACACCTCCCCGTGTGAATCTTCTTATCTGTATGTAACCAGAATGGAACGTGTTTTTTAGCCTTGCTCTGCTGTTCACATGAATGTTTATATCTGGAAAAGAGTATATCAGCTGGAAAAGTCTCCAGTTCGGTGAGTCTGCTCCGGGGTTACGTTTAACCGCCGAGCGTGGGTTGTTGGCAACCGCTCTACGAGAACTGACGGCTCCCAGTTCCGGTAACATGTAGAGTGAGTATAAGCCAGACCCGTTGTAAGTATGAGACCTGGTTGTGGCGACGCTGCGGGGAATAAAATGCTCATATTCTAACAGACTCGCCTCTTGGTCGTTTGTTCTGTGTCAGACTACTCTCCTACGAACCTGACCTTGAGAATTTTTAAAAACATTTTGGCGCAGCGAGCAGGGTCAATCGCAATTGAGGAGAGATTTTGATACAGAACAATGTTTTGGAAAAAGACTAAGAAACCAGAAGAACAAACTGTGGAGGTCCCGACCGTCCCGGGATGGCATGGACCGTGGCATGACGTGGCAGTTTGTTTGAGAAATGGTGGGGGGCGACCGGAGGAACCCCAGGGTCGCTGCTGTCCACCCTTGAGAGGATCCCAGTCCTGCCGAAGAACCCCTTGCCTGGGGTACAGCGGAGGATGTGGGCATGTCCAAAAAGCTGAAGCGGAGTTAACAGAATTGAATGGGATTGAACTGAACTGAACTGAGTGGAACTGAAGTGAATCAAATTGAACGGAACAAAATGGAACTGAGCTAAATTGAATTGAAATGGACGGAACTGAATTGAACACAATTGAATTGAACTGAACAGACCTGAACTGAGCTGAATTGAACTACACTGAATTGACTGAACTGAAATTAACTGAAACGAATTGAACTGAATTAAGCATAATGTAACACATGTATTGGGCCAAGCAGTGGAATGTGGTGTAAAATTATGTCCCAATACATGTGTGAATCATAATGTAACACATGTATTGGGCCAAGCAGTGGAATGTGGTGAAACGGTTAAAAATTATGTCCCAATACATGTGTGAATCTAACCGGAATGGAGGTGTTGCTTAGTCCCGTGTGAATCTTATTACACACCTCCCCGTGTGAATCTTCTTATCTGTATGTAACCAGAATGGAATGTGTTTTTTAGCCTTGCTCTGCTGTTCACATGAATGTTTATATCTGGAAAAGAGTATATCAGCTGGAAAAGTCTCCAGTTCGGTGAGTCTGCTCCGGGGTTACGTTTAACCGCCGAGCGTGGGTTGTTGGCAACCGCTCTACGAGAACTGACGGCTCCCAGTTCCGGTAACATGTAGAGTGAGTATAAGCCAGACCCATTGTAAGTATGAGACCTGGTTGTGGCGACGCTGCGGGGAATAAAATGCTCATATTCTAGCAGACTCGCCTCTTGGTCGTTTGTTCTGTGTCAGACTACTCTCCTACGAACCTGACCTTGAGAATTTTTTAAAACACACCCGATGAAGGAGAGTCGCTCCGAAAGCTAGTGTGCTTCCAATTAAACCTTCTGGACTATAACTTGATGTTGTGTGATTTATAACTTTGTACACCCCAGTCCAACACCGGCATCTCCAAATCATTGTAAACCTAAATATTTAAAACAGGATGGAGAGAGCAAACAGCAAACTAAGCAGTGTTAGCTTGATGTAAGCTGTGAGAAAAACATTGGAATCCTTTGTGAGGAATGTGACAACTAGACCCTTGGAAAATAATGACATGATTCGGTAGAGTCAATCTAGAAGGGGAAATGTTCTTGATCTTTGATAAACTTGCTGGATTTTGTGTAGGTTGTCCGTTATGATATCGACAATTGTGAACCACTGGGAATGAAGTATTTGAATTTTCAGCAGACGTTTGACATGTTGAATAGAGGTGAGTGTGGAATGTTAAAGTCCATAGGTAGGTCGGGTGGAACACACCGAATGTAGTAAAAGTTGGACAATCGAGAGAATGAAGAGAGTAGTATAATTATCTGGAGTGAAGGCTTTGGGGTATCAGAAGTATCAATGGTTGCGCAATAGCTCTTCGCAAGATTTAAAATATTTCGGATATGAACAACACATATCATCACTCACATTTGTGTTCATTAAATAGTGAGAGGTTGGGAAGTGCTGTTGTTGAAACAGACCTGGATGTGCTTGGTCATTAGTCATAAACAGAATTTTTACGCAGCAAGAAGTAAATGATATGTGGCTCTTCATGCAAAATGATTAAAGTACCAGAGTAAATGTATCTTTCCCAATAATACTATTTTGTTGACAGACTGTGAGGTGTATTGTGTACAGGCTGAATCAACTTTATAAATAATGATCTTATCAGCGATTCAGTCCAAATGGGTTTCACCAGTCTAAACCCTGGCATGATGCTACCATGAGGAGAAATGAAGAAACTTGTGCTTAATAAAGTGTGTTAAGGTGTTTGTGAGTTTATATTAAAAAAATGCTGAAGCACATTGAGAGTTGAAGATACAAAATTGCATTATTAGATCAATTAAAGGAATGTCCAGGCAAATTCACATTTCCTATGTATTGGAGTGCAAATATATCCACTGTAAATATATTGGCTGGTGCCTGTTCTAGTCGAGCAAAGATCTGCACGGTAACAGCATGTAGATTGTGGTTTTTGTGGGTGCTGGTGGTGGGAGGTTCAGCCAGTTACCGTACTGCAAACGGACAACGCAGCAGAATCACCTAGCCTGTGATAAGAAAACATGCATCTTTCCCCCTCACTACTAACTTCACGAGAGCAATGGGTGATGGAGATGTGATCAATAGCCAGCGGTGCCAACATTCAATCCAGTCCAGTAGTTTTTGTGAACTGAAGGAACCATACTGAAAGGGGTTAAATGGAGCTGTTTGTTCAGTGACTGTGAGTGATGCCAGTCTCCATGGATCCTAGTTGTGCCACTGGATGTTTTCCATCTCCTATTAGTAAGGGGCCTCTTGCAATGGTTTATGCCATTGTAGCAGCAGATGCATCAACTCCAACGCTCAAAGGGATCAGCAGCTGCAGAGACAGAAAAATGAGATTTAAACATCTGAGAATAGTCTGGAATGATCCATTAATGGATCAAAATCTTAGAACATTAGACTGGAATGCTGCAATAATGGACAGGAGTTTATCCGATGGTCTTTTCTATTTTTCCTGGTCTTGGTCAACATTATCAGATCGGATAAATGGTGCACTGATGATTATCCAGGCGGGTTACTATCCTATCCTCGCTATTGTTGGTGTTCCTGGTAAGTTTCTTCATCTCTATCCATTAATTAATCTCTTCAACCATGGCGAACTTCTTTGCTATTTCTGTTATCTATATTTGACAAAGACGAAAACTATTGTCTTCAGTTTCAAATGCAAATTACATTGATTATCCACAAACTTCAGAACGGCCCACACTCCCGCCCTCACAAACACCTGAGAACGAGACTGGTCACAATACTGAAGTACCTTTCTTCCCTGAATTCACTTATGTCTCGGTATTGTGTCCATCACCAAACCTATCCACTACCAGCTCGGTTATATGTCTAGTCGCCATCTTGGCTTCAATGCTGACGCTTAATAAACCATTATCTATGCTTTGGTAAAATTCAGACGTTATGGTTCCACCTCTCCTCCAAGCCCTCTTCCAGCTGCACCTATTTCGATCACAACTTTGTTCTTGTCTCTAAAATAACTTAATGACATGAACACTCTCTCCGAGCAGTAATGTGGAAAGAAATGTAATTCTGATGCACAGGTTATTACACAGAAAGACACTGTTCCACATCCTACCACAGACAATGTGAGAAAGTAAATACAAAAGGCAGGAATTGGAAATAAAACTAAGTTTTACTAATAACAACCATAACTTCGCCAGCATTTTGTCTATACATTTATCTATTTCACTGATGTCCTTTGGTAAATAGATTTTGCGTTATTATCTTGTCTGGCTTAAGATTGATGTCAGTTCCACTTAATGTGCTTGGTTATGTACTGCCTGAAAGAATGACCTCGCAATAAATGACATTTGGTTAGGTCAACAAATACTGCCCCTGTCAGCGATGCAGACATTCCAAGTAATAACAAAATTAAAGGTTAAATAAAGCAAAGAATGATGAAACAGATCAGAAACAATAAAAAACGAGAAAGTGCCAGACAAACTGAGCAGATTTGGCAGCCCCCTCGGGTCGAGAGAAAAATAGAATTGGCAATTCGATTCTAATGACCATACATCAGAACTGAACACAGTTGGGAAAATAACATGATTGATGTTGGTGACACCGACATTTGTTATGAAGGGGAGAAGGACTGAGTTGAATAGATGGAGAAAGAGAGAGATAAACAGAAAGAAGCAAACAAAGGGATTGTTGATGATCAGTTCGGATCGAAATAAAAAACGAAATTAAACCGTACTCATGTTTCTCCTGTTCCCATATTACTGATAATCATGACCATGTAAGGTATATGTCAAAGTCCCTGTTTAAAGATTTTTTATGTCTGTTTTTCTCTCTTCCCTGAGTGGGATTATCTTCCTTTAGTCATTAATGGGATGCTGGGCCAGTATTTAATTCCCTTTCCTCATTGTCCTTGAGAAGGTTTTGGTGAGCTGCATTCCTGACCCACTGCAGTCCGTGGGCTGTAAGTCGTCAGTGCTGAAGTCTATGCGGTGTCATTTCTTTGAGGCTTTGAAGTGACTGATATAACTGAGTGGCTGGCTTGGCTATTTCAAACTGCAACTGAGAGTTAACCACATTGCTGTGGGTCTGGAGTTACATGTAAGCCCGACCAACTGAAGATGGTAGATTTCCTTTCCTGAAGGGCATGAGCGTGCCAGGTAGGACAATCGACAATGGTTTCAGTGTTTCATTTGATTCTTAATTCCTCATATTTTATTGAATTCAATTTCCAACATTTGCCGTTGTGGGATTCGGATCATGTGTCTGGGTCATTACCTGATTCCCTGGATTAATATTCGGAGATCATCCAGCTCGACCATCGCCTCCTCAGTATCTCCAATGGCAATAGTGATGTTGTTGTTGCTGTGACTTTGCTTCATAAGGCAAATAAATGATTGGCAAAAAATGCCATCCTTCTTATTTTGTATTTCTGAGAAGGCGAGATGACGGGAAGTCCTCTTGGTGAAAAGGAGCTGGATGTCCTTGTTAATGAGGCACTAACAGAATTCATACAGAGCAGTAAGGTACTGGCAGGTGGGACTAGATTGGGTTGGGATATCTAGTCGGCATGGACGGGTCGATCCGAACGATCTGTTTCCATGCAGTGCATCTCTATGACTCTATTACTCAGCAAGTAATCAGCACAATAAATGAGTAGAAGCGTTCATTCCAAAATGATTAAAGTATAAGTGTGAAGACACCATCCTGCAGTTGTGGAGTGTACTTGAGACAGTATTTTCTTTCATTTATAATCAATGATCTCCTTGCTAGAGAGAGACGGTGTAATGGAGTTTCACCAGACTAATCCCTGGGGCGATGGTACCATGAGGAGAGTGTGAAGGAAATGAGCGTTTAATCTGTAACGCTCCAAAAATGATACAACGTGATTGCATTAACACTGGAGTGTTATGAATCAACACCCATTATTTCCAAAACAAAATACGGATAGCATTAGATATAACATGTTTTCCATGATACATGTCTTCAGATTTGGACAAATATATAGATAGGAAAGGTTTAGCAGGATATGGACCAAGCGCAGGGAAATTGGGTTCGCATGGATGGACATTTTGATCAACATGTACCAGTTTGTGCTAATGGGCCTGTCTCTGTGCTATAGGATTCTATGACCCTATGATAGTTTACAGAGCTCTATGGAATCCTCATGGTGGTTGAGAGAGAGCTCCAGGTTCTGAATGAACTCTCACTGATTGGATGTGCAGTTGGTGTGTGACCCTTCATTGAACGTCATGTTGTTCACAAATCTGTCATCAGCCACACTCTGATAGTATTTGCCATTCCCACCAGCTTCTGACCTCCATACAGAACACTAGCCTGTCTTCTCTGTCACAAACCAATCCTTCTTCTTTGTTAAAAGCTGTTCATTGGCTCAAGGAGACTCTGTGCTTGATGTTTTTCAGAGGGTCAATAAAACGGGGCCAGGCTACGATCAGTCTGATTTGGTACAGTCACGAAAGGGATTTTCAGAGGCCTTTTATTTATGTGTAAACAGATTAAACTACAGGCCAAAGTGGTCCTTCTTTAGAAGTGACCTGTATAATTAACGGGGAGTTGCCAGCTCTTTTAGCTGAGTTAGCTGAGTTGAGCTGAGCTGAGCAGTTTTCAGTTGTGTCTTGAACTGGTATGTTCAACTGGGAGCTGTGTGGAAACTTACTCTCTTTTCTGCCGTTCAGCTTCAACCTGGAAGCTTGCGTTTCATTATAACGTTTTGTTCAAGGAAGTTTGATTATTGGGACTATTGTGTGTATTTGGAATAGCATAATTAAGACAGCTTCAGAACAGAGAGTTAAAAGAACGAATGGCAAAAGAGAGAGCAACAGGGGAGAGAGAAACAGAGAGATTTTGAATAACAAAACCTGGCACTTAAAAAGGAAAGTCAGTGTAAAAGGCTGGAGATAGCGGCTGGGGGTGCGCTTAGTAAGGAAGAGAGTGAGGATGAGCAAGCCCCGCGTAGTCAGACGTCTAGTGAGAATTTGTTTGAGTATGTTCAAGCGTTGCCTCAATTTGATGAGAAGAATGTGATGCCTTTTTCAACTCATTTGAAAAGTTGGCGAAACAAATGCAGTGGCCAGAGGCAATGTGGGTTTTGTCGATCCAAACCAAACTTGTAGGTAGGACGGGTGAGGTATTCACATCCCTATCAGATGAGGGATCTGGGGAGTATGCGGAGGTTAAAACAAACATTTTGTCTGCATAGGCAACATTTCAGGAATCTAATGAGGGAAACTGGTCAAACCTACACTGAGTTTGTAAGGATCAAACAGACTATTTTCGTTAGTTGGATAAGAGATTTATAATTCAAGCAAAGCTATAATGCCCTTAGAGAGGTTAGTACTTGGAGGAATTCAAAAATTCACCGCGTGAAGTCGTGCAAACTCAGGTGGAAGAGCAGAGAGTGTAAACAGCAAGGTTAGTTGCTGAAATGGCTGATGATTATGAACTGGTCCATAACTTGGTTTGGATTCCAGAACTATTTCTGGTCTCTGAGGGACAGAAATTGGAGCAAAGAGATATCCTCACGTGCAAAGGGAAAGGTAGATCACAGTGCAGATTATAAGGATAATTTACCACAGTAATAAAGAAAACCTTGATGGGGACAAATAAGTTAAAATACTATGGTGTTTTCATTGTAATAAAGTGGGCCACACAAAATCACAGTGTTGGTGGGCTGGGAGAAAACCAGCTGTAGGATAACCAGACAAGCCTGGAAGTTTGGACTCGGAACAAAAAGCATAAGGGAAGTTAGGCGAAAAGCATAAGGGAATTGTACAAGATGATAAGTGGACGTGCCAAGTCTGCATAAAAATCTTACATGAAAAAGTAAAGTTTATTCACATAGGCCAGGAGTAATTGGTAAGCAATATCCAATATTAATTCACACAGGATCTTTTCGGTCTGTAATGCTGACGGAAGAGGCTTTATGCATTTTTGAGAGACAATTGCCAGAAGATGTGCTGGTAACAGGAAATCACTGTGAGGCAAAACGTGCTCAGTTATGTAAAGTGAGTTTAGAGAGTCCAGAGAAGAGCGGAGAATTTGTAGTAGGAGTACTGGACCCCTAACTCTCAGCTCCAGGAATAAAATTTGTCCTTGTGAATAAAATAGCTGATTCAATGGTAGGCGTGCTGCCTACTCTAGTTGAAAAGCCAGTGGAGATGCAGGCAATTGAAGACCTGGAGAATGTTTATCCACGAATTTCCCCTGATTGCGTGACCAGAAGATAACAGATGCATAGGTTTAAGCAAGATAAAGGCACAGATCAGGAAACTGACGTAGAGTTATCCGAAAGTTTCTTTTTGATCAGATAATTGGAACAGAGAAGGAGCAAGTAGGAAAACATGTACGCATTTTTAGCTCTGCTAAGCTGATTGAGTTACAGCAGAAAGATGAGGAGTTACAAAAGTTATATCAAAAGATATTTAGCAATAAAGAGAATGAGCGCATTCCTGTGTGTTATTACTTAACAAATGATGTCTTAATGCGGATATGGAGATCAGCACTCATTGAAGCAGATCAGGCGTGGGCAGAAATTCTTCACATTGTTTTTCCTGTTGGGCATAGAAAGGAGGTGCTGCGAGTGGCACATGAGCTACCACTTGGAGATCATTTCGGGGTGAGGACATTACAGGCTGAAATACAAAGATATTTTCACTGGCCTGGACTAAACAAAGATGTAGTAGAACATTGCCTGACGTCTCAAACATGTCACACAGGCAGTAATAAAACTTGCAATTTTAATACCTATTCCAGCATTTGAGGAAACTTTCACAAGAGTTTCGATAGATTGTGTAGGTCGCCTATCTCAAATTAAAAGTGGCAATATATATATTATTTACAATAATGGATGTGTCGACAAGATTTCCAGAGGCAGACCCATTATGCAGCATCGAAGCCAGAAGAATTGTAGAAAAAATACTTATTTTTTAACTAGGAAAGGACTACTAATAGAGATCCAGACAGATCAGACCTCACTTCCGAACTATTCAAGCAGGTGATGGATAACGCGGGAATAAAGCAATTCAAATCTGCTACGTAGTATTCGGAATCACAGTGAGCATGAGCGAGATGGTATCAAACAGGGAGGACCATGTTGAGGGTTTATTGTCAGGAGAATCCAAATGATTGCGATAAGGAAGTTCCTTTTGAACTATTTGTGATCAGAGACGCACGGAATGAATCGACCAAATTCAGACTACTGAAATTAATTTGTGGGCATGAAGTAAAAGGACCATTACCATTGGTTGAGGAGAAATTAAAGTCAGAATTCAGAGACCACCCATTTGGATGATGTGTCAAATTTTAGGGAACGATTAAATAGAGCTGGAGAGTTGGCGAGACAGCATTTAAAAGTATTGCAGCATACAATTAAACAGGCAGTAAATCAGAAATCACAAATTCGCAATTTTCCAATTGGAAATAAGGTATTAGTGTTACTTCCAGTAGACGTTTAGCCTTTAGAAGCAGGTTTTAGTCTACCTTATCAAATTGGGAAGAAATTGAATGAGGTGAACTACTTGGTACGGACTCCAGAGAGGAGGAAATGTCACAGAGTGTGTCATGTGAATATGCCCAACAAATATTTTGATAGGCAACGAAAGCAAGAGGAAAAGGTATTAATGATTACAGCACAGAAGGAAGACCCAAGTTCAGAGGATTATGAATTGGACATTCCTATATCAAATTGAACAATGAGAACGTTGTCAAAAATTGGGATTAATTATTGAGTTACCTTCCACAAGAAAAGCATAGTGACCTGAAAGAGTTATTACGATATCATGGAGAGATATGCAGAAATAAACTGGGAAGTATGAACATAATTGTGCATGATGTAGATACAGGAGATGCTGTTCTGATTAAGCAACACCCTTAAAGGCATTACCCTCTAAAGTTGGCACAGGTCAGAAGGAGATAGAGCACACGCTCCAAGATGGCATAATCAAAGTGAATTACAGTGACTGGAGCTCACGTATAGTCATGATGTCAAAGCCAGATGCTACCCAATGGTCATGTGTGGACTATCACAAAGTCAACTTCGTTACAAAGACTGATGCATATGCAATTCCATGTTTGAAGAACTGTGTCGGAAACGTGGCAGAAGCTACTTACATTTCCAAGTTGGACTTGCTCAGAGGCTACAAGCAAGGACCTCTGTCAGACAGAGCAAAGGCAATTTCGGCTTTCATAAAGCCAAATGGACTGTATCCGTTCAAAGTTGTGGCATTTGGTATGTACAACGATCCAGTCACATTTCAGAGACTGATAATGAGGTCATTGTCGGATTACCCAACTATGTGGTGTACATTGATGACCTGGTGGTTTTTAGTCACTCATGAAAGGTACATATACAGCATTTATCAGACTTGTTTGATTGACTTCAGAAGGCAGGCTTGGTGGTAAACCTCGCTAAAAGTGAATTTGAGAAAGCCCAAGTCACATTCCTGGGTCACGTTATAGGACATGGACCAATGGCCCATGAGATACAAAAACGAAAGTAGTTGGGGAATCTTCCACACCGTCGACAAAAAGAAATATGCAATACTACGGTTCCGGGGATTGACTGGATTTTACCAAAAGTTTATGCCAAACTTTAAACAGTGCGGCTGCTCCACTCACCGAATTGTCAAGGGCAAGAACTCTCAGTGGACAGAGGACTGTCAAAAGGCATTTTACAGCCTAAAGACTGTGTTAACACTGGCCCCAGTATTAGCTACACTGGATTATACGAATCCTTTCAAGGTGGCTATCGATGCCAGTGATGTGGGTATTGGTACGGTGTTCCTGCAGGAGGATGATGAGGGAATTGAAAGATCCATCGGGAATTTTTCTGGGAAGTCGACCGTTCATCAACAGAACTGTTCAACGGTGGAGAAAGAGACTTTAAAGTTGGTGTTGGCATTACACCATAACTGTGTTTATATTACCAGCAATGCATCTGAGACAATCGCATACTCTGATCACAACACATTGACTTTTGTGGAAAATATTAAGGATAAAAAATGTCAGACTGTTTAGATGGAGCTTGTTGTTGCAGCCATTCAATCTGACAACTGTGCATGTGGCAGGTCGCGAAAACGTGAAAGCTGATGAGTTATTGAGACTCGAATGAGATACGGAGGTGTTCGGTGCTGGGTATACCGCGGCCTGAATTTGTATGAGTTTGTGCATGTTTGAATGTTTACAGTTAGTATAGTGCATCTGTCAGTTTTGAGACTACTAACTGGGTTTGAAGGGTTAAAATGCAGCCATCTTTTAGCATTGATGGTTCTTTTTTTAGAGGGGGGGGGGGAGACATGTCACAAAGCTAGTCCCTTTTTTGTCGAAAAGTTGTTCCTTGGCTCAAGGAGACTCTACCCTGTTTTTTTTTCAGAGGGACAATAAAACGTGCCAAGCTCAGATCAGTCTGGTTTGGTACAGAGATGAAAAGGATTTTCAGAGGCCTTTTGCTTATATGGAAATAAATGAGACTTCAGGCCAAAGTGGTCATGCTTTATAAGTGACCAGTATAATGAATGGAGAGTGGTGAGCTATTTTAGCTGAACTAGCTGAGATGAGCTGAGCAGTTTGCAGTGGATTTTTGAACTGGGAAGTTCAACTGAGAGCTGTGTGGAAACTCTCTCTCTTTTCTGACCTTCAACTTCAACCTGGAAGTTTGTGTTCCGTTTGTACTGGTTTATACTGGGAGTTTGTTTATTGGGACAGTTGTGTACATTCGGAACAGCATAATTAAGTCGAGCTGAATCGGTTTAATTCTGTCGTGATCCTTCATTCTGTTCTTTGTGTTGCATTGTGTAATTTTATGAATAAAGTTTTTGCCTGTTTTAAAATCTAGTAGTCAACCCAGCTAAATTACTTCGGCTAATTTTCATTGTACACTTAACGAAACAAGTTGCAAAGGTATGCTCTGGGCTGCCTGCTTAAAAGTGTTTTGAGTGGTCTAGCCTAGTCCATAACATCTCGGAGATGGAAGATGCATCCTTAGGACTTGGCACAAACCAATCACTTTCCCTCCTCATGGTCAGCAAACCACGTTAACATAACACGTGTCTACCATTAACAATGGAACCAGGCGGAACAACATGGAGCAGTCTGTCTTTGCAGTCTATGCCTCTCAGGTTTGTCGTGTTGCGGCAACAATGACATCCACCTATTTCAGTCTAACAGTTTGGAGGGGCTGAATGGCCTCTTCTGCTCATGTGTCAGTGTCTCGAGGGACTGAATGTCTTCCTCCTGGCTCGAGAGCAGAGGTTCAAGGACTTCAGTGGGCAACCCGTGGTTCCTGCCTACCAGCACGTTGTGCTGACTAGACGCTATCTTCCTGAGTTATAAGAGACAAACAGAAGGCTGGAAATAAACAGCAAGCCAGGCAGCATCATGAGCTGGGAAAGTCAACATTTCAGTTATAACCGTTCTTCAGAACTGGGGTGGGGGGGGGGGGGGGGATGTAGGTGGAGCTGTAGATAAAGAGGGAAGGGAGTGGTTGGGGTGGGGAGATCAGGGAGATGGCAAGTTATGGATATGTAGACACAAGTGGTGGGTGCAACATGGTTGGGCGATCGGAGGGATGAATTCGGTGGAAGCTGAAATGTAGGGTCGTTAGTTGGAATGGAAGACCTCCCAGTCAGTTCCTATTTAAATTCTCTTTCCCAATCCCTTTCCAACATGGCCATCGTTGGCCTCCTCCATTGTCACAATGAACCAAACCATAATTTGGAGGAACAAGATCTCATCTATCACCTATGCAACCGACACCCCAGGGACTCAACATTGAATTATCCAATTTCAAATAACCTCCCTTCCACTCCCCCCCGACTCCCTTCCCAAGCCCTCCCCTGCCTTCCATTCCTCTGAGCAATCTTTTGTCTGCTACCAACTGGATTCAGAACTCTCATCACCAACCCGCTGATACCCTTTATCTGTGCTCACTTATCCCCACCTCTGCACTCTGCCTTCTCCTTCCTCACCCACCCCTTTATCTATAGACCTCCTTACTCCCATTCACAGTCCTGACGAAGGGTTATATCCAAGGCATTCACATCTCAAATGCTGCCATGCTTATTCTGTTCTTCCAGCTTCCTGCGTGTGTATTTTAAATTCCAACACCTGCTGTTTTTTAAAAAAATTGTCTTCTTGTGTAACAGGCAGGAGTGAGTGAACGCATTGCGTCTCTTGTTATCCAATAGATCTTATGGGCTGAATGGCTTTCTTACATTACTGTGAAACCAGCTAGAGATGCTGAAGGGGTTTCTCTTTCTTTTAACTGTGGAAATGTTTAGTGCCCAGCAGTGCTTTTGATTCATGTTACCTATACATTAACAGTACAAGCTGGAATGTTGTCCAGATTTGATGCTTTAGTACCTTAGGAGGTGACTCATTATTCTGAACATTGTACAATCTTCACAGAACATCTCCATCTCTGATCGTATGACAGAGGGAAAGACATTGATGAAGCAGCTGAAGATGTTTGTGCCGAAGAAGCTACCCTGAGGATTGCCCACAGAGATATCCAGGGACTGGGAGGATTGATATTCACCAGCCCCATTGTGTTCTGAATGATTACCAGTGGGGAGTTTACAACTGATTCCTATCAAGTTCAATTTTGTTCAGTCTCCTTGACGTCTTGCTTTATCAAATCCTGTCTTGGGCCAGTCACTTTACACTGTGTTCATATCTTATATCCATGTCAATAGGCCAAGGTATATGTGTGGGGAGTGTTTACTTCTCTCAAAGGGTAGTGACGGTTGGAACCAGACAGTTAGTGGAGGCTACGTCACTGAAATGTTTGGGGAGTGCGAGTGGGTGTCCAATGGATTTTGACCCGACAGAGAGTCGAGGGCGACAAAGAATTAGGCATGAAAGAGAAATAGCGGCCGAGTGCAAATCAGCCCTGACTTACTGAATGGAAAGGCACGTCTGCGGGGCTATGTAGCCTGGTTTTATTCCAGTATACTCCATAGTCCAGTCACTTTGTGGCCTCTTCCTTTTTCTGTGTTACTGACTTCAAGTAGCTGAATAGACTGATCCTGTTGCTGTGCAACTGGATACTGGTGCTGCATGATCTGTTACAGTTTTATAGGCCCTCGGGGCTTATTGGTCTCCTCCTGTAATTGTATATCATGCTCCAGGGGCTAAAAAGCCTCATTCTGTTCTGCTCTAACTAAAATCCATATTTACTAAATCTACCGCCCTTGGAGAAAGTGAGCATGGCAGATGCTGGAGATCAGTGTCGAACAGTGTAGCACTGGAAAAACACGGCAGGTCAGGCTGCATCAAAGGAACAGGAGAATCGTTGTTTTGGACGTTCCTGATGAAAGGCCTATGTCCGAAACATAGTTTCTCCTGCCCCTCGAATGCTGCCTGACCTGCTGCGCTTTTCCAACACCACATGTTTCGACATCTACTGCCCCACCCAAGTCAATCTTCCTGGTCACATCATCTAATTACTTTAAGAAAATTGTCAGGCATAAGCTTCCTCGCATAAAGCCGCACTTACTATTCCTAATCAAAGCCTGTCTTTCTAAATGCATGTACAGCTTACCCCTCAGAACCTTCTCAAGTAACTTACCTACTGATCTGTAGTTCCAAGGCTTTTTTTGTTCAGTTCTTCTTGAATAAGGGCACAATATTTTCTATCCTCCAGTCTTCAGGGACATTACTTTACTGATGATCAACATTATAAGCCAGGGTTCCCGCAAATTCTTCTGGAGCCCCTTGACGTGTTCTTGGATATATTGGGTAAGAACCGTGAGATTTAACCACTTTCAAACATTCTAGTACGTCCAAAATCTCCTCTACTATGATATGGATTGTCCCTAAAATATCACTACTAACTTCCTCAAGTTTTCAAGTCATCATGTCTTTCTCCATGGTAAATATAGAGTAGAAATGTTCGTTGAGGACTTCAATTATCTCTGATAGTTCCACACATTCTTGTCGACATTGGTCTTCGAGGCGTCCTATTTTCTCCCCAGTTAGTGTTTTTTTTCTATTAATATATTTAAAGTACCTTTTTGGATTCATCCTAATGTTCACAGCCAAGGCTTTTTCTTGCCCCCTTTTCACCCTACTGCTTTCCTTCTTCCATAGACTCCTGTATCTCTTATAATCTCCAGGGATTCCCTTGATCCCAGCTGCCTGTACCTGAGTCACGCCCCAAGTTCGAACATGAACCTGAGGTCCAGTTTTGTGCCTCTCCATAACTATTTGAAAATTAATAGAACTATTGTTACTGGTCCCTAAGTGCTCCCCCACTATTAACTCAGTCACCTGCCCTGCCCTATTTACTAAGAAAATTTCGAATTTTGCCCCTTCCCGAGTAGGACATTCTATATACTGCTTGAGGAAACTTTTCTGATGCATTTATCAGATTCTATCTCATCAAATCCCTTAACGCTCTGGCCGTTCCAGTCTGCATTAGAAAAAAAAACCTATTATGATAATCCTATTGCTCCTGCAGGTCTCCCTTCTCTCCCTGCATATTTGTTACTCTCATTCCTGTTGACTATTTGGGGGCCTATATTACAACCCCAATCACCTCACCATTCCCTTCCTATTTCTAAACTCCACCCCAAAGCCTCACTGGGTGATCCATCAGTTATTTTATCTCTGATTAATGCTGTGGTTCTCCCCTTAATTAGAAATGCAACTCTCCCTCCCCTCCTTCCACCATCTCTGTCTCGCCTAAAGCTCCTGTTCCTTAGTACATTAAGCTGTCAGTCCTATCCATCACTTAGCCATGTTTCTGTAATGGCTATAATATCCCCGACCCACCTACCTATCCACGCCCTGAGTTCATCGCCTTACCTGTCAGCACTCTTGCATTGAAACAGATGCAATTTAATCCAAAATGCATTACTTTCTCTCTGTCGTTTTCCAGCCTAACCTACTATTTCTGATTCCTGTATCTCCTTCCACTTTCCTCCCTGGTCTTGAGGATACCACCACCTGCCAATCTAGTTTAAACCCTCCCTTGTAACCCTAGCAAAACTGGCCGGCAAGATATTGGTGTCCCCTCCAGTGCATGTCTCGGACGGTAACCTCCCTTTCAGGAGAATACCACTGTCAAGGTTTTTTTTAAAAGTTTCTCCTAGCTCTCTGTAATCACGCTGCAGGACCTCGCCCCTATTTCTACGGGTACCATTTGTGCCAACGTACATAATGATTTCCGGCTGCTCCCCCTCCCCCTTAAGAATGTTCTGCAGCCACTTGGAGACATACTGGACCCCAGCACCCGGGAAGTAACGCACCATCCTTGATTCCCCTTTGTAACCACAGAATCTCTGATCTGTCCCACTAACAATCGACCCACCTATCTTTAACGTCCTGTTTACCTTTACCCTTTCCCGCTCTGCCCCAGAGCCAGTGGTAGTATCACCAACCTGGCTCCTGCTGCTTTCCCCTGAACGGTCATCGCCCCCAACAATCCAAAATGGTCTACTTGTTTTCGAGGGGAATGGCACTGGGGATTCCTGCACTCCCTGCCTACTCCCTTTTCCATTCCTGGTGGTCGCCCATCTACTCTCTGTCTGGAACATGACAGGAAGCAAGGAACGCCTGTTGAATTAAATTATATTTATTTAAATACAACAGGACTGAGTGCATTCTAGATTAGATTACCTACAGTGTGTAAACAGGCCCTTTGGCCAAACAATTCCAAACCGACCCACTGAAGAGCAGCCCACCCAGACCCACTCCCCTACACGCAACACTACAGGTATTTTAGCATGACCAATTCACCTAACCTGCACATCCTTGGACTGTGGGCGGAAACCGCAGCACCCAGAGGAAACCCATGCAGACACGGCGAGAATGTGCAAACTCCACACAGAACCCTGGTCCCTGGTGCTGAGGCAGCAGGGCTAACCACTGAGCCACCGTGCTGCCCAGCTTCAGCTCCCTAACACGGCCTCCCAGGATCTGAAGCTGGGTGCAGTGCCCACACGTGTAGCCATCAGGGCCGGTGGAAATCTCCTTGAGCTGCCACATCCCACAACAGGAGCGTGCGACTGCCCTAAATGCCATCTCGACTGCTGTAACAATAAAGTTAAAAGAACTTTATTTGAGTTTACCTGTACATTTTTCTGAACTGGAGCTGACGGAAGCCTCTCGTGTGAAGGCCCTCCTGCTTACTCTGCTAACAACGGCATGTCTCTCTACCCCTCCACATTTAATTTTGGCCAGCGAAGGAAGGAGACACGACAGTGATGTAGTGTTTGGGCCGTCAGCACTCCTTGACTACCTGCTCTCCAATGCAGGTCTCTGCTTGGCTTTGGAGGGTGTCTTGCTGAGGTCTTCCTTCTGGTCGTGGTAACTGTGTCGATGCAGATCCTCATCCCGACAGGCAATCCGTGTTATCACAGTCCTCTCGTACTTTCTGTCTATTAATATCGCGTTTATGAATTCCTTGAATCCCTCGCTTGCATTCCAAACTGTGTCTCACTCCATAGTGAGAGAGGTTGATGTTCTTGCGAAAACATGGCTATTGCAAAAGTACACCATTAGACGTAGGGGCAACAATATGTCTGTCCGCTCACTGAGTCTGCTTTTCCTTCGATTAGATTATATTTATTTTGTTAATCCCCTATTCCACTTTCCTGCGATTTCCCAGTAACACTTGTGTAAAAGTCTGTCTGTCTCAGCCTTGAAGATATTTGATGATCCAGCCTCAACAGCCGTCCGAATTTTCTACAATTGTTTCCCTCTCACTGATGTGAGACTTGGTGGTCTTTAATCTGGTGATTTGTCCACTCTATCTTGCATAAACTTCCAATTCTTCCTTAGTTCCTCCAAACTGAAGACCAATTCGTAGGATGTGTTTAACATATTCTCTCGCTCTGTGAACAGGCTGTCCCCTTAGTCGCTAATACTCCCATTTTCCCCCCTGCGTTATCCTCTTCCCCTTAATAAACCAAAAAAAGTGATTTTGGATTCTTGCTAATCTTACCCGCTAATGCTTTATCACCCCTCCCTCTTCCACTGACTTTTTAAGTTTATCCCTACACTTTCCATATTCTTTTTGGACTTTCATTGACCTGATCACTTGATACCTGCTTTGAGCTTCTCTTTCTTATTTAATCCTGTTCGGGATTTACATCGACATCTGAGGTTCTCTGGGCTTGTCTTCCTAAATTTTATCTTCGGTGTAACATGCTGGGCCGACACTGTCATCAATTCAATTTTAATCAAATGATCCCCCAACCCCTGCCCCACCTTGTTCTGCTACAGTTTCACCCAGAAACAACTGCATTTTGGCCAGATCCTGTCGTTATTTTTCCATAAAATCTATCTACCCAATCAAAAAAGCTTTTATGTTTCAAACATTTTTGGGGTCTTTTCTTCAGCAAAGTCAAAATGTGTGATATCATGGTCACTGGTCCTATAATGCTCTCCCACTTCTGCCTGGAACAACTGACTGGCTTCGTCCCAACAGTGAGGCCCAGCACTGCACTGCCCATTGTTGTATCTGCTCTATGTTGATATAAGAAGCTCTCTGGAATAAATTTCAAAACACCTGCCCCCTCTTAAAAAGTTATCACTGACCTAATGAATATTTGGAATTGACTGTCTGAATATAATGATCTTATTATTGTTTTTACACACCTCAATATCTTGGTTATATACCTGCTCCCTTACTTTCCTTTATCTGGGGGGTCTAATAATATATCCCAAGCACTGTTTCTGTCATGGTTTTGATCCTGAGCTCTAACCACCAAGCCTCATTACAAGATCTTTCAAGATATCGTCCCTTCTTACGCCAGTAATTGACTCCATAATTAATAAGGCAAAACCACTTCCTCTTTTACCCCCTCTCCTGCCCTGACTATAGTTCTGGTACCACAGAATATTGAGTTGTCAACCCTGACCTCCCTCAAACACATCTCAGAAATGGCAGAAATGTCACACTTCCACATGTCACCTCGTTTCCTTATCATATCTGTCTGTCTGTTAATATTACCAGCATTAAGGTAAAGCACATCCAACCTGGAATATAATCACCTGGAATACTCTGTATCTCGGAGTTCTTCAGTTACTCACTGTTAGTTATCGACCTGTCCAATTCATGAACCAAAACTGTAACTCTGGGAATGAATGAATGTTTGTTGAACTTTAATTTCGTTTTTAGTAAATGTGTTCATCAAATGCAACTTTCCAGAACTGAACAGTCAGCTCCAGATACAACGAGTTTCTGCTGATTAGTTCTCTGCTCAGTGTGCAGAGGGGACAGCCCTCAGTAATGGAGAAAGTGAGGACTGCAGATCCGAGTGATCAGAGTCAAATATTGTGGCACTGGAAAAGCAGAGCCAGTCAGGCAGCAATTGAGGAGCAGTAGAGTCAAAGCTTTGGGCATCTGCCCTTCCCATGTTTACCGTTATATAATACACAGGATATTGGGAACCATACTTGTTCAAGAAGGCAGCACTGTACAGAGCCCTGAAATGGAAAGCAGTCAATCAGTTTGTTGGACAGGGAGTAAACAATTTGAGGTGAAATACAGACTGATTGAAGTACAAACACAAGGATCGATAAATCCCTAGGACAGAAGGGACTACAGGAAGAGAGGGAAGAGATTTCTGTGCCTTTAGCGATGGTCTTTGTCTCTCCACTCTCCAATGGAATAGCGTCGCATGATTGGAGGGTGGCAAATGTTACTCCCTTGTTCAGGCAAGGAAACAAGGATTGTCCTTAGAATGACAGACCAGTCAGTTTTACATCAGTATTGGGCAAAATATTGGAAAGGATTTTAAAAAATCATAGTTTGATAAGAAATTGTCAGCATGGCTTTGTGAGGGGCAGATCATACCTCACATCTCTTATTGGATTCTTTGAGGGTAGGATTAAGCACACTGAAGAAGGTAGAGCAGTGAATGCGGAGTGGATGGATTTTAACAAGATGTTGATTAACTTCCCCAAGGTAGTTTCATTCAGAAAGTAAGGAGGCATGGTACACAGGGAGACCTATCTGTCTGGATACAGAATTGGCTAGCCCATAGAATACAGAGCGTGGTGGTAAATGGGAAGTATTCAGTGTGGAACTAGGTGAGCAGTGGTGTTCCGTAAGGATCGGTTCTGGGACCTCTGTTGTTTGTGATTTTGATAAATGACTTGGATGACGCAGTGGAAGGGTAAGTTCGTAAGTTCGATGATGTAACACAAGTTGCTGGAATTGTGCATAGTACGGAGGTCTGTTCTGGTTTGCAACAGGACATTGACAGGATGCAGGACTCGATTGCTAAGTAACAGATCGTGTTCAATATGGAAAACTGGGATACGATTCATTTTGGAAGGTCGAATGCAGAATATAGGGTTAAAGGCAGGATTCTTACATTGTGGAGGAACAGGGGGATCTAATGGTCCATGGCATCGCTCCCACAAAGTTGCTACCCAGGTTTATAAGGTTGCTAAGAAGGTGTGTGATGTGTTCATTAGCTGAGGGATTGATTTTAAGAGCTGCGAGGTTATGCTGCAACTCTATGGAGCCCTGGTGAGACCACACTTAGAATATTGTGATCAGTTCTGGTTGCCTCGTTATAGGAAAGATGTGGAAACTTTGGTGAGGGTGCTGAGGAGATTTATCAAGATGCTGCCTGCACAGGAGGGCATGTCTTACAAAGAAATTTTGAGGGAGCTAGGGTGTTTTCCTCTTTGGAACGAAGACGAATGGAAAGTGACTTGATAGGGGTGTTCAAGATGATGAGAGGTATAGATAGAGTGGATAGTCAGAGACTTTCTCCCAGGGTGGAAATGACTATCTCGAGGGGTTATGATTTTAAGGTAATTGGAAAAAGGTTTAAGGGAGATGTCAGAGGTAGATTCTTTACACAGAGAGTGGCGTGTGTGTGCAATGAACAGCCAGCAGTTGTCGTAAAGTCAGCTATATTAGGGCTATTTAATTGGATAGGCACATGAATGATAGCATAACGAAAGGTATGTAGGTTAGAGTAGGACAAAAGGTCGACAGAACGGCAGGGGCCGAAGGGCCTGCACTGTGCTGCACTGTTCTATCTTTCCAGTTTCACCCTTGTGGATTCTCATCAATTGTTGAATGTATAAGGGAGTGATGTGTGTGAGATCAGGAAGCTTTGGAGGGGTGTAAGGCCAAAACCGCCAGTTATGGGGTGCATTGTTACAGTCACCTGAAAGCCAGTATAATATGTGTGTTTACTTAGAGCAGACGGAATCTGCGAAGTTCAGTTATTAATGTGATTTTTGGATTGCCGTTTGCTGCTGGTTATTTCACATACATTCTACTGTGTGACCCATGTAGTAATCTCTGACCATTCACAGAGATGTACAATTTTATTTTGATACTGGAGAATGTGAAGTTGACATTTATTAGATATGGATTTAGAGGTTTCTTTGTGAGACACAAGGCACTGCAATAGAATGTCAACTTGTTAACGTCTTCACCCATGTCTGATCCGGGGTGCAGTTGTATGGAGTCTGGGAGGCAGTTCAGATTGCATCACCATAGGTAACTTGTATATTGTGATTCTGGCTCTCCATGTCAAAACGTCTGCTCTCTGGGCCAGGCTCTGACTGAAGATGAATTTTAAAGATTGGTAGCTGGTCAGCCATTAGTATTTAACCTGGACAACATTTGAACTTACACTAAGACCAGTGATAGTCTGTTGGCGGGTTCTCCCCCTGCCCAAGGTGGATTCCAAATTATTTGTTTTGAAGTAATGTTTGATTGACTGCCCTGAACCAGATTAGAAGCTCTATGCACAGATTTTGGAACGGGCCACTGAGTCTCTCTGTATCACAGGCAGCTTTGAGGTCCAATAACACTGTAAATGATTTCAAATAAATTGGAAGCAAGTTTCAGCGTAGCTCATTGCAAGGTGTTGAATTTACTGACCCGAACAATAATCGGATGTTTGCTATATTTCATGAATTGGGCAAAAATAAGATGTGAATGATAATCATTCAACTGAACTATAATCTCTTAAATTAATTATGTTGATTCTATATTTATGGAACTGAAATATAAACTCCTGTCAAGATTTTCTAACATATAAATAAAGCATGTACATTTTACTTTATCGAAGAAAGAACATAACTCTTGTGGTGATTAGAATTAGATATTCAATGTCAGAATTCAAAGCTATGTTTTGCCACTCCAATATTTTTAAAGTGGTTGACTTCTGAATGATTACATGTTCAGAGTGAGCAAACGATTGAACATACAAATAAAATTAGCGTTCTTATACATTTATATATAAACAATCAGTTTAATTTCTCACTGAAATGTACGATCTTCAGCTATTTGCCAGCAATTTAAAAATGGTAATGATTCAACATGGACTGTGAATATTAAACTAAATAAATTATTTGTGTTATCAAATTTTCGGGAACAATAATTTTAAAACTTGCATTTTTTTTAGAATTAATGGCGTTTAATATGAAATTTGGACTGTGAAAAAAAGCAACGAACATAATATCGTGTCATTGAAAAGTCAGAGCTTTCCAAAGAGTTTTGTGCCAAAGCAGTTATATATTTGTTTTAGTAATTGGAATACAACATGTAAAATATTTATGTTCTGAGTAATAATTAGACTTCATAATAAAGCTGACCTTGCAATACTTGCATTTCAAATGCTTATGCTGCACTAAATAATCACAAATTTGCGAGCATTACACAGTGAAATAATTGGATACTGACTTTTATTCACAGCTGGCACATGATAGAGTACAAACCTTTAAAGTACAGAAGGAATGCATTGACCACTATGTATGCATCAGTTCCAAAAATGTCTCCCAAGCACATCCCATTTGCCAACCCTCTCTCTGTTGCCCGTTAAATTCATAATTTCCAAATATATATCCAGTTCTCTTTTGAATCTTCATCCACAACTTTCCCAGCCATGTCAATTCCAATTCGTAACAACTCTCTAAATGAAGACGTTATTCCTTATTTCACTCCTAGCTCTTTTGCTGACAACTTTGAAATTAGAATTCCTTGTTGCTGTAATGCCAACTAATAGAGTATTCTTTTTCTACTCTGCAACCTTTTTCATACTCTTGACCACCGCAATAAATTCACATCTTTGTCTGTTCTGCTCCTGGAACAATAAGCCTTGCAAGAACTATAACATACACTACAACGGAAAAACAAGCAGAAAACTAGTCACCGGGATATATGAACATCAACCAGCCACAAAAGACTAACACTAATTTCTTACGTACTGATGAGGAAATACTCCACTTTGACGAGGTCTGTATATCCATTTTAGGACAGGCCAGAGACAAGCACAAGAATTCTGAAAAACATGGCGTTCCAACCGGAACTCTTACAACAAATATATCAATTTTGACTCCATCTACCACCCTCTAAGAAAAAGGGCCTGAAATTACATCGTCGACACAGGAAATTACATTACGAACTCAAGGAAACTGAAACACTTAAATAGAAAGTGGGAGATAACACCAACACTTCACTGGAAGCTCACTTACTGAGTACAGTCAATGGAACAAACTAGGAACTGCCATTAGCTATTGCTTCAGAATATATCTGAGTGTTCATGGCTGACACCACATAGAATAATTGAATGAAATTGCGAGCCTGCACCACCAAGTGCATATCCAAAGGCTTTTTGAAAAGTTTGTGAGATTACCTGATCAATCACCCGCCTAGGCAATGCATTCCAGACACATGTCACCCTGGACAGAACGGCGCCTCAGTGGATAGCATTCCTGCCTTAGAGCGTGAGGGAGCCAGGTTTGATTTCAGGCTTTGGTGACTGCCTGTATGGATTTTGCACATTGTCTGCGTGGGTTTCGTCTAGGTACTCCGGTTTCCTCCCACAATCCAAAGATGTGCAGATTAAGTGAATAGGCCATGCTAAATTGCCGAATGTGTTCAAGGATGTATAGGTTAGGTGCATTAGTCAGGGGTAAATATAGGAGGAACATGTTTGGGTTGGTTACACTTTGGAGGGTCAGTGTGGATTTGTTGGGCCGAAGGGCCTGTTTCCACACATAGGATTTTTTATTCTATGTCTGTGCCTCCCTCTCAGTTCAATACAGACTCCACAAATCCTCTCTCAATCCCCTGCCTATCACTTTAAGTATGTTGCCCTTTGTTTTTGACCCTTCGAGTAAAGGAAACAGCTGCTGTCTGTTCATCCTCTCCATACCACTTATGCTCTTGTATACCTGTACCATGTTCCCTCCTCAACCTTCCCTGCTGCAAAGAAAAAAGAGCAAGTTTAGCCCTCGCCCTTCAAAATTTGAGTACTCACTTGTCTTGTTAATTCAGATGTGCATCATCTCACATTTATCAGTGTTAAACTTCATCTGCCATTAATCTGGACATAGAAATCACCTGTCTATATCGTCCTGTAGCCTAACTCTTCCCTCCGCACTGTGAAGAACTCTGCTAATCTTTGTGTCATCCCCAACTTTAGTTATCATTCCACTGCCATCCATCTTCTACATTCTCACCATCATTATTTATGAATATCACAAACAAGGGAAGAAGAGGTAGAGTGGAAAACTACAGACCAGTTTACTTGTCATCCGTCGGAAGTAATCTTTTGCAATCTATCATAACGATTGTGATATTGGACACTGAGAAAGGAAGAGCAAACTTCAAGAGAATTATTCTGCATTTATGAAAGGGAAGTTATCATTTAAAAACGTTCTGTTTGAAGATATATCTTGTAGACCTAAACATAGAGAAGTAATGGATGCAATGTAGTCAGATATTCAGGAGGATTCTTAATCAGTACACACGGTAAGTTAGCAGAAAGCATTAAAGCAAAGGGTATTGGAAGGAACATATACAAACAGGGAAGGTAAAAGTTACGTTTGCCTTCATTTAAAGGGAATCCGAATACAGATGATGAAGGGTCAACTGGACACAAAACATTAACTTGCTCTCTCTTTACGGATGCTGTCTGACTCAATGTGATGACTAGCATTTGTTAGATTCAGTTCAGATTCCAGCTTCTGCAGTAATTTGTTCAGACGAGCAGTAAAAACATTCTGCACTAGTTACACAGACTGCTGGCGAGACTGTACTGGAGCTGAAAAATGTGTTGCTGGAAAAGGGCAGCAGGTCAGGCAGCATCCAAGGAGCAGGATAATCGATGTTTCGGGCATGAGCCCTTCTTCAGGAATGCTTATGTGCAAAACATCGATTCTCCTGCTCCTTGGATGCTGCCTGACTTGCTGCGCTTTTCCAGCAACATATTTTTCAGCTCTGATCTCTAGCATCTGCAGTCCTCCCTTTCTCCTAGACAGTACCCGGAGCATTTTATACAATTTTGATGTCTTGATCGAAATAAAATATACTGATCCCATATACTGAATGGACATTCTCCACATTAATCCCTCAGATAGCAAGGTTTTCTGCTGACGAAACTTGGCCTGAGATCAAGGCGGGAATCTGTTTGTGAAGCTGGTGAACATTGATATATGAGAGCTTCATGTCTGTTTTACTTGGGAGAAGGAGGATGCAGAAACAGAATTCGAGAAGATGGACTGAGAAGCTCTTGAGCAGATTGATGTAAGATGTGTGCAGGGATTTATAGTTTTGGCTAATATAAAATTGGACACGTCCCTAGGTCCAGCTCAATTACATCTCAGGCTGTTGTTGGAGCCAAGAGATGAAAGGCGCTGATGAAAATGTTTAAATACAATCTGGTCACAGTTAAGGTGCCGAGGACTGGAGAATACCCTTTATGGGAAGGGCTGCAGAGATTGACCAAGGAACTACAGACCTTTGAGTATCAGATCAGTGTTCGAGAAACTATTGCAGAAAATAGGTGGTTGTTGAAGACTGTTTGTATGTCAGTGCTGTGTCCCTTATTATTTGTGGTATTCATAAATGATACAAATGTGAATGTGAAGGGGCATGGGATGAGTGGAAAAATTAGGTTTGTGTCTGTCACATAGATTATTCGGGTGGTTGGCAGTGAGGAGGAAGGTCTTCCATTACAGGAAGATGCGGATGGAATGGTCAGATCAATGGCGGATGGAATGTAACCCTGATAAATATGAGGTGATGCACTTTGGAAGAATGAACCAGACGGTGGAGGACTCAATAAATGGCAGCAGACTCGCAAGTTTAGAGGGTGCTTCTCCACACATCCTGGTATATGACGGGACTGGGTAATAGATTAGTAAAGAGGTAATTGGAGACAGCAGGCATCGCCTTTACTAATCGTGGCATAGATTACAACAGCTATATAGCACTTTGGTTAGGCCAAGATGGAATACTATGTGCGCTGCAGGGATCCACATTACAGGAAAGATGTGATTGCACTGAAAGTGGTGCAGAGGAGATTCACCAGGATGTTCTCTGGAATGGAGCATATCAGCTATGGAGAGAGGCTGGATAAGCTCGGGTTATTTACTTTGGAGCAGAGAAGACTGAGGGGAACGTGATTCAGAAAGGTAAGATTACGAAGGGCATGGACAGGATGGATAGGCAGTAGCGGTTCCTTTAAGTCAGAGGGTCAAGAACAAAGGAGCACGCTTTTAAAGTGAAGGGTTTGAGGTTTAGAGAGGATTTCAGGATGGTTTTACACCCAGAGGATGTTGGCGTCTGGAATGCACTTTTTGAGAGGGAAGTTGTTGTGGGTCATCGCACAGCCGTTAAAAGGTACGTGGACAAGCACTTGAAGAGTCATAACACTCACGTCTACATAGAACATAGAACATAGAACATAGAAGAATACAGCGCAGTACAGGCCCTTTGGCCCTCGATGTTGCGCCGATCCAAGCCCACCTAACCTATACTAACCCACTATCCTCCATATACCTATCCAATGCCCGCTTAAATGCCCATAAAGAGGGAGAGTCCACCACTGCTACTGGCAGGGCATTCCATGAACTTACGACTCGCTGAGTGAAGAGCCTACCCCTAACTTCAGTCCTATATCTAACCCCCTTAATTTAAAGCTATGCCCCCTTGTAATACCCGACTCCATACGCGGGAAAAGGTTCACACTGTCAACCCTATCAAACCCCCTAATCATCTTGTACACCTCAATCAAGTCACCCCTAAACCTTCTTTTCTCTAATGAAAACAGCCCCAAGTGTCTCAGTCTTTCCTCATACGATCTTCCTTCCATACCAGGCAACATCCTGGTAAACCTCCTCTGCACCCGTTCCAGTGCCTCCACATCCTTCCTTCCTTTCTATGGGCCTGATGCATGAAAGTGGGACGAATGTAGATTGTACTGTATTTCTGACTGTACAGAGGATGCTTCTGTGATTGCATGGCTGTGGAAGGTCAATCACTGAGCAGCATAAGACAGGAAATGATGGGTGTATAAAGCGTACATTAACAAGAGTGAAATGTAAAAGCTTCTCAACATACAGTATACCAAGGTGAAATGTTAGAGAAGATCATTGTATCTTCCTTACAGGCTGAAACCAGAGAACAGGAAAATGGCAGGACTATTAAGCAACCACTTCTTTTCTGCCTTCACAAAAGAAAACGTTTCAAAAAGTAAACTCCAAGCACTTGTCAGTACACTGAGAAAAATGTAAATAGAATCAAATCTGTACTTAAACAGTTTTGGAAAAAATATTTTGACTGAAATCTAATACATCCCCATGACTTGGTAATCTTCTCGATAATTACTAAGGGAGATGGCCAAGGTAATAATGAATACTCTGTTTATCCTCTTCCAAATGCTTGATTCTGCAACTGAATTCACAGATTTCACAGCAGCAAATGTAATCCCAGTATTTCGAAAGGAGGCAGGGAAACAGTCTGCTTAGCACCAAAAAAAACAATCAGGACAATACAAAAGTCTATTAGAAAGGACGCATTTTCAGGGAACTTTGAAAATTACATTAATTATAGAGTAATGAACATAGATAAAGTCATTGCCGATTTATTAAAGGCTACTCATATTTGAGAAACTGAATGGGAAATAGATTATGGCGCAGCAATGGATGCAGTGAACTAGGATTATCAGAAACGTTTTTGAGGAAGTCCCAAGTCTGGTATTGTGACAATGCTACTCCTTTAACAAGTTTATTCTGGCCTTGTTTTATTTTGCATGGATGTCTTAAAAGCAGCGAATCCAAAACTTTTGGGTTTGACTACTTGGTAATGCTTTCAAGTCTAAAATAAAAGCATGCATAATGATGAGCAAGGTATCGTAGGTCTGGTCATGTACAATGAGACAAGAATAATTATTCACATCATAGTGAAGGATTGATCACAGTAGGTTGACTTTAGAATACAGATGGAGAGTGTGAAGATAAAATCCAATACCAGGTTGCTGTGATTCAGCAAGGGAGACGACAATAGAATGAGGGAGGAGTTGGCGAAAGACACCTCGAAACAAATACTTCATGATGACAGAGTTGACAATCAGTGGAGAATTTTCAAAGGAGATTTTTAATTTCCGTGACAAAAGTATATTCCAGTGAAAAGGAAAGACTCTAAGAAAATGGGTAATCTGTCAATTGTGTCTAAGGAAATAAGGAACGCTACCAAATTGAAAGAGAATGAATGCGAACTGGTCAAGAACAGCAGAAACCCAAAAGATTGGGGAAAACATTAAAGGTCAACAGAACGCCACAAAATGAACTATAAAGAAAAGTATGAATGAACACGAGAGAGAGAAAAACAAGTACAGAATATAAAGATAGATAGATGATTGTATATACCATAAATGTATAAATTGAAAAAGCATGACTCAAGTACATGTTGGTCTTTAGAGGATGGGAATGAACATTTAGTTATAGGATATGACGAAATGGCCGAGACATTGAACAGGTGTTTTGTATCTGTCATCATAGTGGAAGACACTAATAGCATGCTAGTAATTGCCAAAGAGACGGAGGTAGGTGAGGACCTTGGAAACAATCTTTATTATGGAAGAGATAGTGTTGTGCCAGCTAACGGAGCTGAGGGTAGGCAAGTCTCCTGGCCTTGATGGAATGCATCCCAGGGTTCTAGAAGAGCTAGCGGGAAAATAGTAAATGGAATTGTGGCAATTTGCTAAAATTTGCTGAATTCCAGGGCAGTTCCAGCAGATTGGAAAACAGCAAATGTGACGCCACTGTTTAAAAATTGAGGTAAACAAAATATGGGGAATTATAGACCAGTTAGCTTTTCCTGTGTAGTGGGGAAACTGCTTGAGTGTATTATCAAGGAAGAAATAGCAAGGGCATTTCGAAAGAAATCGTCCTATTGCGCAGGTGCATCATGTCATGTTTAACAAGGCTTTTGGAAATCTTTGGAGACAGTACGAGCAAGGTGATCAACGAGGCCCCAGTGGCTATGGTGTACCTAGATTTCCAAAAGGTCTTCAACAAGTTGACGCACAAGAAGCTGCTGCATAAGAAAAAGGTGCATGGTGTGACGGGTTAAGTATCAGCATAGATAAAGGATTGCTGGACTAACAGGAAGCAAATTGTGAGTGTGAGTGATATTCTGGCTGGCAATCAATACCTAGTGGTGTACCTCAGGGATCGGTGTTGGGGCCACAATTATTCACAATTTATATAGATGATTTGGCGTTGGAGAGAACGTGTAGTGGGTCAAGGTTTGCAGATGACACGAAGATGTGTTTCATAGCAAAGTATGCAGAGGACCGAGACTTTGTGGATTAACATAGATACTTTGAGTGAGTGGGTAAAGGTCTGGCAGATTGAATACAATGTTGATAAAGATGATATCCTCCATTTTGTTGGGAGTGCCAGTAAAAAGGATTATTACTTGAATGGTAAAACATTGTAGCATGCTGTAATACAGAGGGACCTGCGTGTCCATGTGCATGAATCACAGAAGGTTGGTCTGCAAGTGTAGCAATTACTGAGGAAAGCAAATGGAATGTTGCCCTTCATTGCTAAAGGTATTGAGGTTATAAGCAGGGAGGTTATGTTGCAGCTGTCCAGGGTGCTGGTGAGGCCACACCTGGAATACTGCATACAGTTTTGATCTCCTTACTTCAGGAAGGCTATATTGGCACTGGAGGGGGTGCAGAGGTGGTTTATTCGGGTGATTCCATAGGTGAGGGGGTTGGTTTATGAGGTGTGACTTTGCAGACTGGAACTATATTCATTGGAATTTAGAAGAATGATGGGATGATCTCATAGAAACATATAAAATTATGCCGGGAGTATATACAATAGAAGTAGAGAGGATGTTTCCACTAGCAGGTGAAGCTAGGACAAGAGGGAATGGCCTCAATATTAGAGGGAGTAGATTTAGGATTGAATTGAGAAGGAACCTCTTCACCCAGAGCTTTGTAATCTCTGGATGTATGGGGATTATATCAAGTACTTGGAACACCAACATTAAATTGGGATAATCTGTTGGGTTTTCAGATAGGTTACTCTGTATTGTATCCTCTTCTGTTTGCGTCTCACTCAGTAATCTTGCAAAGACATTCTGTTTTGTTTAAAACTAAGTGATTTGACCAGCTGCATCACTCCTGGAATATCCGCCTTACACTTGCTTAAGTCACCGAGCAAAAGTTGGGTCTGTGCTACTTCCTTGGAATGATTTGAGGGGGTCTGTCCTGGCACATAACAGTGTGTAACAGCTAGATCTAATATACTGGCATGGGTTGAGAATAGGAGAGCTGACTGGGAAAAGAGAATCAGCATAAATCGTTCCATATACTTTGGAGTAGAAAGCAATGTCTAGCCGGATAATCCAGGAATTGATGTTTGGGCCCCATCTATTCAGAAAACAGATCAAACATTTGTTCATGATTATTAAACATAATCTTTCCAAATCTGCTGATGGTACCAAACTGAGATTGTGAGTGGATGAAGAGGATATAAAAACATTTCAAGGTGATTGAGACAAGTCGACGAAATGGTAAAATACGTGGCAGTTGAAGAACAATGTGGATTGATGTAACATTGAGCAATTTGGTAGGAAAAATAGACGGACAGGCTAGCATGTCAAAAGGAATTAACGTAAAGAAGTTGCTGCATGAAGAAACTTCTCTGTATACCTTCGTTGACTTCTTCACCAAACTCCAAGGTCCATGCAGGGCAGTGAGTTCTGAAGCCAGAAGTCAATACTGAGATTGATATTGGCACACTGACCAGTATACGTTGACCCACCAAGTGGGGAGATATATCTCGATCTCCTTGTACACCAGTCACAGAAATGAATCCTTCTGCAACAGAAAGCAGGTAGAAAGATAAATAGTATGCTGACTTTCATTTCCGGGGGATTTGAGCCCAGGTGTGTCTTACTGCAGCTACACAGGGCCTTGGTGAGCCCACATCTCGAACATTGTGCAATATTGTGTGCAGTATTGGTCTCCTTACCTAATAAAGCACAAACCTGACATCGAGGGAGTGCAGTGAAGGATGACCAAATTGATCTATGAGATGACAGGCTTGCTGTGGGAGCAGAGTTTGAGGCGACTGGGCCTGTATTCCATGGAGTTTAGGAAAATGGGTGGAGATCTCAGTGAAATATATAAAACTCTGACAGAGTGAAACAGATTTGCAGCAGGGATGATAATTCCACTGGCTGGGACGTCTATAACAAGGCTCACATTATTAGGTACAGACAAGCCACTCTGCATTGAGATGACAATAAATGTCTGCACTCACAGACTGGTGAACCTGGTGAATTCTGTCCACATAAGACTGAATATAAATAAGGATTTCTAGACACTAAAGGGGTGAAGTTGCAGCAGGAGTTTGGTGTGGAAATATAAGATCAGCCATTGTTATATTGAATGGGAGAGCAAAATTGACGGACCAAAGTTCCTACTTCATATTTTTCTGATATATGATCACTTCAAAGGATATACAGTATATAGTGATAGGGAAAAGTTAATTGAAGAGTTGTTTAGTCAAAACCTAGATTGGGGAAGGTTCAATGTGTTGAAAGGCCGACTCATTTCGCAATGTTTCTGTGCAGTTTGTGGGAAAGCTCTGTTAATGTTGTCATAAACTCTCAGATGTAAGGAAGGAGGTCTCTGCAGTGTCGACAGGACTGTGCTTCCTATTCCCTTTTCCAATACAGAGGCTGGTGCCGGGTGTTATCTCATTTTTGTCCATTGAGATCTCGGAGAAGTTTGATATAACGGCCTTGCATGGCCGCTTCGGAGACCATTGAAGAGTTTAGCACATGTCTGTGTGTCTGGAGTCACTTTTTGGCTCGACCAGGAAAGCACGGGAGATTCACTTCCTGAATGTACATTGGGGAAGGAAATTTACGTTGACATTGGACATGCGCTTCAAGGTCAATATTACTGGCACCAGATTTTAGATCTCGATATTTTATTAATTGCTTCTAACGTCCACCAGCTGCCAGAGCATTATTCTGGTCTGGATAAGTAATCCAGTGACATTTCCATAGCAACACCGTCTCCACATGGGGGCCTATCGGACACAGCACTGTGCACATTATTTCTGTGCTGGTCGACCGTTCCGTCAAAGGAATTCCCATCAATTTGATTCTCATGATGGGACTGAGGGGGTGGTAATTAGTCAGATTATAATTATTCTCCTCTTAGGGTCGGGACACTTTTGTGCAATTTTCCACCTTGCCAGGGAGATGTCAGAGTTGGAGCTGGAATGAAACAGCTTCCACAGATACACGGTTTGTTGTGCAGCACAAGTCTTTAGTTCTATTGCAGGAATGGTGTCAGGGCCCATTCTTTTTGTGTTCAGCTTTTTCTTCATGTTACGTGCAGCGAATCGAATTGTTTGAAGTCTGGCCTCTGTGCTTCTGTGGGGATCATCCAAGCAACACTTCTGGCTGAGGATGGTGTATACACTGCATCTTTGTCTTTTACACTGATGTGCAGGAAGTTCCCATTTTTTCGCGGAATGTTAAAGCAATAGCCAAGTAATGTTTCTGCTGATGTGTTCCCTCCCACAATCCAGAAATGTGCAGGCTATTGGCCTTGCTAACCCCAGTAATGTTCTGGTGACATGAGTTCGAATCCTATTACAGTACATGATGGAATTCAAATCCAATAAATGTTTGGGATTAAGAGTTGAATGATGATCATGAATCAATTGCTAATTGTGGGAGAAATCGATTTGGTTCACTGATGTCCTTTAGGGAAGGAAACTGGCATCCATACCTGCTCTGGCCCACATGTAACTCCAGACACACAGCAATGTCATTGAATCTTAACAGTCCTCTGGGCAATAAATGCTGACCTAGTCAGCGACGCCCTAATCCCAATGAACATTGTTTTCAAATAATATTTGTGGAGTCCTTTTCTCTCGTCAGTTGTTCCATGTTTCAACTCGATTTCTGACTGGATGTGGCAGGACTGCAGAGCTTCGATCTGATATGTTTGCTTTGTAATCATGTTGCCCTCTCTATCAGATATTAGTCTTGCTGTTTGGAATGTAAGTACAGTAGTCAGTGTGATAGCTTTAAATGGATTGTCATCAGTTTTAGGTACACGTGATTCTGACCCTGGTATATTCATCCAGAATCGTCAATGAAACATCAATCCAATAATGGGAATAATAGACTGAAATATTAGACTGGACGAAACGTTACAGGTTGTAACTGAATACAATTTTCCTTCTGTCCAGTTGTGATCTACAGTACCACATGAACTTCCAGGTAACACTTCCATTTTAGTATTCTCATTCCTCTGAGTGCCTGTCCATGGTGTCACACCTCTTGCTTGTCATGTTTCTGAAAACCCCTAAATATTTTTCGGGCTCAGCGGTTAGCGTTGCTGCCTCACAGCGCTGGGGACCCAGGTCCGATTCCATCCTCTGACAACTGCCTTGCACATTTTCCCTGTGTCTTTGCCAGTTCTTTTTTCCGCGTGCTCCGGTTCCCTCCCACAATCCAAAAATGTGCAGGTTGTTGGCCTTGCTAAACTGCCGATAGTGTTTAGGAATGTACAGGTTAGGTCAATTATTCAGGGGTAAATATAGGATAGGGGAATATGTCTGGTTGGTTTAGTGTTCACAGGATTGGTGTGGACTTGTTGGGCCGAAGGGCCTGTTTCCACACTGTAACGATTCCAATTCTGATATTCATCAGAACCTTTTCCATCCAATCGTGCCACTTTCGGTTTTAACATTGCAACTGTTTCTCTATGCTTCTCTCCATGGCCTTGTTTAAGAACTTGGTAGTGTCAATGATGCCAATCTTGTTTAATTTTAGAACCAATGAATTTATACATCTTGCGTTATTGTTCACATCCCAGAGTATGGTGCTCCATATTGGACAGGGCGTTTGAGCAGCTTTGATACACGTCTTTCAAGCTGTTCAAAACCAGAAATTGCTGGAGAAAGTCAGCAGTTCTGGCAGCATCTGTGAAGACAGAAAAACAGAGGTAGTGTATCAAGTCCAGATTGACCCTTCAGAATTGAAAAGGACGTTTTAATCCCTTGACAAAAGTGGACGAGGGATGATGGGAAATAGAAAATGTGGAGGTGCAATGTCACAGAGGAGAGACTTTTGATTGTGGTGAAAGAGAAACAGATGTAATTTGGATGTATATTAAAGTGTGAATGGGAGAAATATCTTCGCTCTACTGAGTGAACCAAATCGATTTCTGTCTCACATCTGGTCTGATTCGTGATGTGGAATTACACCCAGAGGAAGGTCAGTGGGTACACATGGATAGACATTCAATCAGATATCCCATACTGCTCACACATTATTGTTTCTGTTCGAAAAGAAGGACTCGACAGAAGATGAGCCACCCGTGGTTCACAAAGTCTGTTAATGATACTATTCAATCACAAAGTAACGGGCATCAGTGTGTGCCCAGATTTACGACATTTATTTCAGGGACGAGAAGCAGATGTAAGGCATGAATTTCAATTGTGCTTCCTAAATTACAGCTTGAAACCTCTGCCATTGCTGCTCCATCCCCTTCCCTGCTTGTATCCCCTTTCTGAATCAGGTCAGGCAGCATCCAAGGAGCATGAGAATCGACGTTTCTGGCATAAGCCCTTCTTCAGGATTCTTCGATTCGCCTGCTCCTTGGATGCTGCCTGACCTGCTGCGCTTTTCCAGCAACACATTTTTCAGCTCTGATCTCCAGCATCTGCAGCCCTCACTTTTCACTTTCTGATTCCAGGTTCTCCCTCTCCAATTACAGAGCACATTCACAAACATTATGATCTCTACCCTCTACAACTGAAGTTCTTTGATCAATTCTATCTTCCCTGCCTTAGTATCAAGCTCCGTTTGTGCTGCCACTTTGCCTCTGGTCTCAGTGTGGTTCTGCCTCTCCATTCATGCTGTTTTACACCTCCCACTCACGTTTCACTCGGGAAAGATTCCTTTTTGGAGTAAACTTTATTGAAAACCCCTCTTCCCCTTTGCACTGAATAACCCAAATTTTAAAAAGTATTCTCACCATTCATCGCACTGTGCTAAAGGCAACTGCACGCTGTCCGTGTGGTATAACAATTTCCTTTCTTACATAGCTCTGGCCAGAGAAACGTTTTCATTGTAGAGATCATCACCCCCTTTAGACAAAGGAATTTATTTTCCTGACGTCTTATTTGCACTAGTAAGAGTTTCACGCTGCCTTAGTATTGTAACATGGAGAAAGACAAATCACAGCATGAAGTTTGGGCTGAGTGTTGTTTACCTGTCATTGTTTTAAATATTGTTTCAAATTTGCAGTGCTTATTAGTGAATGCTTGTTCTTGAAGTTAGTATCAAATGGAATGGAGGACGTTGAGAGGTGACATTTTCGAAGTTAATAAAATCATGGGAGGCATGGATAGGGTGAATTGCCAAGGTCTTTTCCACACGGTAGGGGAGACCAACCATATAGCATACAGCTTTAATGTGAAAAGTGGAAGATATAACAGGGACAAAATGGCAACTTTTTCACGCAGAGGAGGTGTGTGTATAGACTGAGCTGCCAGATGCGCTGGTCGATTCAAGTACAGCGACAACATTTAAAAGACATTTGGACAAACATATGAACGGGAAGCGTTTAGAGGCATGTGGACCAAATGCAATCAGATGGGGCTAGTTTAGTTTGGAAACCCTGGTTAGCATGGACAGGTTGGATGAAATGTTTGTGTGCAATATGACTGTATGAATTTAGAAAGTGAGGGAACAAGCAAGAAATAGATGGAAAAAAGATGAAAAGATATGATGTAAATAAATTGGCAAGAAATATAAAAACAAGCATCACAAGTTTTTCTGTGTGTATATAAAAAAGTTGAAGATGAGTGTGAGACCTTTGGCAGAAAATAAGTCAGGAAAGTATATTGAGGACATTCGGAGGGTGTGACTGGGGAAGTGGCTACAGGGAACAGGCAGATAATTTACACCAGTATTTGACATCAATCCTCACAGGGAAGGCACTGTAAGTATTTTAAAATCATCAAGAAAATGGTAATCGGAGCGTTCTCGAACTGTCTCTAACAAAAGGTACAAGGTTTTTAACAACAGATAAGACTAAGGATAGGCAGGTCAGCAGTAATTCATAATTGGTTTTAAAAGAAGTGGTTACAGAGTGACTGGTGCCACTGTGTGAAATATTCTATAACTCTCTGGATTAAAGGCGTGTTCCAGTGAAACTCGTGAAGCTCCAATATGATGCCTGTTTTCAAGGATGGAGCGAGACAGAAAGTAGGAATCATTTAGCCCAACCATTATTGTTGGGAATCTGCGACAGTCTGTTATTAAGGAAAGAATTGCAGGGCATTTAGAAAAGCTTCAGGCAGAGTCAGCATGGTTTTGTGAAAGGGAAACTATATTTTGTCTGTAAAATCATGCAAATTTTTTCTGGTAATCCCATGATAATGTAACAAGCGGACTTGATAAAGGGGGACTGGTAGACATGAGGATTTCCAGAGATTTTCCACAATGTATCACAAAGTAAAGGTTCTTCCACCAGACAGATACTCATAGTATGATGGATAACATGGGATGACGGATGGTTATCACATAGAAATTGGAGAGTCAGGATTCATCGATCTTTACGATAAAGGCATTTCTTCTGGAGTAGCACCAATATCAGTTATTTACATCTATACTGTGAGCCTGAAGCAGGGAGGTGAGTTCAATACACATCCGAGTTTGAGGATGACAGTGACAACCAAAGGCAGGCTGTTATTTAATGAAAAGGAGTCCCAACAAAAGGGCAACAAAAGGAGTCCCAACAAAAGGATTGGAGTATTCCTGCGCGTGACACATAAAGTCATCATGCTGATGCAGAAAGTAACCAGATTGGTACATTAAGCGGGTTTCTGGGATGAGAGGGTTGAATTATTGAGTACATCTAAAATGGTGAGGCCATTATTCATTGTGCTTGAAATGAATGAGTGTGACATTACTGAAATGGACAAGGTACAGAGGGGGCTTGACAAAGTATTTGTTGAGAATGTGGTTCCAACCTGGGCAGAGTGTCTCACTCCGGGACATTGATACAGAATAAGGGATATCGATTTCAAACTGAGATGTAAAGAAATGTCATCTTGTAGAAGGTAGTGAATTTCTGGAATTCCCGAACCCAGAGATTTGTGGAAGGTGCGTCACTGAATGTATTTATAGAGGGAGTGGTTTGGTTTCGGACATATAGGCGAGTTGAGAGATACGAGGAGGTAGCAGGAAAGTGGAGTTGAGCCAGCCAGGATTCTACAAGTACATTTTCAAAACAAGGCCTAACTATCGGAGTGACCTCGATCTGCTCCTGTGTAGCTGGTCGGAAGGGCTGAATGGAAGATCAGAACACAGGTCTGAGGGACACGAGTGGGCCATTCGGCCCTTTGACACTGCTCCACCAGTAAGGTATATCATGGTTCATCTCATTGTGCTCTCAGCTGCACTTTTATGTCCATGCACCATTATCCCTGATTCACCTGTCTATGGAAAATCAGACGAAGCCAGCCTCGATATAATATAAAGATTCAGCCATCACAAACTTCTGGGGAAGGGAATTCCCACTCGAATAAATGCCCACTTTGTGAATTCTCCTCACTCCGGTTCTGACTGTGGTTGGAGGGTGTGACTGTTAATTTTCTAGTACCGCTTCTCCACTGTTCGTAACAAATTTTGAATGTAACCAGGTTGGAGATATGGCGGATGGTAAAGGTCTCAGACTGGGTCAGGTTCAGTGATAGGAACAAGTCAGGCAGATTTCTTTAGGCAGTCACATCTAACTAATAGACATAACGGAGCAGCATGGTTGATCTGTGGTTAGCACTGCTGTCCCATATCACCAAGGTGCTGAGTTCAATTGTAACCTTCAAATCTCCCCGTATCTGTGTGTGTTTCCTCCCTGTGGTCCAGTTTCCTCCCACAGTCCAAAGTTGAGCAGGTTAGAGTTAATTGGCCGTGCCCAATTGCTAATTGTGCTCAGGGATGTGTAGATTAGGTGGTTTAGTCATGGAAAATGCAGGGTTACATGGTTAGGGTAGGTGGATAGGTGTGGGTGGGATGCCGTTCGGTGGGTCAGTGTGGACTCAATGGACAGAATGTCCTGCTTCCACACTATAGAGGTTCTATGACAATGACAAGTTTGGACTAGACAAACACCCAGTGGATATCTACCTGATCCATGATCCTCAAGGTCTTGCATATTTCAATAAGATCACCTCTCATTCCAAGAACAATCTATTAAAGCCTCCATAATATAAGCCCTTCATTTCTGGAATACGTGAAATGAAGCATCTCTGAACTGCTTCCAATGTAATTATGTCTTTTCTCAGGTAAGGAGACAAAATAATAACCTCACACCCTAGATGAGGTTATTTATTATTTTCTCAGTGTTGTGAGACTTTGGAAATCTCTTCCTGCAGAGCATTGGAGGCAGAGATATTGAATATTTTTGAGGCAAACACAGAAGGTTCGTAGATAACAATGGAGTCAAAGATTATTGAGCAGGAATGTGCAGTGTGGGAGAAATGCTGGCAGTAGTACAAAATGACACTGATCCAAAACACCCAGTAACATAATGCAAAACAAATGGTAAGGTAGATAAATAAAATAAATGCAAAAGTGATAGAATAGAGTTCCAAAGGACCATGGGGCTGCTCTGTCATGAGAGAGAGAGACCACTCGTGGTGGTTTAACCTGAGGGTCAGCACACCTAAGGTGTTGGGGTAAGGTTGAGAGAGCGTCCTCTTCATGGTAACCTCTGCCAGTGTGGGGGAATTGAACCTGTGCTGGTGTCCTCCCTCTGCATCACAAAACATCCAACCAAATGAGTGGGAGACTGTGTAACTGTTACAGACAGAAACAGCCACAGACAAAGGACAATAAAAACTTTCATAACAAGGGGAAAAGGTACAATTCAGATAACGGTCAAGATAACGGCTGAGGATAAAAATATCCTCGGCTAGAAATTGTGTTTTATAACGAGACAAGTGTTTAGAAGCTGTTTTTGGCTGAACACAATAAGGTGAGATAAGTGAAATAACCAGACACTAATTGTTATTGCTTACTGATAACCATAAAATAAGTGTAGATTTTGGTCGGTTTGTGTAACATGAGCTTATCATTTCATAAAAGTATACAACTGATGGAATATATTGTTTGGAGTGTCCGTCCCCATGGGAAATGCCCTCGAACAGGAGCTTGAAGAAAACCGGGTTAAAAGTGCCTGGGTTCGTCTGGTCGGTGACAGGAACCCAGGAGGTTGACTAACTGAAAGTTCCTGCAACATGGAGCTGAGAAAACCATCAAATCAGCTGCAATCTTATTATATGCTAGAGCACATTTGAAGAGTTGATTAGCCTCACGATGGATTTTAATTGTATGTGGTTTGAATAACATACATGTCTACTCCTTCCCTTTATATGTTACATACTGATGCATTGACATTTTCCTGAAAACGGAAATTACTTGGAACATTTTCTGGAACATCCCATAATGGGCATTCTCCAGAATATTCCATCACCACGTGAAGGTATTGGAAAGGCAAGAGAGAAAGAGAGAAAGAGGAAAGGCGCTGCGTGCAGCAGTAAGAGTGATGGAGCATGAGCCTTGTTCGAGTAGGTGCTATAACAGACATCCAGTGTTTATAGCGTGGGGGCAAAGTGGCGAGAGAGAGAGAGAAGGTGCTGCATGCAGCAGCGAGAGTGGTGGAGCATGAGCCTTGTTCGGGGGTAGATGCTAGAACAGATTTAAATGAGTGTGTGGGAGCAGAGAGAAGACGGTGACCCTTATCCTGGCAGAACGGGGAAGGTTATTGATGTCTGTCCTATATTGTTGGACATTTCTTCAGACGGCAGATCCTGCACTGAGCAGGGCGGTGAGCTCACACCACTGTGCAGGACAGCTCCAAACTGAGAAAGCTCAACCGTTTGCCAATTGGCCTTTTAAGGATGGTACCAGTGTCAGGGATCAGAGAATATCCATGGGGCATCCAAGCGATGGTGTTTACCTCCAGCCATGAAGGGAGGGAGAATTAGGCTGGTATTGAATGATAGGGATACCATGAGGTGGGTGGGTAGTTAATGAGATGAGTTCGATAAGACAGCACCAGGAAACTAACTCAGCCTCGTACAGATAATCCCTCAGTCACACTCAATGAAAATGGCACTGAGCTAAATTATTGTTAGTTTCTGCCCAATGAGTTGAAGAATCTGCTGACACCCCTCCCAGTTACAAAGCTGAATAACAAATGCTCACCCAAAACTCTCCATCATCCGAACTCACACCAATATCCCATTCACCCATCATTCCTGTGAATTCAGGCTCGCGTTGCTGGCTGCTGTCAAAATATCTTCATTTCAGCATTCTGAAACCTGTGATCTTCCATGAAATTGTCTTTCAATCTCCCTTTCCCTCTTTTCCTTAAAATTATTTTGTTTGTTGATATTTAAACCGATTCCCCGCCATCTCTCTCTGGCCGTGACGTTCACACTCACAACACCCGCTTGTCATGGTACAATGGGCATATGGGGCTTTAAATGGATGGGAGCTGCACATCCTGTCACTTCCACCATGGTCTGCAAGTTTCCCCTCACTATGGGCAGAAATCCTACACAGTGGTGCTCAGCAATGTACTGGAGTGGTGAAAACAGCATGCTTTGACGGTAACTGCTCCAGGTTTACAGATCCATTCACTGCACAGATTCCCATACTGTACAGATGCCTTGTCCACGTCTATAGAGCATGACACTGGTTTGGACTGCATATCACCCCATGCGGGACAGACCGTTTCGTCAGTGTTTCTTTATGAATGCATCGGTGTGTACTGTACTGCTCCACGTGTTGGACAGATATCTAGTGGACAGGACGATTCCATCCTGGACTGATTGCTGGGTTGTATTGAACCTGGTCTGTACAGTGCTCCATGTTGAGCAGATGTCTCATCTGTGCTTATACGGTCTGGGCTGGATCTGTGAGGTGGATTAACTCTGCGATATAATTCCTGATAGAATTATCACTCCTCCAGCATGGCGCATTCCGCTGTTAAATCCTGTATTTCTGCAACATGTTGTTCATTAAGTAATTAGCCAATTAAAACGTGAATATCTGTCCTTTTTGTTATGGAACTGAGCAGACACATCTCAAAATACATGATGAAGGTAGTCCTGACCGGAACATTTTCTTATTTTAAACATAAATGTGAGGTGCTGTGTTTCAGATGCAATTCGCTTGGTCAAAATATTCGACATTAAGCAAAACACAATGCATTCAACCACTGTCGACAAAACACAAAAAATCAGCGTAATAGATTGTTTAACTACTAAACAATAACTGTTCCAATATGGTAACATCCTATACACGCACACTTGTCAAACAACAGATTCAGGAAACAGATTGTCTCACATGCAGTTCTCCAATCCAGGAGGAAAGAACATCAAAAGACAATTCTGAGATAAATCTCAGAGAGAGTGTGTAGCAGCCAGGAAAGATTTCCACCCTTCCAACCCTGCTGAGACCCCAGCAATAACTGGTGAAATGTAAAACTAAGAATCCTGGTTCTGTGAGAGTTTGACTGTCACTCCACAGGACCAGGCCGTAGCTGCAAGGACCACAAGGAATGGACTGTATATACACCGTCTATGCCACTGTAGGAGCCTCTCAAAAATGCCTAACCTCACCTAAGCCATGACATGATGGTCAGATAAATGTCAAAGTTAAACATAAATAAATAAAACGAAAGGATGCAGCAGGCCTGGTTATCAGACACAGCCGGTCTTGGGAGCCCAGCAATTCCGACCCTGCCACAACATAGTAGGATCATCGAGCTAGTGAATAGAAAGCATTATCTCTCTGCCTCTCCTCTAACTTTACAATTGGAGATGTTACTATTCGCCCAATAGTCAGCGATGTCAACATTCCAACCAGACCAAGTATTGTTGTGACTTATAAGCATTGTAAGTGAAAGGAACTGTTTGTACATTGACTGTGATTGATGTCAGTCTCCATGGATACTAACTGCGTCTTTGGAGGATTTTCATCTTCTATTATTAATGGGCTTCGTTCAACCTGCAATTCCATAGTATCAGCGGCAGCGTCATCCTCAAGATGACTGGGATCAGCAGCTACAGGGAGAGGGAGAGGAAGAGAATCTTAGAACAAAAGACTGGAATGTTCCAACAATGGGCAGTAGTTTGTCCTTGGGTATATACTTGCTTTCTCAGGATTAGCGCATGTTTAGAGTTGAGGATATGAGCCATATTGATGATTATTCAGGCAGGTTACTATCCTATCCTCGCTATTGTTGGTGTTTCGGGTAAGCCTATTTCTAACCATTCTATTAGCGATGGTGAAGGTTATTGCTATTTCTGTTAATTGTATATAACAAATACCTAACCTGTTATCTTCAGTTTCATTCACAAATTCCACTTCATTTCTATCAATTTCCGAATCCTCACTCATAAACATCTAAGAAGGAACAAGACTGTTCAGATCTTGATTTTTCCTTTTGCCCCGAACTGTTTTATGTCTCTATATTCTCTCTGTTATCAACCCTGCCTACACCCACCACTGTAATATCCCCAGCTCTGCCTCAGTGCTGTTGCTGAATAAACAATCATCTGCCACCTTGTTAACTTCAGATTTTATGGCTCCAGTTCTTTACTGACAACTCTTCCAATTACAAATGTTTTGACCACAAGCTTGCACTTGTCTCTCCAGTTATTTCACAATAGGGACCTCATATCACAGTAATAATGTCACTGGCCGTGTTATGACTCTAAAGGCATTGTTTCAATTACTACCAGAATCAATGATTGAACTTAAATTCAAATGGCAACAATAGGAAAGAAACCTCATTTTAGAAACGGCAACCATAAACCATTAGGATTTCTTTTATTATTTCACTGATAGCCTTTGGTAAAGAAAACAAGTGTGACAATAAAAGGTTGGCTCCATATTTCCTTGACAAATGGTCTCGCAGTCAACGGCAATTAGTGATGGATGACAAATGCTGCCCTTGCCAGTGATGCGGACATCTCGTGAAACAACAGAATTAAGGGTGAAATAAACCAAGAAACTGTGGATGATGGAGATCTGAAATAAAATTCCCCAGCGTCTGAAAATATTGGAGAATCTCAGCAAGTATGGTAGCCTCTGTCAGGAGAAAAACAGATAAAGTTTCGAATCTAGTGACCCTATATCACAACTGAAAGCAACTGTGAAGTAATGTTATTTATATCAGGGATGGCCGGATGTGTGAGGGGGAGGGTAGTTGAGTGGATGTAGAAATGCCCAGCGAGAAAGAGAGAGAGAGAGAAATGAAAAGCAAACATAAGAGCTGCTGATAATCACCCAGAAGGGAAATAACATAGGAGCTTATTCTAAAATTTCCCCTTTTCCCATATTCCTGAATATCATGTCAATTTAGATGTGTCCCTGTTTAAATTGACATGATATTCCCTCTGTCTTTCTTCTCTGAGTGTGATGATCAACTCCATCGGCAATACTGGTGCCGCCCTTATAGTTACTGAGATGAAAAGAAACGGAATGTCACATTGTCAACTGATTTTTTTGAAGAAGGGAACTGTAACTGTCGGACTGTGCAGAGATGTAACTGTTTTTTTTTTGCTAAGAACAGAAACATTTTCAACACTGAATTGGTGCACCGTTTGTGCGAATTTTTGACTTGCTACTCTCATTACAGATAAAGGGATGTTCTGTGGACGCTTTTCATGGGTTTGTCTTATCAGCTACTGCGTCCATTCAGAGAGACCCAAGGGAATGGTGACACCACTCGGGAGAGATATGAGCACTGCATTTACAGAGTGTTTTGGGTCCATGGTAAACAAATGGAGTCGAGGTTACACAGAAGAGAAGCTCCGTACACAAGGAGGGGCAGGGCACTGCATGGTCCTACCAGGAATTTCCAAGAACATGTGTCTAAGTTGGACCCATTCCAAGTGTAAAATGTGAAACCAGCGTCTTTTAAAAAATGAGGTGGCGACTGCACTGTGTCGCCTCCTTCAAACTCACACCAGGACTTTGCTGACACTCATCATGAAGTGAACTGGAGTGTTTCTGGACATTTCCAGGCAAGAGTGGATGACATATCCATCACAATGAAGTGGATTGGATTGAGTCTGGAACTTTCCAGGCACGAGTGGATAACATAACTGGAGTGCAGTCCTCCGATATATCACTAGCTGATAGAAGCCACCTGCCTGCTGAGAGGAATACATTGATTCTGTCTCAACAGAAAAAGGTGCAGAAACTAACTTCCAGAAATAGTAGGGAACAGGGTCCCTGGTGAAAACGAAGGGCTGCACGAAATTAGAATTAATGAAGAGTATGTTTTAGAAAACCTAATCGAATTGAATATTGGTATTTTGCTGGAACTGATTAGCTACATCCCCGAGTATTGAAGAGGTGGGAACAGAGCCATTGAAAGAACTACTGACTATTCATCAAAACTGATTAGATTATGGAAAGGATCCTGCGGACTGGAAAACAGCTATTGTAAACCTAAACATTTAAAACAAGACGGAGAGGGCAAACAGATAACTAAATAGCTTGATGTCAGCTGTGAGAAAAATATTGCAACCTTTTATAAGGAATGTGACAACTAGACATTTGGAAAATAATGATATGATTTGGTAGAGTCAGCCATGATTCAGGAAAGGGAAATGATCTTTGATAAACTTGCTGCAGTTTGTGGAGATTGTCCGTTGTGACATCGAAAATTGACAACCAGTGCGGGTAGAGGATTTGAATTTTCAGAAAACATTTGACACGGTTAAATAGTGATGAGTGGGGAATGTTAGAGTCCATGGGTAGGTAGGGGTGGAACACACAGAATGGATCAAAAATTGGATAATGGTCAAAATGAAGAGAGTAGTGTTTTTCTCTGGGTGGAAGGCTTGTGGGGTTTCAGAAGCATCAGTGCTTGGGCAATAGCTGTCCGCAGGGCATAACATGATTCAGGTGGGAACAACAAATAAAATGATTCTCATTTACGTTTATTAAATGGTGAGAGGCTGGGAAGTTCTGTTGTTGACATGGACCTGGATGTCCTTGGTTATAAGTCACTAACAGAATTCAGATGGGACAGTAAGTAATTATAACTGGAAATGATATCTGGTCTTTCATGCAAAATACTTGAAGTACCACAGTAAATATACCTTACTTAATGGTAGTGTTTTGTTGAAAGAGCATTTGGGGTATTATGTGCATACTGAGTCTACTTCATAAATAATGATCCTGGCATGATGGAATCTTCAGGAGAGAGAGCGGTAACGAATTAGTTAACCTGTTGCCCTGTGAGAGAATACGAACGTGAAACTTGACTGTTATGGACAGACACTCATTTTGTCCCAAGCAGCCAATGATAAGGTGAGAAATTTCGTACTTTCCTTAGGATGCTTGATTCCCAATAGTTTACGTGCCAATGTATTGACCTCATTTCGATTAACAGAGAGGTACAGGCTCCGAATGAACTCTGAACACTGTAATGCGCAGTTACCCGTGTGACACTCCACTCAACGTTACATTGTCCATAATCCTGTCAGCAGCCACAATACCTTCATTCTGAAACAGTTAGCCATTCCCCACCAGTTTCTGAATTCCAGAGAGAACATAGGTCTGCTCTCTCAGCGACGGAAGATGCCTTTGCGACTGGTTAAAAAAAAAGCTTCATTCCCACTGCCAGAAAAGAATGCTAACATAACCCTGATGTACTACGAATAATGAAGCCACGAGGAATACCATGGAACAGTCCATCTGTGCAGTTCCTGATCCATTTGTTTATTATGCTGAAGCATCTCTGACACTTTCCTGTTCCTCTGTTAGTGTCTTGAGAAGCTGAATGGCCTCTTCCTGTTCCTTTGCAAGCGACTCTAGGTGTGAAATGGTCACTTGCTGATCCCGTATAAAAGATGTGTGGGAGTGAGCAGACTCCTTGTCTTCCTGTGTAAAGGCAGAAGGGATTGAATGGGCTATCCCTCTTCTTGTCCAGTAGTTTTGATGGGCAGAATGACTTTCCCATATTCCTGTGAAGCCAGATTGAGGTACTGAGTGAACTCCTCTGTTTACTGTGGAAATGAGCAGCGCTGTTTCATGAAAGTTACCTACAGTTTAACAGCACAGGTTTGAACGTTGTCTAAGTCTTGTTGCACATGGACACAGACTGCATCAGGATGACAAGGATAATGAAGCTTTCTGAGTATTGTGTAACGTACAGTAAGCATCCCCACTTCTGATCGATGTGGGCTCAATGGGATGAATGGCCTGCTTCCTCACATCAGGGAATCCCTGCTGACAAACTGGGGATGCCTGGGCTGAGGTAGCTAACCTGAGGATCTCCTGCAGAGTTGTCCCACGGCTGAAATGATTGATGTCCACCGATGATAAACATGTTCCATTGTGCTGTGGATGATTCCAAACACTGGAGAGTTTGCAATGGATTCTGATGAAGTGCAATTTTGCTCAGGCTCCTTGATAATAAAAACTGCCTTGATATCAGGGCCAGTCGCTCTTTGCTAAGTCCGTGTACTCACTTCTATTGCTCATATCAATAGGGCATCGTGTAGGAGCAGGTAGTGATTTCTTCAAACATGGGATAGTAAATGTCAGGACTTCTCTATTCCAGAATGTCAGGGGAGCTATAGCAATAAGTGGCCTCCAACTGCATCTGTCAAGCAAGTTGGTGGGTCTGAATGGAACATCAGAACAGGAGCAGGGTTAGATCGTTAGACACTATGAACCTTCTCCACGAGGCACCAATTTGTGGCTGATCAGGTTGTTGTCTCAGCCCCACTTTCCTGCCTGTATCCCATCATCTGTGACTCACTTCTCTGTCAAATATTTAATGAACTCAGCTTTGGATAAATGTGAACAAAGAAACACCACATACCTCTGGAGAAGAGAATTCCAACTCAAATGGTCCTTTTAGAATTTCTCCTCATCTCCCTTACAGTGTCATGCAGCACGGAGACCTGCCCACATAACTCAGACATCCCAATCTGATCTAGTCCTACTGGCCAGCATTAGGCCTATATTCCTCTAAATCCTACCTATTAATTTGCATATCCAGATGCCTTTTAAATGTTGTAACTGTACCAGTCTCCACCACTTTCTCTGAGAGCTCATTCCATACACACTACACAACCTGCGTGAAAACATTGACCCTTTACTATATTTCTCCTCTCACCTAAAGCCTTTGTCCTATAGCTTTGAAGTCCCCTAACGTGGGAAAATATACCTTGGCTATTCAGATTATCCATCTTCCTCATGATTTTATAAACCTCTATAATGTCACGCCTCAGCCTTCGATGCTACAGAGTAAACAAGCCCCAGTCTGTCCAGCCTCTCCCTGTAGCCTAATCCCTCCATGTCCAGCAATATCCTTGTACATCTTTTCTGCACCCTATCAAGTTTAACAACATCCTTCCTGTAGGAGAGCGAACTGAATTAAATACAGTCTTCTAAATCTGGCCTCAGCAACATCCTGTCCAGTCGCAACATTATCTCCCAACTCGCATACTCAATGCACTGATTAATAAAAGCAAGCATACGAAACCCCACCTTCACCAACCTGTCTACCTGCGACTTCACTTTCAAGGATCTATGATCGTGGGCCCTTTTGTTCAATAACGCTCCCCATGACCTCACCATTAATTATATATGTCTTGCCCTATTTTACCTTACCAAATGCAATACTTCACATTTATCTAAATTTAACTCCATCTATCACTCCTTGGCCCATTGGCCCATCTGACCAAAGTGTCCCTGTACTCTGAAGTAAAACTTGCTGGCCATTGCACCTCCAAATTTAATGTCATGTGTAAACATAATGAACAGGCAAATATTCACATTCAACTCATTTATATAAATAATGAAAAGCAGTGGATTCAATACGGCTCTTTGTGGCACATCACTGGTCATAGACCTTCAGTCTGAAAAACAGTCCTTTGCAACCTCTGTCTCCTACCTTCACTCTAATTTTGTCGTCAATTGGCTAGCTTATCTTGGATCTATTTATGATCTAACCGTACTAACTTGTCTGCCATGTGGGCTCCTGTCGACTGCCTTGCTGAATCTATATGGACAGCATCTATCACAATGCCATCATCAATCTTCTTTGTCACCTCTTCACAAAGTGCAATCAACTTTGTTAGAAATGATTCGCCATGCACAAAGGCATGTTGACTATCCTTCATCAGTTGTTGCATTTGCAAATACACGTAAATCCTGCCCCTCTCAATGCTCTCCAACAATATGGCCACCAATTACGTCAGGCTCCCTGATCTATAGTTCAGGTCACTATTCCATTTCCTCGTCCTACGCTTCCGCTGCTCAGTGCAAATGTTAATGTAACCGGGTTGGTGATATGATCAATAATATAGGTCTCAGACTGTATGAGGATTAGGAACGAGTTAGGCAGGATTCTTTAATCTGCGAAAATTAACAAGTTTATGACCGAAACAAAGTTACTCAAGCTAGGATGGAAAGATGAATGACAAATAGTTTGACTATTGCAAATCTGTACATCGATGTTTCCCTCTCTAACAATACTGACACATGCACACGTTTGATGACAAACTGAAAAATATAATCTCTGCAGAACGTTAACTTGAAAGAACTGTCCCAAATATTAATTGAACTCATGATGAAAGGAAGCATGAGTGATAGCTCCAAACATTATTCAGCTTATGAAGCTACTCTGCTCTTACAAGCTACTGGTAACGGGATAACTTCCTGGAACAAGTGGATTAAGTTGGATTGCCTTTACTTCAGGCAGTGGTGCGATTCCAATCAATCCTCGACAGGAATCCTCCATGCGTGATAAAGACGACTGAGGAGTTTTCAGCTCACACACATTGCTGGGAAGAGGAACAGAGAGAGAGAGAGAGGGAGCAAGAGGCTGTTACTTCTCAGGAAGGATGCATTTCCTCCCTCTCTGAGTTGAATAACACAATAACTTTTTCCGAACGCAAACTGGACCAAATGAAGTCTGTTTGAACAGTGTCTGAACTGTACGACTCCATCACATTCCCTGCTCCATGTAGGTACATCACTGCTGCTGTTGGACACCCAGCCATTTCTTTTGGAACAAATAATGCCACGAGGCCTCAAAGACCTCCGCTTCTTCCTTTCCCGCTGGACCAACCAGTACCCTTCTACTGACACCCTCCCTCGACTGACTGAACTGGTCCTCACTCCGAACAACTTGTCTTTCCAATCCTCCCACTTCCTCCAAACCAAAGGAGTAGCCATGGGTCCCGCATGGGCCCCAGCTCTGCCTGCCTCTTCATCGGATATTTGGAAGAGTCCAGATACACTGGCACCATCCCCCACCTTTTCCTCCGCTACATCGATGACTGTATCTGCGCTACCTCGTGCTCCCACGAGGAGGTTGAACAGTTCGTTCACTTCACTAACACCTTCCACCCCAACCTCAAATTAATCTGGACCGTCGCAGACTCCTCCCTCCCCTTCTTAGACCTCTCCATTTCTATCTCGGATGACCGACTCAACGCAGACGTTTACGATAAACTGACCGATTCCCACAGCTACCCAGATTACCCCTCCTCCCACCTGCCCCCTGTAAAAACGCCATCCCGTATTCCCAATTCCTTCGCCTCCGCCGCATCTGCTCCCAGGAGGACCAATTCTAATACCAAACAACCCAGATGGCCTCCTTCTTCAAAGACCGCAATTTCCCCTCAGACGTGGTTGACGATGCTCTCCACCACATCTCCCCCACTTCCCGCTCCTCCGCCCTTGAACGCAGTCCCTCCAATCGCCACCAGGACAGAGTCCCACTGGTCCTCACCTACCACCCCAACAACCACAAGATACATTGTGTCATCCTTCGTCATTTCCGCAACCTCCAAACAGACCCCACCACCAAGGATATATTTCCCTCCCCTCCTCTATCAGTTTTCCGGAAAGATCACTCCCTCTGCGATTCCCTCGTCAGGTCCACACCCCCCACCAACCCAACCTCCACTCCCGGCACCTTCCCCTGCAACCGCAAGAAATGCAAAACTTGCGCTCACACCTCTCCCCTCACTTCCCTCCAAGGCCCCAAGGTAATCTCTCATATCCATCACAAATTCACCTGCACCTGCACACACATCATTTACTGCATCCGCTGCACCTGATGTGGCCTCCTCTACATTGGGGAGACAGGTCGCCGACTTGTGGAACGTTTCAGAGAACATCTCTGGGATACCCGCACCAACCAACCCAACCGCCCCGTGGCTCCCCCTCCCACACCTTTTCTCAGTCCCAACCCTCGGACTCAGCACCGCCTTCTTGACCTGCAATATTCTTCCCGACCTGTCCGCCCCCACCCCCTCTCCGGCCTATCAGCCTCACCTTAACTTCCTTTCACCTATCGCATTCCCAACGCCCCTCCCCTAAGTCCCTCCTCCCTACCTTTTATCTTAGCCTGCTTGGCACACCCTCCTCATTCCTGAAGAAGGGCTTATGCCCGAAACGTCGATTCTCCTGCTCCTTGGATTTTGTCTGACATGCTGCGCTTTTCCAGCAAAATATATTTTCCCTGTCGTAAGGGAGTTCAGAACTAGACGGCATATGTTTAGGGTGAGAAGAGAAATATATAAAAGAGACCTAACAGGCAACTTTTTCATTCAGAGAGTGGTACGTGTATGGAATGATTCATGAGAGCAAGTGGTGGAAGCTGGTACAACTGCAACATTTGAAAGGCATCTGCATGGGTATATGAGTAGGAGGGCTTTGGAGCGATATGGCATGTGGGACTAGTTTGGGATGGGATATGTGGTCAGTATGAAGTTAGACCCAAATGTCTGTTTCCATGCTGTACATCTCTCGGACTCTAGGACTCTATGGCCCAGTCTTCACTGTTCCTGGGGATGAGAATACCACAGACAGTACAACTTTAAGGAGATAGGAACATCCTTAACTCAATACTAAATGGAGAAACATTTAAATGTAAAAGTGTATGAACCTCACAGCAAGTCAGCTTGCATTTTTTTTAAAATTAGGGCAAAACCAATAGGAAAGACATAGACCATTCAGCCCCTCAAACCTATCCCACATTCCCATTGGCCACGTTCTGTAAAGTATTTATCAAACGCAGCCTACACTGCTCTCTTGGTTGGCCATTTCAGATAGCGTAAACCATAGAGCGTATGAAATTGGTGCAGAACTAGACTGTTTGGTTCAACAAGTCTGATCTGCTGTTCAATAAGGGCTGACATGTTCCTCAACAAATTTATCCCGCCTTCTCACTGTTATTGTAATCCACTTATCAATCAGAATATATCTGTCTCTGTCTTTAAGACAGAACTGTGTCTGTGCTCTTTGTCTGTATGCATTTGTGTGTTTCAGCTTATTGGCATTAGGCAGAGGGTGGTGGAGGAAAGTTGACTTTTGGACTGGAGGCCTGTGACCAGTGACATGCCAAAGGGATCGCTGCCGGATCCACTTTTGGTTGTCATTTACATCAATTATTTAGATGAGGATAATACAAAGTATGGTGAGCAAATTTACAGATGACAACAAGATTAGTTATATAGTGGAAGGTGAAGAAGATTACATAAGATTACAACGAGATCATGTTTTATTGGTCAATGAAACATAGAAATGTACAGCACAGAAACGGACGCTCTGGTCAAACTCATTCGTGCCAACCAGATATCGTAAGTTAACTTAGTTTCATTTTCCAGCATTTGTACCATATCCCTCTTAACCCTTCCAATTCATGTCCCCTTCCAGATGCGTTTTAAATGATGCAATTGTACCATCCTCCACGACTTCGTTTGGCAGCTCGTTGCATACATACACCACCTTCTGTATGAAAATGGTCCCCGTAGGTCCCTTTTATATCTTGTCCATCTCATCTTAAATCTATGTCCCCTAGTTTTGGACTTCCCTACACTGGGGAAAAGACCCTGAATATTCACCTTATCCATCGTCTTCATGATTTTATGAACCTCTAGAATGTGCAAGTTTGACTCCAATCAACACGAATGGCTGTGTTTTCAGTAAACCTGGGCCTAAATTTTGAAATTCAATACTGACCCCTCTTCCTTCTTCATCACATCACAATTCTAAATTCATTTTAACAACTTGTTCAGCCACATTATGAAACACCTCTGTGGGATTTGAATCTAAACTTATGGGCTCAGAGGTAGACATACTACCACCATTTGGCAACAATCCCTGAAGCAGCAACATTATTCTTCTGTGTGTTTGTTCATCATGCAGTTTTGAAATACTGTGACATACTTCTGTGACAGGCAGGTCTTGAATCCAGACATTCTGGTCCAGAGCGAGAGACACTACAACGCAAGTTCATGTATTGGAATCTAACCTAGAGCTCTGGCTCAGAGGCATGGGCGTTATTCACAATACAAGACTTAAACCATGCCCAGATTTTGGGTCACATTTTAAATGTCAGCTTTCAGCTCGGTGTGGATTCATTAAAATTGGGTTCACTTTTACTGACTTACACAGTTAAATGAATTACATTGTTAAACAGGTGAAACGTACTCACTTCAACTCTAGAATGTTGAGTTTATGTGTGCTGCCTTCGAGATAAACTATGAAGATCTTTAATTGCTTGGCTATGGTTTCCACCTTAAGTGGCTATTATCTGACATCTGCAATATGAGGGAAAAGCATCCTGCAGACACACTCTGCACTATAAAGGATTTGGAATAGATATTTATTACTGAACACCAGAAACGAAGAAAGAGCATACTTTCTGGATCAAAAACACCAAATACTCTTTCCTGCTTCTAACGTGCGGCTGCTCTCTACTTAAAACCACGAAGGAATCCAAGGCAGCTGATTACTGTCCAGCCTTTCTTCCCCAGTACTATCAGTCACTGGACTGAGGAGTGGCAGATGGAGTTTAATTTCAATAAAAACAATGTATCACAATTTGAGAAAACAAACAAGGAGAGGACACCTACAATTAAATGTCGGGCCATTAGTAGTATTGTGGAACAGAGATATCTAGGGTTCTGGTTTTTTTTTTGAAGTTTGCACCATGTGTAGGCACGGTGGTTATGAAGGCATTTGGTTTGCTAGCCTTCATTGCTCAGACCTTTGAGTACAGGAGCTGGAACTTTATCTTCAGGTTGAGCTGGACATTCGTGAGGTCTCTCCTGACGTACTGTGCAATTATGGTCACCCAGTTACATTGAGGATATTATTAAACTGGAGAGGGTTCAGAAAGGATTTGTCAGTCTGTTGTTGGGAATGGAGTGTTTAAGGACAGGCTCGATGGACTGGGACCTTTGCCACTGCAGCGTAGAAAGTTGAGGCATTATCAAACTTATAGAGGTTTATAAAACATTTAGGGGTATAGATAATGTTGAATGGAAGGTGCCTTTTCTTACGGTGGCGGATTTCAAGACTAGGGGGTAATTTTAAGATGACAGGAGGAAGGTTTACAGAAGACAAAGTGTCATAGAGCTACCCAGCTCTACCCAACCTGTCCATGCCAAACAGATGACCTACATTATTGTAGTTCCATTTGCCAGCATTTGGCCTATATCCCCCTAAACATTTCCTATTCACGTGCCCGTCCAGATGCCTTTTAAATGTTGTAATTGTCCCAGCCTGTACAACTTCCTCTGGCAGCTCGTTACATATAAAGCACCCTCTCTTTGAAAGCTTTGCCCCTTTCATCCCTTTTAAGTCTTGCCCCTCTGAACTTCAACCTACGTCCTCTCGCTTTAGAACATACTACCCTGGAGAAAAGACCTTGGCTATTGACACTACCCATTCCACTTGTGAGTATATAAACCTCTATGATCACAATTCAACCGCTGATGCTTCAGGGAAAATAATCCCGGCATATTAAGCCTCTCCATAAATCTCAAAACATCCAAGCCTGGCAATATCTTTGTAAATCTTTTCTGAATTCTTTCACGTTTCACACATCTTTCCTCGAATAACGGGACCATAATTGCACGAAGTATTCAATCGTGACCTAACCAATGTCCTGTACAGCTGCAACATGACCTTCCAACTCCTACATTCAATGCACCGTCCAACAACAACAAGCATATCAAACACCTCAAAGTTTGTGAGAAGACTTGTAGCTCGGATGCTCGTTGTTGTGGTTCTGTTCGCCGAGCTGGGAATTTGTGTTGCAGACGTTTCGTCCCCTGTCTAGGTGACATCCTCAGTGCTCGGGAGCCTCCTGTGAAGCGCTTCTGTGATCTTTCCTCCGGCATTTATAGTGGTTTGAATCTGCCGCTTCAGGTTGTCATATCCAGCTGTCCATTGCAGTGGCCGGTATATTGGGTCCAGGTCGATGTGCCTGTTAATTGAGTCTATTGATGAGTTCCATGCCTCTAGGAATTCCCTGGCTGTTCCCTGTTTGGCTTGTCCTATAACAGCAGTGTTGTCCCAATCGAACTCATGTTACTTGTCATCTGCGTGTGTGGCTACTAAGGATAGCTGGTCGTGTCGTTTCGTGGCTAGTTGGTGTTATTGGATGCGAATCGATAGATGTATTCCTGTTTGTCCTATGTAGTGTTTTGTGCAGTCCTTGCATGGTATTTTGTACACTAAAACATTTTGTAGGGAGACTTTAATTTTCCCAACATTAACTGGGACATACTTAGAGTCAGAGTTCTGGATGGAGTACAATTTGTACGAAGCATCGAGGAGAGTTGTCTTGAGCAGTATGTCAGTAGTCCGACGAGGGAAGCGGCCATATTGGACCTGGTACTGGGAACGAGCCAGGACAAGTGGTAGAAGCTGCGGTGGGGGATTTCTTTTGGAACAGTGACCACAATTCCGTAAGTTTCAGAATACTTTAGATAAAGGAGTGAGTGGTCCTCAGGGAAGAGTACTAAACTGGGCCAAAGCCAATTATATCAAAATTAGGCAGGAGCTGGGAAATGTGCATTGGGGACAGCTATTTGAAGGGAAGTCCACATTTGAGATGTGGGAGGCTTTCAAAGATAGGCTAAAGATAGTGCAGGATGGGCATGTCCAGTTGAAGGCAAAGGATAGGAAGGGCAAGATTCGTGAACCGTGCATGTCAGCAGAAATTGCATGACTAGCCAAGAGGAAAAGGGAAGGGTACATAAGATCTAGGCAGCTGAGTACAGAACGGGTCCTGGAGGAATATCGGAAAAGTAGGACAAGTCTTAAACAAGGAATCAAACGGGCGAAAAGGGGTAATTAAATAGCTTTAGCAAGCAGAATTAAGGAAAATCCCAAAGCACTTTGTTCTTATATAAGAAACAAGTGGGTAACTACCGAAAGAATTGGTCCACTAAAAGACAATGAAGGAAGGCTGCGTGCCGAACCTGAGAGTGTTGACTGAGGAGAGGAACTTGATGAATCTTGAGAATAGAGATAGACGTTTGATTAGTCTGGATCACGTTGGCATAAGTTGGGAAGATGTGTTGGGTGTGCTAGAGGCCATTAAGGTGGACAAATCCCCAGGGCTGGATGGGATCTGTCTCAAGTTGTTGAGGGAGACGAGAGAGGAAATAACTGGGGCGCAGAAAGATATCTTTGTGGCATCCTTTAATACATGCGTGGTGCCAGAGGACGAGAGGGTAGCTTAAGTTGTCCCCCTGTATAAGAAGGGTAGTAGGGATATTCTGGGTAACAACAGACCAGTGAGCCTGACGTCAGTGGTGCGGAATGTGCTGGAGAAAGTACTAAGAGATAGGATCTATTCATATTTCGAAAAGAATGAGCTTATCAGTGATAGGCAACATGCTTTTGTGCAGGCGAGATTGTGCCTTATCAACTTAATAGAGATCTTCGAGTAATAACCAAGTTGTTAGATGAAGGAAGCGCTGTTGATGTCATATACATGGACTTTAGTAAGGCGTTTGATAAAGTTCCCCATTGTAGACTAATGGAGAAAGTGAAGTCACATGGTATGCAGCTTGGTGGCTAAAGAACTGGTTGAGCAACAGGGCACAGAGAGTAGTAGTTGAAGGGAATTTCTCGAAATGGAGAAAGGTGAACAGCGGTGTTCCACATGAGGTCAGTGCTGGGACCATGTTGTTTGTAATATACATAAATGATCTAGAAGAAGGACACCGTTGGTATGATCATCAAGTTTGCAGATGACACAAAGATTGGTCGAGTAGCAAAAAACATAAAGGACTGTCAGAGAGTACAGGAGGATATAGATTGACTGGAGAGTTTGGCAGAAACGTTGCAGATAAAGTTCATTCCAGGTAAAAGTGAGGTGATGCATTTTGGCAAGTCTAATTCTACAGCGAATTATACAATGAATGGAAGAGCCTTGGGAAAAGTTGATGGGTAGAGAGATCTGGGAAAGCAGGTCCATTGTACCCTGAAGATTGCTGCACAGGTGGATAGAGTGTTCAAGAAAGCATATAGTATGTTTGCCTTCATTGGACCGGATATTGAGTATAAGAGCTGGTAAGTCATGTTAAAATTGTACAAGACATTGGTTCGGCCGCATTTAGAATATTGTGTACAGTTCTGGTCACCACAATACCAAAAGGATGTGGACGCTTTGGAGAGGGTGCAGAGAAGGTTTACGAGGATGTTGCCCTGTATGGGAGGTGCTAGCTATGAAGAGAGGTTGAGTAGGTTAGGTTTATGTTCACTAGAAAAAAAGAGAGTGAGGGGGGACCTGATTGAGGTTTACAAAATCGGGAACGGCATAGACAGGCTGGATAGAGACAAGCTTTTTTCCCAGGGTGAAGGATTCAATCAACAGAGGTCATGCTTTCAAGATGAGAGGTGGAAAGTTTAAGTGGGATACACGCGGCAAGTACTTCACACAGAGGGCGTTTGGAACGCATTGCCAGCAGAGGTGGTAGTGGCAGGCACGGAAGATTAAGTTAAGATGCGTCTGGACAGATGCATGAGTAGGTGGGGAGCAGAGGGATACAAATGTTAGGAATTGACCGACAGGTTTGGACAGTACATTTGGATCGGCTCAGGCTTGAAGGGCAGAAGGGACTGTTCTTGGGCTGTAAATTGTCTTTGTTCTTATTCTTTGTTCATTGTATGTGTGCGTGTGTGGGGAGTGTGGGTATCTGTGTGTGTGTGTTGGGGGGAGGGTGGATGTCTTCGTGGGTGGGAAGTGTGGCTATCTGTGTCTTTGTGAGTGTGTCGGTATGTGTGTTTGTCTGTCTGTCTGTGTGCTTCTGTGTCTATCTGTCTGTGTGTTTCTGCGTCTGTGTGTGTGTTTCTGCGTCTGTGTGTGTGCATGTGTGTGTCTGTGTTGAAAGAGTGTGGTGCTGAAAAACTGCAACCATTCAGGCTGAATCCAAGGAGCAGTAGAGTCAAAATATAGAGCATAATCCCTTCATTAGGAAAGAGGCTTGTGGGCCAAGGGGACTGAGGGATAAATGTGAGGGGGTGGTGCTGGGGGCAAGGTAGCTTGGAATGTGATTGTTAAATGAAGGTGAAGGTGATAGGTCAGAGCAGAGGGTGGAGTGGATAGGTGGGAAGGAAGATGGACATGTAGTACAGGTCAAGAAGGAGGTGCCGAGTTGGAGGGTTGGATCTGGAATGAGGTGGGGGGAGGGGAAATGATGAAACTGATGAAATCTGGCTGTGTGTGTTGTGTGTGTGCGCGCGTGCGTGAATGTGTGTCGGTCGGCGTGTGTACGTCTCTGTATGCCTGTTTGTGCGTATCTGTCTCTCGCTGCATCTGGATGTGTGTGCGTGTGTCTGTGTGGGAGTGGGGTTTCTGTCAGTATGTGTGTTTGTGTCTGTGTGCTGCTGTATGTGTGTCTGCGTGTGTCTGTTTCTGTGAGTGTGTATGCATCTGTATATGTATCTGTGTTTGACTGCGTGTGTGTGTCTACATCTGTGTGTGCCTGCTCCTGTGAGTGTGTGTCTGTGTCTGACACTGTGTATGTGTGTGTGCGTGTCAGTGTATGTGTCTGTATGTGTCTGTGTGTGTGTGTGTGCGTGTCAGTGTATGTGTCTGTATGTGTCTGTGTGTGTGTGTTTGTATGTCTCTGTGTGTGTGGGTCTGCGTGTGTGTGTCTGTGTGTCTGTATGTGCGTGTGTCAGTGTCTGTGTATGTGTATGCGTGTGTCTGTGTCTGTGTGTGTTGATGGTGCTGTGAGCTGATGCCCTCCCTCTGTCCCTCCCAAACTGGATCCCTGATGATTTTTACCCTCCACTCCCACTTGTACAGTGGTGTGGGGAGGCCAGCAGAGACTGGCAGCAACAGAAAGCTCAGCAGTTCTGACAGCATCTGTGGACAGAAATGAAAGGACCCTTCCTCAGATCTCATGTCGGGGCTTGAAGCACTTTAAGCACCACAGAGACTGCAGACTCGCCTCACACTGATACACACAGATAAGCACACACTAATACCGAGACATAGAGACACTCACTAATGCACAGAAACTAATATAGACATGGAGTGTCTGTCAGTATTTCTCTTGCTCCACGGTGAACTTGTCAATATTTCAATTATTCTGTCTGGTGTGTGTCAATATTTAAGTCTGTACTTAGGGAGTGTGTTAATATTGTACTTGCTCACAATAGTGAGTGAGTCAGTACTTCTGTGTGGAGTGTGACTGTATGACAATTTCAATGTTCGCAAATACCAAACCTGGAAGAATTATAAAGTGTGTGCGGACAGTGTAGAACTCTAACAGTACAGTGACACATTGGTGTAGTTTTCAGGTTTATGGCAGATCAGAATCAATTTAGAGCAGTGTGAGGTGATGCACCTTGGTAGGAATAACTCGGAAAGTCAATATAAAAAATTCTGAACCATTATAAAGGGGTGTAGGAGCAGAGGGTGAATATGTGCACATCTTACTGAAGATGTCAGGACAAGTAAGGAGAGCAGTAAATATCACAGATTAGTTTCAGTATCTGAGCTGTTTCCAGGAGGAGGTGTAGGAGGGAGCCTCAGTGCTTCCTTCCTGGGAAGTGGTGGTGGCGGTGTGTTTTGAGCCCACCCTCCTGTCCACTGAGACCGTGGGGATTCCATTTGCACCAGCTCGACACGAAAGGGAGATGGCATCAGGACCACGGCTTCTAAGTTGTGCCGGGGAGAAACGGAACTGCCAGTGGGTTTAAAGTGAGAATTGTCCTTCACTGAACATTGCTCTTTACTGTTCGGTGGGACGTGGATGTTTCACACGAGTGTGGTGTCCCCACAGAGGCGTCCCAGGCCTCTCTCCGGCTCATACCAGGGTCCTCCCCACATGGGGGGGGGGGGGGGTAAGGAACGGATATCGGGAACTCCACCACCCAGCTTGGCCCTTTCTGTCCTAGTCCAGGCTGTTTCTCCTGGAATGGGAGCAAGGGAGGGAGGGAGGTAGGGAGTGGGTGGCCTTGCTGTTAGTCTGGTGCAGGTTGGGTGGTGTCCAAAGTGGAGTCGGTCGACAGTGTTGTATCCATGCAGTGTTATTTGTGTGGGAGGTAAAGTGGAGCGAGAGAGAGAGAAAGAGATAGAGAGAGAGACTGCATGCAGTAGTGAGAGTGGTGGAGCATGAGCCTTGTTCGGGGGTAGGCGCTATAACAGATATACAGTGGATTTGCGGGAGCAGAGAGAATATGGTGAGCCTTATCCTGATTGTTGTGGTTCTGTTGGCCGAACTGGGAATTTGTGTTGCTCCTGATAGAGCGGGGAAGGTTACTGATGCTTGTTCTTTATTGCTGGACATTTCTTCAGATTGCAGATACTGCACTGAGCTCAGACCATGCTCGCACCAATATCCTGTTCACCCATCATTCCTGGGAACATTGGCTCATGGTGCAAGATACGGTAGAAATTTCTTCATTTCAGCATTCTGGAACCATGCACACATCCTTCCATGACACTGTCTCTCAATCTCGCTCGCTTTGTCTATTCCCAAACCCCTCCCATTTGTTGATACTTTAACTGATTTCCCCGCCATCTCTGCTGGCAGTGATGCTCACACCCACAGCACCCCCTTGTCATGGCACAAAGGAGATATGGAGCTGTAATTGGATTGGAGCTGCATATCCTGTCACTTCCAGCATGGGCTGCAAGTTTCCCCTCACTGGGCAGTGATCTCACACAGTGTTACTGAGCAATGTACTAGGGTGATGGACACAATTCCACACCTTGGTCACATAGCTCATCTGGGTTTATAGATCATTGCACTGCTATAATGTGCACAGTGTTCCCCTCTGGACTGATTGCAGGGTGGTGTTCAGCAGTACACTAGCCTGGTCTGCGCAGTGTTCCATGCTGAACTGATATCTCCTCTGGGTTTATTGTGTCTGGTCTGGTTCTGTGATGTAGATTGAGAATGTGATATAACTGATCATTTCAGTTGATATGGCATTGCCTTTATTTTTGTTCGCAATCATGTGATTGGACCCTCCAAATTCTGACTCCGCCAGCCAGTCCCATTCTTCAGTCTAACTCCATAGTTCAGCAACGTGTTGTCCCGTGAGTAATTGTCCAGTTTCAATGTGAATAACTATTCTGTCTATTTCCCTGGCCTTGGCCTAGCTCATCCTGGACCATCGGAATTCACTGCAATAAACCTCAGTAAGGTCACTCCTCAGAACCAACGCTCCAGGGAACATAGCCCCAAGCCATTCATACTCTCCATGTGGCTCAACATCACTCGCCACCACCACCCCGCACAACACTGTCAATAAACTTGGAAACCTTTTCTGCATGCTTTCAAGTTTAACCACATCTTTCCTGCAGCAGTGTGAACAGAATTAAAGGCAGTATCTCAGAAGTGACTAAAACTAGCGAAAGTGAGTATTGCAGATGCGAGAGATTAGAGTCGAGAGTGGTAGGTTGGATCTGGGATAAGGTGGGGGGAGGGGAAATGACCCGCTGTGTTTTTCCTGCACCACTCTTTGAACCCAGTATATATCCCAGATGGCCTCCTTCTTCAAAGACAGCAATTTACCCTCCTGCGTGGTCAACGATGCCATTCAGTGCATCTCATCCACTTCCCACACCTCCGACTTCGATTCCCACCCCTCCAAACTCAACAGGAAAATAACAGCCCGTCCCTTACCTTCCATCCCACCAAACTTCCAGATACAACGCATTATCGTCCCCCATTTGCGCCACCTACAAACAGACCCCACTACCATGGACATATTTCCCTTCCCACCCTGATCTGTTTTCCATAAAGAACATTCCCAGTGTGACTCCTTTGTCAGGTCCACACCACCCACCAACCCAGCCTTCACTCCTGGCACCTTCCACTGCCACCGCATGAATTGGAAAACCAGGACCCTAACCTTTGTCCGAGACCCCAAAGGATCCTTCCACATCCTTCAGAGTTTTACCTGCACTTACACAAGTCACCTACAGTATCAGTTGCTCCTGTTGTCTCCTCGACATTGGGGAGACAGGATGCCAACGTGTGGAACACTTCAGAGAATACCTCTGGGACACCGGCACCAACAAACCCCACCACCCCGTGGCTGAACACTTTAACTACCCCTCCCATTCCGCCATAGACATTCAGGTCCTGGGCATCCTCCACCGCCAAACCTTAACCATCCAATGCCTGGAGGAAGAAATACTGATCTTCTGCCTTGGGACCCTGCAGCCACATGGGGTCAATGTAGATTTCACCAGTTTCCTCATTTCCCCTCCCCCCACCTTATCCCAGATCCAACCTACCAATTCAGCACCGCCCCATGACCTGTCCTACCTGTACATCTTCCTTCTCCCCATCCACTCCACCTTCCACTCCGACATTTTACCTCCAACCCCAACTTCATCGACCTATCAATTTCTCAGCTACCTTCCCCCAGCACCATCACCTTCCCATTTATTTCTCAGAACCCTTGGGCCACAAACCTCATTCCTGATGAAAAGCTTACACAAGAAATGTCGATGCTCCTCCGATGCTGCTTGACAGCCTGTGCTTTTCCAGCACCACATTCTCGACTCTGATCTCCAGCATCTGCAATCCTAATTTTGTCCCTTGAGTAAATACATCCAGTAATTTCCCCACCAGACATCTTAGTTAGCTTGTCTGTTAATTTATCCCTGTCCCTTTCTCCTTTGTAAACAGAGTGGGACATATACAGCCCCACAGTGCTCTGGCAATACTCACACATACAATGAAAACGTTTTTATACATTGCAAGATTTATAGGCCATTCATCAGTACTCTAATCCATTCCATTCAGATTGAATAAATATTCCCTTTTATTGTAATGTGAAATGTTATGTAAGGAAAGGGTTAACTGAACTTGTTTGTTTAGTCACCTTGATTAATGTCAGTTACCAAGTTTTGTAATTATCCCAGTGGAGAGTTTCCATTTTTTCATGATCAATGGGCTCCATTCAATGTGTTATGCCAGAATATGAGCGGAAACATCACCGACAGCACTAACAGGGATCAGCAACTGCAGAGAGAAGGGGAGGAGAGATCATTATCTGAGGACGTTAGACTTGAATGTTACAACAATGGATCAGAATCTGAGAACATTAGACTGGAATGTTCCAACAATGGATCAGAATCTGAGAACATTGGACTGGAACGTTACAACAATGGACAGGAGTTTATCCTATTATGTTTGGTTTCTTTCTACAAATTATGACAGGTTGTCATTGCATTTGAAGAGTTATTGTGCTCTTCGCATTATTCAATATTTTTATTATCCTCTCCTGTCTATCGTTGGTGTTCCTGGTAAGTCTCACTGTCCAGATATGTTTTACTTTAAACTAGTCACAACTGCATTACTGTTCTTTCATATAATCTTCACTTCTTGCCACTATTATTGTTCATGTTGAGACTCAGAATCCAGATATTCACTCTGCAGATCACATCTAACTGCATCAGTGAACTTGTTCAATTATTTACTCCCTCCTTGCTTCTGGCACTGTTACTCATGGGTCTCTATGTTGACCTACTCACTTTCAGATGTGAACCATTGTCTCACTGTCCTTGTTATTTAAATATTGGTAGCGTGGAGGTCATTGTCCTCTATTATGTTTACAAACTCCGTTTCCTTCCTGGGACTCCATCTCATCCCTGGCCAATATTTTTATTCATTTATTTCTGTGACTTGGGTGTCGCTGGCTGTCCAGCATTGATAGCCTCCCTCTATTTGCCCTTGAGAAGGTAAAGGTGAGCTACCTTCTTGAATCGCTGGAGTCCACTTGCTGTCGGTTGACCCATAGTGCTGGTAGGGAGGGAATTCCAGGATTTTGACCCAACCACTGTGAAGAAACAACGGTATATTTCCAAGTCAGGGTAGTTAGTGGCTTGGAGGGGAACCTACAGGTGGTGTTTAAACCAGACGAATCACAACATTGGTCATCCCTTTGGCCATAAGCTGATTCCTGACATCATGCTCTGACCATTATTAACTTTAACTATTCACTGTTCCAGAATGTACTTCACTGGCATAACTCATCTGCTGTTTAAACCTTGAGCTGTGTAACACAGACTTAATGATGACAACAATCTGCTGCTGACACTCTCGGGTTGAACTTTGCAGAAACAAATCTGATTCGAACTCAGACCAAATTTCCATCCATCTGACATTCCTGTGAACGATGATCTATATCGCTATTGTGTCTGGCAATGCCTTTATTTTACTATTCTCAAGTACTTTAACTCATCTGTCCATGAAACTTCCCTCAGTCCCTCTGTGTGGATTATCCAAATCCCTGCCAGTTGTTCATATTTAACCTGGTTTCCTTTAAGTATAGTTTTCAATACTCCTCATGCTGGACAGATAATCCAGTATACTGAGCAATGCAGTTGCATAGTCTGCACAGCTCTCCATGTTGGCCTGTCATCTTGTCACAGCGTATGTTGTTTGAAGTGTTCCGTGAAACCGATTCAGAATTTGATTAAACAATCCATTTCAGCTGATCAGAAAATACCTTTATTCAATTATCTCGTTCTTGTAATTTTGCTCTCTAAGTGATCATTTCTCCAGTTAGTTCCACTACCCAGTCTTTTTCTCCATATTTCCACAACACGCTCTCAATTAGTTAATTGTCTGTTTCTGGCTTTAATGTGAATCTATCTATCCCCCTGTATCTTTCCCTAGCCTTGGGCTTTGACTCTCTAGTGTGTTGAGTGCTGGCATTGTGAAGCTCAGAAGCAATGAAATGGTGTGTGTCAGGCTGTTGTTCACTTCCCAGTGTGTGCCATGTAGTGTTCCACGGATGGAGGGTGCGAGGTGGGAAAGGGGTAGGTAGTGTGTGTCAGCCTGTTATTCACTTCCATGTGGTGTTCCATATTGGAAAGGGGTGTGTGTGTGCGTGTGTGTGTGTATCGGTTGGTTGTTCACTTCCCAGTGTGTCCCATGTGGTGCTCCATGTTGGATAGGGGTGAAAGCAACTTTGACTCATGTCTTTGAAAGATGGTCTGTGCCTGCCCACTGAACGTCTGATGTCTGTATTTGTCCCTTTGAGCTGATTGTGTGGTCAGTAACACGAGGAATCCCCTTGAGTATTATTGTAAAAGACCAGGTGTCTAACATCTCTGACAATGCTCTCCCTTTTAAAAAAAAGTTTATTTTCTCCTTTTATTGAAACAGAGATCTTAAAGGCCAAACTTCCTACTGCAAACGGCTGAAGTAAATAACTTAGGAGGCTTTTAGGGATTTTTTAAAAATAAATAGTGATAACAATGGCCAGCTCTCACAGACCAGACTTTCCAGGTTTGCTGAGCTGTAACCATCACCAGATGCCTGGGATGGGAGAAGGGTTGGATGCTTCAGTAAATGATCCCTAGCTATATTATCTCTGAAATCTGTCTTGATGCTATTTCCTCCTGGATTGGATGTGTATTTTTGCCAAGGGACGAGTTAATGGGATGTTAGTACATTGGAACTCTTCATTAGTGAAAAGTACTGTATCTAATATTCTGTTAAGATTTCCAATAGTTAAGTTATTCCAAACCTCTCTTCTTTTTGCATGTTTTTTTAATGGTGTTTAAATAAATTGTGTTTTGGTTAAGGTTGAGTGGTTATACCCGCCGCATCACATCTGGAGCACACATTTCACATCTACCTTTAATAAAAGGTAGTGGGGCGACAGCACCAGGGACCCAGGTTCAATTCCCACTGATGACTGTGTGGAGTTTGCACATTCTCTCTGTATCTGCGTGGGTTTCCTCTGGGTTCTGTGGTTTCCTCCCACAATCCATCGATGTTTAGGTCAGGTGAATTGGCCATGCTAAATTGCCCAGAGTGTTAGGTGCATTAGTCAGGGGTTAATATGGGGTAGGGGAGAGGGGCTGGGTGGTTACGTCTTCGGTGGGTCAGTGCGGACTTGTTGGGCTGTATGGCCTGTTTCCATACTACTGGGAATCTAACCTAAGACAAGGTTGGCGTCCAGGCTACCATCTTAAAGCATTTTAAGGCAGTCTGGTCTGTTCCATAGCAAAGTGGGAACACTTGTCCAGTTCAAAATCGATAATTCCAAATTGGGTTCAGGATTAGAATCCCTAAAGAGTGGAAGCAGGCCATTTGGCCAAACAAGTTCACACCAACCGTCCGAAAAGTAAATTACCCAGACGCATTCCCCTCCCCTATTACTCCATATTTACTCTTGACTAGTGCAAATAACCTACACATCACTGACCGTTACGGGCAATTTAACATGGCCATTTCGCGTAAACTACATATATTTGTACTGTGGGAGCAAACTGGAGCACCTGGAGAAAACCCACGTAGGGACAGGGAGAATGTGCACAGGGAGATTGTTGGGCTCAAAGGCAGCATTTTGTAGTTGTTAGTATCTTTTGTTGTGGGTGTTGAATTCGGTTGGTTTGTACAATGTTTTGTGTAGTAATTGCTATTTCTGTCACTAAGAGTTCTCTGGGTGAGGACAAAGTGAAGTTGGAGATTTTACAAAAGGTGAGCAAGGCAAAGCGTTTAGGATTGGCAGACAAGCTGGAGTTGGTTTGCGTTTGTCTGTGAGAAAAGGAGATAATTACAGCTGCAGCTTGACATTTAAATTTTTGCGGGAAGATCATCAGAATCTTTGGAAATGGCTAGAATTCATTTGCAGATGGAGCAGCTTGGACACAAAAAGGAATTGAGACAGTTTGCAATATGATTTAAAGTAGAATTAAAATAAGAGGAAGAAGAAAGACAGAAAAAGAATGAAGAAAAGCAGAAAAAGAGAGAGTTTCAACTTCAAACGTTAGCAATTTGAGAGGAAAGTCGACTTAGCAGGGTGGAGATGAAGAGAGATAGTACGCTGGATGAGGAGGATAATGAGGATGAACAACTCTATGGTAGCCAAAGGCCTGAGGAGGATCTGTTTAAATATGTACATTGTCTAAATTTGATGAAAAGGATATAGAAGTCTTTTTAATTTCATTTGAGAAAGTGGCTAAACGGATGCACTGACCAATGACCAAGTGGGCTTAGTTAATCCAAACAAAGCTGGTCGGTATTACGAGTGAGGTATTTGTATCCCTATTGGAAGAGGTAACTGGAGAGTATGACAAGGTGAAGAAAGACTTTTGGAGGGCATATAAACTTGTGCCAAAAGCCCACTGACAGTGAATTAGAATGCAAAATTGTGTCCCTGGTTAAACGTACATTGAGTTTGAAAGGATTAACCAATGTAATTTTGAAAGGTGAGTCAGGGTATTAAAAACAGAGCAACCTATGACACTCTTAGACAGACTCATACTTTGGAGGAGTTCAAAAGTTCACTTCCTGCAGTCGTGAGAATGCGTGGGGAAGAGCGGAGAGTTGAAATGGCACGATTCGAATCTGAAATGGCTGATGATCATCAGTTGGTCCATAAATCAAAGTTTGGCTTTTGGGAGGGCTTGAGGAGAATGTGCAAGATCTTAAAATATATACCTGTGTGTAAGATTTAGTGGCATAGGCCAGGATTAGCAGGTAAAGAGGTTACAGCATGAAGACATACAGGAATATGTAAATCCTTTAAGCTGAGACATGAGGAGATATGTCATTGAGAAGGACTATGTTAGAGATGAGAAGTGCTCCATTATGTAAATTTGCTTGGAGTGTCCGGTGACCCCATCAATTGTAAAATATTTCACAATTGGGAAGGAGGCCTTGAGTTTGGTGTGGATGTTACAACATTTCAGCATCTAAGTTGCCAATACCGTGTCAAGACAAATATATATACTGATCATAACGCCCGAACGATTTTGGACAAATTTAGGGAGAATACTTCCAGTCCGTTCAGATAGAAGTTATTATTGTTGCCATTCAATTTGGAAGTTATACAGGTGACCGGACGAGAGCCCGTACTTGCTGACAAGTTGTCAAAACTTAGATGAAGAAAAACAGAGGCGTTCAGTCGCAGAAGTAAACTGACTGAAATAGAATAGAGTTGTGAATGTTAGCACACTTAGTGTCAATGTAATATATATGTATTGCAGTCTACTGGAACAATAAGAATAAAGGGTTTACATGATGCCATCTGTGTGTATTGATGTTTTTTTTTCACTTTAAAAAGGTTATTTTCTCGTGTGTTTTTTTTTAAGAGAGGTCTTTAAGGCAGAGATGCCGAACTGTCAACTGAAAACAGCTTAAGTAAATAATTGAGAAGGCGTTTAGGTTTTATTAAAGCATTGGAAACAATGGAAGGGTAGTGGCCATGTTTTCTAGTTTTGTTTTTGCTGCAGCGTTCAGAAGCTGCTTGGGATCCCAGAAGAGTTGGAAGTTTCAATGCATGATCCCCAGCTGCTATTCTCTCTGAAACTCACTTAAAGTTGCTTCCTCCTGGATTGCGAACTGCACGTAAGATTCTGTGTTTGAATTTACCTTTTTGCCAAGGGGTGTGTTTATGGGATGTTCCTGTATTAGCGCAGTTAATTAGTAGAAGGCGTTGTATCTAATGGTAGCATAGGTGTTCCAGTAGAGAAGCTATCCCAAATTGTTCTTCTCTTTGATTGTGTCTTAATTGGAGCGTTTGAATGGATTGCATTTTGTTTTACGTTGAGTGGGTTGACCAATTGCAACACATCTGCAACACGCAGTTAACATCTACATTTAAAATAAGGAAAAGTTGGGGTCTAGGCTGCCTACTTCAAATATTTTGACGGGGTCTGGTCAGGTCCATAACACTTGTGGCTGAGGGGCTTCTGATTGTCTCCTGCTATTGAAAAGTTAGTGGAGGTGCTGGGGATGGCTTTCTGGAGGTTGTGCTGTGAGCTACCTCAGACATTCATGGAGACCTGAGGATTTGGTGACCCAACACTGGATGGAGCACGGGGACTGTAGTTACAGCATCTGGGTCTGGAACATGATCAACAAATGGAGCAGAGGCTGCAGAGAGGAGTGCTCTGAAACCACGGAGTGAGTGTGTCTGGGGAAAGGGATCTGCTGGATCCACCCCGGGTTTTCCAGAAACAGCTTGCCAAGCTGCACTTAAACCCGGGAGCAGAGTATGAGGGGACCCTGACTGAACAAGGAGCTCGTCACAGAGCGGTATCACCTCCTTGAACACGATCTGCAGCTTCACACCAGGGGCAGGACTGTGCTGCCAGTGACTGTTAGGATCACTGTTTCATTCAGCTTCTATGATCAGGAACTTTCCAGGCCGAAGTGGGTTACATATGCATCGTCTCCTGGCACCACGGTGGCACAGAGGTTAGCACTGCTGCCTCACAGTGCTAGAGACACGGGTTCAATTCCCGCCTGCGTGGAGTTTGCACATTCTCCCCCTGTCTGCGTGGGTTCACTCCGTTAGCTTCGGTTTCCTCCCACAGTCCAAAAATGTGCAGGTTAGGTGAATTGGCCACGCTAAATTCACCTAATTACACCTGCGGGCGCAGCGTAATACGTGGCTGCGCAGCTGGTGTAGGAGGGAGGGCTTCAGATACGTTGGTAATTGGGATGCCTTCTGGGGAAGGTGGGACCTGCACAAGAAGGACGGGTTGCATCTGAACTGGAAGGGGATCAATGTCCTGCGTGGAAGGTTTGCTCGTGTAGTTCGAGAGGGTTTAAACTAGTATGGCAGGGGGGTGGGAACCTGAGATGTATACCGGAGGTGAGAGTTGATGCAGATGAGGCAATAGCAAGAGGTAGACCAGCTAGTGGGAAGGAGTTTCCTGGCAAGGAACCAAGGTATCAGTTAAAGTGTGTTTGCTTTAACGCAAGGAGTATCAGGAATAAAAGTGATGAAGTTAGAGCATGGATCAGCACCTGGGGCTATGATGTTGTGGCCATAACAGAGACATGGGTTTCTCAGGGGCAGGAATGGTTGCTGAATATTCCAGGGTTTAGAGCATTTAAAAAGAATAGGGAGGGGGGGAAAGAGGAGGGGGTGTTGCACTACTAATCAGAGAGGGTATCACAGCTACAGAACCTTCCATTGTCGAGGAAGATCTGCTACCGAGTCGGTATGGGTGGAAATTAGGAACAGCAAGGGTGCAGTCACCTCTTTCGGGGTTTAGTACAGCCCCTCCCCAATAGCAGCAGGGAGATGGAAGAAAGCATAGGTCGGCAGATGTTGGAAAAGTGTGGACGTAGTAGGGTTGTTGTAATGGGTGACTTTAACTTTCCCAATATTGATTGGAACCTCCTTCAAGCAGAAAATTTGAATGGAGCTGTTTTTGTAAGGTGTGTTCAGGAAGGTTTCCTAATCAGTACGTTGACAGGCCGATGAGGGGAGAGGCCATTCTGGACTTAGTGCTCGGAAACAAGACGGGGCAGGTATCAGATCTTGTGGTGGGAGAGCATTATGGTGACAGTGACCGCAAATGCCTCATATTCTACATAGCTATGGAGAAGGAGAGGATTAGGCAAAATGGGAGGATATTTAATTGGAGAAGAGGAAACTATGATGCGATTATACATGAGTTAGGAAGCATGGATTGGATCAATTGTTCCATGGTAAAGGCACTATAGACATGTGGAGACTGTTTAAGGAACAGTTGTTGCAAGTGATGAATAAATATGCCCCTCTGAGACAGGCAAGAAGTGGTAAGATAAAGGAACCTTGGATGACGGGAGCGGTGGAGCTTATGTTCAAAAGGAAAAGGGTAGCTAACATAAGGTGGAGGTAGCTAGGGTCAAGTCCAGCTCGACAGGATTACAGGCAGGCGAGGAAGGAGCTTAAAATGTATGAGGAGAGCCAGGAGGGGGCACGAGAAAGGCTTGGCAGAACGGATTAGGGAGAAGACAAAGGCATTTTACGCTTATGTGAGAAATAAGAGAATGGTCAAAGAAAGAGTAGGGCCGATCAGGGATAGCATCGGGAATTTGTGTGTGGAGTCTGAGGAGGTAGGGGAAGCCCTAAATGAGTTTTTTGCTTCTGTCTTTTGAAAGTAACGAACTTTGTAGTGAATGAAACCTTTGAAGAGCAGGTGTGCATCCTGAAATGGATAGAGATAGAGGAAGCTGATATGCTGAAAATTTTGTCAAACATTAAGATTGACAAGTCGCCAGGCCCGAACCAGATTTGTCCTCGGCTGCTTTGGGAAACGAGAAATGCAATTGTTTCGCCACTTGCGAAGATCGTTTCATCCTCGCTCTCCACTGGAGTCGTACCTGAGGACTGCAGATAGGCAAATGTAATTCCTCTCTTCAAGAAAGGAAATAGGGAAATCCCCGGCAATAACAGACCAGTACGTCTCACGTCTGTCGTCTGCAAGGTGTTAGAAAGGATTCTGAGGGATAGGATTTATGACCCTCTGGAAGAGCATGGCTTGATTAAATGCAGTCAACACGACTTTGTGAGGGTCAGGTCATGCCTCACAAACCTTATCGAGTTCTTTGAGGATGTGACTAGAAATGTTGATGAGGGTCGAGCTGTGGATGTGGTATATGTGGACTTCAGCAAGGCATTTGATAAGGTTCCCCATGGTAGGCTCATTCAGAAGGTCAGGAGGAATGGGATTCAGGGGAACATAGCTGTCTGGATACAGAATTGGCTGGCCAACAGAAGACAACGAGTGGTAGTAGAAGGAAAATAATTCTGCCTGGAAGTCTGTGGTGAGTGGTGTTCCACAGGACTCTGTTCTTGGGCCTTCATTGTTTGTAATTTTTATTAATTACTTGGATGAGGGGATTGAAGGATGGGTCAGCAAGTTTGCAGATGACACAAAGGTTGGAGGTGTCGTTGATAGTATAGAGGACTGTTCTAGGCTGCAGCGGGACACTGACAGGATTAGAGATGGGCTGGGGGGGTGGGCGATGGAATTCAACCTGGATAAATGCGAGGTGATGCATTTTGGAAGGTCACATTTGAAAGTTGAGTACAGGATTAAGGATAGGATTCTTGGCAGTGTGGAGGAACAGAGGGATGTTGGTGTGCAGGTACATCGACCCCTTAAAATGGCCACCCAAGTGGCCAGGGTTGTTAAGAAAGCATATGGTGTTTTGGCTTTCATTAACAGGGGGATTGAGTTTATGAGTCATGAGATATTGTTGCAGCTCTAAAAAACTTTGGTTAGACTGCACTTGGAATACTGCGTCAAGTTCTGGTCGCCCTATTATAAGAAAGATTTGGATGCTTTGGAGCGGGTTCAGAGGAGGTTTACCAGGATGCTGCCTGGATTGGAGGGCTTATCTTATGAAGAGAGGTTGACTGAGCTCGGACTTTTCTCATTGGAGAAAATGAGGATAAGAAGGGACCTAATTGAGGTATACAAGATAATGAGAGGCATAGATGGAGTCGATAGACAGAGACTATTTCCCAGGGCAGAAATGACTAACACGAGGGGTCATAGCTGGTTGGAGGAAAGTATAGAGGGGATGTCAGAGGCGTGTTCTTTACACAGAGAGTTGTGAGAGCATGGAATGCGTTGCCAGCAGCAGTTGTGGAGGCAGGGTCATTGGGGACATTTAAGAGACTCCTGGACATGCATATTGTCACAGAGATTTGAGGGTGCATACATGAGGATCAGTGGTAGGCACAATATCGTGGGCTGAAGGGCCTGTTCTGTGCTGTACTGTTCTATATGTTATGTTCTATCTATGTTCTAAATTGCCCGTAATGTTAGGTGAAGGGGCAAATGTAGGGGACTGGGTCTGGGTGGGTTGCTCTTCGGCGGGTCGGTGTGGACTTGTTGGGCCGAAGGGCCTGTTTCCACACTGTAAGTCATCTAATCTCAACATCAATGCCACCATTTGGTGACGGAGGATATATATTGTGGATGAGGTGAATGTTTTCTCTCTGAGCAGAGAGCTGCCAGGTGTATCCATGTTTTCTCAGTATAGCAGGATTCCCGATGATGGACATGGCTCTGTGGGCTCCTCATGATAATGGGGAGATCTGGAGGAAATGAAGAAACTCTCACTTCATTAATGTTACAGTATGCCCATGCACAGGGCATCCTGTTGGTGAATACTCACTGTCCAGGCAGGTGCCACTGCATCCTCATTCAGAAGCAGTCAGCCATTCCCATCATCTTTGGGTCTCCATTCGGAAAGAAAGGATAGTCTCTCGGCCCTTGATACACTGCTCAAAACATCCTCCCCCTCACCACTCCCCACCGCCAACCAACCACATCAAAATATCCCGTGTGTACTGAGAGCAATAGGATCATTGGAAATGTCAGGGAGCAGACCATCAGGGAGATGGAGCAACACTTTCCATGTCTGAATGGGTTAGAGTAAACCCTCCAGAACACACTGTATGTCTATGTTGAGTAATCCCTCTCCATTTCAGTAGCATACTGCCTTCTATTCTTCCTGAAAAAGCTGGCAGGTTATACATTCCATTATATTCCACTTGGGAAAGTATTATTCATTGACTTTACCTGTCCATATCAATTTGCAGATTCTCCACATTCTCTTGATAATTTAATGTCTTGCTTACCTGAGTGTCATCACTAAACTTTGTAGCAGTACATCTGTTCTATCATCCTGATCACTGATATCGATTGTAAACAGTTAAGGACTCAGCACTAGTCACTGTGTGACTCCACTGGTTACTTTCTGTCAAACTTATTAAGACTGATTTATCCAGAGTGCCTGCTTCCTGATAGATGACCAGTCCTCCCCCGTTCCTGTGGAGCACAGTCGAAGGGCTGAATAAGAAAGAGGAACTATACAGCCTCTCAAGCATTGTCCGCCATTGAATACAATCATGACTGATGTCATCGCCGGCTCAGTTCCATTTCCCTGCCTGCTCTCCATATCCCTTAATTTACTCAACGTCCCAGCATCCCCTGCACGCTGGGACAGTGAACTACACAGATGCACAACCCTTTGAGAGAAGTTACTTCTCCTCACCCCTGTTTTAAATATGCTCTGCCTAATCCTAAAACCATGATCTCTTGTTCTAGTTTGCCCCAGATGATGAAACATCCACTCCATACCGACATTGTCAATCACCTTTAACATCCTTCAGGCCTCAATGAGGTCTCCTCTCATTCTTCTAAACCTGGAGTGCATCGGCCTGAACTGCTCGAACTTGCTTCAAAAGACAAATTCATCTATGGAATCAATCTAATGAACGTGTTCTGAACTGCCTTCGTTGAAACAACATCACTCCTGCAATCAGGACAACAAATCTGAACACAGTACGTCAGTTACCGTCTCACTAATACTGTGCAGAGTTGCAGTAATTCTTCCCTCTATTTATACTCTATACTTTTCTAAGTAAATGCTGAAAATGCACTTGCTTTTCCCATTCCCTGCTGTACCTGCATGTGAGTTTCCTGTGGTCTGCACAAGGACACACAGATGCCTCTGCAAGTAAGCACTCTGAAGTTGCTGTCCATTTCCATAACATGTTGGATTCCTCTGGGGAATATCCTCGTTAAGTTTTTGCTTCCAGATGTTGGCACATTCATCTAAACTGTTCATGCCCATTTGTAAATGTTCTACATTTTCATTACATCAACCTACTTTTCCACTTGTTTTAGTGTCAGCTAAAAATGTGGCTGTGGATGTTAAATTGTCAGATCCTGCGGTCTGAACTCTATGGAACCCCAAAAGTTGCCAACTACTAACGAAACAACTATTCTATCTCTTTGCATTTTGTTGGCTCACCAGCCCTCTATCCAGGCGAATGACCTTCTCCCAAACCCATGACCTCTTATTTTACAGCTTAATATTTTGTGCAGCGTTTAATCAATGCCTTTTCAAAGTGCAGGTACTTTACTCCTCCGGGATACCTATTGTCTAACATTGAATGTCACATCTTTAAAGAATTTGAGCAAACAAATGCTTAAAAAATGCTGATTCCGATGTATTCTGGTTTTACTTTGCAAATCCGCTGTTGTTAATTTATTAATAATGGAGTCTCACAATTTCCCTTAATTCCCAACAGTTTGCTCACAACCTTTTATTGACAAGTGAAGATGATTATCCTAATTCCTAACTTTTCTGTACCCTCTACGTTCCCTTTCCCGTGTTTCTCTGAAACAGGTACAAATCTTTAAAAGATCTGCTCCAATTGCTGTGTAATAGGCATGAGTGTCTGAATGGATTCGCTCAGTTCCTGGTTTATACGCTCAACGGGCTGAATGTCTCCATGGATTTCATAGCGTATTTGAGATGGTTTCCTTTAACAGTATGTTGAGTACTGAGGTAGAAGTGAGGCTGTTTTGAAAATGATATTATGTGATCAGAAGAGCTAATTGAAAATCCTGCTGAAAAGGAGGTTTCGGAAATAGTATTTATAATATATTGAATTTTATATGATGTCTGAATGCATACCAGTTATTTTTGAAACTGTGGTTATAAACCTGAGTATGCAATTCACGAAAGTATGAGACTAAAATTAGATTCAGTGAATTGGAGAAGTACATGAAAAAGATTTACTGGTAGACAGGCAATGGTTGTTGTTTAAATAAACATCTTAAAATGTACAATATGCACATGTCCACCACAGTTCAAACAGCAAAGGGGCGAGGTGACTTAACAATAGTTAACAAAATAAGTTAATGATTGCATTAGATCAAAGGAAGCAGCTCAGGAAATAGTCAGATATTGTTGTAAGCCATCGATTCAGAGACATTTGAGGACCAATGAACTGATAATGAAATAATAAAAAAAGAATGCAAACTAAAAAGAAACATTGGGATGACCAAACGCTTCTCTCGATACTTGATGGGAAAGTGAAGGCAAGGACACGTGTGCAAGGGGGAATATCCGCACAAGATAATTTCTTGCAGAGAACTTGGAAATGGCAGAGTAGTTAAACAATTACTTTCATGCCAACCATATTAGAGGCAAGATTACCTGATGGAGAAATTCAGTTTGTGCTCTCCGGTGATTGCCAAAATGAAATGAGATCGCAGTGAAGCTTAGAAAATTCACACAGAGAGACGGACTGACACAGGGGCATGGAGAAGTGTTACCAGGCAAGGTTAGGGAGAAGGATGTGATTGTAGTGGAGGGGTGCAGAGGAGATTCACCGGGATGCTCCCTGGGATGGAGCATATCAACTATGGAGAGAGGCTGGATAAGCTCGGGTTGTTTACTTTGGAGCAGAGAAGGCTGAGGGAGAGATGATTCACAAGGATGAGATTACAATGGGGATTTCCAGAAAGATTTTTGCTGAAGTCCCAAACCCAGTGTGGAAAATCAAATCTCATGGGATTGTGGCAAATATTTGGACATGGTTACAGAATGGGACAGCTGGCAGGAAAGACTGAGTAAAAGTTTTTGATTTTGATTTTATGACCAGGTGTATTTTCCAGGATAAATACAATAAAATACAGTGAAATGCTTTCGCTTGTTGCCACAAAGTGGTGCCATTTTGAATAATTGAAGACAGTGGAATAAACAGAGGATACAGCCTGAAGAGACTTTATGGGTTGTGAGACAGCTCCTCATCGTCGACCAACTTTGCAACCCAACCCCTTCATGACAGCTTCATCCCCATCTACACCAGACCCCAGCAACATCGAAGTTTCTGATCCTCAGGCACCATCTTTGCCACTGGGCAGATACTCCTCCAACACCAGCTCATTGTCTCCTCTGCCAGGCCATTCCAATGTCAGAGACATGTCTCTTACTGCTGGGCCCACCTCATCGATGTTACCATCATGGTCTTCCACTATCCGCTTCACCACAACCAGTGCAGGACCCAACCAACAACATGTCTCCAATCTTCAGGCATCACCTTTTACTGCTGGGCCCTATCTCACTCACGTTGACTCTGCTGATGTTGCAGCTGCCAATCCCAGGTCATGTGCTTGCTCCGGAAAAGTAAGTAAGGACTCACTCTCTTCTGCATTGGCCTTAGCATGAGTTCCAAACGCTGGGTCCAGCTTTAGGTCAGTAAATTACAAAAAGAAAAGTGGAGGAGAAAATATGAAAAGGAAAGCAGGTCAGCAAAGGAGCACTTGGACCGGAAAAACAGGAATAAAATGATCCTTTTGTTGGAGATGAAGGCTCGTGGAGTATCTCAGGATTATGTCCTTGGGTCTCAGCTATTCGCAAACACCTCAAACATTTGGTTGGCGGAATTAATTGCAATATATCTCAGTCTGCTGTAGGAGAAATGCATTGAGGAGATTCTCGGCAATGATGAGAACGTGGGAGGCTCACTGTGTTGAATGACGTACTCCTTTCCAAAGGTTTCTATGTAGTCTGTGGATAAGCATTGCCAATGTTGTCACAAGCGCTCAGATGTTCGGAAGGAGGTCTCTGCAGTGTTGACAGGCCTGTCTTTCCCTTTTCTGATGCAGAAGCTGATGCCGGGTGTTCTGACCGGTTTTATCCTTTAAGACTTCGGAGCAGTTTGATACAATTGAGTGTTTTGTTTGGCCATCTCAGAAACCATTGAAGAGTATATCACATGTCTGTGTGTCTGGAGTCACTTTTAGGCCAGACCAAGAAAACACGGGAGATTCACTTCCTGAAAGTACATTGGGGAAGCAAATTGGTGCTTATAATTGACATTGGCTTCAAGGTCATTATTACTGACTCAAGATTTTAGATCTCGATATTTTATTAATTGTTATTAACTTCCACCAGCTGCCAGAGCATTATCCTGGTCTGAATTAGAAATCCAGTGATATTTCCATCTCCACATAGTAACCTGTCGCAGACCACACTGAGCAGTTTATTTCTGTGCTGCTTGACAACTCTGTCAAAAAGAACTCCCAACAAGTTGACTGTCAATATGGAATTGAGGGGGTGATGTTGGTCATACTGTAATTATTCTCCTCTTCAGGGGCTTGTTATAGTTGAGTAATTTTCCATATTGCCATATAGATTTCAGAGTTGGAACTGGAATGAAACAGCTTCCCCAGGGACACGGCTTGTTGTACATTGCCTTTGTCATATCTACTGTTTTCAGATGTTTCTTCATGTCACATAGAGCGAATCGATTGTTTGAAAACTGCCATCTGTAATTCTGTGGGCATCCTGACGAGGTGAGGTAGATCATTGACTCATTACTTCTGGCTGAGTATGTCACAGACAACTACATGCTTGTCTTTTGCACTGATGTGCAGGGCTGTTCCATCATTAAGGACGGGGACATGTGTTGGGTCCTGTCCTGCAGTGAGTTGTTTAATCCATTAACGACTGGATCTGGCAGGACTGTAGAGCTTCGAACTGATCTGTTGGTCTTGCTATCATTCTGCCCTCCCTATCGGATGGTAGTTCTGCTGTTTGGAATGTAAACAGTCAAGTGTGTTAGATTTATGGTTTGCCATCAGTTTTAGATACACATAGTTCTGCCCTGGCATGTTCACCACACTCGTCGCTGAAGCATAGCTTCGCTTATTGGTAATGGTAGACTGAGGGATAATCCCAGGCAAAAAGTTACAGATTATGGTTGAAGATAATTTTGCTTCTGTTGCTGTTGTGGTCTACAGCATCACATGGAACACGCAGTTTGAGCTGCAATATCTCCAATACAGTTCTGCCCCCAGTTCACACCAAGTCCCACTCACCGATCAGCCATGTACTCCATGGCCTACTCTGGTTTCTGACGTGGCACACTTCCAATTTTATATTCTCATTCTACTGAGGGTCTCTCCATGGTGTCACATTTACAATTTGTCTCATAGCCCAACACTCTTTAAAATAATCATCTGAATCCTTACCTTTCCAGTATGTGCTACCTTCTGTGTTTAGAGTGAATGCGTGTCCCTCGTTTCTCTCCCTGACTAACAGTAAGAACTCTGTAGTTTCAGTGATGCCACTTTTACGTCATTTCAGAGATACGGAAATTGTGCACCTTGTGTTATCTTTCACTTCCCGGTATATGCGCTCCAGGTTGAACAGGGCGTTTGAGCCACGTTGACACATGTCTTTGAAACGTGGTGAAAATCAGAAATTCCTAGAGAAGTTAAGCAGGTCTGGCAGCATCAGTGGAGTGAAAGCAGACTTAATCATTTGGGTGTACTGACCATTCTTCAAGCCTCATTTTTTTTGTTCTCGTTTCAGATTTCAAGTATCCAGAGTTATTTGTTTAATTGAAAATGTGCTTTTTTCATTTCTGGAGAAACACAGCAGATCTAGCAGCATCTGCGGAGAGAGAGAAACACAGTTAGCATTTCAAGTCCAGTGTGACTCCTCTTCAGAACATTAAAGGATTGGAAAATGGGCTTTTAACTCCGTTGGCGGAGGTAGAGGAGGGGTGACGGGAAACAAGATGGTGTGGAGAAACAATGCCACTGACAAATTGACTTTTATTTCTGGTAAAAGAGAATCAAATGTAAAATAAGTATTAATTATATTGTGAAGGGGGTGGGAATGGATTCCTTAATTAAGTGCAAGACAAACAATTCACAAACAGGACAAGTTCATTGGGAGACCAGGAGAAAGAATGTGTGAAGAATGGAGAACAGCCATAATGCGGTCAGGCTGTGGAAGTATGGAATTGAATAAAAACTCCTTCAAGATAGAACGTACCAAGGTCTAAAGTGAGGTGTTACTCGAGGTTGAGTTAGAGCATTACAGCAGCCCAGGACTGAAATGTTAACATGACAGTAAGGTAGTTTATTGAAATGGGAAGCAATGAGAAGGTTAGGGTTATTCCCACAGACAGAGTGGGAGTGATCCTCAAAAGAGTTTCTGTTTGGTCTCCCCAATGTAAAGGAGACTGCATTGTGAGCAGCAGTGACAGGAGACTGGATTGAAAGAGTACAAGTGAAATGCTGCTTCATCTGGAAGGTGTGTATTGGGTTGTTATGAAATAACGAATGTGTCCGCGATCTTTTCAAATGTCCAACTTTATTTCTTCTTATATGTGGACCTCCTAGTTCCACAGCTTGGAGAGAGAAAGTACTAGAGGTGCGGGATGACAGAGTTAATAAACATGGAGCTGGATAAACACAGCAGACCAGACAGAATCAGAGGAGCAGCAAAGGCACTATTTTGATCTAGGACCTTTCGTCAAGACTGATGAGGGGGAGGGGAGCCCAGAAATGGAGTGATGGGATATGGAAGGGTGGCGGGTAGGTATGGTGTTGGTAGGCACATGCAGGTATGAGGTTACTGTGATTGGTCAGTGGGAAGGATGGAGCAGATACAGGTGTGTCTGGTCAGGGAAAAGGGACATGGGATAAGGCTGTGGGTGGAGGGCTATTGAAGCGGCTTCAGTCAATATTGAGGCCATTGGGCTATCAGCTTCAAAGGTAAACTCTCAGGTGGTGTTCCTCTGACAGTGGACAGGCTAAGGATGGGCATGTCGCCGGGCGAGTGGGAGTGGAAATTAAAATGAATGGAAACCCGAATGGTCGAGTTGTTTGTTTCGTGCAGAGCACTAATACTCCTCACAGAGCCTGATCCTGACCCACCGAGCTCGTCTCCAACTCCCAACGTGGTCTCCTCTATGTTGTGGACACAAAAGGGAGACTCACGGACATATTCATGGAACATCTGCTCTCTGCACGCTTTAACAAACTCAGCATTCCAGTTGCCATCCATTTCAATCACTCCCCTCCCCTTGCTCATCCAGCAACAGGTCCATATTTGGCCTCCACCACTTGCAGAGTGAAGCCAAACAGAAACTGGGGAACACAACTTGATATTTCAGCTGGAGAACTTACAGATCAATGGTCTCAATATTGATTTCACTGGCTTCAAATTTCTCTACCCACAGCCTTACCCATGTCCCCTTCCCTGACCTGACCAAAGCTGTCCATCTTCCCATTCGTATATCTGTTGCACCCTTCCCACTGACCAATCACAATAATTCCCTGCCTGCATCCCCCTATCGCCATTCCACCTACCCTTCCTCCAGCCCCACGGCCCTCCCTCTATTTTCTTCCCGGCCCCCCTTTCCCACCCAATCCTGATGAAGTCTTTCAGCCTGAAACGGTGACTTTCCTCTTCCTAGGATGCTGTCTCACTTGCTTTGCTTTTTCAGCTTCATATGTATTGGCTACATAGTTGCACGTTGTGACCTTATCAGCAACAAATTTTATTGTGCTTTTTATGCATTCCTTGTTGTCTGTTTACTGACAAGCTTATCTCAACATTCTCACTGCAGGATCTAGGAAATAGTCTTTTTGTCACTAATGCTCCTGTCTGCTTCGAACTGATTTCCTTTGTTTTAACCGTACTTTCACCTTTGATATTCGCAAGACATTGTTAACGTAACTCTTGTTATGCTGTAGCTTAATCACACCATTTCCAATATACTTCACAACTTCCTTGTTCTTATACTGCACACATCTATGCATAAACCCCAAGATCCAATAAGTCCTTCTATAATTTCCTGTCTTCTGTGTCCCTCTCTCCTTAAACGGGGAGGTTACATTTACCAGTCCTCCATCACTCCAAAGTTTCCTGAATGATCATCAGCAATGCCTCCACAATTCCCTTCGCTATCTCTTTAGAACTACGTGCTGTTGTCCAACTGGTCTCGCTGATTGATTCAACTTCACCTTCCCCAGCACCTTCTCCTTACTGACGTCAGTATACTCACCTCTATACCCTGACTGTCTTGACGTTCTGGCATTTTGCTGGTGTCTTCCACCGTGAAGACTGATGTAAGGTTTCTATTCAATTCCTCTGCCATTCCATTGCTTCCCATAACTACTCAAGCCTCATTTTCCAACAGTCCTTTGTTTGTTTTTTACTCCCTGTTGACCTTGTTATATATCTAAAAATCGCTTTCCATATTCTTTTACACGATTTAGAAGCATAATATTATATTTCACCCTCTCCTCCCATTTGCTGTTATTAGTTATCCGTGCTGGAATTTGTAGACTTTGTAATCATTTGATTCCAAATAATCTTCACCACATTGTGTGTATTTTCTTTTGTTTAGGGCAGTCCAAAAACTAGAGCACATAGATTGAAGGTGAGGGGAGAAAGATTGAAGCTGAAACTTTATTGCTGGAACAGCACAGCAGGTCAGGCAGCATCTAGGGAACAGAAGATTCGACGTTTCGGGCACATGCCCTTCTTCAGGAATGAGCAGAGAGTGTTCAGCAGGAGAAGATAAAAGGTAGAGAGGAGGTACTTGGAGGAGGGGCGTTGGAAATGTGATCGGTGGAAAGAGGTCAAGGTGAGGGTGATAGGTCGGAGTAGGGTGGAACAGACTCCACCCTACTCCGACCTATCACCCTCACCTTGACCTCTTTCCACCTATCACATTTCCAACGCCCCTCCTCCAAGTCCCTCCTCCCTACCTTTTATCTTCTCCTGCTGAACACTCTCTGCTCATTCCTGAAGAAGGGCATGTGCCCGAAACGTCGAATCTTCTGTTCCCTAGATGCTGCCTGACCTGCTGTGCTGTTCCAGCAATAAAGTTTCAGCTTTGATCTCCAGCGTCTGCAGACCTCACTTTCTCCAGGGGAGAAAGATTTACAAGGGACAAAATTGGAACTTTTCACAGAGTGTATGGAATGAACTTCCAGAGGAAACGTTGGAGGCTGGGACAGCTACAGTATTTAAAGCCATTTGAATGAAGCCATTTGAGTGAACACGAAGGTTTTATGGGATATGGGCCAAGTACTGGCAAATGGAACTTGATTAATTTAGGACACCTGGTCAGCATGGACATGGTGCACCAAAGGATCTGTTTCCGTGCAGTATGACAGAATAATGCCTTCTTTCCAATAGCAAGTACAGTGAAACATCTTTGCAAATCTTCTAAAGCGATTGAGTATATTTATTTTTGAGTTTATGGAATCACAGCCCACAATACATCAGATGTTGACTCAAAAATCCCCTGTACAGATGCAGTAAAACATCCTGATAGCCTTTGCATGAAGCAATCATTCAATATAACTTCCTAATTACTTGCTGCATCTGCATACTAACCCCGTGTGATGTATGTACCAGGGTGAACAAATGCCTTTGTACAACTGAGTTTTGTGATCTCTCTTCTTTTAATTAGTTTACTGTTGTTTTACCCTTCTGCCACAGCACAAACTTCAGTAGCCCTTGTTATCCTGTTTCTGCTGAAGATTTGCACACTAACCTTCCCTGTCTATATCACATTACAGACTCTCTGCCTCCATTTGACATCTTATCGAATGACTATCTTAGTCGTTGAGCCAATTGAGTTCCATCCAATCAGTTCCCACACGCAAATCATTGACAGATTCTACATAGCTTTTGATGTTGCTCTGATCTCTGAGGCACTTCACCAAGTTAAAGATTTCCAACCCGAAAATAAACATTTCTCCCGACTATCTATTTTCTGGTAGTTACCCAGGACTCCCCTGTTCCTGTGTAGCAACCTAGAAAGTAGGTGTGACCTCCTCTTGTGCTGGCCTTCACACTCTTCTGCGTTGACAGCACCTTCATCACAGTGGGTTAAACTGTGGGATTATAGAGCTGCAGCATAACCTCACAGCTCTGAAACTGAGCTCCCCGGCTGTGAAAGCCAACACATCATAAGCCTTCTAAACAACAGCATCAACCTGGATGGCAACTTTGAGGATCTATAGACATGGACCCAAAGATCCCGCTATTCCAGATTTATCTCAATCTGTCACTCATCAGCTCAGTTCTGTCAATGCCCTGTTGCAAGCTACAACAGCCCTCCATACGAACCACCAACTCCACCAAAGTTCGTGACATCGGCGAAACAATGAACCCACCCTTCCAATTCGTCATCCAACTCTCTTATAAAAAAAATCACAAAGAGCAGAGGTCCCTGAACAGATCACCAAGTTAGTCACTAAGCTCCAGGCTGCATCTGTTCCATCTACCACCAACTTCTGTCTTCTGTGGGCCAGCCAATTCGGCATCCAGACATCCAGACTTCCCTGTAAGCCATGCCTCCTTATCTTGTGAATGAGCTTACCGTGGATAACTTTATCAAACGCCTTGTTAAAATTCATATATACCACATCCACTGCTCTAATTCATCAACGTGTTTTGTCACATCCTTAAGGAATTCAATAAGATCTATGAGGCATGACCTGCTCCTCACAAAGCCATGTTGACTGTCTCTAATCATTTATAATTTTCCAAGTATTCATAAATCCTGTCTCTCAAATCCTCTCCAATACTTTGCCCGTTACTGGTGTAAGACTGGTTGGCCAATAATTCCCAGGATTATCTCTATTCCCTTTCTTGAACCAGGGAATAACTTTTGCCAGCCTCCTGTAATCTGTCACGACTCCAGTGAACAGTGAGGATGCAAAGATCATCGCAAAATGCGCAGCTTCCTATAGTATCCTCGGGCATATCCTGTTTAGCCAAATAACTTTATCTATCCGTGTGTTTCTCAAACTTTTCAACACATCCTCCTGTTCTAGCATATCCGCCTGTTTCATGCTGTCCTCAGAAACGTCAAGGTCCCTCTCATTAGTGAATACTGAAGCAAACATTCATTAAGAAGCTCCCCACCTCCTCCGACTCCTGGCGCAAGTTCCCTCCACTATCACTGATCAGCCCTACTCTCGCCATCCTCCTGTTCCTGACATAAGTGTAGAACGTCTTAGGTTTTACCTTAATTCTACCCGCCAAGCCTTTATCATGTACAATTTTATCTCTCCTGAGTTCATTCTTCAGTTCCACCCTGGTTATCTTGCAACCTTCTAGAGCACTGTCTAACCCTTGCCTCCTCAGCCTTATGTATGGTGGATGAGAACAATAGGCCCGCTGGGAACATCAGGCAGCAGACGATCAGGGTGATGGAGCAACACATGCCATGTCTGAACGGCTCAGAGCGAACCCTCCAGTACACACAGTGTCACTAAGTCCTGTAATCCCTCTGTATTTCAGTAACATACTGCCTGCCGTTCTTCCTGGAAGAAAATGACAGGTTATATATGACGTTAAATCCCACCTGCCAAACTTTTATCCATCGACTAACTTGTCCATATCCATTTACATACTCTCCAACTTCCATTGATTATTAATTTTCCTGCTTATCTTAGTTCCATTGGCAAACTTAGTTACAGTATATTTGTTCCACTCCTCTAGATCATTGATATAGATGGTAAATAGCTGAGGTGACCCTCTTCGCTCTCCACTACAGCTCCAATTTTGGTGTCATCGGCAAACTTACTAACTGTACCACTTATGCTTACATTCAAATAATTTATGTCAATGACAAAAAGAAGTGAATCCAGCACCGATCCTTGTTGCACTGCACTAGTCACAAGCCTCCAGTCTGAAAAACAACCCTCCACCACCACCCTCTGTCTTCTATCTTTCAGCCAGTTCTGTATCCAAATGGCGACTTCTCCCTGTATTCCATGAGATCTAACCATGCCATTCAGTCTCCCATGGGGAACCTTATCAAAACCCTTATTGAAGTCCATATAGATCACATCCATCCCTCTGCCCTCATCAATCCTCTATTTTACTTCCTCAAAAATCTCAATCAAGTTTGTGAGACATGATTGCTCATGCACAAAGCTATGTTGACTATCCATAATCAGTCCTTGCCTTTCCAAATACATGCACATTCTGTCCCTCAGGATTCCCTCCAATAACCTGCCCACCACCAACGTCAGGCTCACTGGTCTATAGTTCCCTGGCTTGTCCTTACCACTCTTCTTAACGAGTGGCACCACGTTTGCCAACCACCTGTCTTCTGGCACTTCACCTGTGACTATCCATATTACAGATATCTCAGCAAGAGGCCCAGCAATCACTTCTGTAGCTTCCCACATAGTTCTAGGGTACACCTGATCAGGTCCTGTGGATTTATCCACCTTTATCCGTTTCAAGATCATCAGCACTTCCGCCTCTGTAATATGGACATTTTGCAAGGTGTCACCATCTGTTTCCCTACATTTCATATCTTCCATATCGTTTTCCACAGTAAAACTGATGCACAATACTCGTTTAATATCTCCCCCCCACCATACTTCCTGTGGTAGGAAAAATATCCTGTGATGTTGGATGTGTGAAAAAACCCGGGTCTGTTGGGTCGTTGTAAGCTCGTCATGGAGAATATACCTTTGCACTTTCTCACCAGTATGTTGCACCGAAAAGCCGATATAAGATAAGGCAACCCTTTTTGGATTACCGCGATATAGGCTTCTCTGCCACTCTAAAAAAGGCTTTTATATAGCCATGACGATATTGTCTGATGAATTACATGTGAAGAATTATGAACGTATGAATGTGTATCAGTTAATGCTCTCGAAGAACGAGAGCTATCATTTCGTTCTGCTGAGCCATATTACTTATTTATTATTTATTGTTTATTTTTGTTTTGCTTGTGTCCGTTTCGAGACTTTAACTTATTTCGTATATACATGCACATGGGTGTAATTTTGTTCAATTATTTGAGTTGTTTTGTTAATGGTTTAATATAATAATAAAACTATCTTTTTCAATAAAAAATGCTAACATTGATAGATTAGAGTCCCAAATAACTCTCATTAGAGAGACCACTCATGGTGGTTTACTTTGAAGGTCACCACACGGGTGATGGGGTGAGGTTGAGAGAGCGTCCCCTTCATGGTACCCTTTGTCAGTGTGGGGAATTGAACCTGCGCCGGTGTCCTGCCTCTGCATCACAAACCAACCATCCAGCCAACTGAGTGGGAGACTGTATAACTGTTGCACACAGAATCAGTCACAGGAAAAGGGCATTAGAATCTTTCATGACAAGGTAAAAGGCATATTTGAGATTTTAAAAAAATGTTCTCTGCTAGCGATTGTATTTTATAATGAGACAAGTGTTTGGAAGCTGTCTTTGTCTGAATACCGTAAGGTCAGACAAGTGAAATAACCAGAATGACTAATTGTGATTGGATATCGATAACCATAAAATAAGTGCATGTTTTTGATTGGTCTGTGGAAAGCCTGCTGACTGTTGCATGAATTTATAAAGCAGATGAAATATGTTGTTAGGAGAGTTCTTCGCGATGGGAAATGCCTTCTGAACACATGCTCGAAGAAACCCGGGGTAAAAAGTGTCTGAGAATCGTCTGCTGGGTAACAGGAATATGGGGGTTGAATGACTGAAAGTTCCTCTAACATGGAGCTGGGAAAACCATCAGATCACCCCCGAATGTATTGAACGTTGGAGCATATTTGAAGTACTGAATGGCCTCATGATGGATTTTAATTGTGTGTGATTTGAAAAACGTACAACTCTATTCCATCCTCTTACGTGTTACACACTGGGGCACAGCCGTTTTCCTGAAACTGGGAATTGGTTGGAACAATATCTGGAATATTCCATTATTGGCATTCCCCAGAATATTCTATAACTATGTGGGGGGGGGGGGGGGGGGCATTAGAAAGGCAAGAGAGAAAGAGAGGGAAAGTGCTGCATGCAGTAGTGAGAGTGGTGGAGCAAGAGCCTTGTTCGGGGGTCGCTGCTATAACAAATATACAGTGAGTGTGAGGGAGCAGAAAGAATACGGTGACCCTTATCCTGACAGAGTGGGGAATGTTATTGATGCTTGTCCTGTTTTGCTGGACATTTCTTCATACCCCAGAAACTGCTCTGAGCTGGGTGGTGAGCTCAGACCATGCTCGGGAGGTCTGGTAGTGTGGCCCCCTCTGGGAAGAGAATGGTCCCCTTTTGTACTAGCCCATCCACCAGGTCCTCCGTGCTGCTGTCGACAAACCGTGGTGTAATTTCCCCTTAGCTTGCCATGCTTGTGGAAACTGTGCAGGGCAGCTCCAAACTGAGAAAGTGCAACCATGTGCACATTGGCCTTTTACAGATGGCTCCAGTGTCAGGGATCACGGAATACCTCCAGTCATGATGGGTGGGAGATCGGGCTGGTATGGTATCAGAGGGAAACTATGGAGTGGAATGTATAGTTAGTGAGATGGGTTTGGTAGCACCAGGAAACTAGCTCGGCCTTGTGCAGACAACCCCTCTGTCACACTCAATGAGAATGGCACTGAAACAGTTTTTAGTTGTGTGATTCAGCACAGTGAGGCGAAGATTATGCTGTCCTCGCTCCCAGTTACAAAGCTGGAGAACAAATTCTCATCCAAAACTCTTCTTCGCCTGAACTCACAGCAATATCTCTTTCACTCATAATTCTTCGAAATACTGACCCGTGTTGCATGATACCATCGAAATGTCTTCATTTCAGCATTCCGAAATCTGTGAACATATCCTTCCATGATATTTTTTTCAGTGCACCCCCCCACCCTGTCTCCACCCAAAACACACTAATTTACAGTCATATTGCACAAGACTGCAAGTATGACTGATCATTTGGCCCAGCTGGTCCATGCTAATCAAAATGTCCATCCAGACTCACCCCATTTCCCTGCCCTTGTTCTGTATCCCTCTAAACCTTTCCTATCTGTGTATTTGCCCAAATGCCTTTTCAATGTTGTAATTGTATCCACCACATCCACTTCCATTGACAGCTCAGTCCATATGCATACCATACTCTGCGTAAAAAAAGGTTACCCCTCAGTTTCCCTTTAATATTTTTAATCCTTTCCAAACATTAATGGGTGTCCTCTAGTCCTCGATTCCCCAATCTTGGGAATAAAATTTTGAAGTATTCACCACATGCACGCCTCTCATGATTTTATAAGAGTTACACTTCTATAAGAACCCTCTCACTTTCCTACGCTGTAAAGAAACTAGTTCTAAACTGTTCAACCTCTGTCTATAACTTAGAGCCTTTAGCCCAGGAAACATCTTTGTAAATTTCTTCAACATTCTTTCTTGTTTAATAGTATCCTTTCTAGGGCAAGGTGAACAAAACTGAACGCAATACTCCAACTGCAGCCTTACCAACATCCTGTACAACTGCAACATAACGTCCCAACTTGTATACTCAATGCCCTGATGAAGACCAGTGTGCCAACAGCCTTCTTCTCTGTCCTATATATCTGCGACTCAAATTTCAGACAACCGTGCTCCTGGTCGCCAATGTCCTTTTGTTCCACTTACACACCTTAAGGCACTATCATTCGTCATTAAACTCCAACATGGATTTGACTTTCCAAAATGCAAGACGTCACACTTATCTATATTAAACTCCATTTGCTATTTCTCAGCACACTTCCCCAGCTGGTCAAGGTACTGCTGCAACTTGTGATAACGTTCCTCACTGTAAATGATGTCTCCTAATTTAATATTACCTGCAAAGTCACTAACGTTGCGTTGTGCAGTCTGGTCCAAATCATTGATATAGATAACAAACAGCAAGGGGCCCAGCACCGACCCCTTAGGCACTCCACTGGTAACAGGCCTCCAATCCGACAAGCATACCTCCACCATAGCCAGTTGCTTCATAATGTCAAGCCAATTGTATCGCCAATTTGCCAGTTTACCTTGGAGTCCATTCGATCTAACCTTCTAGAGCGGCCTACCATGTGGAAACTTATCAAAGGCCTTACTGAACTCCATATAGACAATGTCCACCACCCTGCTCTCGTCAACCTTTCTGGTCACTTTCTCATAAAAACTCTATCAAAATTTGTAAGGCATTATCTGCCACGCACAAAGCTATGCTAACTGCTGCAAGTCAAACTCCGTCTTTCCAAATGCATGCATATCTTATATCTCCACACCTTCTCAAGTGGTTTCGGAAACAGATGTGAAGCTTACTGGTCTATATTTCCCAGGCTTTTCTTTGCAGCCCTTCTGAATAAGGGCACAACATTTGCTACTGCCCAGTCTTCCGGGACCTTGCCCCTGAGCTATCTTCTCTCGCCCCATGCAGTGCTCTTTGTTGCATTTGGTCAGGATCAAGAGATTTAACTGATTTTGTGCATTCTAATATGTCAAACAGCACCTCTACTGTGATATAGACTGTACCAAGATATCGCAACTAACTTCCCAAAGGTCACAGGTCTTCCTGTCTTTCTTCATGATAAACGCAGAGGGGGAATTGAGGACCTCACTCATCTCTCGAGGTTTTACACATGCATGCCCATTTTGGATTTTGAAGCGTCCTATCGCTCTCTAGTTGTTCCTTTTCTTTATTATACTGAATTTGGATTCACCCTAATCTTCTCAGCCAAGGCTATCTCATACCTCCTTATTGCCTTGCTGCTTTCCTTCTTCAGTATACTCCTGTAACCATTGTGTTCCTCCAGTGATTCCCTTGGTCCCAGCTGCCTGTGCCTGAGCGATGCCTCTTTTTTTTCTGGTCAGAGCCTCAATATCTCTTGTCATCCAGGGTTCTCTCTTCCAGCCTCACTTTCCCTTCACCCTCACAGGAACATATCGACCTTGAACTCGAGCTATCTTACTTTTGAAGCTTTCCCACTTTCCCGGGATCCTTTTACCTGGAAACACACTACTCCAATCAAGCCCTGCAATCCCCTGCCTAATTCCAACAAAATACGCCTTGCCCCAATTTAAAACTTGAATCTGTGGACCAATTTTCTCCCTACCATACCTATTTTAACATTAATAGTGCTCTGGTCACTTTTCCCAAAATGCTCCCCCACTTTACCTCCGTCACCTATCCATCCCTATTTCCCAACAGTAGGTCGAGTTTGTCCCTTCCCGAATAGGATACGCTATATATTGCTTGTGGAAACTTTCCTGAACACACTTAACAAATTACGTCCCATCTAAGTTCTTAACCCTCTGGAAGTCCCCGTCTATGTTAGGATAATTAAAATCACCTATTGTGACAACCCTATTGCTCCTGCAAGTCTCGGCAGTCTCCCTGCATATTTGTTCTTCTAATTCCCATTGATTAATTGAAGTCGTATAGTACAACCACTATAACATTACCATCCCACTCTTACTTGTTCGCATCATTTACAAAATCTAATTAGATATTATCTCAGTTACTTCATCTTTAAATACTAGAGTGATATGCGCCTTAATCAGATCTATTGGTATTTAAATTATTTCCATTTACATCTCTTCCTCGCAGTGACTTTTACATTCACAGCACCCCTTGTTCAAGGCACGGTGGAGATATGGAGCTGTAAATGGATGGGAACTGCACATCCTGTCTGTTCCAACATTGGCTGTAAGTGTCCGCTCACAGAGCTGCGATCTAATACAGTGTTACCGAACAATGCAACAGTCTGGGTTTATATATGAATGAACCAGTGCGGACTGCACAGCTCCCCACGCTGGACATTTAGCCCAGGATTATAGATCCAGCATTGGTTTGGACTGCACAGAGTTTCACTCTGGACATAGCTGGGTTGCATTTAGCAGACACTAGCCGGATCTACACAGTTCTCCATCCTGAATATGTAATGGATGGTCTTGTTATGTGAGTTGGATTGCGAATGTGAGAGAACTAAACATCTGGCAATGCCTTTATTTTGTGATTTAATTTTTGTGATTGGACTCTTCAAATCCTGACTCATCCGGTTAGACCCATCTCTCTGGATGAGTCATGGTAACTGTTGTTACAGAATCTGTGTCGGCAACATGACCAAAATTTGGAGCAGAGGCTACAGAGAGGACAGTCTCCGTAAAATGTAATGTGGGAATCACCATTAGATCAGCCGTGGTCTTATTGAATGTTGGGGCAGTTTATTCATATATTTCTGTATGTTCCAAGCAAACTCTCCTTCTCTCCCAGTGTCCCATTCTGGTGGGGAGTGAGTCACCTCCTCCTGTTCCTGCGTAACAGGATCCTTGGGCCTCACTAGCCTCCAGATTTCCCTGTGCCCCAGTTTTGAGCAGTTGAGTGACTGCTTCCTGTCCCTGTGTCCGTCTCGAACAGTTGAGTCTCCTGTCCCTGTGTCCCAGTTTCAAGCAGTTGAATGATTCCCTCCTGATCACAAGTTTGTGAAAATACATGTCCTCCTCCTGCTCCTGAGGAACAGGTTCCAATAGCTGATGCTCACCTGCTGCTCCTGTGGATTTGAGGTGAGGGACTGAATGGCCTCTTCACATTCTTAACAGCTTTTCTTGACTAAAGGCCTTTCTCCTTTCTGTTAAACACCATCAAATTCTGAATGTTGTATTTTTGTATTTCACTCTCAGTAATTGAGCAAACAATTGGCAGAATTCAAATGCTGAATAGCCTCCTCCTGTTCCCCTGTTATACACTGAATAGACTCTCAGAGATGTACAGCAAGGAAAAAGATCGTTCGGTATGGTCATCCATACCGCCAAATATCCTAAATCAATGTCGTCCCCCTTGCCAGCAGGTGGCCCATCTCCCTCTACACACTTCCCAAGCATATATCCATCCAAATGCTTTTTAAATGGTGTAACTGTACCTGCCTCCACCACCTCTTTTGGCTGTTCATTCCGTACACACAGCAGTCTCTGTGTGAAAATGTTGTCCCTCATGCCCCTTTTTAAATCTTTCTCCTCTCACCTTAAACCTTTGTCTTCTAATTTTGAACTCGTCTATCCTGGGAAAAGACATTGACTGTTTACCTTATCTATGCCATTCATGATTTTATAAACCCCCTTTAAGGTCCCCCCTCAGCCTCAACACTTGAAAATAGTCCCAACCTATTCAAACTCTCACTGTAACTCTGACCCTCCAACACCTGCAACATTCTTTGAAATCTCTTCTGCACTCTGTCAAGTTTGACAACGCCTTTCCGACAGCAGGGTGACCAGAATTAAAGGCAATATTACAAAAATGGCCAAACCAATGTCCTGTACAGATTTAACATGTCATGCAAATGCTTCGACTCAAAGCACGCACCATTAAAGGGAAGATCACCAAGTGCACTCTTCACTGCGCTATCTACCTGTGACTGCACTTTTAAGGAACAGAGAACCTGCACCACTAGTCTAGATTTGCTGCCTCACAGGGCAGCGACCTGGGTTTAATTCCATCCTTGAATGACTGGCTGTGTGGAGTTTGAATATTCTCCTCGTGTCTGCGTGAGTTGCCTCCGTGTGCTATGTTTTACTCAGACAGTATAAGGATATACAGATAAGGGTAGATTGGCCATGCTAAATTGCGCACCGTACCCAGGGATGTGTAGGGGAGGTAGATTAGCCATGGGAAATGCAGGCTCAGATGGATAGGGCAGGTGTTTGTCCAGTAGGATACTGTTTAGAGGTTCGGTGTGGCCTCGATGGGCCGATAAGCCTATTTCCTCACTTTAGGGATTCGATAATTTCTATGGAGTTCTCCTTCATTGGCAGCTTTCGACAGGGCACTACCGATATGTCTTGCCTTGATTTGTCTCCCAAAATGCAACACCTCACATGTAACTAAAATATACTCTATCTGCCACTCCTCAGTTCACCTAAACAAGGTCCCATTATAGTCTGAGAGATCATTCTTCACTGTCGACTACACCACCAAATTTGGAATTATCTACACACTTACTGACCATACTTCATATACTCAAATGCAAATGATTTGTACAAGTGACAAAATGCGGTGGACGCATTATTGATCTTTGCGGCACGCCACTGGTCACAGGTCTCCACGTTTAATGAACAAATGTCCACTGTCACGCCCTGTCTGCAATATTAAAGAAAGGTTTGGATCTAAATGGCGAGTTCTCCCTGGATCCGAGGAAGTCTAACCTTGCTCACCAGCCTACCACGTAGAACATTTTGGTAATCTTACTGAATTCCATAAAGACAACATCCACTGGCCTGCCTTCATCAAATATCTTCATCACTTCCTCAAAAGATTTCACCGAGTCAGTGAGACGTGATCTTCAATGTACAAAGCCCTCTTCAGTCCTTGTCTTTTCAAATGCATGTACATCCTTTCCAACAAAATCCCCTCCAACAATTTAGTCACCACTGACGTCAGGCTCACTGATCTATAGCTACCTGTTTTTTTCCTTACTTTTTAAATAATGACACTATGTTAGCAGCCCTCCAGTCTTTTGACACCTCACCTGTGGAAATCAATGATACAAATATATCAGCAAAATTCTGACCAATCTCTTTCCGAGCTTCCCACAAACATTTGGGATACAACTGATCAGGTCCCAGGGATTTGTTCAGCTTTATGTGTTTAAAATGTCAAACATCCCCTTGTAATTTAGACACCTTTCAATGTATCACTATATATTTATTCATTCTCTCGCTCTTGTAACCTCCTCCTCATTAAATACTGAGGAGAAATATTTGTTTCGTATCCCTCCAATCTCGGGAGGTTCCACACATCGGTAGTCTTACTGATCTTTAAGGGGCCCTGTTCTCCCCCTAGTTAATCTTTATCATTAAATGGTTCGTAGAATTTCTTCAATGCCTCGTTAACCCTATTTCTAAAGCCATCTCATGTCCACATTTTTCTGGCCAGATTTCCGCATTGACTATGCATTTCTGCCCTTAAACACCTCTCGGGATTTACTTGATCTCAGCTCTGTTTACCTGACATATGCCTCCTTCCTTACCTTGACCAGAGCATCAATATATCTAGCCATCCAGCACTCCCTGCACCCACCAGCTTGCCCCTCTCACTAATAGGAACACGTTGACTCTGGACTCTCTGAAACCAAGTTTTGATGGCCTTGCATTTTACAACCATCCCTTTACCTGTGAATAGGGTATTCCAATTAGCCTTTCACAGGGCTCGCCTAACATTGTCAAAATTGACCTTGTTCAAAGTTAGAACTTTAATGTTTACATCAGGTCTTTCCTATTCCACAACTAATTTAAAACTAATATTTATGCGTAACAGAAAGTTAAACAAACACTTCCTGCCCCTCTGTAACTGGCTCGAGAGGCTGAATGGGCTCATCGTAGCCCTCTGTAATATACTGGAAAGGTTGAATGGTCTCCTCCTGCCTTTGTGTAACAGACCCGAGACATTAAATGAGACAGCAGCCCGTGGACGACGAACAACCGTTAAACTATATCTGATGGAGGTCCATCCCTTCTCAGTTACAGAAACATAACCAACACAATTTATTCCCGGTGCCCACTCAGTAACACCTCATACAGCTGCAGTGGCACATCTCTTTGTTTTGAATGATTCTGTTGGCAAAAATGTGCTGAAAATGTGTTGCTGAAAAAGCACGAAACGTCGATTCTCCTGCTCCTTGGATGCTGCGTGACCTGCTGCGCTTTTCCAGCAACACATTTTTCAGCTCTGATCTCCAGCATCTGCAGTCCTCACTTTCTCCTCGTTGGCAAAATGTGCCAATATTCTAGATTTCCACCTTTTCAAGTAGCAACAGGTTAATATGGGCTGAATGGCCTTCTATTATCCCTCTGTAAGAGGCCCATAGGGACAGAATTGCTTCGGCCTGTTGCTGAGCAGCAGTCCCAATGCTCTGTCTCAAGATTATGAAAGGATTTGGTAGCAGGGCACTTAAAACCAGGAGTAGCCTCACACTGGTCAATAAGGAATCTAGAAACTTGCCCACCCGAGTTTTCTTTATGCAACCGATCTGATATTTTATAACTGCTTCTTTCATAAACAGAGTGGAACATATATAGACCCCTGCAGTGTTCTGTTAATACTCTCATATCCAAGTTTAAAAAAGATTTAAAGATTTATGGTCCATTCCATTTTTATTATCCATTACATCCAAACCCAGTAAATGTTCTCTTTTGTAGTTATATGAAAAGTGATGCGTGGAACTGGTTAATTGAGCCTGTTAGCTCAGTCATGATTTGTAGATGCCGGTGTTGGACTGGGATGGACAAAGTTAAAAGTCACACAACACCAGGTTATAGTCCAACAGGTTTAATTGGAAGCACACTAGCTTTCGGAGCGCCGCTCCTTCATCAGATGATAGGGCAGGACACACTTCTAAGGCACACATTTTATAGCAAAGATTTACAATGTGATGTAACTGAAATTATACATTGAAAAATAACTTGATTGTCTGTTGGGTCTTTCATCTGCTCGAATACCATAATAGTTTTACTTCTTTCATGTGTAAATCACAAAACTTTTTTAAAAAATGTTGCATTCTCAGGTTAGCTGTAACAGTGAGTTTTAGCTAGGCAATATATTGAAGGTGTTACCCCCTGAGTTCTCTGTCTATGCCATGATGTTTAGATTGATTCTAATCTGAAAAGTGAGATAACAGAGTTTTACATGAAGCCATACAGTTTTTGAGCTCAGAGTTTTACATAAATTCATGCAGTTTTTGAGCAAACTACCATGTAACTCTGCAAGTACAAATTCACCCCACAAAATATATGTGGGCATGTGGGTCTTTGTCGGTTTGTATATGTGTGTCTGTGTCTGTCTGGGTTGGGGGGTTGTGAGTGTGAAAGAGAATGTATATATTTGTGTAGTGATGTAGAGTGTCTTAAGTCTGTGACGGGGTGCATGTGTGAGTGTGGGAGTGTGTGTGCGTGACTGGGGTGGGGGATTTTGACTATCAGTGAGAGAGAGTGTATATGTGTGTGCATGAATGTAGAGTGGTCTAAATCTCTGAGAGAGTGCCGTGTGAGTGTGGGAGTGTGTGTGTCTCTAAGGGTGTGTGTGAGTGTCTGTGTGTGTGTCTGCGTACATGTGTGTCCGTATGTATGTGTGTGTATAGGAGTGTCTGTGTGTGTGTGTATATTGCAATGGTGGTCACCTGTAATGTGACATGAACCCAAGGTCCCAGTTGAGGCCCTCTCTATGTGTATCGAAATTAACTATCAGCCTCTGCTCGGCCACTTTTCGCTGCTGCCTGTCCTGAAGTCCGCCTTGGAGGATGATCACCAGAATGTCCGAGGTTGAATATCCTGGACCACTGAAGTGTTCCCCAACTGGGAGGGAACCCTCCTGTCTGTTGATTGTTGTGCGGTGTCCATTCATCCATTGTCGTAGCCTTTGCTCAGTTTCCCAGTGTTTGTTCAGTGACAGTGATTAATGCCAATCTCCATGGATTCTAATAATTCCAGTGGACGGTTTCCATCTTTAAATGATAAATGGGCGCCGTTCAATGTGTTATCCCATAACATGGGCGGGAACATCACTGACAGCACTGACAGGGATCAGCAGATTTGGAGAGAGGGGGAGGAGAGATCTGAATCTGAGAACATTAGCCTGGAATGTTCCAACAATGGATCAGAATCTGAGAACATTAGACTGGAATGTCCCAAAAATGTATCATAATCTGGGAATATTAGACTGGCATGTTCCAACAATAGACAGGAGTTTATTCATTTATGTTTGGTATCTTTCTGCATTTAATTGGTGGCCATTATCATTGCGAATCTATTACATTCTTCTCATTATTCAATATTTTTATTATCCTTTCCTGGCTATCGTCGGTGTTCCTGGTAAGTGTCACTGTCCAGATTTTTCTTTCTATAAACCAGTTATGAGTGTATTACTGTTCTTTCATATAGTCTACACTTCTTGGCCCTATTATCTTCCTGTTGAAACTCACAATCCATAGATTCACTCTACAGACTACTGCTAACTACATCAAAGAATGTGTTCAATTACTGTCTCCCTCTCTGCTCTGACATTGTTACTCATGGGTCTCTATGTTGACCTACTCAGTTTCAGCGGAGAACTGCAATTTATTGTATCATTGCTCTTGTTATTGAATTATTAACAGCATGGAGATCATTCTCTACTGTTCTGGTTACAAACTCCACTTCCTTCCACTGTTTCCCTCCCATCCCTGGCCAATATCTGCGGCTGAAGCAGACAAGTCACAACTGTGGGTGATCCCTTTGACCATGAGCTGATTCATGACACCATATCCTGACCATTTCTAACTTGAAATACTCACCACTCCAGAATATATCTCACTGGTTTATTCCATCCCCTGTTTGAACCTTGAGCTATGAAATACAGGCTTAAGGAAGCCAAACATGTGCCGCTGACGCTCCGGCTTCAAACCTGCCGAAGCAAATCTGATTCCATTACACACCAAACTCCCATCCATCTGTAATTCATGTGTATGCCGATGTATATTGCTATTGTCTCTGGCAATGCCTTTATTGACATTCTCAAACACTTTATCTCATCTGTCCATGAAACTTCTCTCGTTCTCTCTCTGTCGATTAAGAAAAAGCCTGCCAGTTGTTCTTATTTAAAATAATTTCCTCCATGTGCGTTCCTTCTCAAACAATGAGTTTCGCATTCGACAATGCCTTTATTCAATGTTCTCATTCTTGTAAGTTATCTGTCGAAGATCTCAATTCTGCAGTTAGTCCCACTGCCCTGTCTTTCTCCCCATATTTCCACAATATCTTTGCAGTTAATTAACTGTCTGTTTAATGTGAATCTTTCTGTTCATCTGTATCTTTCCCTGATCTTTGTTTTTGGCTCCCTAGTGTATCGAGTGCAATCATTGTGAAGCTGAGAAACAGTGAAAAGGTGTGCGTCAGGCTGTTGTTCACTTCCCGGTATGTCCCATGTGATGGTCCATGGACAGGGGTGTTTCAGAAGTTATGGGACACATCCTTCCAACTTCGTCTGTACCTGTATTTGTCTCTCTCAGGGCGACCTTGCGATCAGTAGCACGAGAAAGCCCCGAGAGTAAAGGATCAGACATCTAAATTGTCTGACAATGCTGTCATTTAAAAAAAAAAGTTATTTTCTCCTTTTTTTCAATAAGAAATCTTAAAGGCCAAACTGGCTACTGAAAACGACTCAAGTAAATAACTTACGACGCTTTTAGGGTTTTTAATAAATCGGAGTAACAACGGCCTAGTAACGTATCTCCAGCTGCTACTCTCTCTGACACCTGACTTGATACTGATTCCTCCTGGATTGGAGAACTGTATGCAAGAATGTATGTCTGAATGTACCTTTTTGCCAAGGGGTGTGTTTATGGGATATTAGTATATTGGAACAGTTCGTCTGTAGAAGGTATGGTATCCATTATTCGGTTAAGATTTCCAATACTGAAAATGTGTTGCTGGAAAAGCACAGCAGGTCAGGCAGCATCCAGGGAACAGGAGAATCGATGTTTCGGGCATAAGCCCGTCTTCTCCTGAAGAAGGGCTTATGCCCTAAACGTCGATTCTCCTGTTCCCTGGATGCTGCCTGACCTGCTGCGCTTTTCCAGCAACACATTTTCAGCTCTGATCTCCAGCATCTGCAGAACTCACGTTCTCCTCTAAGATTTCCAATAGTTAAATTATTCTAAATTCCTCGTCATTTTGAATGGATTTTCATGAGAGTGTTTAAATACATTGTGTTTTTCTTAATGGTGAGTAGTTTGACTAGTAACATCACATCTGGAACACCTACTTCACATCTACCTTTAAAATAAGAAAGGTTTGGCATCCAACCTACCCTCTTAAAATAGTTTGAGGCAGTCTGGTTGGTCTATTGCAAACTGGGGTCTCTTGTCTGGTTCTAAATCGGTAATACCAAATTGGGTTGAGAATTACAATCCCTACAGTGTGCAAACAGACCATTCGACCCAACAAGTCCACACCGACCCTCCGAGGAGTAACCTACCCAGACCCATTCCTTTACCCTATTATTACACATTTTCCCCGACTAAGGCTCCTAACCCACACATCCCTGAAAACTATGAACAATTTAGCATGGCCAATTTACCTGACATGCACTCCTTTGGATTGTGGGAGGAAACCAGAGAATCCAGAATAAGGTCACGCAGACACTGGAGATTATGCACTGGGAGACTATTGCGTTCAAAGGTCGTGTATGGTAGCTGTTAGTGTCTTTTGTTGTGGGTGTGAATTCGGTTGGTTTAAATAGTGGTTTGTGTATAAAGATTTTTTCAGTCATTAACTGGGTGTGGCGGAAGTGAAGTTGGCGGTTTTACAAAAGGTAATGAAGGCAAAGCTGTTGGAATTGACAGACAAGCTGGAGTTGGGGTTGCGTTTGTCTGTGAGAAAATGAGAGATAATTACAGCGATAGCTCGGCAATTACATTTGGTAGAACTGCCATCAGACTTTTTGGAAACGGCTGGAATTCAATTTCAAATAAGGCTCTTTGAACATGAGAAGGAATTGAAACAGTTTGAATTATGATGAAAAGTAGAAATAAAAAAAGGAAATGAAGAAGAAGAGAGAAAAGGACAGAAGAAAAGCAGAGAGTTTCAACTTAAAAAGTTAACAGTTAGAGAGGAAAGTTGACATAGAAGGCGGAGATGAAGGCAGACGGTCGGCGGGATGAGGAGGATAGTGAGGTTGAACAACCCTATTGTAACCAGTGGTCTAATGAGGTTCTGTTTAAATGCATCCAGGCATTATCTAAATTTGATGAGAAGGATGGGGAAGCCTTTTGAATTTCATTTGAGAAAGTGGCTAAACAAATGCAGTGCCCAGTGACCATGTGGATTTAGTTGATCCAAACAAAGCTGATAGGTATTTGCATCCCTAACGGAGGAGGTATCTGGCCAGTATGGGGTGGTGAAGAAAGCCATCTGAAGTGCATATAAGCTTGGGCCAGAAGCCGACAGACAGCGTTTCAGGAATCTAAAAAAGGGTCCCTGGTAAAACGCACATTGAGTTTGAAAGGATCAAACAACGTAATTTTGAAAGGTGGGTAAGGGTATTAAAAACAGAGCAAACCTAAGACACTCTTAGAGAGATTCTTATTTTGGTGAAGTTCAACAATCCACTTCCTGCAGCCGTGAGAAGTCGTGTGGAAGAGCAGAGAGTTAAAACGGCAAGCTGAGAAATGGCTGCTGATGATGATTGGGTTCAGAAATCAAAGATTGGTTTCTTTGAGAGGTTGTGAAGAATGTGTGACATCTTCTTAAAACATATACCTGTGAGAGTAAGATTAACTGGCATAGGCCAGGAATAGCAGGTAAAGAGGTTAGAGCATTAAGAGGTACAGAAGTATGTAACTCTTTTATGCTGAGACATGAGGAGCTTTGTCTTTCAGAAGGACTATTGGAGAGATGAGAAGTGCTCCATTATGTAACCTGTGTTTGGAGTGTCCAGTGGAAATATCAACACATTTATTTCACAATGGGGAAGGATGCCTTGAGTTTAGTGTTGGTGTTACTACATTTCAGCATTTAAATTGCGAATAACATACATGAGACCAAACTTTATCACTGATCGTGACCCGCGACAGTTTTTGCAGGAGTCTAGGGAGAAAACTACCCGTCTGTTTTGATTGAGCTTATTATTGCTGCCATTTAGTTTGAAATTATACAGATGACAGGGCGAGAAACCCTACGTTTTGACACGTTGTGGAGACTTGGCAGGAATAAAATGCCTGAAATCGAAGCTAGTTGTGAACATTTATATGCTCACAGTCAATGTAATGTATATGCATTTCAGTCTACTAATAGAGGAAGATTAGGAGGTCCAAAATGAATCCACCTTTGTGTATTGATGGATTATTGTATTAAAGATGGAATTGTGAGGATACTATCACGGCAAAAAGGTAATTTTCTCTTGGGTTTTTTCTTGAAGAGAGGTTTAAAGGCGGAGGTGCAGACTTTCTGTCTGAAAACAGTTTAAGAAAATAACTGAGATTTTAGGTTTCATTAAAACTGTGGTAACAATGGAAGGGCAGTGGCCAGCTCTCCCAGACCAGGGTTTCTCATTTTGTTTTTAGCTGCAGCATTCAGAAGCTGCTGGGGATCCCAAAAAGGTTGGAAATTTTGATACATGATCCCCAGCTGCTTTTCTCTCTGAGATCTCTGTTGATGTTGTTTCCTCCTGGATTGGAAAACTGCTGTAAGGATCTGTATTTGAATATATCTTTGTGCCAAGCGGTGTAAACCAAGAAGGTACGGTATCTATTGTTTGTGTAAGTGTTCCAACATATAAGCCATCCCGAAATGTTCTTTATTTTGATTGTATTTTAACTAAAGCATTTGAATAGATTATATTTTGCTTAATATCGAGTGGTTTGACCAGTCACAACATATCTGTAAGGCACACTTCCCATCTATATTCAAAATAAGGAAAGGTTTGGGTCTAAGCGGCCTTCTTACAATATTTTGCGGGGATCTGGTCTGGTTCACAACACTTGTACCGAGGGGTTTCTGACTGGCTCCTGTAATTGAAAATTTAGTGGAGGGGCAGGGGATGGTTTGCTGGAGGTTGTGCTGTAAGTTGCCTCAGACATTCAGAGAGACCTGAGGATTTGGCGACACAACTCTGGATGGAGCATGGGGACTGTAGTTACAACATCTGAGCCTGCAACATGAACAACCAATGGAGCAGAGGCTGCAGAGAGGGTCAGCTCTGAAACCACCCAGCGAGTGTGTGGGGGGAAAGGGATCTGCTCTATCAACTCCGGGTTTTCCAGGACCAGCTTCCCAAGCTCCACTTGACCCAGGAGCAGAGTGTGAGGGGCCATGACTGAACAAGGAGCTGATCACAGAGCGTTGTCACCTCCTTCAACACGACCTGCAGCTTCACATCAGGGGGAGGGTGCTGCCGCCAGTGGCTATTAGCGTCACTGTTTCATTCAGCTTCAATGATCCAGAACTTTCCAGGCAGGACGAGGTGACATATCCATCATTTCCCAGTATCTCAACATCAACGTCACCATTCGATGATGGAGGATATATATGATGGATGAGAAGCACTGTTTCTCCCTCAGCAGGGAGCTGCCGGGTGTATTCAGTGTAGTGGGATTCCCGATGGGTGTACATGCCATCTGCAGGGTATCCATGTCAATGGGGAGAGGTAGAGGAACTGAAGGAGCTCTCTCTCTTTCTCTATTAATGTTACAGCGTGCCCATGCACAGTACATCATGTTGGTAAATGCCCCCTGCCCTGGCAGCAGTCACGGCCTCTTCATTCAGAAGCAGTCAGCCATTCCCATTGTCATCGGGTCTCCACGTAGAAAGAATTGAATATATCTTGGATAATTTACGTCCCCTTGATGCACGTTTCAAAACACCATCCCCATCGCCAATCAGCCACATCAAAGTATTCCATGTTTACGGAGAGCAATGGGGTCACTTGGAGTGTCTGGGAGCTGACGATCAGGGATGGAGCAAAACCTCCCATGTCTGAACGAACCTGAGTGAACCCCCCAGTACACAGTATCATTAAGTCATGTAATCCCTCTCCATTTCAGTAACATATTGCTTTCTATTATTCCAGTAAATGAAATGACAGTTTATATCATCTTAAATTCCACCTTCCAAACTATTATCTATTGCCTTTACCTCTCTGAATCTATTTGCAGACTCTCCACCTTCTCTTGATAATTTAATCTCTTGCTGACCACAGCGACATCACCAAACTCAGCATCTGTATATCTGTTCCATCCTCCTGATCATTAATATAGATTGTAAATAATTGAGAAAAGAGCGCTGGTCACTGTATGACCTTACTGGTTACGTTCTCTCTAACTGAGTGAGACTGATTTATCCTGAGAGCCTGCATCTTGTATGATACCCAGTCCTCCCCCATTCCTGTGCAACACAGTAGAAGAGTTAAATAAGAACAAGGAGCATCTTTGAGGAATCCAACCCCTCGATGAGGCTGATGTCTACACGGCCTCAGTTCCACTTTCCTGCCATCTCTTCAACCTAAAACTCCTAGTCTCTTGTTGTAGATTGCGACACGTGAAAAAAATCCACTCCACATCTACACATTCAATTACTTTTAGCATTTTACAGACCTCAATGAGATCTCCTTTCATTCTTATAAACTCGAGAGTATAGACCTAAACTGCTCTTCATAAGACAAATACTTCAAATATGGAATCAATCTAATGAAGCTCTTCTGAATTGTCTCCAACGGAAATACCTCATTCTGCAGGACACCCAAACTGTCCTCCAGTTGCAGCCTCACTAATGCCTTGCATAGCTGCACCAACACTCAATACCTTTCTACTCTATGCTTTTATAAATAAACACTGAAAATATGCTTGCATTTCTCATTATTTGCAGTAACCGCATGCAGGCTTTCTGTGATATGCAAGCAGACACCAGATCCCTCTGCACCTAAACACTTTGAACTTTATCTCCATTTAGATAATAATTTGCCTTTCTATTATACTGGCCAACTTGAATAGCCCATATTTATTCACTTTAGTTTTCCTTGCCAAACGTTGGCCCATTCATCCAAAGTATCCATATAGTTTTAAATCTCTTGCATCATCATTCCGAATTAATTTCCTACCAATGCTAGTGTCATCTGAAAATGTGGCACCGTATTTTCTATCCCATCAACCGAGTACAGTAATACCATCGATCGCAAATGGTTGAGGCATGAGAACTGAAATCAATGGCACCCCACAAATTGCATTTGCCAAAAGAAAATTACACATTTCAAAACTACATTTTGTTGGATAACCAATCCTCCATCCAAGCTAATAAATTACTCCTAAACCCATGCTGTCTGATCTTACCACTTACTCTTTGGAGAAGTGACATATCCGATGCCTTCAGGAAGACCAGATATGTTCCATCTCCAGGATTCCCACAATCCATATTGTTTGTGACATCTTCAAATAACTCAAGCAAACAATTCAAACACGATTTAGCCTTCGTAAAACCATGTTGACTCTGACGAATTGTGGTTCAACTTTGCAAATGTCCTGAACAATGGACTCTAACCATTTTCCTTAAATTACAATAGTTTATTGTTACACTTTAGTCCCTAATGTATACCATTATTATACGTTCTTCCCTTACGAAACCCTTTGCGTTTTCATTGAATTCCTATTTAATGGGCAAACGTTTTTACACAGCTCCAAATGCTGTGTAAGAGCCTTGTGTGGCTGAATGGACTCATCATCCTGCTGGTGTACAAACTCGATGGGCTGACGTCTTTCTGGTGTTCCCATGTTGCCATCTCCAAGGCCAGAATGACCTCCTCCTGTTGATGCTTTAGAGGATTGGGAGATTATGGAATCTTCCTGTTGCTGGGTAACATTTTGAGGGGCTGATGGGTCTTCTCATACTTCTCCATAACAGGTGGATATACTGAACGGTCTCCTCATGTATCCCGAGGGATTGATTGGTCTTCTCTTGTTCCCATGCAACAATCACGTGTCTAAATTAGCTCTTCCTTTTTTCATGAAAGAAGTCTCAGATAGTTTTTATCCTTATCCAATTCCCTTATAATAGGTTCGGTGGGTCTGAATGGCCTCCTGTTATCCCAGTGTAACAATCTCTTGTCACTGTGTGACCTCTTCCAGTTCCTATGTTACAGACTTGAGGAGGCTGAATGGACTGATCCTGTTGCTGTTTAACAGGATACTGGTGCAGCATGGCCTACTGTTATAGGCTCGATTAGGCTGACTGGCCTCCTTCTGTAAATGTATATCAGGCTCCAGGGGCTGACTAGCCTCGTCCTGTTTTGATGTAACAGATGCGAAGGCCTGAATATCCTCCTGTTGTTCCTGTGTAACAGGGTGGAGAACGGAATGGATTCCTCCACTATCTGTGTAATTCGCTTCACTTGTTGATTCCTTCTGTCATCTATGTTGAAATAAGATCATCCTTATTTTTTTGTCAACTCCAATGGCTACTGAGTCAAGCTGATCACCCTTTCGTTATAAGTTAGCACCTTCATTGCAGGAATCAGCTGAGGGAATCATCTCTGAGCTGCTTCCAATATAACAACATCCTTTCTTCATTGAAGAGATTAAATCTGTTCACACTACTCCAGATGTGATCGCACTAAGACCCTATACAGCATCAGCAACACTTTACCAGCCTGTTATAAGTTTCCCACCCAGGTTAGAGCAGGCTCAGCTCTCTGGGGGAATATAGAGCATAGTTGGAAGATAGTTGTCCTTCTCTACACCATCAGCATAATGGGAGATCTGGAGAAATTAAAGTTTGAGAAGATTATAAATGATGTGGCGAGATGAAATCCACCATTAATCTCCCCAGAGCCCACGTCGCTCAGATTCCACAGAATCTAGTAAGGTGGAGCGCAAAAACAGCAAGGAGGAGCAAACATTGATGGGAGTTATATTTCAAAGTGAAAGCTGCAATACAAATGCTGGACATGTTATAAAACAGGAAATTATATATACACATTTGTGGATACTTCAGTAAATGTACTGTTTAAATTATATCTAAACTGTGTTAACCCAATTGGATGCTGATGCTGGGAAAAATGGATTTCGTGACCACGTGTGAGATGATTTGCGTGAACATTATGTCGAGCACCGAGCTCGAGATCAGGTTATTTAGGAATTGGTGTTGAGTGATCAGAAGAGCTAATTGAAACTTTTGCTGGAAAGGACCTTTTGGGAACAGTGACCACAATGTATTGGTTTTCTTTTATGCTGTTTGAGTTCACGGCAGTTTTTGTTTTATTTGAAGTAACCATTATAAATCTGAGCCATGCAGCCATGAAAGTGTGAGGAGAAAGTGGGGACTACAGATGCTGGACTTTAAGAGTCGAAGAGTGTGGTGCTGGAAAAGCACAGTCAGGCAGCATACTAAGAGCAGATAAATCGATGTTTCGGGCATAAGCCGTTCATCAGGAATGAAACTTCGGGGCCAAGGGGGCTGAGAGATAAATGAGAAGGGGGTACAGCGGGGGGAGGTAGATGGGATTGTGATAGGTAGATGAAGGTGGGTTGAAAGTAATAGGTGATGAAGGGAGACAGAACGCCTCATCTACTGCATCCATTAAACCGAATGTGGTCTTCTCTACATTGGCGAGGCAGGAGGTCAACTTGTGGATCATTTCAGAGAACATCTCTGGGACAGCCACATTGAACATCTCCATCGCCTTGTAGGTGAGCACTTTAACTCCCCTACCAACTCTGCTAAGGACATGAGGGCTCTGGGCCTGATCCATCACCAAACCAGAGCCACCAGAAGCCTGGAGGAAGAAAGCCTCCACTTCTGCCTTGGGACCCTCCAACCACAGGGGATCATAGTGGATCTCACCATTTCCCCATTTCCCCAAATCCCACCTTATCTCGCTTCAACGTTCCAAGTCAGCACCGCCCTTTTGAACGTTCCAATGTGTCCACCTTCCTTCGGATCAATGTGGTCCACCCTCCCCTCGACGATCACTTTCAACCCCACCTTCATCTACCTATTAGATGAAAGGAGGCAGCTTAGAAAAATGCCAAGTGTTGCAGTAAGCCAGTGGGTTCAGAGAAATGTAGGACCCAGCAAAGGATGATCAAGAAACTGAGAAGAAAATCAGAAAAAGAAAAAGCGTGCAAACGAAAGAAAAACATGAAGAGTGCTAAAAAGCGTCTATCAATGTATGAAAAAAAACCAAGGCCAAATGTGGAACAGTTGGTGTGCGTTCAGGATAATTTATTGCAGAGAACAGAGAAATCGCAGGGAAAAGAAACAGTTTCTTTGCGTCTATCTTCATGGAAGAATGTCCAGAAATTCTTCCAGAAATACCAAGTGACCATGGGACTTGTGTAAGTAAAGTCTAAGATCATTCTTATCAGTGTTGAACCTATCTTTGAAAATAAATCTGGATTGAGTATTTATAAATCTGACAGACGAGATGTACTTGATACAAGAATTTCAGAGGAAGCAGCAATAGACATGTTGAGTGCATCGCGGATTGTCACTTTATTTTCCGACACATTCCGGAAAGTCATTCAGCCAAACTGGATAAGGCAAAGGATATAAATATTATCCAACAGTTTAAGAAAGGATGAATTTGGAGAATGGTGAACTACAGACCAGTTATCTTGTCATCCGCATTCATGTATCTGTTCGACTTGATTACAAAGAACATGCTACTAGATATTGAGAAGGAAAAAACATAACTGGGGAGTGTGAGAATGTACCGATGAAAGGAAACCCAGAAGTGGCAAACATATTTTTGGAATGGTTTGAAGATGATTCTTGTGGACATGGGCAATGATGAACCATTGGATAGTGTATAGTTGGATATTCATGAGCTTTTTTCTAAAGAACTCACACTGTAAGTTCATAAGAAAAGTTGAACCTAGAGGTATTGGGAAGAACATATGCCACTGGGAAAGGAAAAATTAGATTTACATTCATGTGAATGTAATTGGAAGATAGAGGATGTCGTGCACCAGTTGCATCGAGCATTGGTGAGACTACCCTTAGAGTATTGTGTATCGTTCGGAGTCCCAATCTAAGAAAGAACATATTGACTACAGAGGAACTGCAAAAGGTATTATCCAGATTAATCCGTAAAATGGCAAGATTGTCTGACTGGGAACCTCAGCCTGTAATCTCGAGTTTCAAAACATGAGAGTTGATTGTCGTGCATCTTAGAAACATCGAAAGGACTGAATAACAGAGGGACATGAAGAAATACAAGTAGGCGACATAAGGGAGAATCCCATGATATTCTACACGGACAAGTCGAACAGAATAATCAGCAAACAGTTAGTGTCCATTACACACCAAAGGGGCAATCTGTGTGTCAAGCTGGAGAACATTGATGGATTGTTACATGAGACCTTCACATCTATTTTACTTGGGAGAAGGAGGAGGCAGGTACAGAAGTCAAGAAGATGGACTAGGAAGCTCTTGAACAGATTGGTGTAAAATACGAGCAGGGATTTGAGGCTTTGTTCTGTTCAAATTTGGACGAATCTCCATGTCTGAATGAGTTGTATCACAGGCGGCTGTTAGGGTCAAAGGAGGAAAGACCCTGACTGAATATTTCAATTAGAATCTGGCCATAGGGGAGGTGCTAGAGAACTGGAGAACTGCTAATACGATTCCACTTCACTGTAAGGGTGGGAGAAATAGACCAGTGAACTATAGATGAGCGAGTATTAGATCACTGTTAAGGAAACTACTGGAGAAAATAGGAAAGGAGAAAATTGAACTCCAATCAGAGTCGCAAGGTTTGTTCAGGGATAATCATCATGACTTTATCAGGAGGAAGTCACATCCTATGGATTTGATTGAATTAGTTTGAGGAGGTCGATTATTTAGTTTTGTAGGAAGGCCTTTGACAAATTTCCACCTGGGAAACTGAAAAATAAAGTAAAATCTCACAATATGATGGATAACTTGGCAAGTTACAACGAAAATTGTCTTAGTAGCAGAAGACAGAGGGTGGTGGGAGAAAGCTGTTTGTGTGACTGGAGACCAATGTCTCCTGGTGTACCACAGAGATCAGTGCTGTGTCCCTTATTGTTTGTGTTATTCATAACAAAATATAGATCTGAATGTGGAGGGGGGCTAGGTGGAGAGTGGGGGAGGTGTGATAAGTAAGTGTATGTTTGACATAAAGATTGGCTGGGTGGTTCGCAGCGTGGAGGAAGGCCTTAAGTTACAGGAAGATGCAGAAGGAATGGTCAGATGGGCACATCAATGGCAGATGGAATGTAACCCTGATAAATATGAGGCGATGCACTTTGGGAGAAGGAACCAGGCAGTGGAGGACTCAATGAATGACAGCACACTAAGAAGCTCAGATTGTGCTTCTCCACACATCCCTGAATGTGACTGGACAGGTGAATGCTTAAAAATGTGTTGCTGGAAAAGCACAGCAGGTCAGGCAGCTTCAAGGAAACAGGAGAATCGATGTTTCTGGCAGATTCCTGAAGAAGGCTTATGCCCGAAACGTGGATTTTGCTGCTCCTTTGATGCTGCCTGACCTGCTGCGCTTTTCCAGCAACACATATTTTTCTCTCTGATCTCCAGCATCTGCATTCCTCACTTTCTCCTGGACAGGTTAATGGACTAGTTAAGAATTGGCCCTTGGGTGTAGCATTTCCTAATCAAGGTGTAGATTATAAGAGCAATACAGGGCTTTGGTTCGGCCAAAATGGAGTACTGTATGTAGTTCCGGGAACCACATTCCAGGAAGGATGTGATTGTACTGGAGAGGGTGCAGAGGTGATTCACCAGGATGTTCCCTGGAATGGAGCATATCAGCTATAGAGAGAGGCTGGATAAGCTCGGATTGTTTACTTTGGAGCAGAGAAAGCTGAGCAGTCAGTGATTCAGAAGGATAAGTTTATAAGCGACACCAACAGGGTGGATAGACAGCAGCTGTTCCTTTAGTGAGAGGGTCAAGAACAAAGGAGCACACTTTTAAAGTGAAGAGTTTGAGGTTCAGAGATGATTTAAACATTTTTTCACCTCGCGGTGTGTGGTTGTGGGATTACTTCCTGAGAGGGGAATGATCAACTCACAATCGTTAAAAAGTACTTGGACGAGCAATTGGAAGTGTCATAACATTTCAGACTATGTGCCTGGAGTAGGAAAGTGGGACTAGTATAGATCGTGCTGTATTTCTGTTGGCACAGAGTCGATGCCCCTGTGAGTGTATGGTGTGGAAGGTCAATTATTGAGCAGTTTAAGGCAGGAATTGATGGATTTCTGAAGAGTTATATTCATAAGGGTTATCAGAGTGAACTGTATTAGCCTGTTAAATTATGTCAATGTGAGAAATATGAGAAAACAAGTGCAGTTTCCTTACAGTTTGAAACCAGAGAATGGAGAATGGGGAACACGGAAATGGCAGAACTATGAAGCCACTACTTCAGTTCTGTCTTCACAGAACTTTCCAACAATACAAGGAAAACCAAGTCTGGTGTGGGAAAATGGTAGAGTACATGGAACAATAAACATAGTAAGTAAATGGTTTAGCAGAAATTATTGTTGCTGAAAGTAATGGTCATAGACAACACCAACATACATTTATGAAATGGGAATTATGTTTGAGAAACAAACTGGGAGACAAATGAAAGAGAAGCAATGGATGTAAAACATTTTGATTTTTAGGAAAATGTTGGTAAAACTCCAAGCCCAATTTGCAAAATCAAATCTGAGTGGATTGGGGCTAATATATGGACATGTTTCTATAATGGGACAGCTGGCAGGAAACAGTGAATCGAAATAAACTGACTCGACAAGTAATAGCCTGACATTTTCTGAAAGGTATGATTCGGTGAGTATGACTTTGTCCCGGACTCCCCATTACCTTCCCCAGATATCTCCTGCCTCATCAGCAGGACGGACACAGCAGCAGTGGCGGTACAGTGGGATACAATTGGAAGGGAATTGCTCTTGGAGTCCTCAACAGTGACTCCGTATCCCATGAAGTCTCATGGCATTAGTTTGCACATGGGAAAGGAAACCTCCTGATGATTATCATGTACCAGGTTCTCTCAACTGATGACTCAGTACTCCTCCATGCTGACCAATACTTGGAGGAAGCACTAAGGGTAGCACGTACGCAGGATGTACTCTGGGTGGGGGATTTCAATGTTCACCACCAACAGTTTCTCAGCTACAGCAATACTGATCGAGCTGGCTGGGTCCTAAAGGATATAACTAGCGGCAGGTGGTGAAGGAACCGACAAGAGGAAAATACATACTTTACCACAGCCTTACTAATCTGCCAGTTGCAGAAGTATCTGTCCATGACAGTATCGGTAAGAGAGACCACCGCATAGTCATTGTGGAGATAAAGTCACACCTCATATTGAGAATAGCCTCAACCATTGTGGGTGGTACTATCACGGTGCTAAATAGGACAGACTTTGAACAGATCTAGCAGTTCAAATCTGGATGTCCATAAGGTGCTGTGGGTCATAAATAGCAGTGGAATTGTACTCCCACATAACCTCATGGCCTGGCATATCCCCATCGCAACAATTGCCATCAATCCAGAGGATCAACATTGGTTCAGTGGAGTGTGCAGGATGGCAGGAGCAGCACCAGGCATACCTGACAATGAGGGGTCAGCCTGGTGAAGCCACCAAAAAGGACTTCTTGTGCGCCAAACAGCATTCGTAGTAAGTGATAGACAGAGCTAAGTGATCCCACAAGCAACGGTTCAGATCTAAGCGCTGCAGTCCTTCCACATCTAGTCGAGAAACATTGGGGACAATTAAACAATTCACTGGAGGAAGAGATTCCACAACTAACCCCTTCCTCCATGATGAAAGAGCCCAGCACTTCAGTGTATAAGATAAGGCTGATGCATTCGCAACAATCTTCAGTCAGAAGTGCTGAGTGGATGATCCTCCAGTTGTCCACAGCGATTCAGTTACCAGTCATCAGCCAATTTAATTCAGTGCACGCGATATCCAGAAATGATTGGAGATACTGGATACTCTATAGGGTCCATAATCTGACAACATTCTGGCAATACTACTGAAAACTTGTGCTCCATAACTTGCCACTCCCCGAACCAAACCGTTTCAATATAGTTACAACCATGGCTTTCCCCGATTATGTAGAAAATTACCAAAGTATCTCCTGTATATAAAAAGCAAAACAAATCCAATCCGGCCAATTACCACTTCATCAGTCTATTCTCGATCATCAGTAAAGTGGTGGAAGGTCTTAGTGCTTTTAGGCAGCACCTGCTCAGCAATGACCTGCTCAATGACGACCAGTTTGGGCTCCAGCAGGGCCACTCAGCTCCTGACCTCATTACCGTGGTTCAAACATGGACAAAAGAGCTTAATTACAGAGGTGGGGTGATAGTGACCCTTTAAGTCAAGTCTGCCTTCTACCAAGTTTAGTATCAAGGGGCCTTAACAAAACTGGAATCAATGTGTATCAGAGGCAAACTCCCCGCTGGTTGGAATCGTATCTGACACGTAGGAAGATGGTCATGGTTGATAAAGGTCAGTCAACTCAGCTCCAAGTCTGCAGGAGTCCCTCCTGTAGTGGCCGAAAACTTCTTCAGGGCTGCTTCATCAATGACCTTCCTTCCATTTTAAGGTCAGAAGTGGGGATGTTCGCCAATGATTGTACAATGTTCTGCAACATTTGTGGCTCGTCAGATACTGAAGCAGTCCATGTTCAATTGCGACAAGATCTGGACAGTATCCAGGCTGACAAGTGGCAAGTAATATTCAGGCCACACAAATGCTAGACCATGACCATCACCAATAAAATACAATCTAACCTGCCCCTTGGTATTCAATGGTGTTACTATCAGTGAATCCCCCAGAATCAAAGTCCTGGTGGGTAATCATTTCTCAGAAACTCACTGGTCTCACCACATAAACACAATAACTACAAGAGCAAGTCAGGAGCTAGGAATACTGTGGCGAGTAACTCACATCCTGATTTCCAAAGGTCTGTCCATCATCTACAATGCATAAGTCAGAAGTGTGATAGAAGACTCCCAATTTGCCTTGATGAGTGCAGCCCCAACAACACTCAAGAAGCTTTATACCATCCAGGACAAAGCAACCAGTTTGATTGTCCCTATATCCACAATGCTCCACCATCAACGCTCAGCAGCAGCAGCAGTGTTTTACTATCTATATGCTGCAGTGAAATGATTCATCAAAGATCCTCAGAGACCATCTTCCCAACACACGACCACGTCTATCTAGAAGGACAAGGGCTGCAGATGTATGGAAGTACTATCATCTTTAGGTTCCCTCCAAGCCATTCACCACCCTGACTTGGAAATACATCACCGCTCCTTCATAGTCGCTTGGTCAGAATCCCGGAATTCCCTCCCTAATGGCATTGGAGGTCAACAACAGCAGGTGAACTGCAGCGTTCAACAAAGCAGCTCACCACCACCTTCTCAAGGGCAACTAGGGTCAGGTAATAAATGCTGGCCCAGGCAGTGACGCCCAGATTCGCGGAATAAATAAATAGAAATTAACAGAGGAAGGTTGCTGAGGTGTCGCAGGGATCGGTGCTTGGGGCCCAGCTGTTCACAATACCCATTAAACATTGGGTTGCTGGAATCAGATACAATATATCCCAGCCTGCAAACAGCACTAACGGATGTGGGATTGTGAGTGGGTGAGGAGGATGTAAAAAAGCACCGAGAAGACTAAGACAAGTAGAGTGAATGGGTAAATACGTGACAGAGAGAGAACAATGTGGATAGAGGTGACGGTGTGCCCTTTGGTGGAAATGATAAATTGGCAGCCTACCATTTGAAAAGGATTGGTTGAAACATGTTGATTTACAAAGGGACGTATGCTCCTTTTTGTTGTTTCCTTCTGTATAATCCCCTGAGGTCCCTGCAGCGCAGTGAGCCCTGTAACCAGATGTCAATACTGGGCATGGCATTGGCACGCTGCCCAGTGTATATACAACCAGTAAGTGGGGAGCTATAAAATTGAAAAGGATCTGGATCTCCTTGTACGCCAGTCACTGAAAGCAATATTGCAGGAAAGATAGCAGGAAAGAAGATAAATGGTGTGCTGACCTTCATTTCAGGTGAATGTGAGTCCAGGAGAAATGGTGTCTTACTGTAGCTGTACAGGGCCTTGGTGAGACATCATCTCAAACATTGTGCAGTATTGTGGACAGTTCTCATCTCCATACCTAATAAAGGACAAACCTGACATTGACAGAGAGCAGTGAAGGATGACCAGACTGATATCTGGGATGGCGAGCTTGTTGTGGGAACAGAGTTTGTGGTGACTGGGCCTGTATTCCATGGGGTTTGGGAAAATGAGTGGAGATGTCAGTGAAATATACAAAAGTCTGACAGGGTGAGACAGATTGGAAGCAAGAATGATAATTCCCCTGGCTGGTACAGGCAGGTCACTCTGCATTGAGATGAGAATAAATTCCTGTACTCACTAACTGGTGAACATGGGGAATTCGCTCGCACCTGGAAACCAAGACACTAATTATAAATAATGATTTAGAGACAGTAAAGGGATGGTTGGAGAGCAGGAGTACGGTGTGGAAATGAAAGGCCAACCATCATTATATTGAGTTGGGTAGCAAACTCGATGGACCAAACGTACTACTGCACTTCCTATTTTATAGCTTCCCAAGGTTACTCACATTAACGGATATGTACATCGTGTGGGGCAAGTGCATTGCGGAGATTTTTTTCATGAACTAGAATGGGGAGGCTCAAAGTGTTGTATGATCTACTCCTTTCCCAATGTTTCTGTGCAGTCTGTGGGAAAGCTCGGTAAATGTTGTCACAAGCTCTCAGATGTGAGGAAGGAGGTTTCTGCAGGGTCGACAGGACTGTGTTCCCATTCCCTTTTCCGACACTGATGCTGAGGCTGGGTGTTCTGTCCGGTTTCATCCTTTCAGACCTCGGAGTAGTTTGATACAAATGAGTGCCTTGATTGACCGTTTCAGAGACCATTGAAATGTTTATCACATGTCAGGGTCTTTGGAGTCAGTTTTAGGCCAGCCCAGAAAATCACGGGAGATTCACTTCCTAAAAGTACATTGGAGAAGGAAATTCTGTTTACAATCCATATTGGCTTCAAGGTCACTGTTACTGACACCAGATTTTAGATCTCGATATTTTATTAATTGCTTTTAACTTCCACCCGCTGCCAGATCATTAGCCTGGTCTGGATTAATAATCCAGTGACATTTCCACAGCACCATATCCACATGGGGATCTATCGGAAACCATACTGAACGGGTTACTTCTGTGCTGCTTGACATCTCTGTCAAAAAGAACTCCCACCAATTTGGCTGTTATGATGGGACTGAGGGGGTAGTAATTGGTCAGTTTGTAATATTTCCCGTCTTAGTGGACAGGACACAGCTGAATAATTTTCCACATTGCCAGGGAGATGTCAGGTTTGGAGCTGGAATGAAACAGCTTCCCCAGGGACACGACTTGTTGTGCAGCACAAGTCTTCAGTCCTATTGCAGGAATGGTGTCAGGACCCATTGTCTGTGTCGTATCTACTGTGTTCAGCTGTTTCTTCATGTCACATGCAGCGAATCAAATTGGCTGAAGACTGCCATCTGTGATTTTGTGGGCATCATGATGAGAGTGAGGTGTATCATCGACTCAACACTTATGGCAGAGGATGGTGCAGATAAAACATCCTTCTCTTTTACACTGATGTGCAGGTCTGTTCTATTATTTAGGATGGGGATGTTTGTGGAGCCCTCTCCTCCAGTCATTTGTTTTATCGTCCATCACCATTTATGACTGACTGTGGCAGAACTGCAGGGCTTCGTTCAGATCTGTTGGTCAAGTCTGGTAGCTTTAATGAGTTAGCATCAGGTTAAGATTCATGTGATTCTGACTCTGCCATGTTCACCCACACTCGTCACTGAGCCATAGATGGTATTCATGGTAATGACAGACTGAGGTGTCATCCTGGCAAAAGGTTACAGGTTGTGGTTGAATGCTGTTCTGCTGCTCCTGCTGCTGTGGTCTACAGCACTACATAAATACGCAGTTTCGAACTGCAATATCTGCAATGCAATTCTGCTGCATGTTCCCCAATTCTCACAGAGACCCATTCACCCATCAGCCCTGCACTCAGTGACCTAACCTGGTTTCTGATGTGGAAATACTTCCATTTTCAAACTCTCATTCTGCTGAGGGTCTGTCTCCCCGGGTCTTGCTTCCAATTCCACACTTTCCACAAAAACATTTAACTGATCTTAATTCAAATGTTTATTTCAAATGTTTAATTCACCTGAATCTTTTTCGTTGAGAAATGCCATCTTCTGTGTTTAAAGTGAATGTGTTTCCTCTGTTTCTCTCCCTGACCATGATTAACATCTCTGTAGACAATAGACCATAGGTGCAGGAGTAGGCCATTCTGCCCTTCGAGCCTGCACCACCATTCAATATGATCATGGCTGATCATCCTTAATCAGTATCCTATTCCTGCCTTATCTCCATAACCCTTGATTCCACTATCCCTAAGAACTCTATCCAACTCTTTCTTAAATGAATCTGGAGACTGGGCCGCCACTGCCCTCTGGGGCAGAGCATTTCACACAGCCACCACTCTCTGGGTGAAGAAGTTTCTCCTCATCTCTGTCCTAAATGGTCTACCCCATATTTTTAAGCTGTGTCCTGCCTCCAGAGTGTCCAATCCTTTAATAATCTTACATGTCTCAATCAGATCCCCTCTCAGTCTTCTAAACTCAAGGGTATACAAGCCCAGTCGCTCCAGTCTTTCAGCGTAAGGTAGTCCTGCATTCCAGGAATTGACCTTGTGAACCTACGCTGCACTCCCTCAATAGCCAGAATGTATTTCCTCAAATTTGGAGACCAGAACTGCACACAATACTCCAGGTGTGGTCTCACCAGGGCCCTGTACAGCTGCAGAAGAACCTCTTTGCTTTTATACTCAATACCTCTTGTTATGAAGGCCAGCAATGTATTAGCCTTCTTCACTACCTGTTGTACCTGCATGCTTACCTTCATTGATTGGTGTACAAGAACACCCAGGTCTCTTTGTTCTGCCCCTTTACCTAAGTTGATTCCATTTTGGTAGGTAATCTGCCTTCCTGTTCTTGCCACCAAAGTGGATAACCATACATTTATCCAAATTAAACTGCATCTGCCCACTCAACTAACCTGTTCAGGTCACCCTGTAATCTCCTAACATCCTCCTCACATTTCATCCTGCCACCCAGCTTAGTATCATCAGCAAATTTGCTAATGTTATTACTAATACCATCTTCTATATTATTAATATGTATTGTAAAAAGCTGCGGTCCCAGCACTGATCCCTGTGATACCCAATGGTCACTGCCTGCTATTCCAAAATAGAGCTGTTTATCACTACTCTTTGTTTCCTGTCAGCCAACCAACGTTCAGTCCAAGTTAGTACTTTGCCCCCAATACCATGCGCCCTACTTTTGCTCACTAACCTCCTATGTGGGACTTCATCAAAAGCTTTCTGAAAGTCCAGGTACACTACATCTACTGGATCTCCCATGTCCATCTTCAGAGTTACATCCTCAAAAAAATCCAGAAGATTAGTCAAGCATGATGTCCCCTTCATAAATCCATGCTGACTCTGACCTATCCTGTTACTACTATCCAGATGTGTCGTAATTTCATCCTTTATAATCGACTCCAGCATCTTTCCCACCACTGATGTCAGACTGACTGGTTTATAATTTCCTGCTTTCTCTCTCCCACCTTTCTTAAAAAGTGGTCCAACATTAGTCACCCTTCAATCCGCAGGAACTGATCCCTAATCTATCGAACTCTGGAAAACAATTACCAACGCATCCACGATTTCTCGAGCCACCTCCTTCAGTACCCGGGTTCTAGACCGTCAGGCCCCGGGGACTTATCAACCTTCAGATCTAACAGTCTCTCCAACACCAATTCCTGGCAAATATAAATTCCCTTCAGTTCAGGTCCTTCAGCCACTGTTACCTCAGGGATTGTTTGTGTCTTGCCCAGTGAACACAGATCCGAAGTACCAATTCAATTCTTCTGCCATTTCTTTGTTCCCCGTAATATATTCCCCTGTTTCTGTCTTCAATGGCCAAATTTTAGTCTTAACCATTTTGTTTTTTGCCTTTCACAAACCTAAAAAAGCTTTTACTATCCCCCTTTATATTTTTGGCCAGTTAACTTCGTACCTCATTTTTTTTTCTCCGCATATTTCCTTCTTAGTAATCCTCTTTTGTTCTTTAAAAGCTTCCGAGTCCTCAGTTTTCCCACTTATCTTTGCTGAGTTATACTTTTTCTGTTTTAACTTTATATGTTTCTTAACTTCCCTCATCAGCCACAGCCACCCATGACTCCTCCTAGGATCTTTCTTCCTTTTTGGAATGAACTGATCCTGCATCTTCTGCATTATACACTGAAGTATCTGCCATTGTTCCTCCACTGTCATCCCTGCTAAGGTATTGCACCATTGAACTTTGGTCAGCTCCTCCCTCATAGCTCCATTATTCCCTTTATTCAACAGAAATATTATCACTTCCGATTGTACTCTCTCCCTCTCAAATTGCAGATTGAAGCTTATTGTATTATGGTCACTACTTCCCAATGGCTCCTTCACTTCGAAGTTCCTGATCAATTCTGGTTCGTTGCACAGTACCAGATCCAGCATTGCCTTCTCCCTGGTCGGCTCCAGCACCAGCTGTTCTCAGAATCCATCTCGGAGGCACTCCACAAAGTCTCTTTCTTGGGGTCCAATACAATCCTGATTCTCCCGGTCTACCTGCATGTTGAAATCCCCAATAACAACTGTAGTAATATCTTTGCGACAGGCCAATTTCAGCTCCTGATTTCACTTATAACCGACATCCAGACTACTGTTTGGGGGCCTGTAGATAACTCCCAAGAGGGTCTTTTTACGCTTAGAATTTCTCAGCTCTATCCACACTGACTCCACATCCTCTGACTCTAGGTTCCCCCCGCACAAGGGACTGAATATCACCTCTTACCAACAGGGCCATCCCACCCCCCCTGCCCGTCAGTCTGTCCTTACGATAGCACGTGTAGCCTTGAATATTCATTTTGCAAGCACTGTCCACTTGAAGCCACGTCTCAGTTATCACTAGAATATGGTATCTGCCAATTTTCAAAAGAGCCTCAAGCTCATCCATCTTTTTATCATACTTCGTGCATTCATATTTAAAGTATTTGTTTAATTTGTTACTGCCCTCACTCTTCTCATCAACTCCTATTTCACGCAACCTGACAGTATGATCCCTTTTTGCGTTTTCTGCTTCATTGATACAGTTGTCTTTCTTGACTTCCCTTGTTCTAACTTTCCCTTCAATTTCCTTCTTCAACATCCAGTTTGTCCCCTCCACCAGCCCCCAATTAGTTTAAACGCAGCTGTGTGGCAGTAGCAAACCTGCCTGTCAAAATGCTGGTCTCCAACCTATTAAGGTGCAAACTGTCTCTCTTGTATAATTTATGCTTACCACAAAACATTGCCCAGTGATCCAAGAATTTAAATCCTTGCTTCCTGCACCAGTTCCCCAGCCACACGTTCAAGTCCATTATCTCCCTGTTTCTGGCCTCATCAGACTGAGGAACTGGAAACAATTCGGAGATAACCACCCTGGGCATCCTGCTTTTCAGCCTTCTTCCTAGTTCTCCGAAGTCCCGCTGTAGTATGTTCCTCCTCTTCTTCCCAACATCATTTGTGCTAACATGTACCACCACGTTTGGCTCTTCACCTTAGTCCTTGAGGATTTCCTGCACTCTGTCTGTGAACTCTTTAACCCTGGCACCAGGAAGGCAACGCACTATCCTTAAATCCCGCCTGCTGCCACAAAACCCCGTCAGTTCCTCTCACTGTGGAGTCCCCTATTACCACGGCTCTGTGCGATGTCCGACTCTACCGCTCTGTCTCCACGCCAACTTTTGATTGACAGACCTGGCCGCCTGGCGGACTGGTCATGTCATCTGTCTCGACTGTTTCCAAAAGATTCAACTTGTTCCTGACAGGTACTTTCCCCGGAGTCTCTTGCACCTGTCTCCTCTCTGCCTTCCACATCGTCTGCTCTCTTCTGCTCTCTTCTGGTATGGTCGGTGTAATAACCTCACTGAAGGCCTTGCCCAGAAAGATATCGTTCTCTCGGATGAGCCTAAGTTCCTCGAGTTCTTTCATCAGCGCTGAAACATGCTCGGTCAGTAGCTGAACGTGCACACACTTTCCACACTTAAACGAGCCATACAGACCAGAGTCGTTGACCTCCCACATCAAGCACTTAGCGCACTGAACCAGCTGGGCAGTCATGTCTTCATCCTCTTCAACTGTGGCGCAATCATTTCAATCAACCTCCTTGTCAAAGACTTCTGAGCTAAAGCCTCACTCTTCACTCCACAGGAACTTCCTTGGACCCTCTAGTGTCAGTGATGCAAGCCTTATGTAGTTTCAGAGCCATTGAATTCTCTGGATTTCCAATCATCTTCACCACATTGTATGTTTCCTCTTTTGGTCTGAGGCCTTATCACTCATGGCTGCCTTGTCCCTCAATGTTTGGCAATTCCTGTGTGCTGTGGTCCTTTGTACAGTGCACATACAATATGTTCAAATGCTGGGTCTGATGCCAGAACTTTTCTTTCCAATAATATGACAGACACTAACTTTGGAAAGAACCCAGCAGGCCAATATATTGAATTCCCGGAAGAGAGGGGATTAACTAAAATAAGTTGGGACATGAGAAGCAAGAATTTATAACACACATCCTGATAAGAATGAGACTAGAGTTGGGAATATCAGAAAAGGGGGAAAGTTGAGAGAAAGGGAAGGTATCACTTCAGATGAGGATCAAATAATGTTTTAATGCTTTATAAATTTTGTACATCATGTGCATCATTTTTCGTTAACTGTGTCTCCATTGTTCATTCAGAATGTGTTGTACACATATGAAAAATTTTATTTATCTGAACACACACTGATTAAACAGTGTATATAAAATCATTTTTCCTCCATTTCAAACTGTCCTGTTGTCGTGCTAGTAGGACATATGATCACCAACTGGCCATCAAAAGACATGACCCACTATCATAAAGAAGGACACCACATTGACTGTGACAACACACACTTCCTAGGACAAAGCCACGCACGAAACTTCTGAGAGGCATGACATTCTAGCCAGACGTACATCAATAAACATATCAATTTAGATCCTATCTACCTTCCCTTGAAAAAAACTGGAAATAACATCATGCGCCTTAAGAAACCAAGACCTATAAATAGAAAGACAGGACATACCAACAGTGCGTCACCAGAGCATCTTCCTGATGATGTTACCTAGTCATGGTGACGAAACATCTGAAAACAAACCTTCAAGCTCAGCGAGCTCACTTACATACTTATAAATGGCTATTTTTCTCTTAATAGTGGAATTTGGGACTTCTCTGTCATTCATCTTTTAACAGATTACGAGGCGAGGTGAGCTTTTCTGGGTGGGTGGTTTTAATTAACAGAGGGGTTAGACATCGACATCATAACGGTTTGAGGGCTTGTCGTATGGGATTTGAACAGACTTGGGATACAAAAGGTCCCAGCAGATTCCATCACTTGGCAGTTAGTGACCTAGATCTTCAAATAAAACAGGTGCCAAAATTCATTTAATTTTGCTTCCTTGTGGTTGGTTAAATTAAAAGAAATGGCTTTTAACATTACTAAAGAGGTTCTGAGATTTGAAGATGATTCACAAGTTTGCCGACAAAGTTTAGAAAGACAAAGGAAGGGCATACTTTTAGAATTAACATGTAGATTAGAATTGGGTTTCACCAGGGACAAAAGGAAAGCTGTCACCATAATGGAGTTGGTCAAGCACTTTGGTGTATCAGAAAAGCAGGAAACTGCAGTCGAGTTGGAAAAAAACTTAAATTGCAAGTGGGACAATTGGAGTTAGAAGATAAAGAGAGAGACTGAAAGAGGTAGGTAAGTAACAGGTAGTAATAAAACCAGCACCTTTCTTGCCAATTCCTGTATTCGTAGAACCTTTCACGTGGCTTATGATTAATTGTGGAGCTCCCCTTTCTAAAGTAAAAGTGGAAACCAATATTTGCTGATCATAATGGATGTGTCTACCAGATTTCCATGGATAATTCCATTATGGGGTGTTAAGGCAAAAAGGGAGGTAGAGGAGTTTGTGGTACCTTTACTCACTGTGAGCTACGCAGTGTGATTCAGACAGACCAAGGGTCTAATTTTCCCGCTCAGCTGTTTACGGACGTCATGGATAGCTTCTGCACGCAGCAGTTTAAATCAAGTGCATCGCATCCCGAATCCCAGGGGGCCTTGGAAAGTTGGCATCAGAAGCTGAAGACAATATTAACAGCGTACTGTCAGAATTACCCAAATGATTGGAATAAAGGCGTCTCATTATATTGTTTGCCATTGGAGATGCCCCAAATAAATCTGCTCACTTTCCATCCTTTGAGTTAATATTCATATATGAAGTGAGAGGTCCTTTGAAATTAATTAAATTTAAATTGACAGACCGAAGTCGGAGATCTCACACTTGGATGATGTATCTGAGGTAAGGGAGAAATTAGATGGAGTAGGTGAGTTAGCAAAACAACACCTGAAGAGGGCACAGCATGGAATGAAGCAGGTGACAGATAAAAACGCTGAAACTTTGACGATTTCCCGTGGGATGACATATTAGTATTGCCAGCAGTGGTAGGAAATCCCTTCAAAGCCAGGTTTAGTGGCCCCTTTCCAATTAAAAAAATGTTGAGTCAGTTAAACTATCTGGTAAAGGTACTGGATATGACAAAAAATGCTAGAGAATGTCATGTGAATGAATAATGCTCCAGATACATTGAAGACTGAGGAACAGAGTTTTGGCCAGCTGAATAAATTGTGCAGTTTATCTGTATGATGTAGTGATCTTTAGCAAGTGATTGAAAGCTCACATGTTACAGTTGGCAGAGCATGTTGAATGATTGCAAGAAGCAAACTTGGTAATAAACTTAAAGAAAACAGAATTCGCGAAGGCAGAGGTGATGTTCTTGGGACATTACATTGGACATGGAAGGTTGACCCCACGGAACACAAAGACGAACGGCTTTCAGGAATTTCCACGACCATCCTCGAAGAAAGAGGTGCTTCGATTTTTGGAACTGAGTGGATTCTATCGGAAGTTTGTTGCAAACCTCAGCAGCGTATTGGCACCCCTGATGGATTTATTAAAGAAGACACAGAATTGTGGTGGACAGAACAATGCCAGGAGGCATTAGAGAATTTTAAAGCCGGATTAATCATCGCACCAGTTTTAGCTGCACCAAATATTTTGAAAAATTTGAAAATTGTATTTGATGCTAGGGGTATAGGTGTCGGAGAAGTATTGATACAGCAAGATGATGTTGGAATTTAATGGCCAATTAGCTACTTGTCGAAAAAAACAATATCCACCAGAAAAAAAATACAAAATCTCCCTTATTGTAAAAGAATGATTAAGTTTCGCACGGGACTGACAATATTTTGATGTTTGGATTACTGGTGCTGGAAGAGCACAGCAATTCAGGCAGTCCGAGGATTTTGCCTGTCCTTGGATGCTGCCTGAATTGCTGTGCTCTTCCAGCACCACTAATCCAGAATCTGGTTTCCAGCATCTGCAGTCATTGTTTTTACCTCAATATTTTGATGTTTATATGACAAACAAATTGTCAGAGATGGTTGTGGACAACGACAATCCTCTCGCATTTTTTTTTAATATTTAAAGAACAGAATATGAGACTATTTCATTGGAGTCTTATGTTACCGACTTTAACCTTACAAAACGTACATGCAGTGGGTCCTAAAATGCGATCGCAGATGTGTTATCCCAGATTTAAAGGATAAAGTTTCGATAAGATTTGACTTATTGCAGTGTTATATATGTGTGCAGAATTAATATGTATGGTATGGCTGAGATTAATACTTTTGGAATTCATAATAATGGGATAAAGAATTAGAGGAAAAGAAATGAAACCATTTTTTCATTCTGCTGGTTCATGTGTTTTTTTTTGTGAAGCGGGGAGGTCTTATGAAGCCGAAAGCATGACCGGTCACTTTCAGACAGAATGGGTTTTGCTGACTAGAAAGTACAGCCACAGATGCCAGCTAAAGGTCACTCTGTTCCACATGTCACCATTAGGTGGGAAATGGATACTTGAATTTTGGTTTCTGTTTTGACAACAATTCAAATAAAACCAAAGAGTTTAAATAACGCTCAGGATACCAGAAGCCAACTGAATTTGAATATTATTGTTTGGACACCTGGAAAGCAATCAAATTATGAGAATTATTGTATCATGGGGAGTATATAAACCCAGCATTTTGAACTCTAGAGGGAGAGCCACTGCCATCCAACAGCAGAGTAACTGCTGTCGAGCAGGAGTGTTAACTGGCCATCTCAAACACTTTCTATCAAATATACATGTCCATTTAAAAGCTACTTGCAATATAAAAAAAAAACATGTCCCAGGGAGATCAGCAGCTGGAAGAGTGAACACAGCAGGGAAGATAGGTTCTGTGTGGTCTTGAGATTGTAATGTTTAATATGTGGGTTGTTGGAACAGCATATTTTTACAGAGTTGCAGTCAGATAGTAAGTAGCTAAGAAAAGAGGGGCGTGTATTCGTGAATAGTTGTTGTTTAGTATTCACTATTAAAGATAAGAAACTAACTTATTATTTTTTGTTTAAATAGTGGAATGTAGGAGATCTGTGTTGCTCATATTTTACAAGATTACGAGCTTTTCTGGGTGTTTGGCTTTAATTAACAGAGGGGTTCAACTCTACTTTGTAAATGTCCACCCACGCTCACCCCATTTCCCTGCAGTTGGCCCATATCCTTCCAGTCCTTTCCTATCCACATATTTATCCAAATGCTTTTGAAATATTGTTAATGTACCCCCTCAGCCCCATCTGCTGGCAGCTCAACCACGTACCATCTCTGGGTAAAGAAGTGACCCCCCAGGTTCCCTTTTATTCCTTCCACTTTAACCTTAAACTGATCCCATCCAGTCCTCGATTCTCTACACCTTGGAAGAAGACTGAGAGCATTGACCCTATTCATATCCCTCGTGATCTTATATAGCTCTATTAGGACACCCTCATTCTCTTACACGCTAAGGAAAATGTCCTAGCTTGTCCAACATCTCCCTATAACTCAGACAATCGGGTCCTGGCAACGTCTTTGTGAATTTCTTCTGCACTATTTCTAGTTTAATAACATCCTCCTGATAACAAAGGTAACAAAACTGAACACAATTCTCCAAGTGCGGCCTTACTAAAGTCCTGTGTAACTGCAACATAAATTCCCAACTCTATACTCAATATCCTGCCTGATGAAGGCCAGTGTGCCAACAGCCTTCTTCGTTGCCCTCTCTACACGTGACTCCACTCTGAGAGAACAGTGCACCTGAACACCAAGGTCTCTCTGCCCACTACACCCCTTAAGGCCCTCTCATTCACCGTGAAACTCTTACCTTGATTTGATTTTCCATAATGCACTCACACTTCTATATTCAATTCCATTTGCAATTTCTCGGCCCACTTCCTCACCTGATTATGGTCCCGCTGCAATTTCTGATAATCTTCCACATTGAACATGCTCCCACTTACTTTAGTGTCATCTGCAAACTTACTAATCATATCTTGTACATTCTCAACCAAGTCATAGATAACAAACAGCAATGGACCCAGACTCCAGTCTGACAACCATCCTTCCACTAAACCCTCTGCTTTCTACCATCAAGCCAACTGTTTATCCAATTGGCCAGTTCCCCCAGCATTCCATGTGATGTAACCTTCCTGAACAGCCTACCATGTGGAAACTTATCAAAGGTCTTACTGAAATCCATAGAGACTATGGCTGCTGCTCTGCCTTCGTCAACTTTCTTGGTCACTTCATCAAAGAACTCTAACAAATTTGGGAATCATGATCTCCCACTCACAAGTCTATGCTGACTGCTCCGAATCAAACCCTGTGTAAGTAATGGGTGCAGTCAATGGTATGCTGTCCTTCACTGTAAGATGATTCGAGTACATAAGTAAAGCCATCTTCCTGTTGTTGTCAAGCCTTGCTGAGAGATCATTTGGGGCACTCTGTACAGATTTGATCTCCTTTGTAAGAAATTATCGCCTTACCACAGATACGGGTGATGGTAACATGATGATAGAGTGAAGAAGCTGAGTGTTTAATCTGTAGAGCTGTGAGAGACGAAGAAATGGTGATGCTGAAACGCGAGGAGTGGCAGCGATCACTTATTTCCAAAAGAGACATTGATAGGGTGAGAAATTCCATACTTTACCTAGGATTGATTGGTTTGATTTATTGCCACGTGTACCTCAGTACAGGGAAACACTTTATTTATGAGCAGTGGAGGCAGGTCATAGTAAGGATGAACTGGCAGATCATAGGGTGGAAATAGGCTTGGACAGAATAAGGCGTTCAGGTTACACTGAACAGGACGTGCACTAGACAAGATCAACATGAGTAATACCATCATTATTTGAACTTAGAGAGTCCATTCATCAGTCTAACGTGACTTTCCTAATAGTTTATATGCCTTAATTAACTCTCCCCACGTTATTGTGCAGTCGGTGTGTGAACCTGTACTGAACGTCACATTGCTCACAATCCCGAACAGCAGCCACAATACATTCCATCTGAAACAGGTAGCCATTCCCACCAGCTTCCGCCCTACATAGAAACACCAGGCTGTCTTCTCGGAGATGAAAGATGCCTTTTTGAGACTTCACACAAGACATATGGCTTCCCTCCTCACCACTAGAAAACCACGTTAAGTGTGTATCATGAGCGACGGTGCCACGAGGAACAAAGTGGAGCAATCTGTCTGTGCAGCCTCTGCTCCACTTGGTCATCATATTAGAGCATCATTAGGAGATAGTGAGGACTGTGGGTGCTGGAGATCAGAGTAGACAGTGGTTTGCTGGAAAAGCACAGCAGGAGAGTCGACGTTTTGGGCATAAAAAAGTAAGCTGATGAAACACATGACTGAGTACCGGCATTACAGTTACCCTAATTGCTTATGAATATCAACCTAGTTTTAGGATTTAATTTTGACTTTCACCAGGATCAGCATCAATTATCTCATTCTATCCCCGTGTAAGTGCATTGAGGTGGGAATGGCCTCCTGCTGTTCCTGTGTAAGTGACTCAAGGGATTGAATGGCTTCTTCATCGTCTGTTTGGACAGGGCCAAGAGTCTGATTGGGTTACCCCTGGTTCCTGTTTGACAGCTCGATGTGCTGACAAGTGTGATGATGTTGCAGCTTTAAGAGGTTATTTTGTCCTGGTTTCTTTTAAGAGAGAGATTGAATGATCGTTACCAAGCTGGCTAGTTAAGACCACTTGAGTAAACAGCTAGGGAAGCCTTGTGTTTATTTTAATGAAGACTGAATGGGTGTGGCCAGCTCTCACAGATTAGGATCTCTGGGTTTTGCTTTCTCAGTAATAACAGAAACTATTGGGGTCTCTATAGAGTTGGAAGCTTCAGTGAATGTCTCCTGGCTGCTACACTCACTTAATTTTCTCTTGGTGCTGTTTTTAATTCCTGGATTGGAGATATATTTGTGACATTCTGTGTCTGAATATTCCTTTTTGCCAAGGGCTGTGGTTATGCGATTTTCCTGTATTGGAACAGTTCATTAGTAACAGCTCCACGATCTATTATTCTGTTAACTTGGCCCATAGAATTAAGTTATTCTAAATTTCGCTTTCCTTGGTTTCATTTTATCTTCCGTGTTTAAATAAATGGTGTTTTGCTTCTGTGAGAGGTAATTTCGGTTTAAACTTTAAGATGTGCCTGGACCACAGACTGATCTATAATAAAAGACAAAACCTTTGTTTCTTTTCTAACAACCATTTTATATACTCAAAAGTAGAGTAGTTTAAATTGTGCAGAATGCTGACAATTTGTGAGCTATAGTAAAAGCAAGCAGGCTCTTGATTAATGAAGCCATTCACACAGCAGAGAAGGATGAGTCCTTCGCTGATAAGACTCCAGGATGGGGGAACAACTTGAGACATCTGTTTCAAATTAAAGCTTTTGACTGATAAGACTACAGGGTGAGAAAAACAACAAACTTTGGAGACTCTGGAGCCTTTTGTTGCAGACTTTGTGATAAAAATAATGATGTTTTTAAGAATGTGAACCTCATGGCTTGTTGGACCCAAGGAGAGGAGGGACTTGTCCTATAAATAATGGAGACTTTGTAAGCCTCAGCGCGCCTTTTCTTTAAGGGTGCCCGACTCTGCAGACTTGACTTGTTAATAAAACTTTGTTTTCCTGAATTTGTCTAGAGCGATTATTGAGAAGCGATTTTCGTTTCTAACAGCTTCACAACGAGTAGTTTGACCAGTCACATTGCAGCTGGAACAGACAGTTTACATTTCATTTAAAATATGAAAATATTAGAGTCTAGGTTACCGCCTCAAATATTTTTGAGGGGCTCTGGTGTGGTCCATCACACTAGACTCCTTCTCCTCCTGTGTAATAGGCTGGAGGCACTGAATGGGCTGTCCCTGTTCTTCTCCAATACTGTCAATGGGCTGAATGATTTCCTCATATTCCTGTGAAATCAGAGTGAGCTGCTGAATGAACTCTTGTTTTACTGTGGCAATGTGCAGTGTCAGGCAGTGCTGTTACATGAATGTTACAGACACTTTACCGGAACAAACCTGAGTGGTGTCTGGGTCTTGCTGCACATGGACAGAGACCAGTTCAGGAGCTGACGGGGGACAAAACGCTCTGAACATTGTGGAATCTTCAGTGACCATCCCCACATTCTGATCTTATGGTGGGGAGGGTGGGGGCGGGGAGACATTGATGAAGAAGCTGAAGATGTTTGTGAAGAGGAAGCTACCCTGAGGATCTCCCACAGAGCTGACCACATGACTGAGATGATGACCATCTTCCTTTGTGCCATGTTTGACCCCAAACACTGGAGAGTTTACTCTGATTCCCATTAAGTCCAGTTTTGTTAAGTTCCTTGATGCCAGCAGAAGTTAACCACTGCCTTGATATCAGGGCCAGTCATTTTTACCTGAACCCTTGTGTCAGCCTCTTTTGTTCATATCAAGAGGTCATGATATAGGAGCAGCGAGTGCTTTCTTCAAACAGGTGGTATTGAATGTCAGGATTTCTGTTCTCAACACTGTTCGGGGAGCTAGATGACTGAAAGTATTTCAAGACAAGGTCGAAGGATATTGACCTGTAAGAGAATTGAGGGCTATGAAGAATTGGGAATGAAAGAGGATTTGAGACCAAGAGCATATCAGCCATGATCTTAGGGAAGGACAAGGCAGGCTTGGGGAGTGAACGACCTCCCCTGTTTCTGATGTACTCACATTCTGTTATTGGAAAGTTAGTGGGTGTTATTTTCATGAATGTGCAATTACTGAATATTGCAGCCAGGGAGACCAGAGGAGTTTGTGAGTCATCTGTGGGTGAGGTAAGTTGTCTATATTCTCAGTGAATTTGGGTCTACAACATGACCAACAAATGAAGCACAAGTTGCAGAGAGGGGAAATTTTGTGAAGCGAGATGAGGGACATCTTTCATACCCAGCCTGGGTTTTCCAATTACATTTCCCAAATCACCTCAAAGCGTGTGGGACTGTCTTGAAGGGCTGAATGGTCTCCTCTGTTTCTGTGCATCAGGTTATAGATGTAAGTAGCCTCCAACCGCTCCTGTCTAGCAGGTATGAGGGGCTGAATGGAACACAGAAACATGGGACTGAGGAGCAGGAGTGGGCCATTAGATACTTTGAGCCTTCTCCACCAGGCAGTAAGATTGTGGCTGATCAGGTTGTGGACTCAGCCCCACTTTCCTGTCTGTATCCCATTATCCGTGACTCACTTCCCTGTCAAATATTTAACTAACGCAGTTTTCAGTCCATGTGAACATCGAGGCAGAATAAAAACTTCTAGTGAAGAGATTTCCCACTTGAAAGGTCCTTTAAGAATTTTTCGTCATTCTTCTTATAGAATCAGAGAGTCCTGCACAACGGAAACAGACCTGTTAGTCCATCTGTTCACTCCGGTCAGATATCAAATCTGATTTAGTCCCATTTGCCAGCATTTGGCCAATATTCCTCCTGTGATTGTACCCAACGTGACCACTTCCTCTGACAGCAATTTCTGTACACACAACACTCTCTGTGAAACATTTATCTTCAGGCCCTTTCTAAATCATTCGCCCTCTCGCCTTCAACCTATGCTCTCTTGTTCTGGACTCCCCTATATTGGGATCAGAACGTGGCTATTCAGAATATCCATGCCCCTGATGATTTTATACACCTCTATAATGTCACCCCTCAGCCTCTTACACTCCAGGGGGAAACGCCTCAACCTAATCAACCTCTCCCTGAAGCTCAAACCTTCAGTCCTGGGTCATCTGTATAAATCTTTTCTGCAGACAACCGAGTTGTACACAGTATTCTTAAAGTGGCCTCACCAACATCCTGGGAGAGTTGGATTTGGCTGAATTCCCTTTGCTTTAGACTGTGAGGAGATTCCAGTGAATTCTGGTTAGGGATCACCCAAAGGGTAGCACGGTAGTTAGCACTGCTGCCTCACAGCACCAGGGACTTGGGTTTGATTCCAGCCTTGGGTGACTGTCTGTGTGGAGTTTGCACATTCGCCCCTTGTCTGTGTGAGCTTCTAATGGGTGATCCAGTTTCCTATCACAGCTCAAACTGTGTAGGTTCGGTAGATTGGTCATGCTAAATTATCTGTAGTGTTCAGGGATATCTAGATTACGTACATTCATCAGAGGTAAATATAGGGAAATGGATTGGGAAGGTGGATATGGACTTGTTGGCCCGAAAGGCCTGTTTCCACACTGCAGGGATTCCATTCAATTAAGAATGGTAACGATGACTTTAGAGGTTCTTTTTTTAGCTCGCACACATTGCTGTGATGAGGAACAATGAAGGAGTGAGAGTGCAAGAGGCCGTTCCTTCTCAGGCAGATTACATTGTCTCCCTCTCTGAGCTGAATCACACAGGAATGTCATCCTCCCCAAACTGTACCATGTGAGTTCTCCTTGTACATTGTCCAAACTATGTCCCCATCACATTCCCTGTTCCATGTCGGTGCACCATTGCTGCTGTCATACACAGAGCCATACACTTAGCAGAAAATGGTCTCGGTCATTTTGAAATATGTTTACATGTCCCTGCGTCATTAAAAAAATAAAATGTTTAATTTATTCAGAATACCTGTGTTAAAATGAACGCTTTTTAAACAAATACAGAAATTGCTGGAAAAGCTCCTTTTACATGCTGTAGTTGCACCAGCCTCCACCACTTCCTCTGGCAGCTCATTCCATACGCACACCACCCTTTGTGTGAAAAGGTGTCCTTTAGGCCTCATCAAAACCTTTCCCCTCTCACTTTCAAACAATGCCCTCTCGTATTGGACGCCCCTAACCTGAGGAAAACCCCTGACTACTCACCCTATCCAGGACCATTCTGATTTTATAAACCTTTACTGCTGCGAAATGTGCCTCCAATCAACACGAATGGCTGTGCTTTCAGTCATCCTGGGCGTAAATTTTGAAATGCAATACTGACACCTCTTCTTTCTCCATCAAGTCACAATTCTAAATCCATTTTAATCAGTTTGTTCAGATGTATTATGAGACACTTCTGTGGGATTTACACCTAGACCTTTGTGCCCGGAGGTAGGGACACTAGACTCACTCAGCAATTCCCATAAAGCTGTAACATTATTCTCCTGTGTGTTTGTTCATCAGCCTGTTCTGACATGCTGTAACATACCTCTGCAACAGGCAGGACTTGAAACCAGACCTTCTAGTCCAGAGCTTGGAGCACTACCACACAAGTTCAGGAATTGGAATCAAATCCAGAGATCTAGCTCAGAGGCAGGGACACTACCCAGCACACTACCATACCCAGATTTCGAGTCATATTTTAGAGCCCACTTTCTGCTCGGTGTGGATTTATTATAATCAGGTTACCATTACTGAATTACAAACAACACTTTGTATTATTCATCAAATGCAAGATATTTGTCTCAACTGTAGGATGTTGAGTCCACGTGCTGTGCCATCGAAATTAACTATGACAATCTTTAATCGCTATTATCTGTAGTCTGCAATATTAGGGAAAGAAATCTTGCAGACACACTCTGCCCAATGAAGGGTCTCAAATAGATATTTATTACTGAACACCAGAGAAGAAGGAAGAGCTTAATTTCTGGTCCCAAAACACCGATCACTCTTAACCAACTCTAACGTGCGACTGCCCGCTTCCTAAAACAATGAAATGATACCAGGCCGGTTATTACTGTCCAGCCTCTCCTCCTCACTGACTGCGTCTTCAATCTGTCCCACCTCCCCCTATCCACACAAGGCAACCCAAGCTCGGGGTCTTTGTGAAAATCAAGGCCGGAGTGTGCAGGCCTCCTGGAGAGGGGGATGGGCATTTTAATACTGAAGGGGGAGGGTGAGGGGGCAATAATATCACACACTGGACTGAGGGGTGGCAGATGGAGTTTAGTTTGGATTAATGAGAGGTATTGGATTTGGTAGATCAAACAAGAGCAGAATCTATACAATTAAAAGTGGGGCCTAGAAACCTAAGCCGTTTGGTATAATTCTTTAAAATTTGCATCTCATATAGATAGTGTGGTTAAGAAGGTGTTTAACACACTTGTCTTCATAGGTCAGACCTTTGAGTATCGGAATTGGGACGTCATGTTGTGGTTGTACAGGACATTGGTGAGGCCCCTTCTGGAATGCTATGTCCAGTCTGGTCATCCTGCCCGCACATTCCATAGGCACACCACCCTCTGGGTGAAAAAGCTGCCCCTTAGGTCACTTTTAAATGTTTCCCCTCTCACCTTAAACCTATGTCCTCTAGTTTTGGTCTCCCCTACCCTTCGAAAACACCTTGACTATTCACTTTGATATTATTGACCTTGATATTATTAAGCTGGAGAGGGTTGAGAACAGATTAACCTGGATGTTGCTGGGAATGGAGGGAGTGAGCTATAAGGAGAGGCTTGGTATGCTGGGACATTTTTCACTGGAGAGGATGAGATGAAGGGGTAACTTTACAGAGATTTATAAAATAATGAAGGGCACAGATAAGCTGAAGGGCTGATGTATTTTCCCTAGAGTTGGGGATTCAAAACTGAGGGATATTTTAAGGTGCGAGGAAAAAGATTTACATAAGTCATGAGAGGTAATTATTTGAGATAGAATCTGGCTTGTGTGTGGAATGAACTTCCAGAGGAAGTGGTGAAAGCAGGGACAGTTACAATGTTTAAAAGACATTTAGATCAGTACATGGATAAGACATCAGTTTGGATGGTGCTGTGAGCAGCTGCCCTCGCCCTCCCCCTCTCTGAATGAATCCCTGTTGGTTTTCACACTCTGCCAATGTCTGTGCAGTGGCGTGTGGAGGCCAGCAGAGGGTGGCATTGCATCACTTTAAGCCCCACAGAGACTGCCAGACCTGCCCCACAGACACACACAGATACACACACGGGGATGGTTAGGGCACTACGTGAAGCTCATCTGGTAACTTAAATGAAACATAAAGAAATGCTCAATTCGCCTCGTAAACTGTTAAAATATGAGTGTCAGATCTACCAATTCCCACTGTTTACATAAAAACATCAATTTATTTTTTAACTCTGAAAGTGAACATTTTACATGGACTATTCACAACTCTGGGACCCCTCTTTCTCTTAACTGCTTATTTCCCGACTCCAGCTCTATAACAATATACTGTGTCTGGGTCTGCCATCCTCTCATACCACAGGAGCTTGTAAGCTCTCAGTTCAGAACAGAATTCACCCTCGCTTAAAGGTACAGTATACGTTTTCAACTTCATCACATTATACCCTGGTGAATATCGATAAGTGGGACCGATCTGGATTCCTCTTGCTCTGTGGTTTGTCAATATTTCATTTGCTCCGTCAGGTGTGTGTCAGGACTTCTGTTGCTCCATTGACAGCATGTCATTATTCAACTTTGTCCACAGGAATATATCAGTATTTCACTTGCTCACACTCGTGTGTGTGGGGCTGGATTTCAGTTGTTACATGGGGACTGTGACGCTATGACAATCTCAATATTTGTAGATGGCACCAAACCTGGAAGAACTCTGAAGTCTATGGAGGACAGTGTGGAACTCTAACTGTACAATCACACATTGGTGCAGTGTTCAGGTTTAAGGCAGATGGGGATCAGTGCAGATCTGTGTGAGGTGATGCACTTCGGTAGGAACGACAATGAACGGCAGTTTAAAACAGGCTGTGCCATTATAAAGGGGCTGCAGGAGCAGAGAGCGCTGGGTGTATATGAACACAGATTGTTGAAGATGTCAGGACAGGTGGGGAGAGCAGTAACTATCAGATTAGTTTCAGTTTCTGAGTTGGTTACAGGGGGAGGTGTAGGAGGGAGCCTCCGTGCTCCCTTCCTGGGAGGTGGTGGTGACTGGAATGCGATGGGCTGGTATGTGTTGTGAGCCCACCCTCCTCCCCACCGAGACCGTGGGGATACCATTTGTACCAGCTCGACACAAAAGGGAGATGGCATCAGGGCCACGGCTGCTAGGTTGTGTCGGGGGGAAACGGAGCTGCCAGTGGGTTTAAAATGAGAATTGCCCTTCACTGAACATTGCTCCTTACTCGGTCGGTGGGACGTGGATGTTTCAGAATCTCCACACGAGGTATCCCTCTCCTCTCCGGCTCCTACCAGGGTCCTCCCCACATGGCGGGGGGAGGGGGGTGAGGGAACGGATATCGGGCATTCCACCACCCGGATAGGCCCTTCCTGTCCTATTCCAGGTAGTTTCTCCTGGAAAGGGAGAAAGGGAGGAGAGAGGGAGGGTGGGAGTGGGTGGCCCTGCTGTTAGTGCTGGTGCAGATGAGGGACATGGTCATGGTGAGGTGTCTGGAGGGAGTCAGTCCACTTTGTTGTATCCATGCAGTGTTTTTAATCTGGTGGTGGGGGGGGGGGGTAAAGTGGAGAGAAAGAGAGAGAGAGAGAGAGAGAGAAAGAGACAGACAGAGACAGAGAGAGAGCGAGAAGGTGCAGCATGCGGCAGTGAGAGTGATGGACCATGAGCCTTGTTCGGGGGTAGGTGCTATAACAGATATACAGTGAGTGTGAGGGAGCAGAGAGAATACGGTGACCCTTATCCTGACAGAGCGGGGAAGGTTATTGATGCTTGTCCTGTATTGCTGGGCATTTCTTCAGACCGCAGATAGTGCACTGAGCTGGGTGGTGAGCTCAGACCATGCTCGGTGGGTCTGGTGGTGTGGCCCACTCAGTGGCCTTTTAAAGATGGCGCCAGCGTCATGGATCATGGAATATCCAGGGACATCCGGGCGATGGTGAGTACCTCCAGCCATATTGGGTGGGAGAATCGGGCTGGTATTGAATGAGAGGGACACCATGGGGTGGGTGGTTAATGAGGTGAGTTCGAAAAGATAACACCAGGAAACTAGCTCGGCCTAGTGTTGAGGATCCGTCTGTCACAGTCAATGGAAATGGCACTGAGACAAATTATTGTTAAATTTAGCCCAATGAGTCAAAGACTCTGCTGATCCTACACCCAGATACAAAGCTGCAGAACAAATACTCATCTAAAACTCTGCATCATCTGAACTCCCACCAATATCATGTTCACCTACAATTCCTGGAAACACTTATGTTACAGGATGCTGTTAAAATATTTTCATTTCTGCATTCTAAAACTTGGGAACACATCCTTTCATAACACTGTCTCTCAGTGTCCCCCTCTCTGTCTATTTCCCATATCCTTCCCATTTGTTATTGTTCAAACTGATTCCCCCTCCATCTCTGTATCTCTGTGGCAGTGATGCTCACACTCACAGCACCTCCTTGTCAGGGCACAATGGAGAGATGGAGTTGTAAATGGACGTGAGCTGCACATCCTGTCCCTTCCAGCCCGGGCTGCAAGTTTCCCCACGCTGGGAAGGGAACTAACACAGTGTTACAGATCAATGCACTGGGGTGGGGTACACAGTCCTACATGTTGGGAGGGTAACTGCTCCTGGTTTACAGATTAATTCACGGGTGACCACTGCACAGGTCACTGTGCTGGTCAGTCATTCTGGTTGAGGTTTATAGATAATGCCCTGCTGTGGTCTGCACTTCTCCCGCTGCTGGACAGATATCTACTACGGGGTTATAGATCAATGCACTGCTTTGGTTTGCACAGCTCCGCGTGTTGGACAGATATCTACTCCGGGGTTATAGACCAATGCACTGCGGTAGTCTGCACTTCTCACTGCGCTGGACAGATAAGTGGTCTGGGATTATAGGTCAATGCCCTGATCTGATCTGTGCAGTGTTCCACTCTGGACAGATTGCTGGGTTGTACTGAGCAGGACACTGGCCTGGTCTGCACAGTGTTCCACGGTGAACAGATATCTCCCTCTGGGTGTATGGTTTCTGGGCTGGTTCTGTGCGGTGGATTGAGAATGTGGTATATCTAACCATTTCAGCTGATCTGGCAATGCCTTTAGTTCCCATTCCTGTGACTGGACCCTCCGTCTCTCACCCCATTAATGTTACAGTGTGCCCAGGTACAGGACATCATGTTGGTGGGGTGGGTAGGGGGAAAGGTGATGGACAGGTCAAAGAGTTCCCCGGAACGTTCTGTCCCCGACATTCTATAACTGACATTCCCCGGAACGTTCTGTCTCTGACATTCTATAACTGACATTCCCCGGAACGTCCTGTCCCCAACATTACATAACTGACATTCCCAGGAACGTTCTGTCCCCGACATTACATAACTGACATTCCCAGGAACGTTCTGTCCCCGACATTCTATAACTGACATTCCCCGGATTGTTCTGTCCCCGACATTCTATAACTGACATTCCCAGGAAAGTTCTGTCCCTGACATTCTATAACTGACATTCCCAGGACCGTTCTGTCCCTGACATTCTATAACTGACATTCCCCGGAACGTTCTGTCCCTGACATTCTATAACTGACATTCCCCGGAACGTTCTATTCCTGACATTCTATAACTGACATTCCCAGGAACGTTCTGTCCCTGACATTCTATAACTGACATTCCCCGGAACGTTCTGTCCCCGACATTCTATAACTGACATTCCCAGGAACGTTCTGTCCCTGACATTCTATAACTGACATTCCCAGGACCGTTCTGTCCCTGACATTCTATAACTGACATTCCCCGGAACGTTCAGTCCCTGACATTCTATAACTGACATTCCCCGGAACGTTCTATTCCTGACATTCTATAACTGACATTCCCAGGAACGTTCTGTCCCTGACATTCTATAACTGACAGTCCCCGGAAAGTTCTGTCCCCGACATTCTATAACTGACATTCCCCGGATTGTTCTGTCCCCGACATTCTATAACTGACATTCCCAGGAAAGTTCTGTCCCTGACATTCTATAACTGACATTCCCAGGACCGTTCTGTCCCTGACATTCTATAACTGACATTCCCCGGAACGTTCTGTCCCTGACATTCTATAACTGACATTCCCCGGAAAGTTCTATTCCTGACATTCTATAACTGACATTCCCAGGAACGTTCTGTCCCTGACATTCTATAACTGACAGTCCCCGGAAAGTTCTGTCCCCGACATTCTATAACTGACATTCCCCGGATTGTTCTGTCCCCGACATTCTATAACTGACATTCCCAGGAATGTTCTGTCCCTGACATTCTATAACTGACATTCCCAGGAACGTTCTGTCCCCGACATTCTATAACTGACATTCCCAGGAACGTTCTGTCCCCGACATTACATAACTGACATTCCCAGGAACGTTCTGTCCCCGACATTACATAACTGACATTCCCAGGACCGTTCTGTCCCTGACATTCTATAACTGACATTCCCCGGAACGTTCTGTCCCTGACATTCTATAACTGACATTCCCCGGAACGTTCTATTCCTGACATTCTATAACTGACATTCCCAGGAACGTTCTGTCCCCGACATTCTATAACTGACATTCCCAGGAACGTTCTGTCCCCGACATTACATAACTGACATTCCCAGGAACGTTCTGTCCCCGACATTACATAACTGACATTCCCAGGAACGTTCTGTCCCCGACATTCTATAACTGACATTCCCCGGATTGTTCTGTCCCCGACATTCTATAACTGACATTCCCAGGAAAGTTCTGTCCCTGACATTCTATAACTGACATTCCCAAGGACCGTTCTGTCCCTGACATTCTATAACTGACATTCCCCGGAACGTTCTGTCCCCGACATTCTATAACTGACATTCCCAGGACCGTTCTGTCCCTGACATTCTATAACTGACAGTCCCCGGAACGTTCTGTCCCCGACATTCTATAACTGACATTCCCCGGATTGTTCTGTCCCCGACATTCTATAACTGACATTCCCAGGAAAGTTCTGTCCCTGACATTCTATAACTGACATTCCCCGGACCGTTCTGTCCCTGACATTCTATAACTGACATTCCCCGGAACGTTCTGTCCCTGACATTCTATAACTGACATTCCCAGGAAAGTTCTGTCCCTGACATTCTATAACTGACATTCCCAGGACCGTTCTGTCCCTGACATTCTATAACTGACATTCCCAGGAACGTTCTGTCCCCGACATTCTATAACTGACATTCCCAGGACCGTTCTGTCCCTGACATTCTATAACTGACAGTCCCCGGAACGTTCTGTCCCCGACATTCTATAACTGACATTCCCCGGATTGTTCTGTCCCCGACATTCTATAACTGACATTCCCAGGAAAGTTCTGTCCCTGACATTCTATAACTGACATTCCCAGGACCGTTCTGTCCCTGACATTCTATAACTGACATTCCCCAGAACGTTCTGTCCCTGACATTCTATAACTGACATTCCCCGGAACGTTCTATTCCTGACATTCTATAACTGACATTCCCAGGAACGTTCTGTCCCTGACATTCTATAACTGACAGTCCCCGGAAAGTTCTGTCCCCGACATTCTATAACTGACATTCCCCGGATTGTTCTGTCCCCGACATTCTATAACTGACATTCCCAGGAAAGTTCTGTCCCTGACATTCTATAACTGACATTCCCAGGAACGTTCTGTCCCCGACATTCTATAACTGACATTCGCAGGAACGTTCTGTCCCCGACATTACATAACTGACATTCCCAGGATCGTTCTGTCCCCGACATTACATAACTGACATTCCCAGGACCGTTCTGTCCCTGACATTCTATAACTGACATTCCCCGGAACGTTCTGTCCCTGACATTCTATAACTGACATTCCCCGGAACGTTCTATTCCTGACATTCTATAACTGACATTCCCAGGAACGTTCTGTCCCCGACATTCTATAACTGACATTCCCAGGAACGTTCTGTCCCCGACATTACATAACTGACATTCCCAGGAACGTTCTGTCCCCGACATTACATAACTGACATTCCCAGGAACGTTCTGTCCCCGACATTCTATAACTGACATTCCCCGGATTGTTCTGTCCCCGACATTCTATAACTGACATTCCCAGGAAAGTTCTGTCCCTGACATTCTATAACTGACATTCCCAGGACCGTTCTGTCCCTGACATTCTATAACTGACATTCCCCGGAACGTTCTGTCCCTGACATTCTATAACTGACATTCCCCGGAACGTTCTATTCCTGACATTCTATAACTGACATTCCCAGGAACGTTCTGTCCCTGACATTCTATAACTGACATTCCCCGGAACGTTCTGTCCCCGACATTCTATAACTGACATTCCCAGGAACGTTCTGTCCCTGACATTCTATAACTGACATTCCCAGGACCGTTCTGTCCCTGACATTCTATAACTGACATTCCCCGGAACGTTCTGTCCCTGACATTCTATAACTGACATTCCCCGGAACCTTCTATTCCTGACATTCTATAACTGACATTCCCAGGAACGTTCTGTCCCTGACATTCTATAACTGACAGTCCCCGGAAAGTTCTGTCCCCGACATTCTATAACTGACATTCCCCGGATTGTTCTGTCCCCGACATTCTATAACTGACATTCCCAGGAAAGTTCTGTCCCTGACATTCTATAACTGACATTCCCAGGACCGTTCTGTCCCTGACATTCTATAACTGACATTCCCCGGAACGTTCTGTCCCTGACATTCTATAACTGACATTCCCCGGAACGTTCTATTCCTGACATTCTATAACTGACATTCCCAGGAACGTTCTGTCCCTGACATTCTATAACTGACAGTCCCCGGAAAGTTCTGTCCCCGACATTCTATAACTGACATTCCCCGGATTGTTCTGTCCCGACATTCTATAACTGACATTCCCAGGAAAGTTCTGTCCCTGACATTCTATAACTGACATTCCCAGGAACGTTCTGTCCCCGACATTCTATAACTGACATTCCCAGGAACGTTCTGTCCCCGACATTACATAACTGACATTCCCAGGAACGTTCTGTCCCCGACATTACATAACTGACATTCCCAGGACCGTTCTGTCCCTGACATTCTATAACTGACATTCCCCGGAACGTTCTGTCCCTGACATTCTATAACTGACATTCCCCGGAACGTTCTATTCCTGACATTCTATAACTGACATTCCCAGGAACGTTCTGTCCCCGACATTCTATAACTGACATTCCCAGGAACGTTCTGTCCCCGACATTACATAACTGACATTCCCAGGAACGTTCTGTCCCCGACATTACATAACTGACATTCCCAGGAACGTTCTGTCCCCGACATTCTATAACTGACATTCCCCGGATTGTTCTGTCCCCGACATTCTATAACTGACATTCCCAGGAAAGTTCTGTCCCTGACATTCTATAACTGACATTCCCAGGACCGTTCTGTCCCTGACATTCTATAACTGACATTCCCCGGAACGTTCTATTCCTGACATTCTATAACTGACATTCCCAGGAACGTTCTGTCCCTGACATTCTATAACTGACATTCCCCGGAACGTTCTGTCCCCGACATTCTATAACTGACATTCCCAGGAACGTTCTGTCCCTGACATTCTATAACTGACATTCCCAGGACCGTTCTGTCCCTGACATTCTATAACTGACATTCCCCGGAACGTTCTGTCCCCGACATTCTATAACTGACATTCCCCGGATTGTTCTGTCCCCGACATTCTATAACTGACATTCCCCGGATTGTTCTGTCCCCGACATTCTATAACTGACATTCCCAGGAAAGTTCTGTCCCCGACATTCTATAACTGACATTCCCAGGAACGTTCTGTCCCCGACATTCTATAACTGACAGTCCCCGGAACGTTCTGTCCCCGACATTCTATAACTGACATTCCCAGGAACGTTCTGTCCCCGACATTCTATAACTGACATTCCCCGGATTGTTCTGTCCCCGACATTCTATAACTGACATTCCCAGGAAAGTTCTGTCCCTGACATTCTATAACTGACATTCCCAGGACCGTTCTGTCCCTGACATTCTATAACTGACATTCCCCGGAACGTTCTGTCCCTGACATTCTATAACTGACATTCCCCGGAACGTTCTATTCCTGACATTCTATAACTGACATTCCCAGGAACGTTCTGTCCCTGACATTCTATAACTGACATTCCCCGGAACGTTCTGTCCCCGACATTCTATAACTGACATTCCCAGGAACGTTCTGTCCCTGACATTCTATAACTGACATTCCCAGGACCGTTCTGTCCCTGACATTCTATAACTGACATTCCCCGGAACGTTCTGTCCCTGACATTCTATAACTGACATTCCCCGGAACCTTCTATTCCTGACATTCTATAACTGACATTCCCAGGAACGTTCTGTCCCTGACATTCTATAACTGACAGTCCCCGGAAAGTTCTGTCCCCGACATTCTATAACTGACATTCCCCGGATTGTTCTGTCCCCGACATTCTATAACTGACATTCCCAGGAAAGTTCTGTCCCTGACATTCTATAACTGACATTCCCAGGACCGTTCTGTCCCTGACATTCTATAACTGACATTCCCCGGAACGTTCTGTCCCTGACATTCTATAACTGACATTCCCCGGAACGTTCTATTCCTGACATTCTATAACTGACATTCCCAGGAACGTTCTGTCCCTGACATTCTATAACTGACAGTCCCCGGAAAGTTCTGTCCCCGACATTCTATAACTGACATTCCCCGGATTGTTCTGTCCCGACATTCTATAACTGACATTCCCAGGAAAGTTCTGTCCCTGACATTCTATAACTGACATTCCCAGGAACGTTCTGTCCCCGACATTCTATAACTGACATTCCCAGGAACGTTCTGTCCCCGACATTACATAACTGACATTCCCAGGAACGTTCTGTCCCCGACATTACATAACTGACATTCCCAGGACCGTTCTGTCCCTGACATTCTATAACTGACATTCCCCGGAACGTTCTGTCCCTGACATTCTATAACTGACATTCCCCGGAACGTTCTATTCCTGACATTCTATAACTGACATTCCCAGGAACGTTCTGTCCCCGACATTCTATAACTGACATTCCCAGGAACGTTCTGTCCCCGACATTACATAACTGACATTCCCAGGAACGTTCTGTCCCCGACATTACATAACTGACATTCCCAGGAACGTTCTGTCCCCGACATTCTATAACTGACATTCCCCGGATTGTTCTGTCCCCGACATTCTATAACTGACATTCCCAGGAAAGTTCTGTCCCTGACATTCTATAACTGACATTCCCAGGACCGTTCTGTCCCTGACATTCTATAACTGACATTCCCCGGAACGTTCTATTCCTGACATTCTATAACTGACATTCCCAGGAACGTTCTGTCCCTGACATTCTATAACTGACATTCCCCGGAACGTTCTGTCCCCGACATTCTATAACTGACATTCCCAGGAACGTTCTGTCCCTGACATTCTATAACTGACATTCCCAGGACCGTTCTGTCCCTGACATTCTATAACTGACATTCCCCGGAACGTTCTGTCCCCGACATTCTATAACTGACATTCCCCGGATTGTTCTGTCCCCGACATTCTATAACTGACATTCCCCGGATTGTTCTGTCCCCGACATTCTATAACTGACATTCCCAGGAAAGTTCTGTCCCCGACATTCTATAACTGACATTCCCAGGAACGTTCTGTCCCCGACATTCTATAACTGACAGTCCCCGGAACGTTCTGTCCCCGACATTCTATAACTGACATTCCCAGGAAAGTTCTGTCCCCGACATTCTATAACTGACATTCCCCGGAACATTATTTCCCTGACATTCTGTAACTGACATTTTTGTCAGTAATTCCGACCTTCCCATTTGTTATTCCAGCTCCAATTATTTTAATAAATCCCTGAATACAGGGACACATTTGAAAATCTCACTGGGTCCCCAATCAAACGGGTCCCTTTGCCTCCAGGCTGATGGATAATGGGCTTGTTTTCCTTCCTCACAGTTAACGTAGTGACCATCTACGTCCTGCTTTATAAAGATTGTGGATTGTCTCCATGTGTCAGACGTTACCTGGGGGCCATGGCAGCGGCGGATCTCCTGGTCATTATCCTCGATCTGATCCTGAGACACATTCCCATTGTTTATCGGGAACAGTTTTATTTCCTGTACTCCGTCCCGGTGTGTAATATCCACGCCGTCCTGCTTTATGCAGCCACTGACTGCTCTGTCTGGTTCACCGTCACTTTCACCTTTGATCGGTTTATGGCCATTTGTTGCCAGAAGCTGAAAAGTAAATATTGCAGTGAGAAAATGGCGGCTGTGGTTCTGGGAGCAGTGACTGTGCTGAGCTGTTTAAAGGACATTTTCTGGTATTTTATGTTCACGGCTCGGTATTGGCTGGTGAACATCCCCTGGTTTTGTGATGTAACAGTCGCTGTTCAATTATCCAGTGTCTGGGTCACAATCGAGTCCCTCCACCACATTCTAACCCCGTGTGTCCCATTTCTCCTGATCCTGCTGCTCAATGTTCTCACCGTCAGACACATTGTAGTGACCAGCAGAGCCCGCAGGAGACTCCGCGCTCACACCAATGGGGACGCTCAGTCTGACACAGAAATGAGAAACCGAAAAAAATCCATCATTTTACTGTTTGTGATCTCGGCCAATTTCATCCTGTTATGGTCAATGTTAATGCTGTTTTCTATATGGAGTCGGATGTGGCAGATTGGGTATCGGTCTGTGTATCTTGATCCCTTTGTGCGGGAATTGGGCTTCATGCTGCAGCTCCTCAGTTGCTGCACAAACACCGCGATTTATGCCGTGACCCAGACTAAGTTCAGGCAGCAGCTGAAGAATGTGCTGAAATATCCCTTCACCCAGATCCATCCATCCATCAAATTCCCTCATTAATCAATCCATCCGGGATTTTCTCATTTCAGTTCAGTGTTTCAGCGATGGAGCAGCCTGTCGCTATGGTAACAGACTGAGGGTAGCGCTGGTTTGTCCATCCTTATCCCACAGGGGGTTACAGGGTCACATTTCAATGTTTCTCACAATTCAGGGGCCAGTGAGAAAAGGCACCATCCCACTGACTGTATCCATCACTTCCATTTGTAACCAATAAAAATGTTGATTAAAGCGTGCCGAGCAGCAGAGTGACCGATGTTGTTGTGTGTCTTTGTGTTGGAGAAGCTGAGCTGGAGAGAGACAGACTCAATAACAAGTCCTCGTCCTCAGGGAAAGGAAGGGCACCGCGCCCTGAGCTCAGGAGCTGGATTTAACTCCCTCTGTCCCTCCCACTCCACCTGGCCTCCCCAGTTCCTCACCCCCACTCTTCCTCCTCAATTCTCTCCCTCTCTCTCTCTTTCTGCACACTGTCTCTCTCTCACACCTCCTCTCCCTTTCACTCTCTCTGGTCCCCTCTCAGACACCCCCCCCCCAACCCCGGTTTCTCCATCTGCCTCCACTATTCTTTCTGCCTCGCTCTCCCCCTCTCTCTCTCACACCCCAACATGAGTTTCTCCACCTGCCTCCATTCTTCTCTCTCCCCCTCACCCTCACTCTCTCTCTCCTGCCATCTGTCTCCCTCCCGCAATTCCGTCTCTACCCCAATTTCTCCACTTCCCACATCTCTCAATCATCTCACCCCAGCCCCCACACGCAGCCTCACCACAAACACCCAGTCTCTGGGTCAGAGGGAGAGGGAAGGACTAGGGAGACAGAGTGTGTCAGAGAGAGAGGAAGGGCAGGACAGGAGGGAGAGAGATTGAGTCAGAGAGAAACGGAGGGAGGTGGGGAGAGAGAGAGACACCGAGGGAGGGGGATCGAGAATGGGAGAAGATGTAGAGAGAGCAAAGGAGCAGGGAGAGACAGAGGGAGAGAGAGAGGGAAGGGAGAGATAAGGTGAGGGAGGGAGAGAGAGAAATAGGGGAGGACATAATGAGAGAGGGGTCAGAGAGAGGGGGGACTGTGGTGTAAAATTATGTCCCAATACATGTGTGAATCATAATGTAACACATGTATTGGGCCAAGCAGTGGAATGTGGTGAAACGGTTAAAAATTATGTCCCAATACATGTGTGAATCTAACCGGAATGGAGGTGTTGCTTAGTCCCGTGTGAATCTTATTACACACCTCCCCGTGTGAATCTTCTTATCTGTATGTAACCAGAATGGAATGTGTTTTTTAGCCTTGCTCTGCTGTTCACATGAATGTTTATATCTGGAAAAGAGTATATCAGCTGGAAAAGTCTCCAGTTCGGTGAGTCTGCTCCGGGGTTACGTTTAACCGCCGAGCGTGGGTTGTTGGCAACCGCTCTACGAGAACTGACGGCTCCCAGTTCCGGTAACATGTAGAGTGAGTATAAGCCAGACCCGTTGGTTGTGGCGACGCTGCGGGGAATAAAATGCCCATATTCTAGCAGACTCGCCTCTTGGTCGTTTGTTCTGTGTCAGACTACTCTCCTACGAACCTGACCTTGAGAATTTTTTAAAACATTTGGCGTAGTCGAGCAGGGTCAATCGCAATTGAGGAGAGATTTTGATACAGAACAATGTTTTGGAAAAAGACTAAGAAACCAGAAGAACAAACTGTGCAGGTCCCGACCGTCCCGGGATGGCATGGATGTGGGCATGTACGTGGCAGTTTGTTTGAGAGAGGATCCCAGTCCTGCCGAAGAACCCCTTGCCTGGGGTACAGCGGAGGATGTGGGCATGTCCAAAAAGCTGAAGCGGAGTTAACAGAATTGAATGGGATTGAACTGAACTGAACTGAGTGGAACTGAAGTGAATCAAATTGAACGGAACAAAATGGAACTGAGCTAAATTGAATTGAAATGGACGGAACTGAATTGAACACAATTGAATTGAACTGAACAGACCTGAACTGAGCTGAATTGAACTACACTGAATTGACTGAACTGAAATTAACTGAAACGAATTGAACTGAATTAAGCATAATGTAACACATGTATTGGGCCAAGCAGTGGAATGTGGTGTAAAATTATGTCCCAATACATGTGTGAATCATAATGTAACACATGTATTGGGCCAAGCAGTGGAATGTGGTGAAACGGTTAAAAATTATGTCCCAATACATGTGTGAATCTAACCGGAATGGAGGTGTTGCTTAGTCCCGTGTGAATCTTATTACACACCTCCCCGTGTGAATCTTCTTATCTGTATGTAACCAGAATGGAGTGTGTTTTTTAGCCTTGCTCTGCTGTTCACATGAATGTTTATATCTGGAAAAGAGTATATCAGCTGGAAAAGTCTCCAGTTCGGGGAGTCTGCTCCGGGGTTACGTTTAACCGCCGAGCGTGGGTTGTTGGCAACCGCTCTACGAGAACTGACGGCTCCCAGTTCCGGTAACATGTAGAGTGAGTATAAGCCAGACCCGTTGGTTGTGGCGACGCTGCGGGGAATAAAACGCCCATATTCTAGCAGACTCGCCTCTTGGTCGTTTGTTCTGTGTCAGACTACTCTCCTACGAACCTGACCTTGAGAATTTTTTAAAACAGGGACAGAGAGAGGGGGACAGAGAGAGGGGGTACAGAAAAGGGGGAGATAGAGAGGGCGACAGAGAGAGGGGCACAGAGAGTGGGGAAGATAGAGGGGGGTCAGGGAGAGAGGGGGTCAGAGAGAGGGGGACAGAGAGAGAGAGGGGGACAGAGAGATGGCGACAGAGAGAGGGTGACAGAGAGAGAGGGGGACAGAGACAGAGGAGGGCAGAGAGAGAGGCGGGACAGAGTGTGGGGAAGATAGAGGGGGACAGAGAGAGAGGGGGACAGTGAGAGGGGGAAGAGAGAGGCGGGTGGGAGGGTGAAGGGGCAGAGAGAGGGTGACAGAGAGAGGGGCACAGAGAGATGGGATATAGAGAGAGACAGGGAGAGGGGTGCAGAGTGGGGGGGGAGAGGGGGGTCACAGAGAGGGGACAGAGAGTGAGGGATGGAGAGAGTGGGGGACAGAGGGGGGGACAAAGAGAGCGGGGGCAGAGAGAGAGGGAGCAGGGAGAGGGCGACAGAGAGGGGCAGAGAGCGGGGGAGAGATCGGCGGGACAGAGAGAGAGGGACAGAAAGAGTGGGGGAGAGAGAGAGAGAGGGGGGACAGAGAGAAGGGAGGACAGAGAGAGGGGTAAAGAGTGGGAGAGAGAGGGGGTCAGAGAGAGGGGGACAGAGAGATGGCAGAGAGAGGGCAACAGAGAGAGGGGGACAGTGAGAAGGGGACAGAGAGAGGGGTACAGAGGGGAGAGAGAGGGGGTCAGAGAGAGGGGAACAGAGAGTGGGGGGAATGGAGAGAGTGGGGGACAGAGAGAGGGGGACAGAGAGAGGGGGCAGAGAGAGGGCGACAGAGTGGGAGTCAGACAGCGGGGGGGGGGAGAGAGAGGGGACAGAGAGAGGGGGACAGAGAGAGAGGGGGAGATAGAGGGGACAGAGAGAGGGGGACAGAGAGAGGGGAAGATAGAGGGGACAGAGAGAGGGGGACAAAGAGTGGGGGAAAGAGAGGGTACAGAGTGGGGGGGAGAGGGGGTCAGAGAGAGGGGGACAGAGAGTGTGGGGTTGGAGAGAGTGGGAGACAGAGAGAGAGGGGTCAGAGAGGGGGGCAGAGAGAAGGGGGCAAAGAGAGGGTAACAGAGAGGGGGTCAGAGAGCAGGGGAGAGAGATAGGGGACAGAGAGAGGAGGACAGAGAGAGGGGGAGATAGACAGGACAGAGAGCAGGGGAGAGAGATAGGGGACAGAGAGATGAGTACAGAGAGAGGGGGAGATAGAAGGGACAGAGAGAGGGGGACAGAGAGTGGGGGGATGGAGAGAGTGGGGGACAGAGAGAGAGGGGGGACAGAGAGGGGGCAGAGAGAAGGGGGCAGAGAGAGAGAGGGGGCAGAGGGGTGGAACAGAGAGAGGGGGGACAGAGAGAGAGGGGGCACAAAGAGGCAACAGAGAGAGGGGAACAGAGAGAGAGGGGGAACAGAGAAAGGAGGAACAGAGAGAAGGAGGGATAGAGGGAGACGGGGACAGAGAGAGGGGGACAGAGAAGAGGGGAACAGATAAAGGAGGAACAGAAAGAAGGGGGGATAGAGAGAGAGAGGGGGACAGAGAGAGGGATCGGGTGACAGAGAGAGTGGGGGCAGAGAGAGGGCAACAGAGAGGAGGTCAGAGAGCGGGGGAGAGAGAGGGGATAGAGAGAGGGAGACAGAGAGAGAGAGGGGGACAGAGAGGGGGGCAGAGAGAGGGAGACAGAGAGAGTGGGATAGAGAGAGAGAGAGGGGGACAGAGAGAGGGGTCGGGTGGCAGAGAGAGTTGGGGCAGAGAGAGGGCAACAGAGAGGAGGTCAGAGAGCGGGGGAGAGAGAGGGGGCACAGAGAGAGGGTGGCAGAGAGAGTGGGGGCAGAGAGAGGGCAACAGAGAGGAGGTCAGAGAGCGGGGGAGAGAGAGGGGGACAGAGTGGGCGAGACAGAGAGCGAGGGAGACAGAGAGAGGGGAGACAGAGAGAGGCGGGACAGAGAGAGGGGAGACAGAGAGAGAGGGAGACAGAGAGAGAAGGAGACAGAGAGAGGGGACAGAGAGAGAGAGGGACAGAGAGAGAGGGGGACAGCGAGAGAGAGGGGGACAGAGAGAGTGGGACAGAGAGAGGGGGGTCAGAAAGAGGGTGACACAGAGGGGTGGAACAGAGAGAGAGGGTACAGAGAGAGAGAAGGACAGAGAGAGGGTACAGAGAGTGAGGGGGACAGAAAGAGAGGGTACCGAGAGAGAGGGGCAGATAGAGAGAGGGTCAGAGACAGAGGGGGTCAGAGAGAGAGGGGCAGAGAGAGAGAGGGGGCAGAAGGGGGGACAGAGGGAGTGGGGGACAGAGAGACGGGACAGAGTGAGGGGAAACAGAGAAAGGGGGAACAGAGAGAGGGGGATACAGAGACGGTGACAGAGAGGGGGGCAGAGAGAGGGAGACAGAGAGAGGGGGACAGAGAGAGAGAGGGGGACAGAGTGATGGGTCGGGGGGCAGAGAGAGAAGGGGACAGAGAGAGGGGGACAGAGAGAGAGGAGGACAGAGAGAGAGGGGGGACAAAGAGACGGCGACAGAGAGAGGGACGACAGCGAGAGAGGGGGAGAGTGAGGTGGTACAGGGAGAGGCGGGTGTGAGAGAGGGGGTCAGAGAGAGGGCGACAGAGAGAGGGCGACAGTGAGAGAGCGTAACAGAGAGAGGGGGGACAGGGAGCGGGGGAGATAGAGGGGGTCAGAGAGAGAGGGTGTGTCAGAGAGAGAGGGGAACAGAGAGAGTGGGGGTCAGAGAGAGGGCAACAGAGAGCGGGGGACAGAGAGTGGGGGAGATAGAGGGGGTCAGAGAGAGAGTGGGGAAAGAGAGAGAGAGAGAGAGGGGGTAACAGAGAGAGTGGGGACAGAGAGGGGGGGACAGAGAGAGGGGGGACAGAGAGAGGTGGACAAAGAGAGGGAAACAGAGAAATGGGGAACAGAGAGAAGGGGGATAGAAAGACGGTGACAGAGAGGGGGGAGGGCAGAGAGAGGGAGACAGAGAGAGGGGTACAGAGTGGGGGAGAGATAGGGGTCAGAGAGAGGGGGACAGAGAAGGGGGACAGAGAGAGGGGGACAGAGAAAGGGGGAATAGAGAAAGGGGAACAGAGAGAAGGGGGGATAGAAAGATGGTGACAGAGAGGGGGGCAGAGAGAGGGAGACAGAGAGAGGGGCACAGAGTGGGGGCGAGAGAGGGGGTCAGAGAGAGGGGGACAGAGAGTGGGGGGCAGAGAGGGGGCAGAGAGAGAGAGGGGGCAGAGAGAGGGGGACAGAGAGAGGGGGATCAGAGAGAGGGGGAACAGACAGAGGGGGGACAGAGAGAGGGGGTACAGAGAGAGGAGGACAGCGAGAGGGGGACAGAGAGCGGGACAGAGGGGACAGTGAGAAGGTCATACAGAGAGGGGGACAGAGAGAGAGGGGGGACAGAGAGGGGGTACAGAGAACGGGGGGTAGAGAGAGGGGGTACAGAGAGAGGAGGACAGAGAGAGGGGGACAGAGAGAGGGCGACAGAGAGAGAGGGGGCAGAGAGAATGGGGCAGAGAGAGAAGGGGCAGAGAGAGAGGGGGCAGAGTGAGAGGGCGGGCAGAGAGAGGGGGACCGAGAGACGGCAACAGAGAGAGGGGCGACAGAGAGAGCGGGCGACAGAGAGGGTGTCAGAGAGCGGGGAGAGAGAGAGTACACAGAGAGAGGGGGGGGACAGAGAGAGGGGGGAACAGAGAGAGGGGGGCAGAGAGAGGGGGAACAGAGAGAGGAGGACAGAGAGAGGGGGACAGAGAGGGGGAGAGAGAGAGGGGACAGTGAGAAGGGGATAGAGAGAGGGGGCAGTGAGAGAGGGGGCAGAGAGAGAGGGCGACAGAGAGGGTGACAAAGAGCGGGGGAGAGAGGGGAAAAGAGAGGGGGATAGAGAGAGGGAGACAGAGAGAGAGGGGACAGAGTGAGGGGGACAGAGAGAGGGGAACAGAGAGAGGGTTGACAGAGAGAGGGGTCAGAGAGAGAGGGGGACAGAGAGAGGGGGGAAGAGAGAGGGGGGGACAGAGAGAGAGGGGGACAGAGAGAGAGGGGTCAGAGAGAGGGGGCAGAGAGAGGGGGCAGAGAGAGGGGGCAGAAAGAGAGGATGACAGAGAAGGGGTTAGAGAGCGGGAGACAGAGAGAGGGGGCAGTGAGATGGGGATAGAGAGAGGGGGACAGAGAGGGGGTCAAAGAGCAGGGGAGAGAGAGAGGGGACAGAGAGAGGGGGATAGAGAGAGGGGAACAGAGAGAGAGAAGGGACAGAGAGAGGGGTCGGGGTGGCGGAGAGAGTGGGACAGAGAGATGGGACAGAGAGAGGGGCGACAGCGAGAGAGGGAGACAGGGAGAGGGCGACAGAGAGAGGGGGACAGAAAGAGGGGGAAGAGAGAGAGGGCGACAGAGAGAGGGGGGACAGAGAGAGGGGGACAGAGAGAGGGGGGACAGAGAGGGGGGACAGAGAGAGAGGGACAGAAAGAGGGGGAAGAGAGAGAGGGACAGAGCGAGAGGGGGACAGAGAGAGAGGGAGACAGAGAGAGGGGGGGACAGAGAGAGAGGGGGACAGAGAGAGTGGGACAGAGAGAGGGGGGCAGAGAGAGGGGTCAGAGAGATAGGGGACAGAGAGAGGGGGCAGAGAGAGGGGGGGTAGAGAGAGGGGGCAGAAAGAGAGAATGACAGAGAAGGGGTTAGAAAGCGGGAGACAGAGAGAGGGGGCAGTGAGATGGGGATAGAGGGGGACACAGAGTTAGGGGGCAGGGAGAGAGGGCGTCAAAGAGCGGGGAAGAGAGAGAGGGGACAGAGAGAGAGGGGGATAGAGAGAGGGGAACAGAGAGAGATAAGGGACAGAGAGAGGGGTCGGGGGACAGAGAGTTGGACAGAGAGAGGTGGACAGAGAGGGGGGTGACAGCGAGAGAGGGGGACAGTGAGGTGGTACAGAGAGAGGCGGGTGTGAGAGAGGGGGTCAGAGAGAGGGCGATAGAGAGAGAGAGAGGGCGATAGCGAGAGAGGGCAACAGAGAGAGGGGGGACAGGGAGCGGGGGAGATAGAGGGGGACTGAGACAGAGGGGGTCAGAGAGAGAGAGGGGCAGAGAGAGTGGGGGTCACAGAGAGGGCGACAGAGAGCAGGGGCCAGAGAGTGGGGGAGATAGAGGGGGTCAGAGAGAGGGGGGGTCAGAGAGCGGGGATAGAGAGGGTATCAGACAGCGTGGGAGAGAAAGGGGACAGAGAGAGAGGGGACAGAGAGAGAGGGGGGGACAGAGAGACGACGACAGAGAGAGGGGGGCAGAGAGTGGGGGAGATAGAGAGGGTCAGAAAGAGAGGGGGTCAGTGAGAGAGAGGGGACAGCAAGAGAAGGGGGCAGAAAGAGGAGACAGAGAAAGGGGGACAGAGAGAGAGGAGGACAGAGAGAGAAGGGATCTGGGGGGGTAGAGAGAGGGGGGACAGAGAGAGGGGGTCAAAGAGAGGGGGAACAGAGAAAGGTGGGACAGAGAGAAGGGGGGATAGAGAGACGGTGACAGAGAGAGAGGGGGCAGATGGAGAGAGAGAGAGAGGGACAGTGTGGGGTAGAGGGGGGTCAGAGAGAGGCGGACAGAGAGTGGGCGGATGGAGAGAGTGTGGGATAGAGAGAGAGAGGGGGACAGAGAGTGTGCGGATGGAGAGGGTGGGGGATAGAGAGAGAGAGAGGGGGACAGAGAGAGAGGGGGCAGAGAGAGGGCGACAGAGAGGGCGTCAGAGAGCGGGGGAGAGAGAGATGGGGACAGAGAGAGGGCGACAGAGAGAGAGAGGGGCAGAGAGAGGGGGCAGAGAGAGAGGGGGCAGAGAGAGAGGGGCAGAGAGAGGGGCGACAGAGAGAGCAGGCGACAGAGAGGGGGTCAAAGAGCGGGGAGAGAGAGAGGGGGACAGAGAGGCGGGGCAGAGAGAGGGGGAACAGAGAGAGGGGGGAACAGAAAGAGGAGGGCAGAGAGAGGGGGGAACAGAGAGAGGAGGGAACAGAGAGAGGGGGGAACAGAGAGAGGGGCGACAGAGAGTGCGGCGACAGAGAGGGGGTCAGAGAGCGGGAAGAGAGAGAGTACACAGAGAGAGGGGGACAGAGAGGGGGGCAGAGAGAGGGGGAACAGAGAGCGGGGGACAGAGAGAGGGGGGACACAGAGAAAGGGGTACAGAGAGAGAGGGGGCACAGAGAGGGGGGCAGAGAGAGAGGGAGACAGAGAGAGGGGGGGACAGAGAGAGAGGGGGACAGGAGAGAGTGGGACAGAGAGAGGGGGGGGCAGAGAGAGGGGGCAGAGAGAGTGGGACAGAGAGAGGGGGCAGAGAGAGAGGGGGTAGAGAGAGGGGGCAGAAAGAGAGAATGACAGAGAAGGGGTTAGAAAGCGGGAGACAGAGAGAGGGGGCAGTGAGATGGGGATAGAGAGGGGGACACAGAGTTAGGGGGCAGGGAGAGAGGGCGTCAAAGAGCAGGGGAGAGAGAGAGGGGACAGAGAGAGGGGGATAGAGAGAGGGGAACAGAGAGAGATAAGGGACAGAGAGAGGGGTCGGGGGACAGAGAGAGTTGGACAGAGAGAGTGGGACAGAGAGAGGGGTGACAGCGAGAGAGGGGGACAGTGAAGTGGTACAGAGAGAGGCGGGTGTGAGAGAGGGGGTCAGAGAGAGGGCGATAGAGAGAGAGTGGGCGATAGCGAGAGAGGGCAACAGAGAGAGGGGGGACAGGGAGCGGGGGAGATAGAGGGGGACTGAGACAAAGTGGGTCAGAGAGAGAGAGGGGCAGAGAGAGTGGGGGTCAGAGAGGGGGCGACAGAGAGCAGGGGACAGAGAGTGGGGGAGATAGAGGGGGTCAGAGAGAGGGGGGGGTCAGAGAGCGGGGATAGAGAGGGGCTCAGAGTGTGTGGGAGAGAAAGGGGACAGAATAGAGGGGGACAGAGAGAGAGAGGGGACAGGGAGAGAGGGGGGACAGAGAGACGACGACAGAGAGAGGGGGACAGAGAGTGGGGGAGGTAGAGAGGGTCAGAAAGAGAGGGGGTCAGTGAGAGAGAGGGGGACAGCAAGAGAAAGGGGCAGAAAGAGGAGACAGAGAAAGGGGGACAGAGAGAGAGAAGGACAGAGAGAGAAGGGATCTGGGGGGTAGAGAGAGGGGGGGACAGAGAGAGGGGGGCAAAGAGAGGGGGAACAGAGAAAGGTGGGACAGAGAGAAGGGGGGATAGAGAGACGGTGACAGAGAGAGAGGGGGCAGATGGAGAGAGAGAGAGAGGTACAGTGTGGGGGAGAGGGGGGTGTCAGAGAGAGGCGGACAGAGAGTGGGCGGATGGAGAGAGTGGGGGATAGAGAGAGAGAGGGGGACAGAGAGTGGGCGGATGGAGAGAGTGGGGGATAGAGAGAGAGGGGGGGACAGAGAGTGGGCGGATGGAGAGAGTGGGGGATAGAGAGAGAGAGGGGGACAGAGAGTGGGCGGATGGAGAGAGTGGGGGATAGAGAGAGAGGGGGGGACAGAGAGTGGGCAGATGGAGAGAGTGGGGGATAGAGAGAGAGAGAGAGGGGGACAGAGAGAGAGGGGGCAGAGAGAGGGCGACAGAGAGGGCGTCAGAGAGCGGGAGAGAGAGAGGGGACAGGGAGTTGGGGACAGAGAGAGGGCGACAGAGAGAGACGGGCAGAGAGATGCGGGGCAGAGAGAGAGGGGGCAGAGAGAGACGGGGCAGAGAGAGAGGGGCTGAGAGAGAGGGGCGACAGAGAGAGCGGGCGACAGAGAGGGGGTCAGAGAGCGGGGAGAGAGAGAGGGGGACAGAGAAGAGGGGCAGAGAGAGGGGGAACAGAAAGAGGAGGGCAGAGAGAGGGGGAACAGAGAGAGGGGGGAACAGAGAGATGGGGGGAACAGAGAGAGGCGCGACAGAGAGAGAGCGGGCGACAGAGAGGGGGTCAGAGAGCGGGAAGAGAGAAAGTACACAGAGAGAGGGGGACTGAGGGGTGGACAGAGAGGAGGGGCAGAGAGAAGGGGAACAGAGAGAGGAGGGAACAGAGAGAGAGGACAGAGAGAGGGGGTACAGAGAGAGGAGGGAACAGAGAGAGGGGGGACAGAGAGAGGGGGTACAGAGAGAGGAGGGAACAGAGAGAGGGGGGACAGAGAGAGGGGGTACAGAGAGAGGAGGACAGAGAGAGGGGGACAGAGTGCGGGAGAGAGAGGGAACAGTGAGAAGAGGATAGAGAGAAGGGGACAGAGAGAGAGGGGGGCAGAGAGAGGGCGGCAGAGAGGGGGGCAAAGAGATAGCGGGCAGAAAGAGGGCAACAGAGAGGCGGTCTGAGAGCGGGAGAGAGAGAGAGGGGACAGAGAGAGAGGGGACTGTGAGAGGGGGACAGAGAGAGGGGGCAGTGAGATGGGGATAGAGAGGGGGACAGAGAGTTAGGGGGCAGGGAGAGAGGGTGACAGAGAGGGGGTCAAAGAGCGGCGGAGAGGGAGAGGGGACAGAGAGAGGGGGATAGAGAGAGGGGAACAGAGAGAGAAGGGACAGAGAGAGGGGTCCGGGGGCAGAGAGAGTGGGACAGAGAGAGTGGGACAGAGAGAGGGGCGACAGCGAGAGAGGGGGACAGTGAGGTGGTACAGGGAGAGGCAGGTGTGAGAGAGAGGGGGTCAGAGAGAGGCCGATAGAGAGAGGACGACAGCGAGAGAGGGCAACAGAGAGGGGGGGGGGGACAGAGAGTGGGGGAGATAGAGGGGGTCAGAGAGAGGGAGACAGAGAGAGGGGGGAACAGAGAAAGGGGGAACAGGGAAAGGGGGAACAGAGAGAAGGGGGGATAGAAAGACGGTGACAGAGAGGAGGGGCAGAGAGAGGGAGACATGGAGAGGGGGACAGAGAGAGAGGGGGACAGAGAGAGGGGCACAGAGAGAGGAGGACAGAGAGAGGGGGGACACTGAAAGGGGGAACAGAGAGAAGGGGGGTAGAAAGACGGTGACAGAGTGGGGGGGAGACAGAGAGAGGGAGACAGAGAGAGGGGTACAGAGTGGGGGAGAGAAAGGGGGTCAGAAAGAGGGGGACAGACAGTGGGGGAGACCGAGAGGGGGGCAGAGAGAGTGGGGGCAGAGAGAGAGGGGGCAGAGAGAAAGGGTGACAGAGAGGGGGTCAGAGAGCGGGGGAGAGAGAGGGGACAGAGTGACGGGGACAGGACTGAGGGGTAAAGAGAGAGGGGGACAGAGAGAGTGGAACAGAGAGAGGGAAACCGAGAGAGGGAGACTGAGAGAGGGGTCGTGGGGGCAGAGAGAACGGGGGCAAAGAGAGGGCAACAGAGACGGGGTCAGAGAGCGGTGGAGAGAGGGGGTCAGAAAGAGGGAAGGGACAGAGAGAGGGGTCAGGGGCAGAGAGAGTGGGACAGAGAGAGGGGTGACAGAGAGAAGGGTGACAGCGAGAGAGGGGGGCAGTGAGGTGGTACAAGGAGAGGCGGGTGTGAGAGAGGGGGTCAGAGAGAGGGCGACAGCGAGAGAGGGCAACAGAGAGGGGGGACAGGGAGCGGTGGAGATAGAGGGGGTCAGAGAGAGAGGGGGTCAGAGAGAGAGAGGGGCACAGAGAGAGTGGGCGTCGGAGAGAGGGCGACAGAGAGCAGGGGACAGAGAGTGGGGGAGATAGAGGGGGTCAGAGAGAGAGGGGGACAGAGAGAGAGGGGACAGAGAGAGGGAGACAGAGAGAGGGGGGACAGAGAGAGGGCGACAGAGAGGGGGAACAGAGAAAGGGGGAACAGAGAGAAGGGGGATAGAAAGACGGTGACAGAGAGGGGGTGCAGAGAGAGGGGGACAGAGAGTGGTGGGGACAGAGAGGGGGCAGAGAGAGTGGGGGCAGAGAGAGGGGGGCAAGAGAAAGGGTGACAGAGAGGAGGTCAGAGAGCGGGGGAGAGAGAGAGAGAGGGGGCCGTGAGAGGGGGATAGAGAGAGGGGGACAGAGAGAGTGAGAGGTGGCAGAGAGAGAGGGCAACAGAGAAAGGGTCAAAGAGCGGGGAGAGAGAGGGGAGAGAGTGAGGGTGACAGGAGTGAGGGGAGAAGAGAGAGGGGGACAGAGAGGGGGACAGAGAGAGGGCGGAACAGAGAGAGGGGAACAGAGAGAGGGGGACAGAGAGAGGGGTCGGGGGGGCAGAGAGAGCGAGGGCAGCAGAGAGGGGGGTCATAGAGTGTTGGAGAGAGAGGGGACAGATAGAGGGGAACAGAGAGAGAGGGGACAGAGAGAGAGGGGGACAGAGAGACGGCGACAGAGAGAGGGGACAGAGAGTGGGGGAGATAGAGGGGGTCAGAGAGAGTGGGGGTCAGTGAGAGAAAGGGGGACAGAGAGAGAAGTGGGCAGAAAGAGGAGACAGAGAGAGGGGGACAGAGAGAGAGGAGGACAGAGAGAGAAGGGTTCGGGGGGGGACAGAGAGAGGGGGACAGAGAGAGGGGGGCAAAGAGAGGGGTAACAGAGAAAGGTGGGACAGAGAGAAGGGTGGATAGAGAGACGGTGACAGAGAGACGGGGCAGTGGGAGAGAGAGAGACGGGTACACTTTGGGGGAGAGAGGGTGGGTCAGAGAGAGGGGGACAGAGAGAGAGTGGGCAGAGAGAGGGCGACAGAGAGAGGGGGCCAGAGAGAGAGGAGGCCAGAGACAGGGGGGCAGAGAGAGAGAGGGGGAACAGAGAGTGGAGGAGATAGAGAGAGAGGGGCAGAGAGAGATGGGGACAGAGAGAGGGGGAACAGAGAGAGGGGCTACAGAGAGTGGGGGGAACAGAGAGGGGGGAAACAGAGAGGGGGGCACAGAGAAGGGGGGACAGAGGGGGTGAACAGAGAGATGGTGACTGGGAGGGGGCAGAGAGAGGGTGACAGAGAGGGGGGACAGAGAGAGGAGGACAGAGAGAGGGGGACAGAGAGAGGGGGACAGAGAGAGGGGGACAAAGGGAGTGGGACAGACCGAGGGAGGACAGAGAGAGGGGGACAGACGGAGGGGGGCAGACCGAGGGAGGATAGAGAGGGGTGGACGGGGGGGAACAAAGAGATGGTGACTGAGAGGGGCCAGAGAGAGGGAGACAGAGAGGGGGGGGGGGGGGGACAGAGAGGGGGAGACAGAGAGGGGACACAGAGAAAGGGGACAGAGAGAGGGGGGACAGAGAGACGGTGACAAAGAGGGGGCAGACAGAGGGCGACAGAGAGGGGTGGACGGGGGGGAACAGAGAGATGGTGACTGAGAGGGGGCAGAGAGAGGGCTACAGAGAGGGGGGGACAGCGGTTTGGGACAGAGAGAGGGTGGACTGAGAGAGGGGTCAGAGAGACGGGGACAGAGAGAGGGGGACAGAGAGGGGTAGACAGAGAGGGGATACAGAGAGAGGGGGACAGAGAGAGGGGGGCAGAGAGACGGTGACAGAGAGGGGGCAGAGAGCGGGCGACAGAGAGGGTTGACGGGGGGGGAAACAGAGAGATGGTGACTGAGAGGGGGCAGAGAGAGGGCTACAGAGAGGGGGGGACAGAGAGACGGGGAGACAGAGAGGGGGGACAGAGAGAGGGGGACAGAGAGAGGGTGGACAGAGAGACGGTGACAGAGAGGGGGCAGAGAGCGGGCGACAGAGAGGGTTGACGGGGGGGTGTAACAGAGAGATGGTGACTGAGAGGGGGCAGAGAGAGGGCTACAGAGAGGGGGGGGACAGAGAGACGGGGAGACAGAGAGGGGGGACAGAGAGTGGGGGACAGAGAGAGGGGGACAGAGAGAGGGTGGACTGAGAGAGGGGGCAGAGAGACGGGGACAGAAAGAGGTGGACAGAGAGACAGTGACAGAGAGAGGGCAGTGAGGGGGTGACAGAGAGAGGGGAGGACGAGGGGGACAGAGAGAGGGGGGACAGAGAAACTGTGACAGAGAGGGGGCAGAGAGCGGGCGACAGAGAGGGGAGGATGGGGGTCGAACAGAGAGACGGTGACCGAGAGGGGGCAGAGAGACGGGGACAGAGTGGGGGGGGGGGGGGCAGAGAGAGGGGGACAGAGCGAGAGGCAACAGAGGGAGAGCGGAGAGAGAGATGGTGACAGAGTGGGGGCAGAGAGAGGAGGGACAGTGAGAGGGGGACAGAGAGAGGGAGAACAGAGAGAGGGGGACAGAGAGAGGGTGACAGAGAGAGAGGGGGCAGAGAGAGAGGGGGGACAGAGAGAGGGGGACAGAGAGAGGGTTGACAGAGAGAGGGGGACAGAGAGGGGGGGCAGACAGAGGGGTACAGAGAGAGAAGGGGACTGAGAGAGGGGGACAGAGAGAGAGGGGGACAGAGAGAGGGGGACAGAGAGAGAGGGGCAGAGAGGGATAGGGGCTGACAGAGAGGGACAGAGTGAGGGGGGCAGGGAGAGAGGGACAGAGAGAGGGGGACAGAGAGAAGGGGGCAGAGAGAGAGGGGAAAGAGAGAGGGGCAGAGAGAGGGTGACAGAGAGTTGGGGAGACAGAGTGGGTCAGAGAGTGAGAATAGAGAGAGGGGTACAGAGTGAGGGAGACAGGGGGGGTCAGAGAGGGGGTCTCAGAGAGAGGGGGACAGAGAGTGGGTGGATGGAGAGAGTGGGGGACAGAGAGAGAGGGGGACAGAGAGAGGGGGGACAGAGAGAGAGGGGGCAGAAAGAGGCAACAGAGAAAGGGGGCCAGAGAGAGAGGGGGCCAAAGAGAGAGGAGGCCAGGGACAGGGGGGCAGAGAGAGAGGGGCAGAGAGAGAGGGAACAGAGAGTGGGGGAGATAGAGAGAGAGGGGCAGAGAGCGATGGGGGCAGAAAGAGGGGGACAGAGTGAGGGAGGAAGAGAGAGAGGGACAGAGAGAGGAGGACAGATAGAGGGGGCAGAGAGAGAGGGGAAAGAGAGAGGGCAGAGAGAGGGTGACAGGAAGTTGGGGAGATAGAGGGGGTCAGAGAGCGGGAACAGAGAGAGGGGTACACAGAGTGGGGGGATGGAGAGAGTGGGGGACAGAGAGGGGGGACAGAGAGAGGGGGGACAGAGATAGAGGCGGGTGGGAGAGAGAGGGGGACAGAAATGGGGGAACAGAGAGCGCAGGACTGAGAGAGAGGGGACAGAGAGAGAGGGGGACAGAGAGGGGGGACAGAGAGAGGGGGACAGAGAGAGGGGGGACCGAGAGAGAGGCGGGTGGGAAAGAGAGGGGGACAGAGATGGGGGAACAGAGAGAGCGGGACTGAGAGAGAGGGGGACAGAGAGACACGGGGACAAAGAGGAGGGATAGAGTGATGCGGGTGGGAGAGAGAGGGGACAGAGGGGGAGAGAGAGTGAGGAGATGGAGAGAGTGGGGGACAGAGAGAGAGAGGGGGACAGAGAGAGAGAGAGAGAGGGGACAGAGAGAGGGGGACAGAGAGAGGGGACAGAGAGAGCGGGTGACAGAGAGGGGTCAGAGAGCGGGGAGAGAGCGGATACAGAGAGAGGGGGTCGGGGGTCAGAGAGAGGGGGGCAGAGAGAGAGGGGGCAGAGAGAAGGGGCAGAAAGAGAGGATGACAGAGAGGGGATCAGAGAGCGGGAGAGAGAGAGAGGGGACAGTGAGATGGGGATAGTGAGAGGGGGACAGAGAGAGGGGACAGAGAGAGAGAGGGAGACAGAGGGGTGTCAAAGAGCAGGGGAGAGAGAGAGGGGACAAAGAGTGGGGGATAGAGAGAGGGGGACAGAGAGAGTGGACAGAGAGAGAGAGAGGGAGACAGAGGGGTGTCAATGAGCAGGGGAGAGAGAGAGGGGACAGAGAGTGGGGGATAGAGAGAGGGGCAGAGAGAAGGTGACAGAGAGTTGGGGAGATAGAGTGGCTCAGAGAGTGAGAACAGAGAGAGGGGTACAGAGTGAGGGAGACAGGGGAAGTCAGAGAGGGTGTGTCAGAGAGAGGGGGTCAGAGAGTGGGTGGATGGAGAGAGTGGGGGACAGAGAGAAAGAGGATGACAGATGGGGGTCAAAGAGCAGGGGAGAGAGAGGGGACAGAGAGAGGGGGATTGAGAGAGGGGAACAGAGAGAGAGGGGAAAGAGAGAAGGGTCGGGGGGGGCAGAGAGAGTGGGACAGAGAAAGTGGGACAGAGAGAGGGACGACAGCGAAAGAGGGCAATAGAGAGAGGGGGACAGAGAGCGGGGAGATAGAGAGGGTCAGAGAGAGACAGAGAGGGACAGAGAAAGGTGGGACAGAGAGAAGGGGCGATAGAGAGACAGTGACAGAGAGGGGGCAGAAAGCGGAAGACAGAGAGGGGGGACAGAGAGAGGGAGGGACAAAGAGAGGGGGATCAGAGAAAGATGGGACAGAGAGAGGGAGGATAGATAGACGGTGACAGAGAGGTGGGCAGAGAGGGGGGACAGAGGGGGGGGAACAGAGAGAAAGAGGGGGAAAGAGAGAGAGGGGACAGAGAGAGAGAGGACGGGTGGCGGGAGGACCAGAGTGGGGGCGCAGAGAGAGGGGGGCAGAACGAGAGGAAATAGAGGGAGAGGGGATAGAGAGATGGTGACAGAGTGGGGGCAGAGAGAGGAGGGACAGAGAAAGGGAGAACGGAGAGAGAGGGGGACAGAGAGAGAGGGGGACAGAGAGAGGGGGACAGAGAGTGAGGGGGACAGATAGAGGGGGACAGAGAGTGGGGGACAGAGAGGGGGGTACAGAGTGGGAGAGAGTGAGGGGGCAGAGAGAGGGGGACAGAGAGTGGGGGACAGAGAGAGTGGGACAGAGAGAGAGAGGGGGACAGAGAGAGGGGGGGCAGAGAGGGGGGACAGAGAGAGGGCGACAGAGAGAGAGAGGGGGGACGGAGAGAGGGGGACAGAGAGAGAGCGGGACAGAGAGAGGGGGACAGAGAGAGGGGGACAGAGAGGGAGGGGGAAAGAGAGGGGGGACAGAGAGAGGGCGGGAAAGAGAGAGAGGGGGGGACAGAGAACGGGTGAGACAGACAGCTGGGGGACAGAGTGAGGGGGGAAATAGAGAGGGGGGCAGAGAGAGAGGGGGATAGAGAGAGAGGGGGACAGAGAGAGGGGGACAGAGAGAGGGGGACAGAGAGGGAGGGGGAAAGAGAGGGGGGACAGAGAGAGGGCGGGAAAGAGAGAGAGGGGGGACAGAGAACGGGTGAGACAGACAGCTGGGGGACAGAGTGAGGGGGGAAATAGAGAGGGGGGCAGAGAGAGAGGGGGATAGAGAGAGAGGGGGACAGAGAGGGGGGACAGAGAGCGAGGGGGACAGAGAGAGGGGGACAGAGAGAGCGCGGGACAGAGAGAAGGGGGAAAGAGAGGGGGGACAGAGACAGGGCGGGAAAGAGAGAGAGAGAGAGGGGACAGAGCGGGGCAGACAGAGAGCTGGGGGACAGAGAGAGGGGGACAGAGAGTGGGGGACAGAGAGCGAGGGACAGAGAGTGGGGAAGATAGATGGGGTCAGAGGGAGTGGGGACAGAGAGAGGGTTACAGAGTGTAGGAAAGAGATGGTGTCAGAGAAAGAGGTGCAGAGAGAGGAGGACAGAGAGAGGCAGTATGGAGAGAGAGGGGGACAGAGAAATGGGGGACAGAAAGGGTGACAGAGAGGGGAACAGAGAGAGGGATAGAGAGAGAGGGGGACAGAGAGAGAGAGGGGGACAGAGAGGGGGGACAGAGAGCGAGGGGGACAGAGAGAGGGGGGCAGAGAGAGAGCGGCACAGAGAGTAGGGGGGACAGAGAGGCGGGGAGAGAGAGTGGGGGCAGAGAGAGGGCGCAGAGAGAAAGGGTGAGAGAGAGGGGGTCAGAGAGCGCGAGAAAGAGAGAGGGGACAGTGAGAGGGGATAGAGAGAGGGGGCAGAGAGAGAGGTCGACAGTGAGGGAGTCAAATAGCGGGGGAGAGAGAGGGACAGAGTGAGTGGGACAGTAGTGAGGGGAAAAGAGAGAGGGGGACAGAGAGAGGGGAACAGAGAGAGGGGAACAGAGAGAGGGAAACAGAGAGAGGCGGACAGAGAGAGGGGTCGGGGGCAGAGAGAGCAGGGGCAGAGAGAGGGCAACAGAGCGGGGGTCAGAGAGCGGGGGAGAGAGGGGGTCAGAGAGGGTGGGAGAGAGAGGGGACAGATAGAGGAGGACAGAGAGAGAGGGGACAGAGAGAGAGGGAGACTGAGAGACGGCGACAGAGAGGGGGGAACAAGAAAGTGGGGGAGATAGAGGGGTTCAGAGAGAGGGGGGGTCAGTGAGAGAGAGGGGGACAGAGAGAGAAGGGGGCAGAGAGAGGGGAACAGAGAGAGGTGGGAACAGAGAGAGGGGGACAGAGAGAGGGGGACAGAGAGAAGGGGGCAGAGAGAGGGGTACAGAGAGAGAGGGGGACAGAGAGAGGAGGACAGAGATAGAGGGGAACAGAGAGAGGGGGACAAAGAGAGAGGGCAGAGAGGGATAGGGGCAGACAGAGGGGGACAGATTGAGGGGGACAGGGAGAGAGGGACAGAGAGAGGGGGACAGAGAGGGGGTCAGAGAGAGGGGGGGTCAGTGAGAGAGAGGGGGACAGAGAGAGAAGGGGGCAGAGAGAGGGGAACAGAGAGAGGTGAGAACAGAGAGAGGGGGACAGAGAGAGGGGGACAGAGAGAAGGGGGCAGAGAGAGGGGTACAGAGAGAGAGGGGGACAGAGAGAGGAGGACAGAGAGAAGGGGGCAGAGAGAGGGGTACAGAGAGAGAGGGGGACAGAGAGAGGAGGACAGAGATAGAGGGGAACAGAGAGAGGGGGACAAAGAGAGAGGGCAGAGAGGGATAGGGGCAGACAGAGGGGGACAGATTGAGGGGGGCAGGGAGAGAGGGACAGAGAGAGGGGGACAGAGAGAGGGCGTCAGAGAGAGGGGAAAGAGAGAGGGGCAGAGAGAAGGTGACAGAGAGTTGGGGAGATAGAGTGGGTCAGAGAGTGAGAACAGAGAGAGGGGTACAGAGTAAGGGAGACAGGGGACGTCAGAGAGGGGGTGTCAGAGAGAGGGGGTCAGAGAGTGGGGGACAGAGAGAGAGAGGATGACAGATGGGGGTCAAAGAGCAGTGGAGAGAGAGGGGACAGAGAGAGGGGGACAGGGGAAGTCAGAGAGAGGGGGTCAGAGAGTGGGTGGATGGAGAGAGTGGGGGACAGAGAGAGAGAGGATGACAGATGGGGGTCAAAGAGCAGGGGAGAGAGAGGGGACAGAGAGAGGGGGATAGAGAGAGGGGAACAGAGAGAGGGGACAGAGAGAGGGGGGGAGACAGATGGGGGTCAAAGAGCAGGGGAGAGAGAGAGGGGACAGAGAGAGGGGGATAGAGAGAGGGGAATAGAGAGAGAGGGGAAAGAGAGAAGGGTCGGGGGGCAGAGAGACTGGGACAGAGAAAGTGGGACAGAGAGAGGGGCGACAGCGAAAGAGGGCAATAGAGAGAGGGGGACAGAGAGCGGGGAGATAGAGGGGGTCAGAGAGAGAGAGGGGGACAGAGAAAGGTGGGACAGAGAGAAGGGGGGATAGAGAGACGGTGACAGAGAGAGGGGGCAGAAAGCGGAAGACAGAAAGGGGGGACAGAGAGGGGGGAACAGAGAGGGGGGCAGAGAGAGGGAGGGACAAAGAGAGGGGGAACAGAGAAAGATGGGACAGAGAGAAGGGGGGATAGAGAGATGGTGACAGAGTGGGGGCAGAGAGAGGAGGGTCAGAGAAAGTGAGAACGGAGAGAGAGGGGGCAGAGAGAGAGGGGGACAGAGAGAGAGGGGGACAGAGAGAGGGGGACAGAGAGAGAGGGGGACAGATAGAGGGGGACAGAGAGGTGGGCAGAGAGGGGGGACAGAGGGGGGGAACAGAGAGAAAGAGGGGGAAAGAGAGAGAGGGAACAGAGAGAGAGAGGACGTGTGGCGGGAGGACCAGAGTGGGGGCGCAGAGAGAGGGGGGCAGAACGAGAGGAAATAGAGGGAGAGGGGATAGAGAGATGGTGACAGAGTGGGGGCAGAGAGAGGAGGGACAGAGAAAGGGAGAACGGAGAGAGAGGGGGACAGAGAGAGAGGGGGACAGAGAGAGGGGTACAGAGAGTGAGGGGGACAGATAGAGGGGGACAGAGAGTGGGGGACAGAGAGGGGGGTACAGAGTGGGAGAGAGTGAGGGGGGCAGAGAGAGGGGGACAGAGAGTGGGGGACAGAGAGAGTGGGGGACGGAGAGAGAGGGGACAGAGGGGGGGACAGAGAGAGGGGGACAGAGAGAGAGAGGGGGACAGAGAGAGGGGGGGGCAGAGAGGGGGGACAGAGAGAGGGCGACAGAGAGAGAGAGAGGGGGACGGAGAGAGGGGGACAGAGAGAGAGCGGGACAGAGAGAGGGGGACAGAGAGAGGGGGACAGAGAGAGGGCGGGAAAGAGAGAGAGGGGGGGACAGAGAACGGGTGAGACAGACAGCTGGGGGACAGAGTGAGGGGGGAAATAGAGAGGGGGGCAGAGAGAGAGGGGGATAGAGAGAGAGGGGGACAGAGAGGGGGGACAGAGAGCGAGGGGGACAGAGAGAGGGGGACAGAGAGAGCGCGGGACAGAGAGAAGGGGGAAAGAGAGGGGGGACAGAGACAGGGCGGGAAAGAGAGAGAGAGAGAGGGGACAGAGCGGGGCAGACAGAGAGCTGGGGGACAGAGAGAGGGGGACAGAGAGTGGGGGACAGAGAGCGAGGGACAGAGAGTGGGGAAGATAGATGGGGTCAGAGGGAGTGGGGACAGAGAGAGGGTTACAGAGTGTAGGAAAGAGATGGTGTCAGAGAAAGAGGTGCAGAGAGAGGAGGACAGAGAGAGGCAGTATGGAGAGAGAGGGGGACAGAGAAATGGGGGACAGAAAGGGTGACAGAGAGGGGAACAGAGAGAGGGATAGAGAGAGAGGGGGACAGAGAGAGAGAGGGGGACAGAGAGGGGGGACAGAGAGCGAGGGGGACAGAGAGAGGGGGGCAGAGAGAGAGCGGCACAGAGAGTAGGGGGGACAGAGAGGCGGGGAGAGAGAGTGGGGGCAGAGAGAGGGCGCAGAGAGAAAGGGTGAGAGAGAGGGGGTCAGAGAGCGCGAGAAAGAGAGAGGGGACAGTGAGAGGGGATAGAGAGAGGGGGCAGAGAGAGAGGTCGACAGTGAGGGAGTCAAATAGCGGGGGAGAGAGAGGGACAGAGTGAGTGGGACAGTAGTGAGGGGAAAAGAGAGAGGGGGACAGAGAGAGGGGAACAGAGAGAGGGGAACAGAGAGAGGGAAACAGAGAGAGGCGGACAGAGAGAGGGGTCGGGGGCAGAGAGAGCAGGGGCAGAGAGAGGGCAACAGAGCGGGGGTCAGAGAGCGGGGGAGAGAGGGGGTCAGAGAGGGTGGGAGAGAGAGGGGACAGATAGAGGAGGACAGAGAGAGAGGGGACAGAGAGAGAGGGAGACTGAGAGACGGCGACAGAGAGGGGGGAACAAGAAAGTGGGGGAGATAGAGGGGTTCAGAGAGAGGGGGGGTCAGTGAGAGAGAGGGGGACAGAGAGAGAAGGGGGCAGAGAGAGGGGAACAGAGAGAGGTGGGAACAGAGAGAGGGGGACAGAGAGAGGGGGACAGAGAGAAGGGGGCAGAGAGAGGGGTACAGTGAGAGAGGGGGACAGAGAGAGGAGGACAGAGATAGAGGGGAACAGAGAGAGGGGGACAAAGAGAGAGGGCAGAGAGGGATAGGGGCAGACAGAGGGGGACAGATTGAGGGGGACAGGGAGAGAGGGACAGAGAGAGGGGGACAGAGAGGGGGTCAGAGAGAGGGGGGGGTCAGTGAGAGAGAGGGGGACAGAGAGAGAAGGGGGCAGAGAGAGGGGAACAGAGAGAGGTGAGAACAGAGAGAGGGGGACAGAGAGAGGGGGACAGAGAGAAGGGGGCAGAGAGAGGGGTACAGAGAGAGGGGGACAGAGAGAGGAGGACAGAGATAGAGGGGAACAGAGAGAGGGGGACAAAGAGAGAGGGCAGAGAGGGATAGGGGCAGACAGAGGGGGACAGATTGAGGGGGGCAGGGAGAGAGGGACAGAGAGAGGGGGACAGAGAGAGGGGGTCAGAGAGAGGGGAAAGTGAGAGGGGCAGAGAGAAGGTGACAGAGAGTTGGGGAGATAGAGTGGGTCAGAGAGTGAGAACAGAGAGAGGGGTACAGAGTAAGGGCGACAGGGGACGTCAGAGAGGGGGTGTCAGAGAGAGGGGGTCAGAGAGTGGGGGACAGAGAGAGAGAGGATGACAGATGGGGGTCAAAGAGCAGGGGAGAGAGAGGGGACAGAGAGAGGGGGACAGGGGAAGTCAGAGAGAGGGGGTCAGAGAGTGGGTGGATGGAGAGAGTGGGGGACAGAGAGAGAGAGGATGACAGATGGGGGTCAAAGAGCAGGGGAGAGAGAGGGGACAGAGAGAGGGGGATAGAGAGAGGGGAACAGAGAGAGGGGACAGAGAGAGAGGGGGAGACAGATGGGGGTCAAAGAGCAGGGGAGAGAGAGAGGGGACAGAGAGAGGGGGATAGAGAGAGGGGAATAGAGAGAGAGGGGAAAGAGAGAAGGGTCGGGGGGCAGAGAGACTGGGACAGAGAAAGTGGGACAGAGAGAGGGGCGACAGCGAAAGAGGGCAATAGAGAGAGGGGGACAGAGAGCGGGGAGATAGAGGGGGTCAGAGAGAGAGAGGGGGACAGAGAAAGGTGGGACAGAGAGAAGGGGGGATAGAGAGACGGTGACAGAGAGAGGGGGCAGAAAGCGGAAGACAGAAAGGGGGGACAGAGAGGGGGGAACAGAGGGGGGGGCAGAGAGAGGGAGGGACAAAGAGAGGGGGAACAGAGAAAGATGGGACAGAGAGAAGGGGGGATAGAGAGATGGTGACAGAGTGGGGGCAGAGAGAGGAGGGTCAGAGAAAGGGAGAACGGAGAGAGAGGGGGCAGAGAGAGAGGGGGACAGAGAGAGAGGGGGACAGAGAGAGGGGGACAGAGAGAGAGGGGGACAGATAGAGGGGGACAGACAGTGGGGGACAGAGAGAGGGGTACAGAGTGGGAGAGAGTGAGGGGGGCAGAGAGAGGGGGACAGAGAGTGGGGGACAGAGAGAGAGAGAGGGGACGGAGAGAGAGGGGACAGAGAGGGGGGACAGAGAGAGGGGGACAGAGAGAGGGGGACAGAGAGAGGGGGACAGAGAGAGGGGGGGCAGAGAGGGGGGACAGAGAGAGGGGGCAGAAAGCGGAAGACAGAAAGGGGGGACAGAGAGTGGGGAACACAGGGAAGGGGCAGAGAGAGGGAAGGGACAAAGAGAGGGGGAACAGAGAGTGGGGGACAGAGAGAGAGAGAGAGGGGGAACGGAGAGAAGGGTACAGAGAGAGGGGGACAGAGAGAGGGGGACAGAGAGAGGGGGGGCAGAGAGGGGGGACAGATAGAGGGGGACAGAGAGTGGGGGACAGAGAGAGGGGTACAGAGTGGGAGAGAGTGAGGGGGGCAGAGAGAGGGGGACAGAGAGTGGGGGACAGAGAGAGAGAGGGGGACGGAGAGAGAGGGGACAGAGAGGGGGGACAGAGAGAGGGGGACAGAGAGAGGGGGACAGAGAGAGGGGGACAGAGAGAGGGGGGGCAGAGAGGGGGGACAGAGAGAGGGGGACAGAGAGGGAGAGGGGGACCGAGAGAGGGGGACAGAGAGAGAGCCGGACAGAGAGGGAGGGGGAAAGAGAGGAGGGACAGAGAGAGGGCGGGAAAGATAGAGAGAGGGGGGACAGAGGAACGGGTGAGACAGACAGCTGGGGGACAGAGAGATGGGGGAAATAGAGAGGGGGGCAGAGAGAGAGGGGGATAGAGAGAGAGGGGGACAGAGAGAGAGAGGGGGACAGAGAGGGGGGACAGAGAGCGAGGGGGACAGAGAGAGGGGGACAGAGAGAGTATGGGACAGAGAGAAGGGGGAAAGAGAGGGGGGACAGTGACAGGGCGGGAAAGAGAGAGAGAGAGGGGACAGAGAGCGGTGGAGACAGAGAGCGAGGGACAGAGAGCACGGGACAAAGAGAGGGGGACAGAGATTGGGGGACAGAGAGCGAGGGACAGAGAGCGCGGGACAGAGAGTGAGGCACAGAGAGTGGGGAAGATAGAGGGGGTCAGAGAGAGTGGGGACAGAGAGAGGGTTACCGAGTGTAGGAAAGAGAGGGTGTCAGAGAAAGGGGGGCAGAGAGAGGAGGACAGAGAGAGGCAGTATGGAGAGAGAGGGGGACAGAGAAATGGGGGACTGAGAGGGTGACAGAGAGAGGGGGACAGAGAGGGGGATAGAGAGAGAGAGGGGGACAGAGAGAGAGAGGGGGACAGAGAGGGGGGACAGAGAGCGAGGCGGACAGAGAGAGAGGGGCAGAGAGAGAGTGGGACAGAGAGAGAGGGGGAAAGAGAGGGGGTCAGAGAGAGGGCTGGAAAGAGAGAGATAGAGAGAGGGGACAGAGAGCGGGGGAGACAGAGCTGGGGGACAGAGAGAGGGGGACAGAGAGGGGGGACAGAGAGAGGGGGATAGAGTGGGTGGGACAGAGAGAGAGGGGGACAGAGAGACAGTGGGACATAGAGGGGGACAGAGAGAGGCGGGGAGGGAGAGGGGGCAGAGAGTTGGCGACAGAGAGAGGGCCACAGAGAGTGAGGGAGATAGAGGGGGTCAGAGAGAAGGGGGACAGAGAGGGGGCAGAGAGCGAGCGACAGAGAGGGGTGGACGTGGGGGGGGGAACAGAGAGACAGGGGGAGACAGAGAGAGGGCGATAGAGATGGGGGAACAGAGAGCGGGGAACAGACCGAGGGGCCAGAGAGAGGGGGTCAGAGAGAGAGAGGGATAGAGAGAGAGAGGGAGACAGAGAGAGAGGGGTCAGAGAGAGAGAGGACAGAGGGAGGAGGTGGGGACCAGAGTGGGGGTGCAGAGAGAGGGGGACAGAGAGAGGGGACAGAGAGAGAGAGTACAGAGGGGGGAAAGAGGTGACCAGAGTTGGAGTGCAGAGAGAGGGGGACAGAGGGAGAGGGGACAGAGAGATGGTGACAGAGTGAGGGCAGAGAGAGGAGGTACAGAGAGAGGGGGACAGAGAGAGAGGGGGACAGAGAGTGAGGGGGACAGAGAGAGGGGGACAGAGAGAGAGGGACAGAGAGAGAGGGACAGAGAGAGGGGTCAGAGAGAGGAGGGACAGAGAGAGGGAGAACAGAGAGATAGGGGGTACAGAGAGAGAGGGGGACTGAGAGAGGGGGACAGAGAGAGGGGGGGACAGAGAGAGGGGGCAGAGAGGGGGGGACAGAGGGGGGGGAACAGAGAGAGGGACAGAGAGAGAGGGGGACAGAGAGAGGGGGACAGAGAGTGGGGGACATAGAGAGGGGTACAGAGTGGGAGAGAGTGAGGGGGCAGAGAGAGAGGGACAGAGACCGGGGCAGAGAGAGGGGGCAGAGCGAGGGGGACAGAGAGAGAGAGGTGGACAGAGAGAGAAGGGTCAGAGAGGGGGGACAGAGAGAGGGGGACAGAGACCGGAGCAGAGAGAGGGGGCAGAGCGAGGGGGACAGAGAGAGAGAGGTGGACAGAGAGAGAAGGGGACAGAGATAGGGGACAGAGAGAGGGCGACAGAGAGAGAGGGGGGGACAGAAAGAGAGGGGGAAAGAGAGAGGGGGAAAGATAGGGGGGGCAGAGAGAGGGCGGGAAAGAGAGAGAGAGAGAGGGGACAGAGAGTAGGTGAGACAGGCTGCTGGGGGACAGAGAGAGGGGGAAATAGAGAGAGGGAGCAGAGAGAGAGGGGGATAGAGAGAGGGGGGACAGAGAGAGAGAGGGGACAGAGAGGGGGGACAGAGAGCGAGGGGGACAGAGAGAGGGCGACAGAGAGAGAGCGGGACAGCGAGAGAGGGGGAAAGAGAGGGGGTCAGAGAGAGGGCTGGACAGAGAGAGAGAGAGAGGGGGCAGAGATAGGGGGGACAGAGCTGGGGGACAGAGAGAGGGGGACAGAGAGTGGGGGACAGAGAGCGAGGGACAGAGAGCGCGGGACAGAGAGAGGGGGACAGAGAGTGGGGAAGATAGAGGGGGTCATACGTAGTGGGGACAGAGAGAGGGTTACAGAGTGGGGGAAAGAGAGGGTGTCAGAGAAAGGGGGGCAGAGAGAGGAGGACAGAGAGAGGCAGGTGGGAGAGAGAGGGGGACAGAGAAATGGGGGACAGAGAGGGGGACAGAGAGAGAGGGACAGAGAGGGGGTCAGAGAGAGAGAGGGACAGAGAGAGAGAGGGACAGAGAGAGAGGGGGGGACAGAGAGAGGGGACAGACTGGGTGGGACAGAGAGAGAGGGGAAACAGAGAGAGATGGGGACAGAGAGAGAGGGGGAAAGAGAGTGGCGGGGAGGGAGAGGGGGCAGAGAGTTGGCGACAGAGAGAGGGCCACAGAGAGTGAGGGATATAGATGGGTTCAGAGAGAAGGGGGACAGAGAGAGGAGGACAGAGAGAGGGGGACAGAGAGAGGGAGGGGGACAGGGGGGGACGGAGAGATGGTGACTGGGAGGGGACAGAGAGGGGGGACAGAGAGAGAGGGACAGAGAGAGGGGGTCAGCAAGAGGGCGACAGAGAGTGGGGGACAGAAGGAGGGGGACAGAGGGAGGAGGGGACAAAGAGAGGGGGACAGAGAGAGGGGGACAGAGAGGGGTGGACGGGGGCTACAAAGAGATGGTGACTGAGAGGGGGCAGAGAGAGGGCTACAGAGAGTGGGGGACAGAGGTTTGGGACAGAGAGGATGGACTGAGAGAGGGGGCAGAGAGACAGTGTCAGAGAGGGGGCAGAGAGAGGGCGATAGAGATGGGGGGACAGAGAACGGGGAACAGAGTGAGGGGGCAGAGAGAGAGGGGGCAGGGAGAGAGAGGGACAGAGAGAGAGGGGGTCAGAGAGAGAGGGGGTACAGAGAGAGAGGGGGTCAGAGAGAGAGGTGGTCAGAGAGAGAGGGGGTACAGAGAGAGAGGGGGTACAGAGAGAGAGGTGGTCAGAGAGAGAGGGGGTACAGAGAGAGAGGGGGTACAGAGAGAGAGGTGAACAGAGAGGGGGCGGCAGAGGGGGGGAACAGAGAGGGAACAGAGAGATGGGGATAGAGAGAGGGGGCAGAAAGAGTGGGGGCAGAGAGAGAGAGGGGAGAGAGAGAGAGGGGGGAGAGAGAGAGATGGGGGCAGAGAGAGAAGGGGCACAGAGAGGACAACAAAGAAAGCGGACTGTGAGGGGGGGACAGAGAGAGGGAGGACGGGGGGGGGCGAATAGAGAGACGGTGACTGATAGGGGACAGTGAGGGGGGGACAGAGAGGGGGGACAGAGAATCTTTGACAGAGAGGGGGCAGAGAGATGGTGAAAGAGAGATGGTGAAAGAGAGAGGGGGACAGAGAGAGGAGGGACAGAGAGAGGAGGGAGGGAGAGACGGGGACAGAGAGATGGGGACAGAGAGAGGGGGACAGAGAGAGGGGGACAGAGAGGGGGTACAGAGAGAGTGGGGACAGAGAGAGGGGGACAGAGAGCGGGGGACAGAGAGAGGGTCAGAGAGAGGATAACAGATGGGGTCGTGCGGTACAGAGGGGGAGAGGACAGAGAGTGGTAGGAGAGGGGGGACAGTAAGAGATGGGGACAGAGAGAGCATGAGGACGAAAGACGGGGACAGGAGGGGAAGAAAGGGGGCAGAAAGAGGGGGACAGAGAGAGGGGTGTACCGAGAGAGCGGGAGATCGATGGGGTCATAGGGAGGGGGGACAGAGAGTGGGGGCACAGAGATTGGGGGACAGACAGGGGGAGAGGGAGGGGGAGAGGGATGGCTACAGAGAGAGTGGGATAGAGAGAGGGGACAGAGAGAGGGGGACAGAGAGAGGGGACAGAGAGAGAGGGGGACAGAGAGAGGGGGACAGAGAGAGGGGGGACAGAGAGAGGGGGGACAGAGAGAGGGGGGACAGAGAGAGTGGGACAGAAAGACGGGGACAGAGCGACGCGGGGACAGAGAGAGCGGAGAAAGAGAGTGGGGGACAGAGAGAGAGAGGGACAGAGAGAGGGAGACAGAGAGAGGAGGATAGAGAGAGTGGGACAGAGAGAGAGGGGGACAGAGAGAGGGGGACAGAGAGAGGGGGACAGAGAGAGGGGGGACAGAGAGAGGGGGAAAAGAGAGAGGGGGACAGAGAGAGGGGGACAGAGAGAGAGGGGGACAGAGAGAGAGGGGGACAGAAAGAGGGGGACACAGAGAGGGGGGGGCAGAGAGAGGGTCAGAGAGAGGGGAACAGATGGGGTCGTACGGTACAGAGGGGGAGAGGACAGAGAGTGGTGGGAGAGGGGGACAGTAAAAGATGGGGACAGAGAGAGCATGAGGACAGAGAGGCGGGGACAGGAGGGGCAGAAAGGGGGCAGAAAGAGGGGGACAGAGGGAGGGGTGGACTGAGAGAGCGGGAGATTGAGGGGGTCATAGGGAGGGGGGACAGAGAGTGGGGGCACAGACAGGGGGAGAGGGAGGGGGAGAGGGATGGCTACAGAGAGAGTGGGATAGAGAGAGGGGACAGAGAGAGGGGGACAGAGAGAGGGGGACAGAGAGAGTGGGGGACAGAGAGAGGGGGACACAGAGAGGGGGGGCAGAGAGAGGGGGGACAGAGAGGGGGGGACAGAGAGAGGGGGACAGAGAGAGAGGGGGACAGAGAGAGTGGGACAGAAAGAGGGAGACAGAGGGACGCGGGGATAGAGAGAAGGGGACAGAGTGAGCGGAGAAAGAGAGAGGGGGAACGAGAGAGAGAGAGACAGAGAGAGGGGGACAGAGAGTGGGGGATAGAGAGAGTGGGCCAGAAAGAGGGGACAGAGTGAGCAGGGACAGAGAGAGAGGGGGACAGAGAGAGGGAGACAGAGAGAGGGGCAGAGAGAGGGGGACAGAGAGAAGGGGACAGAGAGAGAGGGGGACAGAGAGAGGGGGACAGAGAGAGGGGCAGAGAGAGGGGGACAGAGAGAGGGGGACAGAGAGAGAGGGGGACAGAGAGAGGGGGGCAGAGAGAGAGGGGGACAGAGAGAGGGGGACAGAGAGAGAGGGGGACAGAGAGAGGGGGGCAGAGAGAGAGGGGGACAGAGAGAGGGGGACAGAGAGAGAGGGGGACAGAGAGAGGGGGGCAGAGAGAGAGGGGGACAGAGAGAGGGGGACAGAGAGATGGGACAGAGAGAGGGGGGACAGAGAAAGGGGGCAGAGAGAGGGGGGACAGAGAGAGAGGGGGACAGAGAGAGGGGGGCAGAGAGAGGGGACAGAGAGAGGGGGGACAGAGAAAGGGGGCAGAGAGAGGGGGGACAGAGAAAGGGGGCAGAGAGAGGGGGGAGAGAGAGGGGGACAGAGAGAGAGAGGGACAGAGAGAGGGGGATAGAGAGAGTGGGCCAGAAAGAGGGGGACAGAGTGAGCAGGGACAGTGAGACGGTGTCACAGAGGGGGCAGAGACAGTGGGACAGAGAGGGGGACAGAGAGAGATGGGGCAGAGAGAGGGGGGACAGAGAGAGCGGGACAGTGGGAGGGGGGACAGAGAGTGGGGGACTGAGTGAGGGGTACAGAGTTGGGGAGAGAGAGTCCGTCAGAGAGAGGGGGGCAGTGAGCCGGTGACAGAGACTGGGGGACAGAGAGAGGGGGATGGACTGAGTGGGGAACGGGGGGAGGGGTGGACGGAGAGGGAGTGGACAGAGAGAGGAGGGATAGAGAGGGGGGACAGAAAGAGATGAGGACGAGAGAGTGAGGGGACAGAGAGAGAGAGTGAACAGAGAGAGTGGGACAGAGAGAGTGGGACAGAGAGAGGGGGACAGCGAGAAGGAGGGACAGAGAGACAGGGGGACAGAGAGAGAGGGGGACAGAGAGAGAGGGGGACAGAGAGAGAGGGGACAGAGAGTGGGGGTCAGAGAGGGGAGGATAGAGAGAGAGGGGACAGAGAGAGAGGGAGACAGAGAGAGAGGCGTCAGAGAGAGAGGGGACAGAGAGAGGGGGTCAGAAAGGAGGGGACAGAGAGAGGGGGACAGAAAGAGGGGGACAGAGAGAGGGGGGAACAGAGAGAGGGGGACAGAGAGAGAAGGGACAGAGAGAGGAGGGAGGGAGAGACGGGGACAGAGAGATGGGGACAGAGAGAGGGGGACAGAGAGAGGGGGACAGAGAGGGGGAGGGGGACAGGGGGGGACGGAGAGATGGTGACTGGGAGGGGACAGAGAGGGGGGACAGAGAGAGAGGGACAGAGAGAGGGGGTCAGCAAGAGGGCGACAGAGAGTGGGGGACAGAAGGAGGGGGACAGAGGGAGGAGGGGACAAAGAGAGGGGGACAGAGAGAGGGGGACAGAGAGGGGTGGACGGGGGCTACAAAGAGATGGTGACTGAGAGGGGGCAGAGAGAGGGCTACAGAGAGTGGGGGACAGAGGTTTGGGACAGAGAGGATGGACTGAGAGAGGGGGCAGAGAGACAGTGTCAGAGAGGGGGCAGAGAGAGGGCGATAGAGATGGGGGGACAGAGAACGGGGAACAGAGTGAGGGGGCAGAGAGAGAGGGGGCAGGGAGAGAGAGGGACAGAGAGAGAGGGGGTCAGAGAGAGAGGGGGTACAGAGAGAGAGGGGGTCAGAGAGAGAGGTGGTCAGAGAGAGAGGGGGTACAGAGAGAGAGGGGGTACAGAGAGAGAGGTGGTCAGAGAGAGAGGGGGTACAGAGAGAGAGGGGGTACAGAGAGAGAGGTGAACAGAGAGGGGGCGGCAGAGGGGGGGAACAGAGAGGGAACAGAGAGATGGGGATAGAGAGAGGGGGCAGAAAGAGTGGGGGCAGAGAGAGAGAGGGGAGAGAGAGAGAGGGGGGAGAGAGAGAGATGGGGGCAGAGAGAGAAGGGGCACAGAGAGGACAACAAAGAAAGCGGACTGTGAGGGGGGGACAGAGAGAGGGAGGACGGGGGGGGCGAATAGAGAGACGGTGACTGATAGGGGACAGTGAGGGGGGGACAGAGAGGGGGGACAGAGAATCTTTGACAGAGAGGGGGCAGAGAGATGGTGAAAGAGAGATGGTGAAAGAGAGAGGGGGACAGAGAGAGGAGGGACAGAGAGAGGAGGGAGGGAGAGACGGGGACAGAGAGATGGGGACAGAGAGAGGGGGACAGAGAGAGGGGGACAGAGAGGGGGTACAGAGAGAGTGGGGACAGAGAGAGGGGGACAGAGAGCGGGGGACAGAGAGAGGGTCAGAGAGAGGATAACAGATGGGGTCGTGCGGTACAGAGGGGGAGAGGACAGAGAGTGGTGGGAGAGGGGGGACAGTAAGAGATGGGGACAGAGAGAGCATGAGGACGAAAGACGGGGACAGGAGGGGAAGAAAGGGGGCAGAAAGAGGGGGACAGAGAGAGGGGTGTACCGAGAGAGCGGGAGATCGATGGGGTCATAGGGAGGGGGGACAGAGAGTGGGGGCACAGAGATTGGGGGACAGACAGGGGGAGAGGGAGGGGGAGAGGGATGGCTACAGAGAGAGTGGGATAGAGAGAGGGGACAGAGAGAGGGGGACAGAGAGAGGGGACAGAGAGAGAGGGGGACAGAGAGAGGGGGACAGAGAGAGGGGGGACAGAGAGAGGGGGGACAGAGAGAGGGGGGACAGAGAGAGTGGGACAGAAAGACGGGGACAGAGCGACGCGGGGACAGAGAGAGCGGAGAAAGAGAGTGGGGGACAGAGAGAGAGAGGGACAGAGAGAGGGAGACAGAGAGAGGAGGATAGAGAGAGTGGGACAGAGAGAGAGGGGGACAGAGAGAGGGGGACCGAGAGAGGGGGACAGAGAGAGGGGGGACAGAGAGAGGGGGAAAAGAGAGAGGGGGACAGAGAGAGGGGGACAGAGAGAGAGGGGGACAGAGAGAGAGGGGGACAGAAAGAGGGGGACACAGAGAGGGGGGGGCAGAGAGAGGGTCAGAGAGAGGGGAACAGATGGGGTCGTGCGGTACAGAGGGGGAGAGGACAGAGAGTGGTGGGAGAGGGGGACAGTAAAAGATGGGGACAGAGAGAGCATGAGGACAGAGAGGCGGGGACAGGAGGGGCAGAAAGGGGGCAGAAAGAGGGGGACAGAGGGAGGGGTGGACTGAGAGAGCGGGAGATTGAGGGGGTCATAGGGAGGGGGGACAGAGAGTGGGGACACAGACAGGGGGAGAGGGAGGGGAGAGGGATGGCTACAGAGAGAGTGGGATAGAGAGAGGGGACAGAGAGAGGGGGACAGAGAGAGGGGGACAGAGAGAGTGGGGGACAGAGAGAGGGGGACACAGAGAGGGGGTGCAGAGAGAGGGGGGACAGAGAGGGGGGGACAGAGAGAGGGGGACAGAGAGAGAGGGGGACAGAGAGAGTGGGACAGAAAGAGGGAGACAGAGGGACGCGGGGATAGAGAGAAGGGGACAGAGTGAGCGGAGAAAGAGAGAGGGGGAACGAGAGAGAGAGAGACAGAGAGAGGGGGACAGAGAGTGGGGGATAGAGAGAGTGGGCCAGAAAGAGGGGACAGAGTGAGCAGGGACAGAGAGAGAGGGGGACAGAGAGAGGGAGACAGAGAGAGGGGCAGAGAGAGGGGGACAGAGAGAAGGGGACAGAGAGAGAGGGGGACAGAGAGAGGGGGACAGAGAGAGGGGCAGAGAGAGGGGGACAGAGAGAGGGGGACAGAGAGAGAGGGGGACAGAGAGAGGGGGCAGAGAGAGAGGGGGACAGAGAGAGGGGGACAGAGAGAGAGGGGGACAGAGAGAGGGGGGCAGAGAGAGAGGGGGACAGAGAGAGAGGGACAGAGAGAGAGGGGGACAGAGAGAGGGGGGCAGAGAGAGAGGGGGACAGAGAGAGGGGGACAGAGAGATGGGACAGAGAGAGGGGGGACAGAGAAAGGGGGCAGAGAGAGGGGGGACAGAGAGAGAGGGGGACAGAGAGAGGGGGGCAGAGAGAGAGGGGGACAGAGAGAGGGGGACAGAGAGAGGGGACAGAGAGAGGGGGGACAGAGAAAGGGGGCAGAGAGAGGGGGGACAGAGAGAGGGGGACAGAGAGAGAGAGGGACAGAGAGAGGGGGATAGAGAGAGTGGGCCAGAAAGAGGGGGACAGAGTGAGCAGGGACAGTGAGACGGTGTCACAGAGGGGGCAGAGACAGTGGGACAGAGAGGGGGGCAGAGAGAGATGGGGCAGAGAGAGGGGGGACAGAGAGAGCGGGACAGTGGGAGGGGGGACAGAGAGTGGGGGACTGAGTGAGGGGTACAGAGTTGGGGAGAGAGAGTCCGTCAGAGAGAGGGGGGCAGTGAGCCGGTGACAGAGACTGGGGGACAGAGAGAGGGGGATGGACTGAGTGGGGAACGGGGGGAGGGGTGGACGGAGAGGGAGTGGACAGAGAGAGGAGGGATAGAGAGGGGGGACAGAAAGAGATGAGGACGAGAGAGTGAGGGGACAGAGAGAGAGAGTGAACAGAGAGAGTGGGACAGAGAGAGTGGGACAGAGAGAGGGGGACAGCGAGAAGGAGGGACAGAGAGACAGGGGGACAGAGAGAGAGGGGGACAGAGAGAGAGGGGGACAGAGAGAGAGGGGACAGAGAGTGGGGGTCAGAGAGGGGAGGATAGAGAGAGAGGGGGACAGAGAGAGAGGGAGACAGAGAGAGAGGCGTCAGAGAGAGAGGGGACAGAGAGAGGGGGTCAGAAAGGAGGGGACAGAGAGAGGGGGACAGAAAGAGGGGGACAGAGAGAGGGGGGAACAGAGAGAGGGGGACAGAGAGAGGAGGGACAGAGAGAGGAGGGAGGGAGAGACGGGGACAGAGAGATGGGGACAGAGAGAGGGGGACAGAGAGAGGGGGACAGAGAGGGGGAGGGGGACAGGGGGGGACGGAGAGATGGTGACTGGGAGGGGACAGAGAGGGGGGACAGAGAGAGAGGGACAGAGAGAGGGGGTCAGCAAGAGGGCGACAGAGAGTGGGGGACAGAAGGAGGGGGACAGAGGGAGGAGGGGACAAAGAGAGGGGGACAGAGAGAGGGGGACAGAGAGGGGTGGACGGGGGCTACAAAGAGATGGTGACTGAGAGGGGGCAGAGAGAGGGCTACAGAGAGTGGGGGACAGAGGTTTGGGACAGAGAGGATGGACTGAGAGAGGGGGCAGAGAGACAGTGTCAGAGAGGGGGCAGAGAGAGGGCGATAGAGATGGGGGGACAGAGAACGGGGAACAGAGTGAGGGGGCAGAGAGAGAGGGGGCAGGGAGAGAGAGGGACAGAGAGAGAGGGGGTCAGAGAGAGAGGGGGTACAGAGAGAGAGGGGGTCAGAGAGAGAGGTGGTCAGAGAGAGAGGGGGTACAGAGAGAGAGGGGGTACAGAGAGAGAGGTGGTCAGAGAGAGAGGGGGTACAGAGAGAGAGGGGGTACAGAGAGAGAGGTGAACAGAGAGGGGGCGGCAGAGGGGGGGAACAGAGAGGGAACAGAGAGATGGGGATAGAGAGAGGGGGCAGAAAGAGTGGGGGCAGAGAGAGAGAGGGGAGAGAGAGAGAGAGTGGGGAGAGAGAGAGATGGGGGCAGAGAGAGAAGGGGCACAGAGAGGACAACAAAGAAAGCGGACTGTGAGGGGGGGACAGAGAGAGGGAGGACGGGGGGGCGAATAGAGAGACGGTGACTGATAGGGGACAGTGAGGGGGGGACAGAGAGGGGGGACAGAGAATCTTTGACAGAGAGGGGGCAGAGAGATGGTGAAAGAGAGATGGTGAAAGAGAGAGGGGGACAGAGAGAGGAGGGACAGAGAGAGGAGGGAGGGAGAGACGGGGACAGAGAGATGGGGACAGAGAGAGGGGGACAGAGAGAGGGGGACAGAGAGGGGGTACAGAGAGAGTGGGGACAGAGAGAGGGGGACAGAGAGCGGGGGACAGAGAGAGGGTCAGAGAGAGGATAACAGATGGGGTCGTGCGGTACAGAGGGGGAGAGGACAGAGAGTGGTGGGAGAGGGGGGACAGTAAGAGATGGGGACAGAGAGAGCATGAGGACGAAAGACGGGGACAGGAGGGGAAGAAAGGGGGCAGAAAGAGGGGGACAGAGAGAGGGGTGTACCGAGAGAGCGGGAGATCGATGGGGTCATAGGGAGGGGGGACAGAGAGTGGGGGCACAGAGATTGGGGGACAGACAGGGGGAGAGGGAGGGGGAGAGGGATGGCTACAGAGAGAGTGGGATAGAGAGAGGGGACAGAGAGAGGGGGACAGAGAGAGGGGACAGAGAGAGAGGGGGACAGAGAGAGGGGGACAGAGAGAGGGGGGACAGAGAGAGGGGGGACAGAGAGAGGGGGGACAGAGAGAGTGGGACAGAAAGACGGGGACAGAGCGACGCGGGGACAGAGAGAGCGGAGAAAGAGAGTGGGGGACAGAGAGAGAGAGGGACAGAGAGAGGGAGACAGAGAGAGGAGGATAGAGAGAGTGGGACAGAGAGAGAGGGGGACAGAGAGAGGGGGACAGAGCGAGGGGGACAGAGAGAGGGGGGACAGAGAGAGGGGGAAAAGAGAGAGGGGGACAGAGAGAGGGGGACAGAGAGAGAGGGGGACAGAGAGAGTGGGACAGAAAGAGGGAGACAGAGGGACGCGGGGATAGAGAGAAGGGGACAGAGTGAGCGGAGAAAGAGAGAGGGGGAACGAGAGAGAGAGACAGAGAGAGGGGGACAGAGAGTGGGGGATAGAGAGAGTGGGCCAGAAAGAGGGGACAGAGTGAGCAGGGACAGAGAGAGAGGGGGACAGAGAGAGGGAGACAGAGAGAGGGGCAGAGAGAGGGGGACAGAGAGAAGGGGACAGAGAGAGAGGGGGACAGAGAGAGGGGGACAGAGAGAGGGGCAGAGAGAGGGGTACAGAGAGAGGGGGACAGAGAGAGAGGGGGACAGAGAGAGGGGGGCAGAGAGAGAGGGGGACAGAGAGAGGGGGACAGAGAGAGAGGGGGACAGAGAGAGGGGGGCAGAGAGAGAGGGGGACAGAGAGAGGGGGACAGAGAGAGAGGGGGACAGAGAGAGGGGGGCAGAGAGAGAGGGGGACAGAGAGAGGGGGACAGAGAGATGGGACAGAGAGAGGGGGGACAGAGAAAGGGGGCAGAGAGAGGGGGGACAGAGAGAGAGGGGGACAGAGAGAGGGGGGCAGAGAGAGAGGGGGACAGAGAGAGGGGGACAGAGAGAGGGGACAGAGAGAGGGGGGACAGAGAAAGGGGGCAGAGAGAGGGGGGACAGAGAGAGGGGGGCAGAGAGAGGGGGGACAGAGAGAGGGGGACAGAGAGAGAGAGGGACAGAGAGAGGGGGATAGAGAGAGTGGGCCAGAAAGAGGGGGACAGAGTGAGCAGGGACAGTGAGACGGTGTCACAGAGGGGGCAGAGACAGTGGGACAGAGAGGGGGGCAGAGAGAGATGGGGCAGAGAGAGGGGGGACAGAGAGAGCGGGACAGTGGGAGGGGGGACAGAGAGTGGGGGACTGAGTGAGAGGTACAGAGTTGGGGAGAGAGAGTCCGTCAGAGAGAGGGGGGCAGTGAGCCGGTGACAGAGACTGGGGGACAGAGAGAGGGGGATGGACTGAGTGGGGAACGGGGGGAGGGGTGGACGGAGAGGGAGTGGACAGAGAGAGGAGGGATAGAGAGGGGGGACAGAAAGAGATGAGGACGAGAGAGTGAGGGAACAGAGAGAGAGAGTGAACAGAGAGAGTGGGACAGAGAGAGTGGGACAGAGAGAGGGGGACAGCGAGAAGGAGGGACAGAGAGACAGGGGGACAGAGAGAGAGGGGGACAGAGAGAGAGGGGGACAGAGAGAGAGGGGACAGAGAGTGGGGGTCAGAGAGGGGAGGATAGAGAGAGAGGGGGACAGAGAGAGAGGGAGACAGAGAGAGAGGCGTCAGAGAGAGAGGGGACAGAGAGAGGGGGTCAGAAAGGAGGGGACAGAGAGAGGGGGACAGAAAGAGGGGGACAGAGAGAGGGGGGAACAGAGAGAGGGGGACAGAGAGAGGGGGACAGAGAGAGGGGGACAGAGAGAGGGGGACAGAGAGAGAGGGGGACAGAGAGAGGGGGACAGAGAGAGGGGGGACAGAAAGAGATGAGGACGAGAGAGTGAGGGGACAGAGAGAGAGAGTGAACAGAGAGAGTGGGACAGAGAGAGTGGGACAGAGAGAGGGGGACAGCGAGAAGGAGGGACAGAGAGACAGGGGGACAGAGAGAGAGGGGGACAGAGAGAGAGGGGGACAGAGAGAGAGGGGACAGAGAGTGGGGGTCAGAGAGGGGAGGATAGAGAGAGAGGGGGACAGAGAGAGAGGGAGACAGAGAGAGAGGCGTCAGAGAGAGAGGGGACAGAGAGAGGGGGTCAGAAAGGAGGGGACAGAGAGAGGGGGACAGAAAGAGGGGGACAGAGAGAGGGGGGAACAGAGAGAGGGGGACAGAGAGAGGGGGACAGAGAGAGGGGGACAGAGAGAGGGGGACAGAGAGAGAGGGGGACAGAGAGAGGGGGACAGAGAGAGGGGGGACAGAAAGAGGGGGACAGAGAGAGGGGGGAACAGAGAGAGGGGGACAGAGAGAGGGGGACAGAGAGAGGGGGACAGAGAGAGGGGGACAGAGAGAGAGGGGGACAGAGAGAGGGGGACAGAGAGAGAGGGGGACAGAGAGAGGGGGGACAGAGCGAGGGGGGACAGAGAGAGGGGGACAGAGAGCGGGGGAGAGAGCGGGGACAGAGAGAGGGGGACAGAGAGAGGGTCAGAGAGAGGGGAACAGATGGGGTCGTGCGGTACAGAGGGGGAGAGGACAGAGAGTGGTGGAAGAGGGGGACAGTAAGAGATGGGGACAGAGAGAGCATGAGGACAGAGAGACGGGGACAGGAGGGGCAGAAAGGGGGCAGAAAGAGGGGGACAGAGGGAGGGGTGGACTGAGAGAGCGGGAGATCGAAGGGGTCATAGGGTGGGGGGACAGAGAGTGGGGGCACAGACAGGGGGAGAGGGAGGGGAAGAGGGATGGCCACAGAGAGAGTGCGATAGAAAGAGGTGACAGAGAGAGGGGGGCAGATAGAGGGGGACAGAGAGAGAGGGGGACAGACAGAGGCAGACACAGAGAGGGGGGACAGAGAGAGGGGGGACAGAGAGGGGGGGACAGAGAGAGGGGGGCAGTGAGAGGGGGCAGAAAGAGGGGGACAGAGAGAGAGGGGGACAGAGAGAGCGGGACAGATAGAGGGGGACAGAGGGATGGAGGGATAGAGAGAAGGGGACAGAGTGAGCGGAGAAACAGAGAGGGGGAAAGAGAGAGAGAGAGGGACAGAGAGAGGGGGACAGAGAGTGGGGGATAGAGTGAGTGGGCCAGAAAGAGGGGGACAGAGCGAGCAGGGACAGAGAGAGAGAGGGGGACAGAGAGAGGGGCAGAGAGAGGGGGACAGAGAGAGAGGGGGACAGAGAGAGGGGGACAGAGAGAGGGGACAGAGAGAGGGGGGACAGAGAGAGGGGGACAGAGAGAGGGGGGACAGAGAGAGAGGGGGACAGAGAGAGGGGGCAGAGAGCGGGGGCAGAAAGAGGGGGACAGAGAGAGTGGGACAGAGAGAGAGGGGGACAGAGGGACGCGGGGACAGAGAGAAGGGGACAGAGTGAGCGGGGACAGAGAGAGAGGGACAGAGAGAGGGGGATAGAGAGAGTGGGCCGGAAAGACGGGACAGAGTGAGCAGGGACAGAGAGACGGTGTCAGAGAGGGGGCAGAGACAGTGGGACAGAGAGGGGGGCAGAGAGAGATGGGGCAGAGAGAGGGGGGACAGAGAGAGCGGGACAGTGGGAGGTGGACAGAGAGTGGGGGACTGAGAGAGGGGTACAGAGTTGGGGAGAGAGAGTCCGTCAGAGAGAGGGGGACAGAGAGAGCGGGACAGATAGAGGGGGACAGAGGGACGCGGGGATAGAGAGAAGGGGACAGAGTGAGCGGAGAAACAGAGAGGGGGAAAGAGAGAGAGAGGGACAGAGAGAGGGGGACAGAGAGTGGGGGATAGAGTGAGTGGGCCAGAAAGAGGGGGACAGAGCGAGCAGGGACAGAGAGAGAGGGGGACAGAGAGAGGGGCAGAGAGAGGGGGACAGAGAGAGAGGGGGACAGAGAGAGAGGGGGACAGAGAGAGGGGGACAGAGTGAGCAGGGACAGAGAGACGGTGTCAGAGAGGGGGCAGTGAGCCGGGGACAGAGGCTGGGGGACAGAGAGAGGGGGATGGACTGAGTGGGGAACGGGGGGGAGGGGTGGACGGAGATGGAGTGGACAGAGAGAGGAGGGATAGAGAGGGGGGACAGAAAGAGATGAGGACAGAGAGAGCACTGGGACAGAGAGAGAAAGTGAACAGAGAGAGTGGGACAGAGAGAGGGGGACAGCGAGAAGGGGGGACAGAGAGAGAGAGGGGGACAGAGAGAGGGGGACAGAGAGAGGAGAGATAGAGAGGGGGGACAGAAAGAGATGCGTACAGAGAGAGCACTGGGACAGAGAGAGGGGGACAGCGAGAAGGGGGGACAGAGAGAGATGGGGACAGAGAGAGAGGGGGACAGAGAGAGGAGAGATAGAGAGAGAGGGGAACAGAGAGAGGAGGACAGAGAGAGTGGGACAGAGAGAGGGGGACAGAGAGAGGGGGACAGAGAGAGAGGGGGACAGAGAGAGAGGGACAGAGAGAGGGGGACAGCGAGAAGGGGGGACAGAGAGAGAGAGGGGGACAGAGAGAGGAGAGATAGAGAGGGGGGACAGAAAGAGATGCGTACAGAGAGAGCACTGGGACAGAGAGAGGGGGACAGCGAGAAGGGGGGACAGAGAGAGATGGGGACAGAGAGAGGGGGGGACAGAGAGAGGAGAGATAGAGAGAGAGGGGAACAGAGAGAGGAGGACAGAGAGAATGGGACAGAGAGAGAGGGACAGAGAGAGGGGGACAGCGAGAAGGGGGGACAGAGAGAGGGGGACAGAGAGAGGGGGACAGCGAGAAGGGGGGACAGAGAGAGGGGGACAGCGAGAGAGGGGAACAGAGAGAGATGGGACAGAGAGAGAGAGTGAACAGAAAGAGAGAGAGGGTCAGAGAGAGATGGGGACAGAGAGAGAGTGAACAGAGAGAGTGGGACAGAGAGAGGGGGACAGCGAGAAGGGGGGACAGAGAGAGGGGGACAGAGAGAGAGGGACAGAGAGAGAGGGGGACAGAGAGAGAGGGACAGAGAGATGGGGACAGAGAGAGAGTGAACAGAGAGAGGGGGACAGAGAGAGAGGGACAGAGAGGGGGGGGACAGAGAGAGGGGGACAGAGAGAGATGGGGACAGAGAGAGAGGGGGACAGAGAGAGAGGGACAGAGAGAGATGGGAACAGAGAGAGAGTGAACAGAGAGAGGGGGACAGAGAGAGAGGGACAGAGAGAGGAGGGATAGAGAGGAGGACAGACAGAGAGGGGGACAGAGAGAAGGGGGGACAGAGAGAGAGGGGGACAGCGAGAAGGAGGGACAGAGAGAGATGGAGACAGAGAGAGAGGGACAGAGAGAGGGCGACAGAGAGAGGGGGACAGAGAGAGAGGGGGACAGAGAGAGAGGGGGACAGAGAGAGAGGGGGACAGAGAGAAGGAGGGATAGATAGAGATGGGGACAGTGAGAGAGAGTGAACAGAGAGAGTGGGACAGAGAGAGGGGGACAGCGAGAAGGGGGGACAGAGAGAGAGGGGGACAGACAGAGAGGGGGACAGAGAGAAGGAGGGACAGTGAGAGGAGGGGACAGAGAGAGAGGGGGCAGAGAGAAGGAGGGACAGAGAGAGATGGGGACAGAGAGAGAGGGGGACAGAGAGAGAGGGGGACAGAGAGAGAGGGGACAGAGAGAGGGGGTCAGAGAGGGGAGGACAGAGAGAGAGGGGGACAGAGAGAAAGGGAGACAGAGAGACGGGGTCAGAAAGGAGGGGGCAGAGAGGGGGGGACAGAGAGAGGGGACAGAGAGAGAGGGGACAGAGAGAGGGGGGACAGAGAGAGGGTCAGAGACAGGGGGACAGATGCGGTTGTGCGGTACAGAGGGGGAGAGGACAGAGAGTGGAGGGAGAGGGGGGACAGCAAGAGATGGGGACAGAGAGAGCATGGGGATAGAGATACGGGGCCGGGGGGGCAGAAAGAGGGGGACAGAGGGAGGGGGGAACGGGAGAGGGGGACAGAGATGGGGGGTACAGTGTGGGAGAGAGAGAAGGGCAGAGAGAGGGGGACAGAGAGAGGGGGACAGAGAGGGGGGACAGAGAGAAGGAGTGACAGAGAGAGAGGGGGACAGAGAGAGGGGGACAGAGAGAGAGGGAGACAGAGAGAGAGGGGGACAGAGAGAGGGGGACAGATAGAGAGGGGACAGAGAGAGGGGGTCAGAAAGGAGGGGACAGAGAGGGGGGACAGAGAGAGGGGACAGAGAGAGAGGGGACAGAGAGAGGGGGACAGAGAGAGGGGGACAGAGAGAGAGGGGACAGAGAGAGGGGGGACAGAGAGAGGGGGACAGAGAGAGGGGACAGAGAGAGGGGGACAGAGAGAGGGGCGACAGAGCGGGGGGGACAGAGAGAGGGGGACAGAGAGAGGGGGCAGAAAGAGGGGGACAGAGAGAGAGAGGGAAAGAGAGAGTGGGACAGAAAGAGGGGGACAGAGGGACGCGGGGATAGGGAGAAGGGGACAGAGTGAGCGGAGAAAGAGAGAGGGGGAAAGAGAGAGAGAGAGAGGGACAGAGAGAGGGGGAAAGAGAGTGGGGGATAGAGAGAGTGGGCCAGAAAGAGGGGGACAGAGTGAGCAGGGACAGAGAGAGAGGGGGACAGAGAGAGGTGGACAGAGAGAGGGGCAGAGAGAGGGGGACAGAGAGAGGAGGACAGAGAGAGAGGGGGACAGAAAGTAGGGGACAGAGAGAGAGGGGGACAGAGAGAGGGGGACAGAGAGAGGGGACAGAGAGAGGGGGGACAGAGAGGGGGGCAGAGAGAGGGGGCAGAAAGAGGGGGACAGAGAGAGAGGGGGACAGAGAGAGAGGGGGACAGAGAGAGTGGGACAGAAAGAGGGGGACAGAGGGACGCGGGGACAAGAGAAGGGGACAGAGAGAGGGGTACAGAGAGAGGAGGATAGAGAGAGTGGGCCAGAAAGAGCGGGAAAGAGTGAGCAGGGACAGAGAGACGGTGTCAGAGAGGGGGCAGAGACAGTGGGACAGTGAGGGGGGCAGAGAGAGATGGGGCAGAGAGAGGGGGGACAGAGAGAGCGGGACAGTGGGAGGTGGACTGAGAGTGGGGGTCTGAGAGAGGGGTACAGAGTTGGGGAGAGAGAGTCCGTCAGAGAGAGGGGGGCAGTGAGCCGGGGAAAGAGGCTGGGGGACAGAGAGAGGGGGATGGACTGAGTGGGGAACGAGGGGGGAGGGTTGGACGGAGAGGGAGTGGACAGAGAGAGGAAGGATAGAGAGAGGAGGGACAGAAAGAGATGCGGACAGAGAGAGCACTTGGACAGAGAGAGAGAGTGAACAGAGAGAGTGGGACAGAGAGAGTGGGACAGAGAGAGAGGGACAGAGAGAGAGGGACAGAGAGAGAAGGACAGAGAGAGGGGGACAGCGAGAGAGGGGAACAGAGAGAGATGGGACAGAGAGAGAGGGGGACAGAGAGAGAGGGACAGAGAGAGATGGGGACAGAGAGAGTGAACAGAGAGAGTGGGACAGAGAGAGTGGGACAGAGAGAGGGGGACAGCGAGAAGGGGGGACAGAGAGAGGGGGACAGCGAGAGAGGGGAACAGAGAGAGATGGGACAGAGAGAGAGAGAGTGAACAGAAAGAGAGAGAGGGACAGAGAGAGATGGGGACAGAGAGAGAGTGAACAGAGAGAGTGGGACAGAGAGAGGGGGACAGCGAGAAGGGGGGACAGAGAGAGGGGGACAGAGAGAGAGGGACAGAGAGAGAGGGGGACAGAGAGAGAGGGACAGAGAGAGATGGGGACAGAGAGAGAGTGAACAGAGAGAGGGGGACAGAGAGAGAGGGACAGAGAGGGGGGGACAGAGAGAGAGGGACAGAGAGAGATGGGGACAGAGAGAGAGGGGGACAGAGAGAGAGGGACAGAGAGAGATGGGAACAGAGAGAGAGTGAACAGAGAGAGGGGGACAGAGAGAGAGGGACAGAGAGAGGAGGGATAGAGAGGAGGACAGACAGAGAGGGGGACAGAGAGAAGGAGGGACAGAGAGAGAGGGGGACAGCGAGAAGGAGGGACAGAGAGAGATGGAGACAGAGAGAGAGGGACAGAGAGAGGGCGACAGAGAGAGGGGGACAGAGAGAGAGGGGGACAGAGAGAGAGGGGGACAGAGAGAGAGGGGGACAGAGAGAAGGAGGGACAGATAGAGATGGGGACAGTGAGAGAGAGTGAACAGAGAGAGTGGGACAGAGAGAGGGGGACAGCGAGAAGGGGGGACAGAGAGAGAGGGGGACAGACAGAGAGGGGGACAGAGAGAAGGAGGGACAGTGAGAGGGGGGGACAGAGAGAGAGGGGGCAGAGAGAAGGAGGGACAGAGAGAGATGGGGACAGAGAGAGAGGGGGACAGAGAGAGATGGGGACAGAGAGAGAGGGGACAGAGAGAGGGGGTCAGAGAGGGGAGGACAGAGAGAGAGGGGGACAGAGAGAAAGGGAGACAGAGAGACGGGGTCAGAAAGGAGGGGGCAGAGAGGGGGGGACAGAGAGAGGGGACAGAGAGAGAGGGGACAGAGAGAGGGGGGACAGAGAGAGGGTCAGAGACAGGGGGACAGATGCGGTTGTGCGGTACAGAGGGGGAGAGGACAGAGAGTGGAGGGAGAGGGGGGACAGTAAGAGATGGGGACAGAGAGAGCATGGGGATAGAGATACGGGGCCGGGGGGGCAGAAAGAGGGGGACAGAGGGAGGGGGGAACGGGAGAGGGGGACAGAGATGGGGGGTACAGTGTGGGAGAGAGAGAAGGGCAGAGAGAGGGGGACAGAGAGAGGGGGACAGAGAGGGGGGACAGAGAGAAGGAGTGACAGAGAGAGAGGGGGACAGAGAGAGGGGGACAGAGAGAGAGGGAGACAGAGAGAGAGGGGGACAGAGAGAGGGGGACAGATAGAGAGGGGACAGAGAGAGGGGGTCAGAAAGGAGGGGACAGAGAGGGGGGACAGAGAGAGGGGACAGAGAGAGAGGGGACAGAGAGAGGGGGACAGAGAGAGGGGGACAGAGAGAGGGGGACAGAGAGAGGGGGGACAGAGAGAGGGGGACAGAGAGAGGGGACAGAGAGAGAGGGACAGAGAGAGGGGCGACAGAGAGAGGGGGACAGAGAGAGGGGGCAGAAAGAGGGAGACAGAGAGAGAGAGGGAAAGAGAGAGTGGGACAGAAAGAGGGGGACAGAGGGACGCGGGGATAGGGAGAAGGGGACAGAGTGAGCGGAGAAAGAGAGAGGGGGAAAGAGAGAGAGAGAGAGGGACAGAGAGAGGGGGAAAGAGAGTGGGGGATAGAGAGAGTGGGCCAGAAAGAGGGGGACAGAGTGAGCAGGGACAGAGAGAGAGGGGGACAGAGAGAGGTGGACAGAGAGAGGGGGACAGAGAGAGAGGGGGACAGAAAGTAGGGGACAGAGAGAGAGGGGGACAGAGAGAGGGGGACAGAGAGAGGGGACAGAGAGAGGGGGGACAGAGAGGGGGGCAGAGAGAGGGGGCAGAAAGAGGGGGACAGAGAGAGAGGGGGACAGAGAGAGAGGGGGACAGAGAGAGTGGGACAGAAAGAGGGGGACAGAGGGACGCGGGGACAAGAGAAGGGGACAGAGAGAGGGGTACAGAGAGAGGAGGATAGAGAGAGTGGGCCAGAAAGAGCGGGAAAGAGTGAGCAGGGACAGAGAGACGGTGTCAGAGAGGGGGCAGAGACAGTGGGACAGTGAGGGGGGCAGAGAGAGATGGGGCAGAGAGAGGGGGGACAGAGAGAGCGGGACAGTGGGAGGTGGACTGAGAGTGGGGGTCTGAGAGAGGGGTACAGAGTTGGGGAGAGAGAGTCCGTCAGAGAGAGGGGGGCAGTGAGCCGGGGAAAGAGGCTGGGGGACAGAGAGAGGGGGATGGACTGAGTGGGGAACGGGGGGGGAGGGTTGGACGGAGAGGGAGTGGACAGAGAGAGGAAGGATAGAGAGAGGAGGGACAGAAAGAGATGCGGACAGAGAGAGCACTTGGACAGAGAGAGAGAGTGAACAGAGAGAGTGGGACAGAGAGAGCGGGACAGCGAGAGATGGGACAGAGAGAGAGGGAGAGAGAGAGAGGGAGAGAGAGAGAGGGACAGCGAGAGATGGGACAGAGAGAGAGGGACAGAGAGAGAGGGACAGAGAGAGAGGGACAGAGAGAGGGGGACAGCGAGAGAGGGGAACAGAGAGAGATGGGACAGAGAGAGAGGGGGACAGAGAGAGAGGGACAGAGAGAGATGGGGACAGAGAGAGTGAACAGAGAGAGTGGGACAGAGAGAGTGGGACAGAGAGAGGGGGACAGCGAGAAGGGGGGACAGAGAGAGGGGGACAGAGAGAGAGGGACAGAGAGAGAGGGGGACAGAGAGAGAGGGACAGAGAGAGATGGGGACAGAGAGAGAGTGAACAGCGAGAGGGGGGCAGAGAGAGAGGGACAGAGAGAGATGGGGACAGAGAGAGAAGGGGACAGAGAGAGAGGGACAGAGAGAGATGGGGACAGAGAGAGAGTGAACAGAGAGAGGGGGACAGAGAGAGAGGGACAGAGAGAGATGGGGACAGAGAGAGAAGGGGACAGAGAGAGAGGGACAGAGAGAGATGGGGACAGAGAGAGAGTGAACAGAGAGAGGGGGACAGAGAGAGAGGGACAGAGAGAGGAGGGATAGAGAGGGGGGGCAGAGAGAGAGGGACAGAGAGAGAGGGGGACAGAGAGAGAGGGACAGAGAGAGAGGGGGACAGACAGAGAGGGGGACAGAGAGAAGGAGGGACAAAGAGAGAGGGGGACAGCAAGAAGGAAGGACAGAGAGAGATGGGGACAGAGAGAGAGGGACAGAGAGGGGGACAGTGAGAGGGGGACAGAGAGTGAAGGGGACAGAGAGAGAGGGGGACAGAGAGAGAGGGGGACAGAGAGAAGGAGGGACAGATAGAGACGGGGACAGTGAGAGAAAGTGAACAGAGAGAGTGGGACAGAGAGAGGGGGACAGCGAGAAGGGGGGACAGAGAGAGAGGGGGACAGACAGAGAGGGGGACAGAGAGAAGGAGGGACAGAGAGAGAGGGGGACAGAGAGAGAGGGGGACAGAGAGAAGGAGGGACAGAGAGAGATGGGGACAGAGAGAGAGGGGGACAGAGAGAGAGGGGGACAGAGAGAGAGGGGACAGAGAGAGGGGGTCAGAGAGGGATTGACAGAGAGAGAGGGGGACAGAGAGACGGGGTCATAAAGAGGGGACAGAGAGGGGGGGACAGAGTGAGGGGACAGAGAGAGAGGGGACAGAGAGAGGGGGCACAGAGAGAGGGTCAGAGAGAGGGGGACAGATGCGGTCGTGCGGTACAGAGGGGGAGAGGACAGAGAGTGGAGGGAGAGGGGGGACAGTAAGAGATGGGGACAGAGAGAGCATGGGGATAGAGAGACGGGGACGGGGGTGGCAGAAAGAGGGGGACAGAGGGAGGGCGGAACGAGAGAGGGGGACAGAGAGGGGGGGTACAGTGTGGGAGAGAGAGAGGGGCAGAGAGAGGGGGACAGAGAGAGAGGGGACAGAGAGAGGGGGACAGAGAGAGAGGGGGACAGAAAGAGGGGGACAGAGAGAGGGGGACAGAGAGAGAGGGGGCAGAGAGAGGGGGACAGAGAGAGGGGGACAGAGAGAGGGGGACAGAGAGAGGGGGACAGAGAGAGAGGGGGCAGAGAGGGGGGACAGAGAGAGAGGGGACAGAGAGAGGGGGACAGAGAGAGAGGGGACAGAGAGAGGGGGGACAGAGAGAGAGGGGACAGAGAGAGAGGGGACAGAGAGAGAGGGGGACAGAGAGAGGGGGACAGAGAGAGGGGGACAGAGCGAGGGGGGCAGAGAGAGGGGGGCAGAGGGGGGGACAGAGAGGGAGGAACAGAGACAGATGGGAACAGAGAGAGGTGGACAAAGAGAGAGCGACAGGGAGACGGTGACAGATATGGCAACAGAGAGGGGGACAGAGAGAGGGGGTCAGATAGAGGGAGACAGAGAGAGGGGGTCAGAGAGAGGGGGGAACAGAGAGAGAGGGGGCAGAGAGAGAGAGGCGGACAGAGAGAGGGGGACAGAGAGAGGGGGGAACAGAGAGAGAGGGGGACAGAGAGAGAGGGGGACAGTGAGAGGGGGGAACAGAGAGAGGGGGACAGAGAGAGGGGGACAGAGAGAGAGGGGGACAGAGAGAGGGGGACAGAGAGGGGGGGCAGAGAGAGGGGGACAGAGAGGGGGGCAGAGAGGGGGGCAGAGAGGGAGGGACAGAGAGGGGGGGACAGAGAGAGAGGGGGACAGAGAGAGAGGGGGACAGAGAGAGGGGGACAGAGAGGGGGGGCAGAGAGGGGGGGCAGAGAGGGGGGGACAGAGAGAGATGGGAACAGAGGGAGAGGTGGACAGTGAGAGCGCGACAGAGAGACGGTGACAGATATGGCGACAGAGAGAGGGGGAAAGAGAGAGGGGGACAGAGAGAGAGGGGGACAGAGAGAGGGGGACAGAGAGGGGGGGCAGAGAGAGGGGGACAGAGAGGGGGGGCAGAGAGGGGGGGCAGAGAGGGAGGGACAGAGAGGGGGGGACAGAGAGAGAGGGGGACAGAGAGAGAGGGGGACAGAGAGAGGGGGACAGAGAGGGGGGGCAGAGAGGGGGGGCAGAGAGGGGGGACAGAGAGAGATGGGAACAGAGGGAGAGGTGGACAGTGAGAGCGCGACAGAGAGACGGTGACAGATATGGCGACAGAGAGAGGGGGACAGAGAGAGGGGGAAAGAGAGAGGGGTCAGAGAGAGATGGGGCAGAGAGAGAGAGGTCAGAGACAAGGGGACAGAGAGAGTGGAGGTCAGAGAGGGGGGGGACAGAGAGGGAGGTTCAGAGCGAGGGGGACAGAGGGAGGGGGACAGAGAGATGGTGACTGGGAGGGGGCAGAGAGAGGGGGACAGAGAGGGGGCAAAGAGCGAGGGGGACAGAGAGAGGGGGACAGAGGGAGGGGGACAGAGAGAGAAGGGGTCAGAGAGAGGGGGACAGAGAGGGGGGACAGAGAGAGGGGACAGAGAAAGAGGGGACAGAGTGCGGGGGACAGAGAGCGGGGACAGAGAGACAGGGGGACAGAGAGAGGGGGTCAGAGAGGAGGGGACAGAGAGTGAGGGAGACAGAGAGAGAGGGGGACAGAAAGAGGGGGACAGAGGGGCACGGGGACAGAGAGAGAAGGGGGCAGAGAGTGGGCGACAGAGAGAGGGTCACAGAGAGTGAGGGAGTTAGAGGGGGTCAGAGAGAGGAGGGGACAGATATTGGGGGGCAGAAATTGGGGGTTAGAGAGAGGGGGACAGAGAGTGGGGGACAGAGAGTGGTGGTCAGAGAGTGGGGGTCAGAGAGAGGGGGACAGAGTGAGCAGAGAGAGGGCGACAGGGAGAGTGGGAAAAAGAGTGGGGGAGAGAGAGAGGGGGCAGTGAGAGAGGGACAGAGAGAGGGGGCAGAGAGAGGGTGACAGAGAGAGAGGGGGACAGAGTGAGCAGAGAGAGGGCGACAGGGAGAGTGGGGGAGAGAGAGAGGGGGCAGTGAGAGAGGGACAGAGAGAGGGGACAGAGAAAGAGGGGACAGAGTGCGGGGACAGAGAGAGAGGGGGCAGAGAGTGGGGGTCAGAGAGGGGGCAGAGAGAGAGGGACAGAGAGAGAGGGGGCAGAGAGAGGGTGACAGAGAGATGGGGGACAGAGAAAGGGGGGACAGGGAGAGGGGACAGAGAGAGAGTGGACAGAGAGAGGGGGGACAGAGAGAGGGTCAGAGAGAGGGGGAAAGATGCGGTCAGTGCGGTACAGAGGGGGAGAGGACAGAGAGTGGAGGGAGAGGGGGGACAGTAAGAGATGGGGACAGAGAGAGCATGGGGATAGAGAGACGGGGACGGGATGGGCAGAAAGAGGGGAGAGAGGGAGGGGGGAATGAGAGAACGGGAGACAGAGGGGGACATAGGGAAAGGGGGGAAAGGAGTGGGGCACAGAGAGTGGGAGACAGAGTGGGGGAGAGGGAGGGGGAGAGAGAGGGCTACAGAGAGAGTGGGACAGAGAGAGGGGACAGAGAGAGGGGGTGGACAGAGAGAGGGGGACAGAGAGAGAGGGGGACAGAGAGAGGGGGACAGAGAGAGGGGGGACAGAGAGAAGGGGACAGAGAGAGGGGGACAGAGAAAGGGGCAGAATGAGTGGGACAGAGAGAGAGGGCCAGAGAGAGGGACAGAGAGACGGTGACAGAGAGGGGGCAGAGAGAGTGGGACAGAGAGGGGGGACAGTGAGAGGGGGACAGAGAGAGGGGGACAGAGAAAGGGGCAGAATGAGTGGGACAGAGAGAGAGGGCCAGAGAGAGAGGGACAGAGAGACGGTGACAGAGAGGGGGCAGAGAGAGTGGGACAGAGAGGGGGCACAGTGAGAGATGGGGCAGAGAGAGGGGGGACAAAGAGAGCGGGACAGTGGGAGGGGGACAGAGAGTGGGGGACTGAGTGAGGGGTACAGAGTTGGGGAGAGAGAGTCCGTCAGAGAGAGGGGGACAGTGAGCCGGGGACAGAGGCTGGGGGACAGAGAGAGGGGGATGGTCTGAGTGGGAACCGGGGGGGAGGGGTGGACGGAGATGGAGTGGACAGAGAGAGGAGGGATAGAGAGGGGGGACAGAAAGAGATGAGGACAGAGAGAGCACTGGGACAGAGAGAGAGTGAACAGAGAGAGTGGGACAGAGAGAGGGGGACAGCGAGAAGGGGGGACAGAGAGAGAGAGGGGGACAGAGAGAGGGGGATAGAGAGAATGGGGGACAGAGAGAGAGAGGGGGACAGAGAGAGGGGGACAGCGAGAAGGGGGGACAGAGAGAGAGGGGGACAGAGAGAGAGGGGGACAGAGAGGGGGGACAGAGTGAGGGGGACAGAGCGAGGGGGGCAGAGAAAGGGGGGCAGAGGGGGGGACAGAGAGGGAGGAACAGAGACAGATGGGAACAGAGAGAGGGGTGGACAAAGAGAGAGCGACAGAGAGACGGTGACAGATATGGCAACAGAGAGGGGGACAGAGAGAGGGGGTCAGATAGAGGGAGACAGAGAGAGGGGGTCAGAGAGAGGGGGGAACAGAGGGAGAGGGGGCAGAGAGAGAGGGGGACAGAGAGAGGGGGACAGAGAGAGGGGGGAACAGAGAGAGAGGGAGACAGAGAGAGAGGGGGACAGAGAGAGGGGGGAACAGAGAGAGAGGGGGACAGAGAGAGAGGGGGACAGAGAGAGGGGGACAGAGAGGGGGGGCAGAGAGGGGGGGCAGAGAGGGAGGGACAGAGAGGGGGGGACAGAGAGAGAGGGGGACAGAGAGCGGGGACAGAGAGGGGGGGACAGAGAGAGATGGGAACAGAGGGAGAGGTGGACAGTGAGAGCGCGACAGAGAGACGGTGACAGATATGGCGACAGAGAGAGGGGGACAGAGAGAGGGGGAAAGAGAGAGGGGTCAGAGAGAGGGGGACAGAGAGAGAGGGGTCAGAGACAAGGGGACAGAGAGAGTGGGGGTCAGAGAGAGGGGGGGACAGAGAGGGAGGTTCAGAGCGAGGGGGACAGAGGGAGGGGGACAGAGAGATGGTGACTGGGAGGGGGCAGAGAGAGGGGGACAGAGAGGGGGGAAAGAGCGAGGGGGACAGAGAGAGGGGGACAGAGATAGGGGGACAGAGGGAGGGGGACAGAGAGAGAGGGGGTCAGAGAGAGGGGGACAGAGAGGGGCGACAGAGAGAGGGGACAGAGAAAGAGGGGACAGAGTGCGGGGGACAGAGAGCGGGGACAGAGTGAGGGGGACAGAGAGAGGGGGACAGAGAGAGGGGGACAGAGAGAGAGGGGGACAGAAAGAGGGGGACAGAGGGGCGCGGGGACAGAGAGAGAAGGGGCAGAGAGTGGGCGACAGAGAGAGGGTCACAGAGAGTGAGGGAGTTAGAGGGGGTCAGAGAGAGGAGGGGACAGAGATTGGGGGGCAGAAATTGGGGGTTAGAGAGAGGGGGACAGAGAGTGGGGGACAGAGAGTGGTGGATAGAGAGTGGGGGTCAGAGAGAGTGGGACAGAGTGAGCAGAGAGAGGGCGACAGGGAGAGTGGGACAGAGAGTGGGGGAGAGAGAGAGGGGGCAGTGAGAGAGGGACAGAGAGAGGGGGCAGAGAGAGGGTGACAGAGAGAGAGGGGGACAGAGTGAGCAGAGAGAGGGCGACAGGGAGAGTGGGGGAGAGAGAGAGGGGGCAGTGAGAGAGGGACAGAGAGAGGGGACAGAGAAAGAGGGGACAGAGTGCGGGGACAGAGAGAGAGGGGGGCAGAGAGTGGGGGTCAGAGAGGGGGCAGAGAGAGAGGGACAGAGAGAGAGGGGGCAGAGAGAGGGTGACAGAGAGATGGGGGACAGAGAAAGGGGGGACAGGGAGAGGGGACAGAGAGAGAGTGGACAGAGAGAGGGGGGACAGACAGAGGGTCAGAGAGAGGGGGAAAGATGCGGTCAGTGCGGTACAGAGGGGGAGAGGACAGAGAGTGGAGGGAGAGGGGGGACAGTAAGAGATGGGGACAGAGAGAGCATGGGGATAGAGAGACGGGGACGGGATGGGCAGAAAGAGGGGAGAGAGGGAGGGGGGAATGAGAGAGCGGGAGACAGAGGGGGACATATTGAAAGGGGGGAAAAGAGTGGGGCACAGAGAGTGGGAGACAGAGTGGGGGAGAGGGAGGGGGAGAGAGAGGGCTACAGAGAGAGTGGGACAGAGAGAGGGGACAGAGAGAGGGGGTGGACAGAGAGAGGGGGACAGAGAGAGAGGGGGACAGAGAGAGGGGGACAGAGAGAGGGGGGACAGAGAGAGGGGGACAGAGAGAGGGGGACAGAGAAAGGGGCAGAATGAGTGGGACAGAGAGAGAGGGCCAGAGAGAGGGACAGAGAGACGGTGACAGAGAGGGGGCAGAGAGAGTGGGACAGAGAGGGGGGACAGTGAGAGGGGGACAGAGAGAGGGGGACAGAGAAAGGGGCAGAATGAGTGGGACAGAGAGAGAGGGCCAGAGAGAGAGGGACAGAGAGACGGTGACAGAGAGGGGGCAGAGAGAGTGGGACAGAGAGTGGGAACAGTGAGAGATGGGGCAGAGAGAGGGGGGACAGAGACAGCGGGACAGTGGGAGGGGGACAGAGAGTGGGGGACTGAGTGAGGGGTACAGAGTTGGGGAGAGAGAGTCCGTCAGAGAGAGGGGGACAGTGAGCCGGTGACAGAGACTGGGGGACAGAGATAGGGGGATGGACTGAGTGGGAACGGGGGGAGGGGTGGACGGAGAGGGAGTGGACAGAGAGAGGGGGGATAGAGAGGGGGGACAGAAAGAGATGAGGACAGAGAGAGCACTGGGACAGAGAGAGAGAGTGAACAGAGAGAGTGGGACAGAGAGAGGGGGACAGCGAGAAGGGGGGACAGAGAGAGAGGGGGACAGACAGAGAGGGGGACAGAGAGAAGGAGGGACAGAGAGAGAGGGGGACAGAGAGAGGGGGGGACAGAGAGAAGGAGGGACAGAGAGAGATGGGGACAGAGAGAGAGGGGGACAGAGAGAGAGGGGGACAGAGAGAGAGGGGACAGAGAGAGGGGGTCAGAGAGGGATTGACAGAGAGAGAGGGGGACAGAGAGACGGGGTCATAAAGGAGGGGACAGAGAGGGGGGGACAGAGTGAGGGGACAGAAAGAGAGGGGACAGAGAGAGGGGGCACAGAGAGAGGGTCAGAGAGAGGGGGACAGATGCGGTCGTGCGGTACAGAGGGGGAGAGGACAGAGAGTGGAGGGAGAGGGGGGACAGTAAGAGATGGGGACAGAGAGAGCATGGGGATAGAGAGACGGGGACGGGGGGCGGGCAGAAAGAGGGGGACAGAGGGAGGGCGGAACGAGAGAGGGGGACAGAGATGGGGGTACAGTGTGGGAGAGAGAGAGGGGCAGAGAGAGGGGGACAGAGAGAGAGGGGGCAGAGAGGGGGGCAGAGAGAGGGGTACAGAGAGAGGGGGACAGAGAGAGGGGGACAGAGAGAGAGGGGGCAGAGAGGGGGGACAGAGAGAGGGGTACAGAGAGAGGGGGACAGAGAGAGGGGGACAGAGAGAGAGGGGGCAGAGAGGGGGGACAGAGAGAGGGGTACAGAGAGAGGGGTACAGAAAGAGGGGGACAGAGAGAGGGGTACAGAAAGAGGGGGACAGAGAGAGGGGGGGACAGAGATGGGGGTACAGTGTGGGAGAGAGAGAGGGGCAGAGAGAGGGGGGACAGAGTGCGGGGACAGAGAGACAGGGGGACAGAGAGTGGGGGAGAGAGAAGGGGCAGAGAGAGAGGGTGACAGATAGAGGGGGGGACAGAGAAAGCGGGGGACAGAGAGAGGGGACAGAGAGAGAGGGGGACAGAGAGAAGGAACAGAGAGAAAGGGGCACAGAGAGTGTGGGTGATAGATGGGGTCAGATAGAGGGGAGGGAAAGAGGGAGAGGTAGAGGGGGACAGAGAGAGCAGGACAGAGAGAGGGGGAGATAGAGGGGGTCAGGGGGAGATTGGGGGACAGAGAGAGTTACAGTGTGGGAGGGGGGTGCAGAGAGAGGGGAACAGAGAGATGAGACAGAGAGGTGGGACAGAGAGGGAGGGTACAGTGTGGGAGAGAGAGGGGCAGAGAGAGGGGGACAGAGAGAGGGAGTCAGAGAGAGTGGGACAGAAAGAGGGGGTCAGCAGGACGTGGGGACAGAGAGAAGGGGACAGAGTGAGTGGGGACAGAGAGACGGTGACAGAGAGAGGGCAGAGAGAGTGGGACTGAGAAGGGGGACAGAGAGAGATGGGGCAGAGAGAGGGGGACAGAGAGAGGGGGACAGAGAGAGGGGGACAGAGCGAGGGGGGCAGAGAGAGGGGGGCAGAGGGGGGGACAGAGAGGGAGGAACAGAGACAGATGGGAACAGAGAGAGGGGTGGACAAAGAGAGAGCGACAGAGAGACGGTGACAGATATGGCAACAGAGAGGGGGACAGAGAGAGGGGGTCAGATAGAGGGAGACAGAGAGAGGGGGTCAGAGAGAGGGGGGAACAGAGAGAGAGGGGGCAGAGAGAAAGGGGGACAGAGAGAGGGGGACAGAGAGAGGGGGGAACAGAGAGAGAGGGGGACAGAGAGAGAGGGGGACAGAGAGAGGGGGACAGAGAGGGGGGGCAGAGAGGGGGGGCAGAGAGGGAGGGACAGAGAGGGGGGGACAGAGAGAGATGGGAACAGAGGGAGAGGTGGACAGTGAGAGCGCGACAGAGAGACGGTGACAGATATGGCGACAGAGAGAGGGGGACAGAGAGAGGGGGAAGGAGAGAGGGGTCAGAGAGAGGGGGACAGAGAGAGAGGGGTCAGAGACAAGGGGACAGAGAGAGTGGGGGTCAGAGAGAGGGGGGGACAGAGAGGGAGGTTCAGAGCGAGGGGGACAGAGGGAGGGGGACAGAGAGATGGTGACTGGGAGGGGGCAGAGAGAGGGGGACAGAGAGGGGGGAAAGAGCGAGGGGGACAGAGAGAGGGGGACAGAGATAGTGGGACAGAGGGAGGGGGACAGAGAGAGAGGGGGTCAGAGAGAGGGGGACAGAGAGGGGGGACAGAGAGAGAGGGGGACAGAGAGAGGGGGTCAGAGAGGAGGGGACAGAGAGTGAGGGGGACAGAGAGAGAGGGGGACAGAGAGAGGGGGACAGAGAGAGAGGGGGACAGAAAGAGGGGGACAGAGGGGCGCGGGGACAGAGAGAGAAGGGGGCAGAGAGTGGGCGACAGAGAGAGGGTCACAGAGAGTGAGGGAGTTAGAGGGGGTCAGAGAGAGGAGGGGACAGAGATTGGGGGGCAGAAATTGGGGGTTAGAGAGAGGGGGACAGAGAGTGGGGGACAGAGAGTGGTGGACAGAGAGTGGGGGTCAGAGAGAGGGGGACAGAGTGAGCAGAGAGAGGGCGACAGGGAGAGTGGGACAGAGAGTGGGGGAGAGAGAGAGGGGGCAGTGAGAGAGGGACAGAGAGAGGGGGCAGAGAGAGGGTGACAGAGAGAGAGGGGGACAGAGTGAGCAGAGAGAGGACGACAGGGAGAGTGGGGGAGAGAGAGAGGGGGCAGTGAGAGAGGGACAGAGAGAGGGGACAGAGAAAGAGGGGACAGAGTGCGGGGACAGAGAGAGAGGGGGGCAGAGAGTGGGGGTCAGAGAGGGGGCAGAGAGAGAGGGACAGAGAGAGAGGGGGCAGAGAGAGGGTGACAGAGAGATGGGGGACAGAGAAAGGGGGGACAGGGAGAGGGGACAGAGAGAGAGAGGGGGGACAGAGAGAGGGTCAGAGAGAGGGGGAAAGATGCGGTCAGTGCGGTACAGAGGGGGAGAGGACAGAGAGTGGAGGGAGAGGGGGGACAGTAAGAGATGGGGACAGAGAGAGCATGGGGATAGAGAGACGGGGACGGGATGGGCAGAAAGAGGGGAGAGAGGGAGGGGGGAATGAGAGAGCGGGAGACAGAGGGGGACATAGGGAAAGGGGGGAAGAGAGTGGGGCACAGAGAGTGGGAGACAGAGTGGGGGAGAGGGAGGGGGAGAGAGAGGGCTACAGAGAGAGTGGGACAGAGAGAGGGGACAGAGAGAGGGGGTGGACAGAGAGAGGGGGACAGAGAGAGAGGGGGACAGAGAGAGGGGGACAGAGAGAGGGGGGACAGAGAGAGGGGGACAGAGAGAGGGGGACAGAGAAAGGGGCAGAATGAGTGGGACAGAGAGAGAGGGCCAGAGAGAGAGGGACAGAGAGACGGTGACAGAGAGGGGGCAGAGAGAGTGGGACAGAGAGGGGGGACAGTGAGAGGGGGACAGAGAGAGGGGGACAGAGAAAGGGGCAGAATGAGTGGGACAGAGAGAGAGGGCCAGAGAGAGAGGGACAGAGAGGGGGCAGAGAGAGTGGGACAGAGAGGGGGGATAGTGAGAGATGGGGCAGAGAGAGGGGTGACAGAGAGAGCGGGACAGTGGGAGGGGGACAGAGAGTGGGGGACTGAGTGAGGGGTACAGAGTTGGGGAGAGAGAGTCCGTCAGAGAGAGGGGGACAGTGAGCCGGGGACAGAGGCTGGGGGACAGAGAGAGGGGGATGGTCTGAGTGGGAACGGGGGGGAGGGGTGGACGGAGATGGAGTGGACAGAGAGAGGAGGGATAGAGAGGGGGGACAGAAAGAGATGAGGACAGAGAGAGCACTGGGACAGAGAGAGAGAGTGAACAGAGAGAGTGGGACAGAGAGAGGGGGATAGCGAGAAGGGGGGACAGAGAGAGAGAGGGGGACAGAGAGAGGGGGACAGAGAGAGGAGAGATAGAGAGGGGGGACAGAAAGAGATGCGTACAGAGAGAGCACTGGGACAGAGAGAGGGGGACAGCGAGAAGGGGGGACAGAGAGAGATGGGGACAGAGAGAGAGGGGGACAGAGAGAGGAGAGATAGAGAGAGAGGGGAACAGAGAGAGGAGGACAGAGAGAATGGGACAGAGAGAGGGGGACAGCGAGAAGGGGGGACAGAGAGAGAGGGGGACAGAGAGAGAGGGACAGAGAGAGGGGGACAGAGAGAGGGGGGACAGAGAGAGGAGGACAGAGAGAGGGGGACAGAGAGAGGGGGACAGAGAGGGGGGACAGAGGGATGCGGGGACAGAGAGAGAGGGGCAGAGAGTGGTGGACAGAAATTTGGGGTTAGAGGGAGGGGGACAGAGAGTGGGGGACAGAGAGTGGGGGTCAGAGAGAGGGGGACAGAGTGAGCAGAGAGAGGGCAACAGGGAGAGTGGGACAGAGAGTGGGGAAGAGAGAGGGGACAGTGAGAGAGGGACAGAGACAGGGGCCAGAGAGAGGGGGACAGAGAGAGAGGGACAGAGAGAGAGGGGGATGAGAGAGAGGGACAGAGAGAGGGGGGGCAGAAAGAAGGTGACAGAGAGAGGGGGGACAGTGAAAGGGGGGACAGAGAGAGGGGACAGAGAGAGGGCACAGAGAGAGTGGGACAGAGAGAGGGGGGGACAGAGAGAGAGGGACAGAGAGAGAGGGACAGAGAGAGAGGGACAGAGAGAGAGGAGGACAGAGAGAGGGGGACAGAGAGAGTCCGTCAGAGAGAGGGGGACAGTGAGCCGGTGACAGAGACTGGGGGACAGAGAGAGGGGGATTGACTGAGTGGGGAACGTGGGGGGGGGGGCGCGGTGGACGGAGAGAGAATGGACAGAGAGAGGAGGGATAGAGAGGGGGGAAAGAAAGAGATGCGGACAGAGAGAGCACTGGGACAGAGAGAGAGAGTGAACAGATAGAGGGGGACAGCGAGAGGGGGACAGCGAGAAGGGGGGACAGAGAGAGATGGGGACAGAGAGAGAGGGGGACAGAGAGAGGGGGACAGAGAGAGGAGGGATAGAGAGGGGGGACAGAAAGAGATGCGGACAGAGAGAGCACTGGGACACAGAGAGAGTGAACAGAGAGAGGGGGACAGAGAGAGGGGGACAGCGAGAAGGGGGGACAGAGAGAGAGGGGGACAGAGAGAGAGGGACAGAGAGAGGAGGGATAGAGAGAGGGGACAGAGAGAGATGCGGACAGAGAGAGCACCGGGACACAGAGAGAGAGTGAACAGAGAGAGTGGGACAGAGAGAGGGGACAGCGAGAAGGAGGGACAGAGAGAGAGGGGGACAGAGAGAGAGGGGACAGAGAGAGGGGGGACAGAGAGAGGGTCAGAGAGAGGGGGACAGATGCGGTCGTGCGGTACAGAGGGGGAGAGGACAGAGAGTGGAGGGAGAGGGGGGACAGTAAGAGATGGGGACAGAGTGAGCATGGGGATAGAGAGACGGGGACAGGGGGCGCAGAAAGAGGGGGACAGAGGGAGGGGGGAACGAGAGAGGGGGACAGAGAGGGGGGGTACAGTGTGGGAGAGAGAGAGGGGCAGAGAGAGGGGGACAGAGAGAGAGGGGACAGAGAGAGGGGGACAGAGAGAGAGGGGGACAGAAAGTGGGGGCGAGAGAGGGGGTAGAGAGAGAGGGGGACTGAGAGAGTGGGGGCAGAGAGAGGGTGACAGAGAGAGGGGGGACAGAGAAAGGGGGTACAGAGAGAGGGGACAGAGAGAAAGGGACACAGAGAGTGTGGGTGATAGATGGGGTCAGATAGAGGGGACGGAAAGAGGGGGAGATTGGGGGACAGAGAGGGTTACAGTGTGGGAGGGGGGGCAGAGAGAGGGGACAGAGAGATGGGGACAGAGAGAGGGGACAGAGAGGGGGGTACAGTGTGGGGGAGAGAGAGGGGCAGAGAGAGGGGAACAGAGAGAGGGAGACAGAGAGTGTGGGACAGAAAGAGGGGGTCAGCGGGACGCGGGGACAGAGAGAAGGGGACAGAGTGAGCGGGGACAGAGAGACGGTGACAGAGAGGGGGCAGAGAGAGTGGGACAGAAAGGGGGTACAGAGAGAGAGGGGGACAGAGAGAGGGGGCAGTGAGAGGGGGCAGAGAGAGTGGGTACAGAGAGAGTGGGACAGAGAGAGAGGGACAGAGAGAGGGGGAACCGAGAGAGGGCTGGGACCGAGAAGGCGGAACAGAGAGGGTGTTCAGAGATGGGGAAAGAGAGAGGGGGGACAGAGAGCGTGGGGACAGAGAGCGGGGGGACGAGGGGGTGGGGGGACAGAGAAAGGAGGACAGAGAGAGGTGGGAACAGAGGGAAAGGGGGTCAGAGAGGGGGCAGAGGGGGAAGAGAGAGGGGTGACAGAGTGAAGGGTGACAGGGGGAGCAGAGAGAGTGGTACAGAGGGGGCAGACTGAGAGTGGAGTGCAGAGAGGAGGGACAGAGAGAGAGGGGACAGAGGAAGAGGGGGGATAGAGAAAGGGGGGAGAGAGAGAGAGGGGGACAGAGAGCGGGGGACAGAGAGCAGGGGACAGAGAGCGGGGGACAGAGAGCGGGGGGACAAAGAGCGGGGGGACAGAGAACGAGGGGACAGAGAGCGGGGGGACAGAGAGCAGGGGGAAAGAGAGACGGGGACAGAGAGAGGAGGGAACAGAGGAAAAGGGGGTCAGAGAGGGTCAGGGGGAAGAGAGAGGGGTGACAGAGAGAGAGGGGGACAGAGAGAGGGGGACAGAGAGAGAGAGGGGACAGAGAGAAGGTGGTGGACAGAGAGATGGGGACAGAGGGAAAGGAGTGTACAGAGAGAGGGGTGAACAGAAAGAGGGGGACAGAGAGAGGATGGAAAGAAAGAGGGAGAAAGGGAGAGGGGACAGAGGGGGCGGATATAGGGAGTGGGGACAGAGAGAGGGAGGGACAGAGAGAAGGGGGACAGAGAGAAGGGGGACAGAGAGAGCGCGGTCAGAGAGAAGAGGGGGTCAGGGAGAGAGGGGGACAGAGAGAGAGGGGACATTGAGAGAGGGAGTAGAGGGGGGACAGAAAAGGGTGACAGAGAGAGGGGGACAGAGAGAGGAGAGATAGAGAGGGGGGACAGAAAGAGATGCGTACAGAGAGAGCACTGGGACAGAGAGAGGGGGACAGTGAGAAGGGGGGACAGAGAGAGATGGGGACAGAGAGAGAGGGGGACAGAGAGAGGAGAGATAGAGAGAGAGGGCAACAGAGAGAGGAGGACAGAGAGAATGGGACAGAGAGAGGGGGACAGCGAGAAGGGGGGACAGAGAGAGAGGGGGACAGAGAGAGAGGGACAGAGAGAGGGGGACAGAGAGAGGGGGGACAGAGAGAGGAGGACAGAGAGAGGGGGACAGAGAGAGGGGGACAGAGAGGGGGGACAGAGGGATGCGGGGACAGAGAGAGAGGGGCAGAGAGTGGTGGACAGAAATTTGGGGTTAGAGGGAGGGGGACAGAGATTGGGGGACAGAGAGTGGGGGTCAGAGAGAGGGGGACAGAGTGAGCAGAGAGAGGGCAACAGGGAGAGTGGGACAGAGAGTGGGGAAGAGAGAGGGGACAGTGAGAGAGGGACAGAGACAGGGGCCAGAGAGAGGGGGACAGAGAGAGAGGGACAGAGAGAGAGGGGGCAGAAAGAAGGTGACAGAGAGAGGGGGGGACAGTGAAAGGGGGGACAGAGAGAGGGGACAGAGAGAGGGCACAGAGAGAGTGGGACAGAGAGAGGGGGGGACAGAGAGAGAGGGACAGAGAGAGAGGGACAGAGAGAGAGGGACAGAGAGAGAGGAGGACAGAGAGAGGGGGACAGAGAGAGTCCGTCAGAGAGAGGGGGACAGTGAGCCGGTGACAGAGACTGGGGGACAGAGAGAGGGGGATTGACTGAGTGGGGAACGGGGGGGGGGGGGGAGCGGTGGACGGAGAGAGAATGGACAGAGAGAGGAGGGATAGAGAGGGGGGAAAGAAAGAGATGCGGACAGAGAGAGCACTGGGACAGAGAGAGAGAGTGAACAGATAGAGGGGGACAGCGAGAGGGGGACAGCGAGAAGGGGGGACAGAGAGAGATGGGGACAGAGAGAGAGGGGGACAGAGAGAGGGGGACAGAGAGAGGAGGGATAGAGAGGGGGGACAGAAAGAGATGCGGACAGAGAGAGCACTGGGACACAGAGAGAGTGAACAGAGAGAGGGGGACAGAGAGAGGGGGACAGCGAGAAGGGGGGACAGAGAGAGAGGGGGACAGAGAGAGAGGGACAGAGAGAGGAGGGATAGAGAGAGGGGACAGAGAGAGATGCGGACAGAGAGAGCACCGGGACACAGAGAGAGAGTGAACAGAGAGAGTGGGACAGAGAGAGGGGACAGCGAGAAGGAGGGACCGAGAGAGAGGGGGACAGAGAGAGAGGGGACAGAGAGAGGGGGGACAGAGAGAGGGTCAGAGAGAGGGGGACAGATGCGGTCGTGCGGTACAGAGGGGGAGAGGACAGAGAGTGGAGGGAGAGGGGGGACAGTAAGAGATGGGGACAGAGTGAGCATGGGGATAGAGAGACGGGGACAGGGGGCGCAGAAAGAGGGGAACAGAGGGAGGGGGTCACGAGAGAGGGGGACAGAGAGGGGGGGTACAGTGTGGGAGAGAGAGAGGGGCAGAGAGAGGGGGACAGAGAGAGAGAGGACAGAGAGAGGGGGACAGAGAGAGAGGGGGACAGAAAGTGGGGGCGAGAGAGGGGGTAGAGAGAGAGGGGGACTGAGAGAGTGGGGGCAGAGAGAGGGTGACAGAGAGAGGGGGGACAGAGAAAGGGGGTACAGAGAGAGGGGACAGAGAGAAAGGGACACAGAGAGTGTGGGTGATAGATGGGGTCAGATAGAGGGGACGGAAAGAGGGGGAGATTGGGGGACAGAGAGGGTTACAGTGTGGGAGGGGGGGCAGAGAGAGGGGACAGAGAGATGGGGACAGAGAGAGGGGACAGAGAGGGGGGTACAGTGTGGGGGAGAGAGAGGGGCAGAGAGAGGGGAACAGAGAGAGGGAGACAGAGAGTGTGGGACAGAAAGAGGGGGTCAGCGGGACGCGGGGACAGAGAGAAGGGGACAGAGTGAGCGGGGACAGAGAGACGGTGACAGAGAGGGGGCAGAGAGAGTGGGACAGAAAGGGGGTACAGAGAGAGAGGGGGACAGAGAGAGGGGGCAGTGAGAGGGGGCAGAGAGAGTGGGTACAGAGAGAGTGGGACAGAGAGAGAGGGACAGAGAGAGGGGGAACCGAGAGAGGGCTGGGACCGAGAAGGCGGAACAGAGAGGGTGTTCAGAGATGGGGACAGAGAGAGGGGGGACAGAGAGCGTGGGGACAGAGAGCGGGGGGACGGGGGGGTGGGGGGACAGAGAAAGGAGGACAGAGAGAGGTGGGAACAGAGGGAAAGGGGGTCAGAGAGGGGGCAGAGGGGGAAGAGAGAGGGGTGACAGAGTGAAGGGTGACAGGGGGAGCAGAGAGAGTGGTACAGAGGGGGCAGACTGAGAGTGGAGTGCAGAGAGGAGGGACAGAGAGAGAGGGGACAGAGGAAGAGGGGGGATAGAGAAAGGGGGGAGAGAGAGAGAGGGGGACAGAGAGCGGGGGACAGAGAGCAGGGGACAGAGAGCGGGGGACAGAGAGCGGGGGGACAAAGAGCGGGGGGACAGAGAACGAGGGGACAGAGAGCGGGGGGACAGAGAGCAGGGGGAAAGAGAGATGGGGACAGAGAGAGGAGGGAACAGAGGAAAAGGGGGTCAGAGAGGGTCAGGGGGAAGAGAGAGGGGTGACAGAGAGAGAGGGGGACAGAGAGAGGGGGACAGAGAGAGGGGACAGAGAGAAGGTGGTGGACAGAGAGATGGGGACAGAGGGAAAGGAGTGTACAGAGAGAGGGGTGAACAGAAAGAGGGGGACAGAGAGAGGATGGAAAGAAAGAGGGAGAAAGGGAGAGGGGACAGAGGGGGCGGATATAGGGAGTGGGGACAGAGAGAGGGAGGGACAGAGAGAAGGGGGACAGAGAGAAGGGGGACAGAGAGAGCGCGGTCAGAGAGAAGAGGGGGTCAGGGAGAGAGGGGGACAGAGAGAGAGGGGACATTGAGAGAGGGAGTAGAGGGGGGACAGAAAAGGGTGACAGAGAGAGGGGGACATGGAGAGGGGAGGGACAGAAAGACATGGACAGAGAGAGAGGGGGACAGAGAGAGAGAGGGGGACAGAGAGACAGGGGACAGAGAGAGTGGTGGCAGAGAGAGGGGGGCAGAGAGAGGTGGACAGAGAGAGGTGGACAGAGAGAGGAGGCAGGGAGAGGGCGACAGAGAGAGAAGGGGACAGAGAGAGAGGAGGACAGAGAGACAGGGGACCGAGAGAGTGGGATAGAGAGAGGGGGACAGAGAGAGGGGGACAGAGAGAGGGGGACAGAGAGACAGGGTACAGAGAGAGTGGGGGCAGAGAGAGGGGGACAGAGAGAGAAGGGGACAGAGAGAGTGGGGGCAGAGAGAGGGGGACAGAGAGAGGGGAACAGAGAGAGGGGGACAGAGAGAGGGGGACAGAGAGAGGAGGCAGAGAGCGGGCAACAGAGAGAGAGGGGGGGACAGAGAGAGACGGGACATAGTGTGGGGTACATAGAGGGAGTCAGAGAGAAGGGGACAGAGAGAGAGGGGGACAGAGAGAGAGAGGGGGACAGAGAGAGGGGTACAGAGAGAAGGGGTCAGAGAGTGGGGGTCAGAGATTTGGGGACCTAGAGTGGGGGTACAGAGTGTGGGGACAGAGTGGGGGACAGAGAGTGGAGCGGATTAGAGGGGGTCAGAGAGTGGGGGACAGAAGGAGAGAGTTCAGAGAGGGGGACACACAGAAAGAGGGGGGACAGAAAGAGAGGGAGGGACAGAGAAAGAGGGGCACGGAGATGTGGGAAAGAGAGGGGGGGGCGGAGATGGGGTGGACAGAGAGGAGGGAGAGAGCGGGGGGGAGAGAGAGAGGGTGACAGAGAGAGGGGGACAGAGAGAGGGGGACAGAGAGAGAGGGGGTAGAGGGGGACAGAAAAAGGGTGACAGAGAGAGCGTGACAGAGAGAGGGCGGACAGAGGGTGGAAAGAGATAGAGGGGATAGAGAGAGGGGGATAGAGAGAGGGGTGTCAGAGGGGGGACAGAGAGAGGGGGCCGGGGTTGGTTGGGAGTGGGGCGGAGCAGAGGTGGGGACAGAGAGTGGGTGGACAGAGCGGGAGGTACAGAGAGAGTGGACAGAGGGGTGGAACAGAGAGTGGATCAGAGAGGTGGGAGACAGGGAAAGGGGGACATAAAGAGGGGGAACAGAGAGTGGAGGACAGAGGGCGGACAGAGAGGGGGACAGAGAAAGCGGGGACAGAGAGGGAGGAGAGAGAGAGGGACAGAGATAGGGCGTCAGAGAGAGGGGGGAAATAGAAGTGGTCAGAGAATGGGGAGAGAAAGTGGGGGGACAGAGTGGGAGGACAGATTAGAGGACACAGAGAGAGATGGGACAGAGGGGGGTACAGAGAATGAGCGGAGCAGAGTATGGGCCAGAGAGAGGGGAGAGAAAGAGGGGCACATAGAGAGAGGGGGCAGAGAGAGAGCGGGACAGAGAGGGCCAGATAATGGGGTCAGAGAGAACGAGAGAGGGGATAGAGAGAGAGGGGTGACAGAGAGAGAGGGGACAGAGAGAGAGGGGACGGGGGGGATGGAGATAGGGGGGTAGAGATGGGGCAGAGAGAGGGGACAGAGACAGGGGACAGAGCGAGAGGGGGACAGAGATAGAGGGGGTAGAGAGAGGGAGACAGAGAGTGGAGGACAGAGAGAGGGGAGACAAAGAGGGGGACAGAGAGAGGGGACAGAGGGAGAGGGGGTACAGAGAGATGGGCGACAGAGGGGGTACAGAGAGAGGGGGCTGAGAGAGGAGAGGTACAGAGAGGGGAGAACAGAGAGGGGGGATTGAGAGAGAGTTGACAGAGAGAAAGGGGACAGAGAGGGGTCAGAGAGAGGGGGTATATATAGAGGGGGACAGTGAGAGGGGGACAGAGAGGGAGGGAGGATAGAGAGGGGGCAGAGTGAGGTGGGACAGAGAGATGGGGACAGAGAGAGGGGGACAGAGAGAGATGGAGACAGAGAGAGGGGTACAGAGGGAGGCGGTACAGAGAGAGGGAGGACAGAGAGAGGGAGGACAGAAAGAGGGAGGACAGAGAGAGGGAGGACAGAGAGAGGGGGACAGAGAGAGGACAGAGAGAGGAGGACAGAGAGAGGAGGAGAGAGAGAGAGAGAGAGAGCGGATGGGGGGCACAGAGAGAGGTGGGACAGAGAGAGTGAGGACAGAGAGAGGGGGCAGAGAGAGGGGGCAGAGAGAGGGAGACAGAGAGAGGGGAACAGAGAGAGGGGGACAGAGAGGCAGGATGGGGTGTACAGATAGAGGCGGGACAGAGAGAAGGTGGACAGAGAGAGAGGGACAGAGAATGGGAGGATGGGGGCATAGAGAGAGGTGGGACAGAGAGAGAAGGGGGAAAGAGAGAGGGTTGGACAGCGGGGGAGGCAGAGAGAGTGGGGTCGGAGAGAGGGGGACAGAGAGAGGAGGGGTAGAGACGGGGGGGCAAAGAGACGGGAAAAAAGAGAGGGGAACAGAGAGAGGGGAACAGAGAGTGGGGGACAGAGAGTGGGGGACAGAAAGTGGGAGACAGAGAGAGTGAGGATGGGGGGACAGAGAGAGGTGGGATAGAGAGAGTGAGGATAGAGAGAGGGGGACAGAGAGAGGGGGACAGAGAGAGAGGGACAGAGAGGCAGGATGAGGTGTACAGAGAGAGGTGGGACAGAGAGAGGGAGGACAGAGAGAGGGGGACAGAGAGAGGTGAACGGAGAGAGGGGGACAGAGAGAGGAGGGGTAGAGACGGGGGGACAAAGAAAGGGGAACAGAGAGTGGGGGACAGAGAGTGGGGGACAGAGAGTGGGGGACAGAGAGAGGAGACAGAGAGAGGGGGACAGAGAGAGGGGGACAGAGAGCGCAGGGAGATAGAAGGAGACAGAGAGTAGGGGAGAGAGAGAGGTGGAGAGAGAGAGGTGGGAACAGAGAGTGTGGACAGAGTAGGGGTCAGAGAGGGGGGGAAGAGCGAGAGGGGGGACAGAGAGAGGGGGGACAGAAAGTGGGAGACAGAGAGAGGGTGGATGGGGGGACAGAGAGAGGTGGGACAGAGAGAGGGAGGACAGAGAGAGGGGTACAGAGAGAGGGGGACAGAGAGAGGGGGTCAGAGAGAGGGGGACAGAGAGGCAGGATGGGGTGTACAGAGAGAAGTGGGACAGAGAGAGGGAGGACAGAGAGAGGGGGACAGAGAATGGGAGGATAGTGGGGACAGAGAGAGGTGGGACAGAGAGAGGAGGACAGAGAGAGGGGGTCAGAGTGTGGGGAACAGAGAGAGGGGGAAGAGAGAGTGGGCACAGAGAAAGGGGGGGCAGAGAGGGGAGGACAGAGGGGGGACAGAGAAGTGGGGACAGAGAGAGGCGGACATAGAGAGAAGGGGGATAGAGAGAGGGTTGGACAGCGGGGGAGGCAGAGAGAGTGGGGGCAGAGAGAGGGTGACAGAGAGAGGGGGACAGAGAGAGGGGGACAGAGAGCGCAGGGATATAGAAGGAGACAGAGAGTGGGGGGACAGAGAGAGGTGGAGAGAGAGGGGGGGACAGAGAGTGTGGACAGAGTAGGGGACAGAGAAGGGGGAAGAGAGGGGGGGACAGAGAGAGGGGGGAACAGAGAGAGGTGGAGAGAGAGAGGGGGAGCAGAGAGTGTGGACAGAGTAGGGGACAGAGAGGGGGGAAGAGCGAGGGGGGAAGAGCGAGGGGGTACAGAAAGAGGGGGTCAGAAAGTGGGAGACAGAGAGAGGGAGGATGGGTGGACAGAGAGAGGGGGGACAGAGACAGGGAGGACAGAGAGAGGGAGGACAGAGAGAGGTGGGACAGAGAGAGGGGGACAGAGAGAGGGGGACAGAGAGAGGCGGACAGAGAGCGCAGGGAGATAGAAGGAGACAGAGAGTGGAGGGACAGAGAGAGGTGGAGAGAGAGAGGGGGGACAGAGAGTGTGGACAGAGTAGGGGTGACAGAAAGTGGGAAACAGAGAGAGGGAGGATGGTGTGTACAGAGAGAGGTGGGACAGAGAGAGGTAGGGCAGAGAGAGGGAGGACAGAGAGAGGGGGACAGAGAATGGGAGGAATGGGGTGACAGAGAGAGGTGGGACAGAGAGAGGGAGGTCAGAGAGAGGGGGTCAGAGTGAGGGGAACAGAGAGAGGGGGAAGAGAGAGTGGGGCACATAGAAAGTGGGGCCAGAGAGGGGAGGACAGAGAGGTGGGGACAGAGAGAGGGAGACATAGAGAGAAGGGGGACAAAGAGAGGGTTGGACAGCGGGGGAGGCAGAGAGAGTTGGGACAGAGAGAGGGGGACAGAGAGAGAGGAGGGGTAGAGACATGGGAGACAAAGAGAGGGGAACAGAGAGTGGGGCCAGAGAGTGGGAGACAGAGAGAGGGGGACAGAGAGAGGAGACAGAGAGAGGGGGACAGAGAGAGGGGGACAGACAGCGCAGGGAGATAGAAGGAGACAGAGAGTAGGGGACAGAGAGAGGTGGAGAGAGAGAGGTGAGAACAGAGAGTGTGGACAGAGTAGGGGTCAGAGAGGGGGGAAGAGCGAGAGGGGGGACAGAGAGAGGGGGGGACAGAGAGAGGGGGGACAGAAAGTGGGAGACAGAGAGAGGGTGGATGGGGTGACAGAGAGAGGTGGGACAGAGAGAGGGAGGACAGAGAGAGGGGACAGAGAATGGGAGGATAGTGGGGACAGAGAGAGGTGGGACAGAGAGAGGAAGGACAGAGAGAGGGGGTCAGAGTGTGGGGAACAGAGAGAGGGGGAAGAGAGAGTGGGCACAGAGAAAGGGGGGCAGAGAGGGGAGGACAGAGGGGGGAAAGAGAAGTGGGGACAGAGAGAGGCGGACATAGAGAGAAGGGGGACAGAGAGAGGGTTGGACAGCGGGGGAGGCAGAGAGAGTGGGGGCAGAGAGAGTGGGACAGGGAGAGGGGGACAGAGAGAGGGGGACAGAGAGCGCAGGGATATAGAAGGAGACAGAGAGTGGGGGGACAGAGAGAGGTGGAGAGAGAGAGGGGGGACAGAGAGTGTGCACAGAGTAGGGGACAGAGAGGGGGGAAGAGAGGGGGGGACAGAGAGAGGGGGAACAGAGAGAGGTGGAGAGAGAGAGGGGGAACAGAGATTGTGGACAGAGTAGGGGACAGAGAGGGGGGAAGAGCGAGGGGTGGATGAGCAAGGGGGTACAGAAAGAGGGGGTCAGAAAGTGGGAGACAGAGAGAGGGAGGATGGGGGGACAGAGAGAGGTGGGACAGAGAGAGGGGGACAGAGAGAGGCGGACAGAGAGAGGGGGACATAGAGAGGGGGACAGAGAGAGGCGGACAGAGAGCGCAGGGAGATAGAAGGAGACAGAGAGTGGAGGGACAGTGAGAGGTGGAGAGAGAGAGGGGGGGGACAGAGAGTATGGACAGAGTAGCAGACAGAGAGGGAAAAGATTGAGGGGGGGACAGAAAGAGGGGCGACAGAAAGTGGGAGACAGAGAGAGGGAGGATGGGGGGACAGAGAGAGGTGGGACAGAGAGAGGGAGGGCAGAGAGAGGGAGGACAGAGAGAGAGGGACAGAGAATGGGAGGAATGGGGGGGGACAGAGAGAGGTGGGACAGAGAGAGGGAGGACAGAGAGAGGGGGTCAGAGTGAGGGGAACAGAGAGAGGGGGAAGAGAGAGTGGGGCACAGAGAAAGTGGGGCCAGAGAGGGGAGGACAGAGAGGTGGGGTCAGAGAGAGGGGGACATAGAGAGAAGGGGGACAGAAAGAGGGTTGGACAGCGGGGGAGGCAGAGAGAGTGGGGACAGAGAGAGGGGGACAGAGAGAGGAGGGGTAGAGACATGGGAGACAAAGAGAGGGGAACAGAGAGAGAGGGGAACAGAGAGTGGGGGACAGAGAGTGGGGGACAGAGAGTGGGGGACAGAGAGAGAGGGACAGAGAGATGGGGAAAGAGAGCGCATCGAGATAGAAGGAGACAGAGAGTGGGTGACAGAGAGAGGTGGAGAGGGGGCAGAGAGAGGGTGTCAGAGAGAGGGGGACAGAGAGCGCATGGAGATAGAAAGACACAGAGAGTGGGGGCACAGATCGAGGTGGAGAGAGAGATGTGGACAGAGTAGGGGTCAGAGAGGGGGGAAGAGTGAGAGGGGGGGCAGAGAGAGGGGGGATAGAGAGAGGGGGTCAGAAAGTGGGAGACAGAGAGAGGGTGGATGGGGGGACAGAGAGAGGTGGGACAGAGAGAGGGAGGACAGAGAGAGGGGGACAGAGAGAGGGGGACAGAGAGAGGGGGTCAGAGAGAGGGGGACAGAGAGGCAGGATGGGGTGTACAGAGAGAAGTGGGACAGAGAGAGGGAGGACAGAGAGAGGGGGCAGAGAATGGGAGGGTAGGGGGGACAGAGAGAGGTGGGACAGAGAGAGGGAGGACAGAGAGAAGTGGTCAGAGTGAGGGGAACAGAGAGAGGGGGAAGAGAGAGTGGGCACAGAGAAAGGGGGGGCAAGAGAGGGGAGGACAGAGGGGGGACGGAGAAGTGGGGACAGAGAGAGGCGGACAGAGAGAGAAGGGGACAGAGAGAGGGTTGGACAGCGGGGGAGGCAGAGAGAGTGGGGGCAGAGAGAGGGGGACAGAGTGAGGGGGACAGAGTGAGGGGGGCAGAGTGAGGGGGGCAGACAGCGCAGGGAGATAGAAGGAGACAGAGAGTGGGGAACAGAGAGAGGTGGAGAGGGGGGGACAGACAGTGTGGGCAGAGTAGGGGACAGTGAGGGGGAAGAGCGAGGGGGGGGCAGAAAGAGGGAGTCAGAAAGTGGGAGACAGAGAGAGGGAGGATGGGGGGACAGAGAGAGGTGGGACAGAGATAGGGAGGACAGAGAGAGGTGGGACACAGAAAGGGGACAGAGAGAGGGGGACAGAGAGAGGGGGACAGAGAGCGCAGGGAGATAGAAGGAGACAGAGAGCGGAGGGACAGAGAGAGGTGGAGAGAGAGAGAGGGGGCAGAGAGTGTTGACAGAGTAGGGGACAGAGAGTGGGAAGAGCGAGGGGGGGACAGAAAGAGGGGGACAGAAAGTGGGAGACAGAGAGAGGGAGGATGGGGGGACAGAGAGAGGTGGGACAGAGATAGGGAGGGCAGAGAGAGGGAGGACACATAGAGGGGAACAGAGAATGGGAGGAATGTGGGGGACAGAGAGAGGTGGGACAGAGAGAGGGAGGACAGAGAGAGGGGCTCAGAGTGAGTGGAACAGAGAGAGGAGGATGAGAGAGTGGGGCACAGAGAAAGGGGGGCCAGAGAGGGGAGGACAGAGAGGTGGGGACAGAGAGAGGGGGACATAGAGAGAAGGGGGACAGAGAGAGGGTTGGACAGCGGGGGCGGCAGAGAGAGTGGGGACAGAGAGAGGGGGACAGAGAGAGGAGGGGTAGAGACATGGGAGACAAAGAGAGGGGAACAGAGAGTGGGGGACAGAGAGTGGGGGACAGAGAGTGGGGGACAGAGAGTGGGGGATTGAGAGAGGGGGACAGAGAGAGGGGGACAGAGAGAGGGGGACAGAGAGTGGGGGAAAGAGAACGCAGGGAGATAGAAGGAGACAGAGAGTGGGGGGACCGAGAGAGGTGGAGAGAGAGGGCGCAGAGAGAGGGGGATAGAGAGAGGGGGACAGAGAGCGCAGGGAGATAGAAGGAGACAGAGAGTGGGGGTACAGAGAGAGGTGGTGAGAGAGGGGGGACAGAAAGTGTGGACAGAGTAGTGGACAGAGAGGGGGGAAGAGCGAGGGGGGGCCAGAGAGAGGGGGGACAGAGAAAGGGGGACAGAGAGAGTTGTACAGAGAGAGGGGGACAGAGAGTGGGGGAAAGAGAGCGCAGGGAGATAGAAGGAGACAGAGAGTGGGGGGACAGAGAGAGGTGGAGAGAGAGGGGGGACAGACAGTGTGGACAGAGTAGGAGAAAGAGAGGGGGGAAGAGCGAGGGTGGGACAGAGAGAGGAGGGACCGAAAGAGGGGGAACAGAAAGTGGGAGACAGAGAGAGGGAGGATGGGGGAACAGAGAGAGGTAAGACAGAGAGAGGGAGGACAGAGAGAGGGGGATAGAGAGAGGGGGACAGAGAGAGGGGGACAGAGAGAGGGGGACAGAGAGGCAGGATGGGGTGTACAGAGAGAGGTGGGACAGAGAGAGGGAGGACAGAGAGAGGGGGACAGAGCATGGGAGGATGGGGGACAGAGAGAGGTGGGACAGAGAGAGGGGGACAAAGAGAGGGGGACAGAGAGAGGAGGGGTAGAGACAGGGGGGACAAAGAGAGGGGAACAGAGAGAGGGGAACAGAGAGAGGGGGACAGAGAGTGCAGGGAGATGGAAGGAGTCAGAGAGTAGGGGGACAGAGAGAGGTGGAGCGAGAGAGGTGGGAATAGAGAGTGTGGACAGAGTAGGGGACAGAGAGGGGGGAAGAGCGAAAGGGTGGACAGAAAGAGGGTGGGCAGAAAGTGGGAGACAGTGAGAGGGAGGATTGGGGGGCAGAGAGAAGTGGGACAGAGGGAGGGAGGACAGAGAGAGAGGGTGGATAGAGAGAGGAGGGCAGAGAATGGGAGGATGAGGGGGACAGAGAGAGATGGGACAGAGAGAGGGAGGACAGAGAGAGGGGGTCAGAGTGAGGGGAACAGAGAGAGGGGGAAGAGAGAGTGGGCACAGAGAAAGGGGGGCCAGAGAGGGGAGGACAGAGGGGGGACGGAGAAGTGGGGACAGAGAGAGGATTGGACAGCGGGGGAGGCAGAGAGAGTGGGGACAGAGAGAGGGGGACAGAGAGAGGTGGAGAGAGAGAGGGGGGACAGAAAGTATGGACAGAGTAGTGGACAGAGAGGGTGGCAGAGCGAGGGGGGACAGAGAGAGGGGCGACAGAGAGAGGGGGACAGAGAGAGGGGGGACAGAGAGAGGAGGACAGAGAGAGGGGGACAGAGAGCGCAGGGAGATAGAAGGGGACAGAGAGTGGAGGGACAGAGAGAGGTGGAGAGAGAGGGGGGGACAGAGAGTGTGGACAGAGTAGGGGACAGAGAGCGGGAAGAGCGAGGGGGGGGACAGAAAGAGGGGTGACAGAAAGTGGGAGACAGAGAGTGTGAGGATGGGGGGACAGAGAGAGGTGGGACAGAGAGAGGGAGGGCAGAGAGAGGGAGGACAGAGAGAGGGGGACAGAGAATGGGAGGAATGGGGGGGACAGAGAGAGGTGGGACAGAGAGAGGGAGGACAGAGAGAGGGGCTCAGATTGAGGGGAACAGAGAGAGGGGGAAGAGAGAGTGGGGCACAGAGAAAGTGGGGCCAGAGAGGGGAGGACAGAGAGGTGGGGACAGAGAGAGGGGGACATAGAGAGAAGGGGGACAGAGAGAGGGTTGGACAGCGGGGGAGGCAGAGAGAGTGGGGACAGAGAGAGGGGGACAGAAAGAGGAGGGGTAGAGACATGGGAGACAAAGAGAGGGGAACAGAGAGAGGGGAACAGAGAGTGGGGGACAGAGAGTGGGGGACAGAGAGTGGGGGACAGAGAGTGGGGGACAGAGAGTGGTGGATAGAGAGAGGGGGACAGAGAGAGTGGGACAGAGAGAGGGGGACAGAGAGTGGGGTAAAGAGAGCGCAGGGAGATAAAAGGAGACAGAGAGTGGGGAGACAGAGAGAGGTGGAGAGAGAGGGGGACAGAGAGAGGGGGACAGAGAGCGCAGGGAGATAGAAGGAGACAGAGAGTGGGGGTACAGAGAGAGTTGGAGAGAGAGGGGGGACAGAGAGTGTGGACAGAGTAGGGGATAGAGAGGGGGGAAGAGCGAGAGTGGGACAGAGAGAGGGGGGAACAGAGAGAGGGGGAACAGAAAGTGGGAGACAGAGAGAGGGAGGATGGGGGAACAGAGAGAGGTGAGACAGAGAGAGGGGGGATAGAGAGAGGGAGACAGAGAGAGTGGGACAGAGAGAGGGGGACAGAAAGGCAGGATGGGGTGTACAGAGAGAGGTGGGACTGAGAGAGGGAGGACAGAGAGAGGGGGACAGAGAATGGGAGGATGGGGGTCAGAGAGAGGTGGGAGTGAGAGAGGGGGACAGAGAGAGGGAGACAGAGAGAGGAGAGGTAGAGACAGGGGGGACAAAGAGAGGGGAACAGAGAGAGGGGAACAGAGAGAGGGGGACAGAGAGTGGGGACAGAGAGTGGGGATCAGAGAGCGCAGTGGGATAGAAGGAGTCAGAGAGTAGGGGGACAGAGGGAGGTGGAGGGAGAGAGGTGGGAATAGAGAGTGTGGACAGAGTAGGGGACAGAGAGGGGGGAAGAGCGAGTGGGGGTAAAGAAAGAGGGGGGACAGAAAGTGGGAGACAGAGAGAGGGAAGATGGGGGGACAGAGAGAAGTGGGACAGAGAGAGGGAGGACAGAGAGAGGGAGGATAGAGAGAGGAGGGCAGAGAATGGGAGGATGAGGGGGACAGAGAGAGGTGGGACAGAGAGAGGGAGGACAGAGAGAGGGAGGACAGAGAGAGGGGGTCAGAGTGAGGGGAACAGAGAGAGGGGGAAGAGAGAGTGGGCACAGAGAAAGGGGGGCCAGAGAGGGGAGGACAGGGGGGGGGCGGAGAAGTGGGGACAGAGAGAGTGTTGGACAGCGGGGGAGGCAGAGAGAGTGGGGACAGAGAGAGGGGGACAGAGAGAGGAGGGGTAGAGACTGGGGGGACAAAGAGAGGGAAAAAGAGAGGGGAACAGAGAGAAGGGGACAGAGAGAGGGGACAGAGAGAGGGGGACAGAGAGCGCAGGGAGATAGAAGGAGACAGAGAGTGGGGGGACAGAGAGAGGTGGAGAGAGAGAGGGGGGGTCAGAAAGTGTGGACAGAGTAGGGGACAGAGAGGGGAAAGAGCGAGGGGGGAACAGAGTGAGGTGGACAGAGAGAGGGGGACAGAAAGTGGGAGCCAGAGAGAGGGAGGATGGGGGGACAGAGAGAGGTGGGACAGAGAGAGGGAGGACAGAGAGAGGGGGTCAGAGAGAGGGGAACAGTGAGAGGGGGAAGAGAGAGTGGGCACAGAGAAAGGGGGGCCAGAGAGGGGAGTACAGAGGGGGGGCGGAGAAGTGGGGACAGAGAGAGGGGGACATAGAGAGGAGGGGGGGCAGAGAGAGGGTTGGACAGCGGGGGAGGCAGAGAGAGTGGGGACAGAGAGAGTGACACAGAGAGAGGAGGGTTAGAGACAGGGGGGACAAAGAGAGGAGAACAGAGAGTGGGGGACAGAGAGTGGGGGACAGAGAGTGGGGGAACAGAGAGAGGGGGACAGAGAGCGGAAGGAGATAGAAGGAAACAGAAAGTGGGGGTCAGAGAGAGGTGGCGAGAGAGAGGGGGACAGAAAGTGTGGTCAGAGTAGTGGACAGAGAGGGGGGAAGAGCGAGGGAGGTCAGAGAGAGGGGGCACAGAAAGAGGGGGGACAGAAAGTGGGAGACAGAGAGAGGGAGGACGGTGGGACAGAGGTGGGACAGAGAGAGGGAGGACAGAGAGAGGGGGACAGAGAGAGGGGACAGAGAGAGGGGAACAGAGAGAGGGGGACAGAGAGAGGTAGAATGGGGGTATAGAGAGAGAGGTGGGACAGAGAAAGGGAGGACAGAGAGAGGGTGATAGAGAGAAGGGGACAGAGAGAGAGGGACAGAGAATGGGGGTCAGAGTGAGGGGAACAGAAAGAGGGGAAAGAGAGGGTGGGCACAGAGAGCGGTGGGCTGAGAGGGGAGGACGGGGGGAGAGAAGTGGGGACAGAGAGGGAGAACAGAGGGAGTGGGGACAGAAAGAGGGGGGACAGAGAGAAGGAGACAGAGAATGGGATGATGGGGGGACAGAGAGGTGGGACAGAGAGAGGGAGGACAGAGAGAGAGGGCAGAGAGAGGGGGTCTGAGAGAGGGGGTCAGAGTGAGGGGAACAGAGAGAGGGGAAAGAAAGGGTGGGCACAGACAGCGGGGGGCAGAGAGGGGAGGACAGGGGGGGAGAGAAGGGGGAAAGAGAGGGAGGACAGGGGGAGGGGGGACAGAAAGAGGGGGGCAGTGAGAGGGAGACAGAGAGTAGGAGGATGGGGGGACAGAGAGAGGTGGGACAGAGAGAGGGGGACAGAGAGAGGGGGACAGAGAGAGGGGTCAGAGCGAGGCAGGGTGGGAGGTACAGAGAGAGGTGGGACAGAGAGGGAGGACAAAGAGAGCGGGACAGAGAATGGGAGGATGTGGGTCAGAGAGGACGGAGAAAGAGCGAGGTGCGACAGAGAGAGAGGACAGAGAGATGGGGTCAGGGTGAGTGGAACAGAGAGAGGGGGAAGAGAGAGTGGGCACAGAGAAAGGGGGACAGAGAGAGAAGGGGGACAGAGAGAGGGTTGGACAGCGCGGGAGGCAGAGAGAGTGGGGACAGAGAGAGGGGGTCAGAGAGAGTAGGGAGATTGAAGGGATCAGAGAGTGGGGGTTCAGAGAGAGGTGGAGAGAGAGAGAGGGACAGAGAGTGTGGACAGAGTAGGGGATAGAGAGGGGGAAAGAGCGAGAGCGGGGACAGAGAGAGATGGGGGAAAGAAAGGGGACAGAAAGTGGGAGACAGAGAGAGGGAGGATGGGGGGACAGAGAGAGGTGGGACAGAGAGAGGGAGGTCAGAGAGAGGTGGGACAGAGAGAGGGAGGACAGAGAGAGATGGACAGAGAATGGGTGGATGGGGGGACAGAGAGAGGTGGGACAGAGAGAGGGAGGACAGAGTGAGAGGGTCAGAGAGAGGGGGCAGAGAGAGGGGGGACAGAGAGAGAGGGACAGAGAGAGGGGGACAGAGAGAGGGGGACAGAGAAAGGGGGACAGAGAAAGGGGACAGAGAGAGCGGGGACAGAGAGAGGGGGACAGAGAGAGGGGGACAGAGAGAGGGGGACAGAGAATGGGTGGATGGGAGGAAGAGAGAGGTGGGACAGAGAGAGGGTGGACAGAGTGAGAGGGACAGAGAGAGGGGTCAGAGAGCGGGGGCAGAGAGAGGGGGCAGAGAGAGGGGGACAGAGAAAGGGGGATAGAGAGAGGGGGACAGAGAGAGGGGGACAGAGAATGGGTGGATGGGGGGACAGAGAGAGGTGGGACAGAGAGAGGGAGGACAGAGTGAGAGGGACAGAGAGGGGGGGCAGAGAGAGGGGGCAGAGAGAGGGGGCCAGAGTGAGGGGAACAGAGAGAGGGGGAAGAGAGAGTGGGCACAGAGGAAGGGGGTCCAGAGAGGGGATGACAGAGGGGGGACAGAGAGAGGGGGGACAGAGAGAGGGGGGCAGAGAGAGAGGGACAGAGAGAGGGGGGACAGAGAAAGGGGTACAGAGAAAGGGGGACAGAGAGCGGGGACAGAGAGAAGGGGACAGAGAGAGGGGGACAGAGAGAGGGGGACAGAGAGAGGGGGGACAGAGAAAGGGGTACAGAGAAAGGGGGACAGAGAGCGGGGACAGAGAGAAGGGGACAGAGAGAGGGGGACAGAGAGAGGGGGACAGAGGGAGGGGGGACAGAGAGAGGGGGACAGAGGGAGGGGGGACAGAGAGAGGGGGACAGAGAAAGGGGACAGAGAGCGGGGACAGAGAGAGGGGGACAGAGAGAGTGGGACAGAGGGAGGGGGGACAGAGCGCGGGGACAGAGAGAGGGGGACAGAGAGAGGGGGACAGAGAGAGGGGGCAGAGAGAGGGGGACAGAGAAAGGGGGACAGAGAGAGGGGGACAGAGAGAGGGGGACAGAGAATGGGTGGATGGGGGGACAGAGAGAGGTGGGACAGAGAGAGGGAGGACAGAGTGAGAGGGACAGAGAGGGGGGGGGCAGAGAGAGGGGGCAGAGAGAGGGGGCCAGAGTGAGGGGAACAGAGAGAGGGGGAAGAGAGAGTGGGCACAGAGGAAGGGGGTCCAGAGAGGGGATGACAGAGGGGGGACAGAGAGAGGGGGGACAGAGAGAGGGGGACAGAGAGAGAGGGAGAGAGAGAGGGGGACAGAGAGAGGGGGACAGAGAGAGGGGGGACAGAGAAAGGGTTACAGAGAAAGGGGGACAGAGAGCGGGGACAGAGAGAAGGGGACAGAGAGAGGGGGACAGAGAGAGGGGGACAGAGAGAGGGGGACAGAGAGAGGGGGACAGAGAGCGGGGACAGAGAGAGGTGGACAGAGAGAGGGTGACAGAGGGAGGGGGACAGAGAGCGGGGACAGAGAGAGGGGGACAGAGAGAGGGGGACAGAGGGAGGGGGACAGAGAGAGGGGGACAGAGAGCGGGGATAGAGAGAGGTGGACAGAGAGAGGGTGACAGAGGGAGGGGGACAGAGAGCGGGGACAGAGAGAGGGGGACAGAGAGAGGGGGACAGAGGGAGGGGGACAGAGAGAGGGGGACAGAGAAAGGGGACAGAGAGCGGGGACAGAGAGAGGGGGAGAGAGAGAGGGGGACAGAGGGAGGGGGACAGGGAGCGGGGACAGAGAGAGGGGGACAGAGGGGTTGACAGAGAAAGCGGGGCAGAGTGGGGACAGAGAGAGGGGGGACAGAGTGGGGACAGAGAGAGGCGCAGATTAAAGGGGGGACAGAGAGTGGGGGACAGAGAGGGGGACACACAGTGAGAGAGGGGACAGAGAGAGGGGGCAGAGAGGGGGGACAGAGAGCGGGAGGATGGGGGACAGAGAGAGGTGAGACAGAGAGAGGGGGCAGAGAGAAGGGGTCAGAGAGAGGGCGTCAGAGTGAGGGGAACAGAGAGAGGGGGAAGAGAGAGTGGGCACAAAGAGCGGGGGGCAGGGAGGGGAGGACAGGGAGGGCAGAGAAGTGGGGACAGAGAGAGGGAAGACAGAGAGAGGGGGACAGAAAGAGGGGGGACAGAGAGAGGGAGACAGAGAGAGGGTTACAGTGAGAGGTGATATGGAGAGAGGGGGACAGAGAGAGGGGTGACAGAGAGAGGGAGGATGGTGGGGACAGAGAGAAGGGGAAGAGAGAAGGAGGATGGGGGACAGAGAGAGGTGGGACAGAGAGAGGGAGAACAGAGAGAGGGGGTCAGAGTGAGGGGAACAGAGAGAGGGGGAAGAGCTTGTGGGCATAGAGAAGGGGGGGCAGAGGGGGCAGGACAGAGGGGGGGCAGAGAAGTGGGGACAGAGAGAGGGGGACATAGAGAGAAGGGGGGACAGAGAGAGGGGAACAGAGAGCTCGGGAGATAGAAGGCATCAGAGAGTGGGAGGACAGAGAGTGGGGGGACAGAGGGGGGAACAGTGGGAGGGACAGAGAGAGGGGCCAGAGACAGGAGTGTACAGAGAGGTGGGATCAAGAGAGTGGGGACAGAGAGATTAGGGACAGAGAGAAGGGGGAGATAGAAGGGGTCAGAGAGTGGGGGGCAGAGAGTTGCGGACAGAGAGTGGGGGTACGGAGTGTGGGGACAGAGTGGGAGACAGAGTGGGGGACAGAGAAAGGGGGTTCAGAGAGGGGGGCCACAGAGAGAGGGGGACAGAGAAGAGGGAGGTACAGACAGAGGGGGACGGAGATGGGGGAAAGAGACAGGGCGGACTGGGGGGCAGAGAGAGTGAGAGAGGGGACAGAGAGAGAAAGAGGGGACAGAGTGCAGGGGACAGAGAGAGGGGACAGAGAGAGGGGGACGGAGAGAGAAGGGCGTGAGACAGTGGGACAGAGGGGACAGGGGCACAGAGAGAGGTGAATAAAGAATGAGAGAGGGGACAGAGAGAGTGGACAGAGTTGGGGACAGAGGGGGGACTGAGGGAGGGTGACAGTGAGAGAGGGAGTACAGGTAGACGTGAGACAGAAAGAGGGGGTCGGGGGGCAGTGAGAAGGGGACAGAGTGATCGGGCACAGAGTGTGGCGACGGGGGGGACAGAGAGAGGGGGCAGAGAAGGGGTGGACAGAGAGGAGGGAGAGAGACCGGTGGAGACAGAGAGAGGGGGACAGAGAGAGGGGGACAGAGAGAGGGGGGACAGAGGGAGGGGGGACCGAGAGAGGGGGGACAGAGGGAGGGGGGACAGAGAGAGTGGGACAGAGAGAGGGGGGACAGAGGGAGGGGGGACCGAGAGAGGGGGGACAGAGGGAGGGGGGACAGAGAGAGTGGGACAGAGAGAGGGGGGACAGAGGGAGGGGGGACCGAGAGAGGGGGGACAGAGGGAGGGGGGACAGAGAGAGTGGGACAGAGAGAGGGGGGACAGAGGGAGGGGGGACCGAGAGAGGGGGGACAGAGGGAGGGGGGACCGAGAGAGGGGGGACAGAGGGAGGGGGGACCGAGAGAGGGGGGACAGAGGGAGGGGGGACAGAGAGAGTGGGACAGAGAGAGGAGGACAGAGGGAGAGGTGGGGAGGAACATAAAAAAGGTGTCAGAGTGAGGGGTACAGAGACAGGGGGATAGAAAGAGGGGACAGAGATAGAGGGGGTAGAGAAAGGGGGACACAGAGAGGGGTGTCAGAGGTGGGGACAGAGAGGGTGGACAGAGTGGAAGGTATAGAGAGAGGGCAGAGCGAGGGGGGCAGAGAGATGGATGACAGGGAGAGGGAGGACAGAGAGAGGGGGACAGAGACGGGGGAAAAAGAGAGGGGGACAGAGAGGGGGACAGAGAGAGGGGGACAGAGAGAGGGGGACAGAGAGAGGGGACAATGAGAGGGGCAGGACAGAGAGAGAGTGGACAGAGGGAGGGGCGGGACAGAGTTGGGGGGAGAGAGAGAGTGAGGATAGAGAGGATTGGGACAGAGAGAGGGGTACAGAGGGGTGACAGAGGGAGAGGGACACAGAGAGTGGGGATACAGAGAGGGGAGACAGAGAGGGGGGACGGAGAGAAGGGGATAGAGGGAGAGGGGGTACATAGAGAGATGGGTGACAGAGGGGGTACAGAGAGAGGGGGCAGAGAAGGGGTGAGCAGACAGGAGAGGTACAGACAGGGGGTAAAGAGAGGGGGGACAGGGAGGGGGGCGACAGAGGGCAGAGACAGAGAGAGGAGGGCAGAGAGAAGCGGGACAAAACGAGGGGGACAGAGAGAGGGGGAAGGAGAGCGCAGGGAGATAGAAGGAGACAGAGAGTGGGGGGACAGAGAGAGGTGGAGAGAGGGGGACAGAGAGAGGGGGACAGAGAGAGGGGGACAGAGAGCGCAGGGAGATAGAAGGAGACAGAGAGTGCGGGTACAGAGAGAGGGGGACAGAGAGAGGGGTACAGAGAAAGGGGAACAGAGTGAGGGGGACAGAGAGAGGGAGGACAGAGAGAGGGGAGACAGAGAGTGAGGGGACAGAGAGAGGGGGGACAGAGAGAGAGGACAGAGAGAGGGGTACAGAGAAAGGGGAACAGAGAGAGGGGGACAGAGAGAGGGGAGACAGAGGGAGAGGGATACAGAGAGATGCGGGACAAAGATAGGGGCGACGAGGGGCAGAGACGGGGGAACAGAGAGCCGGGGGACAGAGAGAGTGGGGCAGAGAGAGAGGGGGGATAGAGAGAGGGATAGAGAGAGTGGGGACAGAGGGGGGACAGAGAGAGTGGGGACAGAGAGGTGGGGCCCAGCAGAGCAGGGACAGAGAGTGGGGGACAGAGAGATGAGGTTCAGAGGGGACAAGAGAGAGAGAGGGTACAGAGAGAGAGGGCAGGACAGAGAGAGGGAGGATGGGGGTGCAGAGAGATCGAGAGAGGGTATAGAGAGGGGACAGAGAGAGAGGGGGACAGAGAGCGATAGGGGACAGAGAGTGAGAGAGGGACAGAGAGTGAGAGAGGGTCAGAAAGCGAGGGGACAGAGAGAGTGGGACAGAGTGAGGCCGTACAAAGAGAGGGGGACAGGGGCAGAGAACTGGGGACAGAGACAGGGGGGCAGAGAGAGGGGGGGGCAAAGAGAGGTTAACAAAGAGAGGGGAACAGAGAGAGGGGACAGAGAGTGGGGATAGAGAGCGCGGGGAGATAGAAGGGGTCAGAGTGTCGGGGCACAGAGTGAGGTGGAGAGAGAGAGAGAGAGGGGACAGTGAGAGTGGACACAGTAGGGGACAAAAGGGGGGAACGAGAGATGGGGAGAGATAGAGGGGGAGACAGAGAGGGACAAAAAGGAGGGGTCGGATGGCAGAGAGAGGGGGGACATAGTGATTGGGGTACAGAGAAAGGGGCGACAGAGTGGAGACAGAGAGAGGAGGCAGAGGTGGAGTGTAAAGAGAGGAGGGGAGAGAGAGGGGGACAGAGAGAGGGGGAGAGCAAGAGGGGGTAGAGAGTGGGGGACAGAACGAGGGGTGCCAGAGAGGGGGGAACAGAGGGAGGAAAAGAGAGGGGCAAAAAGAGAGAGGGAAGACAGAGAGAAGGAGGGCAGAGGGCGCGGACAGAGAGAGGGGGACAGAGAGAGTGAGGGACAGAGAGGGGGGAATAGAGAGACGGGGACAGAGATTGGGGGCAGAAAGAGCGAAAGATGGGATTGAGAGAGTGGGGGGAGAGAGAGAACGGACAGAGAGAGGGGGACGGAAAGCGGGGGCAGAGAGAGGGGAACAGAGAAAGGCGAACAGAGAGATGGGACAGAGAGAGGGGGTCAGCGAGAGGGAGAACAGAGAAAGGGGTACAGAGAGATGGAGACAGAGAGGGGGGACAGAGAGAGGGGGACAAAGAGAGAGGGGACAGACAGAGAGAGGGGGACAGACAGAGAGGGGACAGACAGAGAGCGGACAGAGAGAGGGAGACCGAGTGGGGGGATACAGAGATAGAGGGTGTAGAGAGAGGGGGACAGCGCGAGGGGGGACAGAGAGAGGGAGGACAGAGTGAGGGAGGACAGAAAGAGGGAGGATAGAGAGAGGGGGACAGAGAGAGGGGGACAGAGAGAGGGGGACAGAGAGACGGGGACAGACAGTGGGGGCAGAGATAGCGAGAGAGGAGATAGAGAGAGTGGGGGTTGAGAGAGAGAGAACGGACAGAGAGGGAGGGGACTGAGAGGGGGGAGGTAGAGAGGGAGACAGAGAGAGGGAACAGAGGGGGGGTCAGAGAGACGAGGATAGAGAGATAGGAACAGAGAGAGGGGGACGGAAAGCGTGGGATACAGGGAGAGAGGGATACAGAGAAAGGGGAACAGAGAGCGGGGGACAGAGAGAGGGGAGGACAGAGAGAGGGGGGCAGAGAGAGGGAGGATGGGGGTGCAGAGAGAGTGAGAGAGGGGATAGAGTGGGACAGAGGGAGAGGGGGACAGAGAGGATAGAGAGAGTGGGACAGAGAGAGGGGGGTACAAAGAGAGGGGAGACAGAGAGGGGGGACAGAGAGAGGGGGACGGGGGCAGAGAAGTGAGGATAGAGAGAGGGGGCAGAGAGAGGTGGGAAAAGTGAGGTTAACAAAGAGAGGGGAACAGAGAGAGGGGACAGAGAGTGGGGGGGGCAGAGAGCTGAAGAGACAGAGAAAGAGGACAGAGAGAATGGACAGAGTAGGGGACAGAGAGAGGGGGACAGAAAGAGAGTGTCGGAGCGCAGAGAGAGGGGGGACATAGTGATGGGGACAGAGAGAGAGGGGCGACAGAGGGGGAACAGAGAGGGGGGGGCAGAGATGGCGTATTAAAAGAGAAGGGGGAGAGAGAGGGGGTACAGAGAGAGGTGGGCAGAAGGGTATCAGAGAGAGGAGGCAGAGAGAGGGGGACAGAGAGGGGGTGCAGAGATAGAGGGGGTAGAGAGAGGGGGACAGAGTGAGGGGTGCCAGAGAGGGGACAGAGAGAGGGAAAGAGAGGGAGGAAAAGAGAGAGGGAAGACAGAGAGAAGGGGGGCAGAGGGTGCGGACAGAGAGAGGGGGTCAGAGAGAGTGAGGGACAGAGAGATGGAGGATAGAGAGAGGGGGGACAGAGAGATGGGGGACAGAGGGAGGGAGGAGAAAGAGAGGGAGGAGAAAGAGAGGGAGGACAGGGAGAGAGGGACAGAGAAAGGGGGACAGAGAGAGGGGAATAGAGAGACGGGGACAGAGAGTGGGGACAGAAAGAGGGAGAGATGGGATAGAGAGAGTGGGGGAGAGAGAGAACGGACAGAGAGAGGGGGATGGAAAGAGGGGTCAGAGAGAGGGGTACAGAGAAAGGGGAACAGACAGATGGGGACAGAGAGAGAGGGGCGACAGAGGGGGAACAGAGAGGGGGGGCAGAGATGGCGTATTAAAAGAGAAGGGGGAGAGAGAGGGGGTACAGAGAGAGGTGGGCAGAAGGGTATCAGAGAGAGAGGAGGCAGAGAGAGGGGGACAGAGAGGGGGTGCAGAGATAGAGGGGGTAGAGAGAGGGGGACAGAGTGAGGGGTGCCAGAGAGGGGACAGAGAGAGGGAAAGAGAGGGAGGAAAAGAGAGAGGGAAGACAGAGAGAAGGGGGGCAGAGGGTGCGGACAGAGAGAGGGGGTCAGAGAGAGTGAGGGACAGAGAGATGGAGGATAGAGAGAGGGGGGACAGAGAGATGGGGGACAGAGGGAGGGAGGAGAAAGAGAGGGAGGAGAAAGAGAGGGAGGACAGAGAGAGAGGGACAGAGAAAGGGGGACAGAGAGAGGGGAATAGAGAGACGGGGACAGAGAGTGGGGACAGAAAGAGGGAGAGATGGGATAGAGAGAGTGGGGGAGAGAGAGAACGGACAGAGAGAGGGGGATGGAAAGAGGGGTCAGAGAGAGGGGTACAGAGAAAGGGGAACAGACAGATGGGGACAGAGAGACGGGGACAGAGAGAGTGGCCAGAGAGAGGGAGGACAGAGAGGTGGGGGACAGAGAGACGGGGACAGAGAGAGGGGTACAGAGAGATAGGTACAGAGAAATGGGAGCAGAAAGAGGGATACAGAGAAAGGGGTACAGAGAAACGGGGACAGAGAGAGGGAGGACAGACAGAGAGGGGACAGAGAGAGGCGGACCGAGAGGCGGGTCAGTGAGAGGGGATACAGAAATAAATGGGGTAGGGAGACGGGGACAGCGTGAGGGGTGTCAGAGGGGAGACAGAGAGGGAGGACAGAGAGATGGAAAGAGAGGGGAAAGAGAGGGGGGACAGAGAGAAAGGGGGACAGAGGTCGCGGACAGAGAGAGGGGGACAGAGAGAGTGAGGGACAGAGAGGGGGGACAGAGAGGGGGGCAGGGGGGACAGAGAGAGGGGGACAGAGGGAGGGGGACAGAGGGAGGGAGGACAGAGAGAGGGAGGACAGAGAGTGGGAGGACAGAGAGAGGGGGACAGAGAGAGGGGGGACAGAGAGAGGGGGACAGAGTGAGGGGGACAGAGAGAGGGAGGACAGAGAGAGGGGGGACAGAGAGTGAGGGGACAGAGAGAGGGGGACAGAGGGAGGGGAGACAGAGAGAGGGAGTACAGAGAGAGGTGTACAGAGAGAGGGGGACAAACAGAGAGGGGACAGACAGAGAGAGGGGGACAGACAGAGAGGGGACAGACAGAGAGGGGACAGAGAAAGGGAGACCGAGAGGGGGGACAGTGAGAGGGGATACAGAGATAGAGGGTGTAGAGAGAGGGGTACAGCGCGAGGGGTGTCAGAGGGGGAACAGAGAGAGGGAAAGAGAGGGGGAAAGAGAGAGGGAAGACAGAGAGAAAGAGGGACAGAGAGAGGGGGGACAGAGAGAGGGGGGACAGAGAGAGGGAGGACAGAGTGAGGGAGGACAGAGAGAGGGAGGACAGAGAGAGGGGGACAGAGAGAGGGGGACAGAGAGAGGGGGACAGAGAGACGGGGACAGACAGTGGGGGCAGAGATAGTGAGAGAGGAGATAGAGAGAGTGGGGTTTGAGAGAGAGAGAACGGACAGAGAGGGAGGGGACTGAGAGGGGGGAGGTAGATAGGGAGACAGAGAGAGGGAACAGAAGTGGGGTCAGAGAGACGAGGATAGAGAGATAGGAACAGAGAGAGGGGGACGGAAAGCATGGGTATAGAGAGAGAGGGATACAGAGAAAGGGGAACAGAGAGCGGGGGACAGAGAGAGGGGGAACAGAGAGAGGGGAGGACAGAGAGAGGGGAGGACAGAGAGAGGGGGGACAGAGAGAGGGAGGATGGGGGTGCAGAGAGAGTGAGAGAGGGGATAGAGGGGGACAGAGGGAGAGGGGGACAGAGAGGACAGAGAGAGTGGGACAGAGAGAGGCGGGTACAAAGAGAGGGGAGACAGAGAGGGGGTACAGAGAGAGGGGGACGGGGGCAGAGAAGTGAGGATAGAGAGAGGGGGCAGAGAGAGGTGGGCAAAGTGAGGTTAACAAAGAGAGGGGAACAGAGAGAGGGGACAGAGAGTGGGGGGGGGCAGAGAGGTGGAGAGAGAGAGAAAGAGGACAGAGAGAGTGGACAGAGTAGGGGACAGAGAGAGTGGGACAGAAAGACTGGTGTCGGAGGGCAGAGAGAGTGGGGACATAGTGATGGGGACAGAGAGAGAGGGGCGACAGAGGGGGCTCAGAGAGGGGGGCAGAGATGGCGTATTAAAAGAGAAGGGGGAGAGAGAGGGGGTACAGAGAGAGGTGGGCAGAAGGGCATCAGAGAGAGGAGGTAGAGAGAGGGGGACAGAGAGGGGGGGCAGAGATAGAGGGGGTAGAGAGAGGGGGACAGAGTGAGGGGTGCCAGAGAGGGGACAGAGAGAGGGAAAGAGAGGGAGGAAAAGAGAGAGGGAAGACAGAGAGAAGGGGGGCAGAGGGTACGGACAGAGAGAGGGGGTCAGAGAGAGTGAGGGACAGAGAGATGGAGGATAGAGAGAGGGGGGACAGAGAGATGGGGGACAGAGAGAGGGAGGAGAAAGAGAGGGAGGAGAAAGAGAGGGAGGACAGAGAGAGGGGGACAGAGAGAGGGGGACAGAGAGAGGGGAATAGAGAGACGGGGACAGAGAGTGGGGACAGAAAGAGGGAGGACAGAGAGAGGGGGGCAGAGAGTGAGGGGACAGAGAGAGGGGGGACAGAGAGAGGGAGTACAGAGAGAGGGGTACAGAGAGAGGGGGACAAACAGAGAGGGGACAGACAGAGAGAGGGGGACAGACAGAGAGGGGACAGACAGAGAGGGGACAGAGAAAGGGAGACCGAGAGGGGGGACAGTGAGAGGGGATACAGAGATAGAGGGTGTAGAGAGAGGGGTACAGCGCGAGGGGTGTCAGAGGGGGAACAGAGAGAGGGAAAGAGAGGGGGAAAGAGAGAGGGAAGACAGAGAGAAAGAGGGACAGAGAGAGCGGGGACAGAGAGAGGGGGGACAGAGAGAGGGAGGACAGAGTGAGGGAGGACAGAGAGAGGGAGGACAGAGAGAGGGGGACAGAGAGAGGGGGACAGAGAGAGGGGGACAGAGAGACGGGGACAGACAGTGGGGGCAGAGATAGCGAGAGAGGAGATAGAGAGAGTGGGGTTTGAGAGAGAGAGAACGGACAGAGAGGGAGGGGACTGAGAGGGGGGAGGTAGATAGGGAGACAGAGAGAGGGAACAGAAGTGGGGTCAGAGAGACGAGGATAGAGAGATAGGAACAGAGAGAGGGGGACGGAAAGCGTGGGTATAGAGAGAGAGGGATACAGAGAAAGGGGAACAGAGAGCGGGGGACAGAGAGAGGGGGAACAGAGAAAGGGGAACAGAGAGAGGGGAGGACAGAGAGAGGGGGGACAGAGAGAGGGAGGATGGAGGTGCAGAGAGAGTGAGAGAGGCGATAGAGGGGGACAGAGGGAGAGGGGGACAGAGAGGACAGAGAGAGTGGGACAGAGAGAGGCGGGTACAAAGAGAGGGGAGACAGAGAGGGGGTACAGAGAGAGGGTGACGGGGGCAGAGAAGTGAGGATAGAGAGAGGGGGCAGAGAGAGGTGGGCAAAGTGAGGTTAACAAAGAGAGGGGAACAGAGAGAGGGGACAGAGAGTGGGGGGGCAGAGAGGTGGAGAGAGAGAGAAAGAGGACAGAGAGAGTGGACAGAGTAGGGGACAGAGAGAGTGGGACAGAAAGAGGGTGTCGGAGGGCAGAGAGAGTGGGGACATAGTGATGGGGACAGAGAGAGAGGGGCGACAGAGGGGGCTCAGAGAGGGGGGCAGAGATGGCGTATTAAAAGAGAAGGGGGAGAGAGAGGGGGTACAGAGAGAGGTGGGCAGAAGGGCATCAGAGAGAGAGGAGGTAGAGAGAGGGGGACAGAGAGGGGGGGGCAGAGATAGAGGGGGTAGAGAGAGGGGGACAGAGTGAGGGGTGCCAGAGAGGGGACAGAGAGAGAAAAGAGAGGGAGGAAAAGAGAGAGGGAAGACAGAGAGAAGGGGGGCAGAGGGTACGGACAGAGAGAGGGGGTCAGAGAGAGTGAGGGACAGAGAGATGGAGGATAGAGAGAGCGGGGACAGAGAGATGGGGGACAGAGAGAGGGAGGAGAAAGAGAGGGAGGAGAAAGAGAGGGAGGACAGAGAGAGGGGGACAGAGAGAGGGGGACAGAGAGAGGGGAATAGAGAGACGGGGACAGAGTGGGGACAGAAAGAGGGAGGACAGAGAGAGGGGGGACAGAGAGTGAGGGGACAGAGAGAGGGGGGACAGAGAGATGGGGGACAGAGAGAGGGAGGAGAAAGAGAGGGAGGACAGAGAGAGGGGGACAGAGAGAGGGGGACAGAGAGAGGGGAATAGAGAGACGGGGACAGAGAGTGGGGACAGAAAGAGGGAGAGATGGGATAGAGAGAGTGGGGGAGAGAGAGAACGGACAGAGAGAGGGGGATGGAAAGAGGGGGCAGAGAGAGGGGTACAGAGAAAGGGTACAGATAGATGGGGACAGAGAGACGGGGACAGAGAGAGTGGCCAGAGAGAGGGAGGACAGAGAGGTGGGGGGCAGAGAGACGGGGACAGATAGAGGGGTACAGAGAGATAGGTACAGAGAAATGGGAGCAGAAAGAGGGATACAGAGAAAGGGGTACAGAGAGACGGGGACAGAGAGAGGGAGGACAGACAGAGAGGGGACATAGAGAGGGGGGAACAGAGAGAGGCGGACCGAGAGGCGGGTCAGTGAGAGGGGATACAGAGAAAAATGGGGTAGGGAGACGGGGACAGCGAGAGGGGTGTCAGAGGGGGGACAGAGAGCGAGAGGGGACAGAGAGTGAGAGTGGGACAGAAAGCGAGGGGACAGAGAGAGTGGGACAGAGAGAGGCCGTACAAAGAGAGGGGGACAGGGGCAGAGAACTGGGGACAGAGACAGGGGGGCAGAGAGAGGGGGGCAAAGAGAGGTTAAGAAAGAGAGGGGAACAGAGGGAGGGGACAGAGAGTGGGGATAGAGAGCGCGGGGAGATAGAAGGGGTCAGAGTGTCGGGGCACAGAGTGAGGTGGAGAGAGAGAGAGAGAGAGGGGGGACAGAGAGAGTGGACAGAGTAGGGGACAAAAGGGGGGAACGAGAGATGGGGAGAGATAGAGGGGGAGACAGAGAGGGACAAAAAGGAGGGGTCGGATGGCAGAGAGAGGGGGGACATAGTGATTGGGGTACAGAGAAAGGGGCGACAGAGTGGAGACAGAGAGAGGGGGCAGAGGTGGAGTGTAAAGAGAGGAGGGGGAGAGAGAGGGGGACAGAGAGAGGGGGACAGAGAGAGGGGGGAGAGAGAGGGGGTAGAGAGTGGGGGACAGAACGAGGGGTGCCAGAGAGGGGGGAACAGAGGGAGGAAAAGAGAGGGGCAAAAAGAGAGAGGGAAGACAGAGAGAAGGAGGGCAGAGGGCGCGGACAGAGGGAGGGGGACAGAGAGAGTGAGGGACAGAGAGAGCTGGACAGAGACAGGGGGGAACAGAGAGGGGGGACAGAGAGAGGTAGGGCAGAGAGAGAGGGACAGAGAGAGGGGAATAGAGAGACGGGGACAGAGATTGGGGGCAGAAAGAGCAAAAGATGGGATTGAGAGAGTGGGGGGATAGAGAGAACGGACAGAGAGAGGGGGACGGAAAGCGGGGGCAGAGAGAGGGGAACAGAGAAAGGGGAACAGACAGATGGGACAGAGAGAGAGGGTCAGAGAGAGGGAGAACAGAGAAAGGGGTACAGAGAGATGGGGACAGAGAGAGGGGGACAGAGAGATGGGACAAACAGAGAGGGGACAGACAGAGAGAGGGGGACAGACAGAGAGGGGACAGACAGAGAGGGGACAGAGAGAAGGAGACCGAGAGGGGGGACAGTGAGAGGGGATACAGAGATAGAGTGTGTAGAGAGAGGGGGACAGCGCGAGGGGTGTCAGGGGGGGACAGAGAGGGGGAACAGAGAGAGGGAAAGAAAGGGGGAAAGAGAGAGGGAAGACAGAGAGAAAGGGGGACAGAGAGAGGGGGGACAGAGAGAGGGGGTCAGAGAGAGGGAGAACAGAGAACGGGGTACAGAGAGATGGGGACAGAGAGAGGGGGACAGAGAGAGGGGGACAAACAGAGAGGGGACAGACAGAGAGAGGGGGACAGACAGAGAGGGGACAGACAGAGAGGGGACAGAGAGAGGGAGACCGAGAGTGGGGACAGTGAGAGGGGATACAGAGATAGAGGGTGTAGAGAGAGGGGGACAGCGCGAGGGGTGTCAGAGGGTGTAGAGAGAGGGGGAACAGAGAGAGGGAAAGAGAGGGGGAAAGAGAGAGGGAAGACAGAGAGAAAGGGGGACAGAGAGAGGGGGGACAGAGAGAGGGAGGACAGAGTGAGGGAGGACAGAGAGAGGGTGGATAGAGAGAGGGGGACTGAGAGAGGGGGACAGAGAGAGGGGGACAGAGAGACGGGGACAGACAGTGGGGGCAGAGATAGCGAGAGAGGAGATAGAGAGAGTGGGGGTTGAGAGAGAGAGAACGGACAGAGAGGGAGGGGACTGAGAGGGGGGAGGCAGAGAGGGAGACAGAGAGAGGGAACAGAGGGGGTGTCGGAAAGACGAGGATAGAGAGATAGGAACAGAGAGAGGGGGACGGAAAGCGTGGGCAGAGAGAGGGATACAGAGAAAGGGGAACAGAGAGCGGGGGACACAAAGAGGGAGAACAGAGAGGGGGAGGACAGAGAGAGGGGGGACAGAGAGAGGGAGGATGGGGGTGCAGAGAGAGTGAGAGAGGGGATAGAGGGGGACAGAGAGAGGGGGACAGAGAGCGAGAGGGGACAGAGAGAGAGAGGGACAGAAAGCGAGGGGACAGAGAGAGGGGGACAGAGAGAGTGGGACAGAGAGAGGCCGTACAAAGAGAGGGGGACAGAGAGAGGGGGACGGGGGCAGAGAAGTGGGGACAGAGATAGGGGGGCAGAGAGAAGGGGGCAAAGAGAGGTTAACAAAGAGAGGGGAACAGAGAGACGGGAATAGAGAGAGGGAATAGAGAGTGGGGATAGAGAGCGCGGGGAGATTGAAGTGGTCAGAGAGTGGGGGCACAGAGAGAGGTGGAGAGCGAGGGGACAGAGAGAGTGGACAGAGTAGGGGACAGAGTGGGCGAACGAGAGAGGGGAAGAGATAGAGGGGGCGATAGAGAGGGACAGAAAGGGGGGGTCGGAGGGCAGAGAGAGGGGGGACATTGTGACGGGGGACAGAGAGAGGGGCGACAGAGTGGGGACAGAAAGTGGGGGCAGAGATGGGGTGTAAAGAGAGGAGGGGGAGAGAGAGGGACAGAGAGAAGGGGGGATGGGGGGGCAGAGATAGAGGGGGTAGAAAGAGGGAGACAGAGCGAGGGGTGCCAGAGAGGTGACAGAGAGGGGGGACAGAGAGAGGGAAAGAGAGGGGCGAAAAGAGGGAAGACAGAGAGAAGGGGGGCAGAGAGAGTGAGGGACAGAGAGAGGGAGGAAATACAGTGGGGGGACAGAGGGAGGGAGGACAGAGAGAGAGGGACACAGAGAGGGGAAGAGAGAGACGGGGACAGAAAGTGGGGGCAGAGAGAGCGAGAGATGGGATAGAGAGAGTGGAGGGACAGAGAATTGACAGAGAGGGAGGCGGGGACAGAGAGAGTGGTAGATAAAGAGGGAGACAGAGAGAGGGAAGGGAGAGGGGGGGACAGAGAGACGGGGACAGAGAAAGGGGGTCAGAGAGTAGGGGACAGAGAGAGGGAGGACAGAGGGGAATGGAAAGAACATAGAACATAGAGCAAAGAGGAATACAGCGCAGTACAGGCCCTTCGGCCCTCGATGTTGCGCCGATCCAAGCCCACCTAACCTACACTAGCCCACTATCCTCCATATGCCTATCCAATGCCCGCTTAAATGCCCAAAATGAGGGAGAGTCCACCACTGCTACTGGCAGGGCATTCCATGAACTCACGACTCGCTGAGTAAAGAACCTACCCCTAACATCTGTCCTATACCTACCCCCCCCCCCCTTAATTTAAAGCTATGCCCCCTCGTAATAGCTGACTCCATACGTGGAAAAAGATTCTCACTATCGACCCTATCTAAACCCCTAATCATCATGTACACCTCTATCAAGTCACCCCGAAACCTTCTTTTCTCCAATGAAAACAACCCCAAGTGCCTCAGCCTTTCCTCATACGACTTTCTACCATACCAGGCAACATCCTGGTAAACCTCCTCTGCACCCGTTCCAGTGCCTCCACATCCTTCCTATAGTCTGGCGACCAAAACTGCACACAATATTCCAGATGCGGCCGCACCAGAGTCTTATACAACTGCAACATGACCTCAGGACTCCGGAACTCAATTCCTCTACCAATAAAAGCCAGTACGCCATATGCCTTCCTCACCGCACCATTTACCTGGGTGGTAACTTTCAGAGATCTGTGTACATGGACACAAAGATCCCTCTGCCCATCCACACTACCAAGTATCCGACCATTAGCCCAGTACCCCATCTTTTTATTACTCTTATCAAAGTGAAACACCTCACACTTAGCTACATTGAACTCCATTTGCCACCTTTCTGCCCAGTTCTGCAGCTTATCTATATCCCGCTGTAACCTGCCACATCCTTCCTCACTGTCTACAACTCCTCTGACTTTCGTATCATCCGCAAACTTGCTCACCCATCCTTCTAACCCCTCCTCCAGGTCATTTATAAAAATGACAAATAGCAATGGTCCCAAAACAGATCCTTGCGGAACACCGCTAGTGACGGCACTCCAAGATGAACCTTTGCCATCAACTACTACCCTCTGTCTTCTTCCAGCCAGCAAACTCCAAATCCAAACTTCCAACTCATCCTCAATGCCACACCTCCGTATTTTTTGCAGTAGTCTACCTTATCAAACGCCTTACTAAAACCCATATACACCACATCTACTGCTTTCCCGTCGTCCACCTCCTTAGTCACCTTCTCAAAGAATTCAATAAGGTTTGTGAGGCACGACCTGCTCTTCACAAAACCACGCTGACTATCCTTGATCACATTATTCCTATCCAGATGTTCATAAACCCTATTCCTTATAATTCTCTCTAAGATTTTACCCACAACAGAAGTGAGACTCACCGGCCTATAGTTACTAGGGTTATCCCTACTCCCCTTCTTGAACAAGGGAACCACATTTGCTAGCCTCCAGTCTTCTGGCAAAACTCCTGTAGACAACGAGGACATAAAAATCAAGGCAATGGCTCTGCAATCTCCTCTCTTGCTTCCCAGAGAATCCTAGGATAAATGCCATCAGGACCAGAGGACTTATCTATTTTCACCTTTTCCAGGATTTCCAACACCTCTTCTCTACATACCTCAAAGCCATCCAATCCATTTAATTGTGGCTCCATATTCACATCGACAACAATGTCCTGTTCCTGATTGAATACTGACGAAAAGTATTCATTCAGTGTCTCCCCAATCTCTTCCGCCTCCACACGCAACTTCCCACTACTATCCTTGACTGGAACTATTCCTACCCTAGTCATTCTTTTATTCCTGACATACCTATAGAAAGCCTTCGGGTTTTCCCTTATCCTACCAACTAAGGACCTTTCATGTCCTCTCCTTGCTGCTCATAGCTCTCTCTTCAGATCCTTCCTGGCTACCTTATAACTCTCAATCGCCCCAATTGAACCTTCACGCCTCATCTTTGCATAGGCCGCCCTCTTCCATTTAACAAGGGATTCCAATTCCTTATTAAACCACGGCTCCCTCACACGACCCTTTCCTCCCTGCCTGACAGGTACATACTTATCAAGGACACTCAATAGTTGCTCCTTGAACAAGCTCCACATATCAATTACACCCTTGCCTTGAAGCTTACTTTTCCAAACCACACATCCTAAGTCATGTCTCACCGCATCATAATTTCCCTGCCCCCAGCTATAACTCTTGCCCTGTAGTGCACACTTATCCCTCTCCATCGCTAGAGTAAAAGTCACCGAATTGTGGTCACTGTCCCCAAAGTGCTCACCTACCTCTAATTCTAACACCTGGCCTGGTTCGTTACCCAGAACCAAATCCAGTATGGCCTCACCTCTTGTTGGCCTATCTACATATTGTGTCAGGAAACTCTCCTGCACACATTGGACAAACAGCGACCCATCTAATGAACTTGAGCTATAGCTTCCCCAATGAATATCTGGAAAGTTAAAGTCCCCCATAACAACCACCCTATTACTTTCACTCTTCTCTTGAATCATCCTCGCAATCCTTTCTTCTACGTCTCTAGGACTATTAGGAGGCCTGTAGAAAACTCCACACAGGGTGACCTCACCTTTCCTATTCCTAACCTCAGCCCAAACTACCTCAGATGGCGAGTCTTCATCCATCGTCCTTTCCACCACTGTAATACTATCTTTGACAAGCAATGCCACACCTCCCCCTCTTTTACCCCCACCTCTGACCCTACTAAAACATTTAAACCCTGGGACATGCAAGAGCCAGTCCTGCCCCTGTTCTACCCATGTCTCCATAATAGCCACAACATCGAAGTCCCAGGTACCAACCCACGCTGCAAGTTCACCTACCTTATTTCATATACTTCTTGCATTGAAGTATACACACTTCAAACCATTTTCCTGTTTACAGGCACCCTCCTTTGAAATTGATGCCATGTTCCTAACCTCCCTACACTCCAGGTCCTGCACCTTAAAGCTACAGTCTGGGTTCCCATGCCCCTGCAGAGTTAGTTTAACCCCCCGCCCCCCCCCCCCCCAAGAGCACTAGTAAACCTCCCACCAAGGATACTGGTGCCCCTCAGGTTCAGGTGCAGACCATCCTGTTTATAGAGGTCCCACCTACCCCAGAAAGAACCCCAGTTATCCAAATACCGGATTCCCTCCCTCCTGCACCATTCCTGTATCCACGCAGATAGAGGGGGCAGATAGAGGGGTACATAAAATGGGGACAGAGAGTGGGGGACAGAGAGTGGGGGACAGAGAGAGGGGGGACAGAGAGACAGGGACAGAGAGAGGGGGTAGAGAGAGGGGGATGAAAATGTGTTGCTGGAAAAGCGCAGCTGGTCAGGCAGCATCCAGGGAACAGGAGAAACGACGTTTCAGGCATAAGCCCTTCTTCAGGAATGAGGAAAGTGTGTCCAGCAGGTTAAGATAAAAGGTAGGGACGAGGGACTTGGGGGAGGGGCGTCGGAAATGTGATAGGAGGAGCGAGGTCAAGGTGAGGGTGATAGGTCAGACTGGGGTGGGGGCGGAGAGGTCAGGAAGAAACCAGGACAACCAGTACCTACAACAAAACCCAAGCAGGACAACCAGTACCTACAACAAACTTTCTCCTCGTAGAGAGAGGGGGACAGAGAGAGGGGACAGAGAGCGGGGGACAGAGAGTTCAGGGAGATAGAAGGGATCAGAGAGTCTGGGGACAGAGAGCGGGGGACATAGTGGGGGGACAGAGAGAAGGGGTCGGAGAGAGGGGGGTACAGAGTGGGGAACAGAGGGAAGATCGGTGCAGAGGGAGGGACAGAGAGAGGGGGGCAGAGAGAGAAGGGAGGACAGAGAGAGGGGGATGGGGCAGAGAGAGCGAGAGAGTGGATAGAGGGGGGGACAGAGAGAGAGAGAGTGGGGACAGAGAGCGAGAGGGGTCAGAGAGAGAGGGACAGAGAGCGGGGGAACAGAGAGAGTGGTACTTAGAGAGAAGGGGTACAGAGAGAGGGGGACAGAGAGAGGAGGTGGAAGTGGGCGGGAGAGTGGGGGTAGAGAGAGGGGGACAGAGAGTGGTAGAGAGATGGGGAGAGAGAGGTGGAGAGAGCGGGAGACAGGAGGTGAAGACGGGAGGGGACAGTGAGGGTGAGAGAGAGAGCTGGAGAGACTGGTGGAGAGAGAGGGCGGAGACAGAAGGGGAGAGTGAGAGGTCGAGTGAGGGAGTGAAAGAGGGACCGGCTGAGAGAGAGAGAGAGAGAGAGGGGACAGCTTTCGGTGGCAGAGTTTGGGGAGGCAGTTAGTGAAGAGAGAGAGAGGGGAGAGAGAGAGAGGAGGTAGAGAGAGGCGTGGAGAGAGAGAGGAGGTAGAGGGAGGGAGAGAGAGTGGGGGTAGAGAGAAAGGGGAAAGAGAGATGGGGAAGAGAGAGAGGGAGTGAGGGGGAGGGGGAGAGGGAGTGAGGGGGAGGGGGAGAGGGACCATGAGAGAGGGGACAGAGAGAGAGGCACGAAGAGAGAGGGTGGAAGAGAGAGAGTGGGAGAGTGAGGGAGGGGAGGGGGAGAGCGAGGGGAGAGATGGGGGAACGGAAAGAGGGGGCAGATAGAGGGGTACAGAAAATGGGGACAGAGAGCGGGGGACAGAGAGAGGGAGGACAGAGAGAGGGGGACAGAGAGATGGGGACAGAGAGAGGGGGGACAGAATGGGGAATAAAGCGAGGGGGACAGAGAGAGGGGACAGAGAGGGCAGGGAGATAGAAAGTGCAGGGAGAATAGAAGGGGTCAGAGAGTCTGGGGACAGAGAGTGGGGGACATAGTGGGGGACAGAGAGAAGGGGTCGGAGAGAGGGGGTACATAGTGGGGAACAGAGGGAAGATCGGTGCAGAGGGAGGGACAGAGAGAGGGGGACAGAGATAGGGGGTACAGAGAGGAGGGACAGAGGGGACAGGACAGAGAGAGGGGTGACAGAGAGATTGGGGACAGAGAGGGGGGACAGAGAGATGGGGACAGTGAAAGGGGGTGACAGAGAAATGGGTGCACAGGGAGAGGGGGCAGAAAGCGGGGCAATGAGAGGGGGACAGAGAGAGGGTGGAGAGAGAAAGTGGGGACAGAGAGAGGGAGCAAAGAGAGAAGGGGTCAGAGAGAGTGGGGACAGAGAGGTGGGACAGAGAGATGGAGACAGAGAGATGGGGACAGAAAGAGTGGGGACAGAGAGAGTGGGGACAGAGAGAGTGGGGACAGAGAGGTGGGACAGAGAGATGGAGACAGAGAGATGGGGACAGAGAGAGTGGGGACAGAGAGGGAGAACAGAGAGTGGGACAGAGAGAGGGGGACAGAGAGTGCAGTGAGATAGAAGGGGTCATAGAGTCGGGGGACAGAGAGTGGGGGACATAGTGGGGGGACAGAAAGAGGGGGTCGAGAGGGGGGACAGGGTGGGGAACAAAGGGAAGATCGGTGCAGAGGGAGGGACAGAGCGAGAGGGACAGAGAGAGAGGGTACAGAGAGAGAGGGGAGGAAAGAGAGAGGGGGGATGGGGCAGAGAGAGCGAGAGAGTGGATAGAGGGGGGCAGAGAGAGAGTGGGGACAGAGAGCGAGAGGGGTCAGAGAGAGAGAGGGACAGAGAGCGGGGGAATAGGGAGAGTGGTACTTAGAGAGAAAGGGTACAGAGAGATGGGGACAGAGAGAGGAGGTGGAAGAGGGCGGGAGAGTGGGGGTAGAGAGAGGGGGACAGAGAGTGGTAGAGAGATGGGGAGAGAGAGGAGGAGAGAGCGGGAGACGGGAGGTGAAGACGGGAGGGGGACAGTGAGGGTGAGAGAGAGAGCTGGAGAGACTGGTGGAGAGAGAGGGCGGAGACAGAAGGGGAGAGTGAGAGGTCGAGTGAGGGAGTGAGTGAGGGAGTGAAAGAGGGACCGGCTGAGAGAGGGAGAGAGAGAGAGGGGACAGCATTCGGTAACAGAGTTTGGGGAGACTGTTGGTGAAGAGAGAGAGAGAGGGGAGAGAGAGAGAGGAGGTAGAGAGAGGCGTGGAGAGAGAGGAGGTAGAGGAAGGGAGAGTGGGGTAGAGAGAAAGGGGAAGAGAGATGGAGTAGAGAGAGAGGGGTGAGGGGGAGGGGGAGAGTGAGCATGAGAGAGGGGACAGAGAGAGAGGCACGGAGAGAGAGAGTGGGAGGGGAGGGGGAGAGCGCGTGGAGAGAGTGGGGGACAGAGAGAGGGAGGACAGAGGGGGGAGAGAGAGAGGGGGCAGAGAGAGGAGTCCAGAGAAAGGGGAACAGAGAGAGGGGGACAGAGAGAGGGGGACAGAGAGAGGGGGGTACAGAGAGAGGGGAACAGATACAAGACAGAGAGAGCGGGGACAGAGAGAGAGGGGACAGAGCGGGGGACAAAGACAGGAGGATAAAGAGACAGAGTGGGCTGAGATAGAGGGGGTGAGAGAGAGGGGGTGAGAGAAAAGGGTGTGTGAGGGAGGAGGAGAAGGGTAGAGAGGGGGAAAGAGAGGGGGAGAAAGAGCGTGGAGAGAGGGGGAGGAGACAGAGGGCGAGAGAGAGAGAGTGGATGGGGGTGTGAGAGAGAGGGTGGGATGTGAGGGTGAGAGAGAGAAGGGGGTGAGAGAGAGAGAGGGTGAAAAAGGGAGAGGGGGTTAGAAAGGGAGAGAGGGGTGAGAAAGAGTGGGGGGAAGAACGAGAGGGGGTCAGAGAAAGAGTGGAGGTGAGGGGATGAGAGAGAGGGAATGGGAGAGAGGGGGTTGGAGAGAGAGGGGGCGAGAGAGAGGGAATGAGAGAGAGAGAAGAGTGAGAGGGTGAGAGAGAGGGAGGATGAGAAAGATCGGGGTGGGGGAGAGGGCAGGTGCAAAAGAGAAAGGGGGTGAGTGAGAGTGGGGGAGAAAGAGAGGGTGAGAGAGAGAGGCGTGAGAGAGAAGGTGTGTGAGAGAGATCAGGGTGGGAGAGACTGGGGAGAGAAAGGAGGCTGATAGAGAGAGGGCTTATGGAGGTGTGAGAGAGACGGGTGAGAGAGACGGGTGAGAGAGAGAGAGAGACAGAGAGACAGAGAGGTGGGTAAGAGAGAGAGGGTGTGAATGGGGGAGATAGAGTGAAGGGGTGAGAGAGAGAGAGGGTGAGAGAGAGGGTGTAAAGGGAGAGAGGGTGAAGGGTGACAGAGAGAGAGGTGAGAGAGAGAGCAAGGTGGAAAGAGAAGAGGTGTGAGAGAGCGAGGGGGAGAGAGATAACAAAGTGAGAGAGAAAGGGGGTGTGAGAGAAATGGGCTGAGAGAGAGGGGGTTGAGAGAGAGAGGCAGTGAGAGAGAGAGGGGCGAGAGAGATAGTGAGTGGTGAGAAAGAGAGGGAGTGAGAAAGAGAGTGGGTGAGAGAGAGAGGGGTGAGAAAGAGAGGGGTGAGAGAGGGGGAGAGAGAGGGGGAGAGGTGGTGGACAGAGGGAGGGGGTGAAAGGGTGAGAAAGTTAGTAGGGTGTGAGAGAGTTTGTGTAATAGAAAGGGGGAGAGAGAGTGGAATGAGAGAGGGGGCAGTGAGGGGGAGGGGCTGAGAGAGACAGGGAGTGCAAGAGAGGGTGGGTGAGAGCGGGAGGGGCTGAGAGAGAGATGGGCTGAGAGAGAGGGGCTGAGATAGGGAGAGTGTGACAGAGGAGGGATGAGAGTGGGAGGGGGAAAGAGGGACGGGATGAGAGAGGGAGATGAGAGAGACGCGTGTGAGAGAGAGAGGTGAGAAAGAGGGGTTAGAGAGGGGGAGAGAGGGGGAGAGAGGGAGGGTGTGAGTGTGGGAGGGTGTGAGAGAGGGACGGGATGAGAGAGGGAGGGCGTGAGAGAGGGGTGTGTGAGAGAGAAATAGGTGAGAGAGGATGAGAGAGAGGAGTGAGAGAGGGGAGATAGAGAGGGGAGAGAGAGGGGAGAGAAAGTAAGAGAGTTAGAGTGGTGAGAGAAAGAGAGGGGTGACAGAGAGAGGGGTTTGAGAGAGAGAGGGTGTAAGAGGGGGGTGAGAGAGGGGGATGAGAGGGGTAGGTGGGTGAGGGTGTGTGGGGGGGATTGGGGTTGGAGAGGGGTTGGGAGGGGGGTGAGGGAGGTGGGAGAGAGATAGAGAGGGGAGGTGATAGAGAGGTTGGTGAGAGATGGGGAATGAGAGAGAGGGGAGGGTGAGAGAGATGTGGGTTGAGAGAGAGATGGGAGTGAGAGAGAGAGGGTGGGAGAGAGAGGGGAAGAGAGAGAGAGAGAGAGAGAGGGTGAGAATGAGGGGGTGAGAAAGAGGGGTGAGAGAGAGGGAGTGAGAAGGAGAGAGAGGGGATGAGAAAGAGATAGAGAGAGGTTGGGAGAGAGGGGGGAGAGAGGGGGTGAGAGAGAGACGGGTGTGAGACAGACGGGTGTGAGAGAGGGAAGGGGGTGAGAGAGAGGGATTGAGAAAGAGAGAGAGGTGTGTGAGAGAGGTGGGAAAGAGAGAGAGGGGTATTAGAGAGAGGAGCTTTGAGGGAGAGAGGGGTGAGAAAGAGCACGGGTGAGGGGGTAAGAGAGTAAGGGGTTGAGAGACAGTGGGGTGAGAGAGAAGGGGGATAAAGAGTGAGGGGCGAACATAGAGAGAGAAGGGTGAGAGAGAGAGCAAGGGGTGAGAGAGAGGGGGTTTAGAGAGAGGGATTGAGAGAGCGAGAGAGAGCGGGTGAGAGAGAGGAGGATGAGGGGTGAGAGAGACGGGTTGAGAGAGAGGGTGAGAGAGAAAGGGGTGAGAGAGAGAGGGGTGAGAAAGGGAGAGTGGGCTGAGAAAGGGAGAGTGGGGAGAAAGAGAGAGGGGAGAGAGAGAGGGCTGAGAATGAGAGAGAGGGGAGAGAAAGAGAGGGGGTCAGAGAAAGAGTGAATGTGTGGGGGGTGAGAGAGAAGAGGTGGGAGAGAGAGTGGGAGAGAGAGGGGGTGAGAGAGAGGGATTGAGAGAAAGGGGGAGAGATAGAGAAGGAGTGAGAGAGAAAGGGGACAGCGAGAGAAAGAGGGATGAGAGAATTGGGGCGCGAGAGAAAGAGAGCGAAAGGGGTGAGAGAGGGGGTGAGATAGACAGTGAATGATGGGTTGAAAGAGAGAGACAGAGAGAGAGAGAGAATGAGTGAATGGATGAGAGAGTTAGAGGGGTGTGAGGGAGATGGGGTGAGATGGTGGGTGCTAGAGAGAGACAGAACGAGAGCAAGGAGGAGGGAGAAAGAAAGGGGTCAAAAGAGAGAGAGAAATGGGGCGAAGGAGAGAAAGAGGGTGCGAGAGAGGGGGAGGGGTGTGAGACAGAGCGCGAGAGTGAAGGAGAATGAGAGAGAGAAAAGGGAGTGATAGACAGAAGGCAATAGAACGAGAGAGAGGGTGGGATTAGAGAGAGGTCGGGGGAGAGAGAGGGCAGGGGAGAAAGAGAGGTGTGAGAGAGAAAGAGAGACAGAGAAGTGGGTAAGAGAGAGATAGGGTGTGAGCGGGGAGATAGAGTGAAGGGGTGAGAGGGAGAGAGGAGTGAGAGGGAGGGCGGGAGAGAGAGGGCGGGGAGAGAGAGAAGTGTGAGAGAGAGAGACAGGCGGGTAAGCGAGAGAGGGTGTGAGCGGGGGAGAGATGGGGAGGGGGGACAGAGGGGGAGAGAGGGAGAGTGTGAAAGTGGGAGGGTGTGAGAGAGGGACGGGATGAGAGAGGGAGGGCGTGAGAGAGAGGGGTGTATGTGAGAGAGAGAGGGTGAGAGAGAGGGTGAGAGAGAGGAGTGAGAGAGGGGGAGAGAGAGACGGGGAGAGAAGGTAAGAGAGTTAGAGTGGTGACAGAAAGAGAGGGTGACAGAGAGAGGGGTTTGAGAGAGAGAGGGGTGTAAGAGGGGGTGAGAGAGGGGGTTGAGAGGGGTAGGTGGGTGAGGGGGTGTGTGGGAAATGAGAGTAGGAGAGGGTGTGGAGATAGAGGGGGTGTGAGGGGGTGGGAGAGAGAGAGGTGTGTGAGAGAGAGAAGGGGGTGAGAGAGAGGTTGGTGAGAGAAGGGGAATGAGAGAGAGGAGAGGGTGAGAGAGAGGGGGGTTGTGAAAGATAGAGAGACGAGAGTGAGAGAGAGAGAGTGGGAGAGAGATGGGAAGAGAGAGAGAGGGTGAGAATGAGGGGGGTGAGAGAGAGGGATGAGAGAGAGGGGTGAGAGAGAGGGAGTGAGAGAGAGGGAGTGAGGAGACAGAGGGGATGAGAAAGAGATAGAGGGCGAGAAAGAGGGAGGGGGTAAGGGGGGGTGAGAGTGAGGGGTGAGAGAGAGGGAGTGAGAGAGAGGGAGTGAGAAGGAGAGAGAGGGGATGACAAAGAGATAGAGAGAGGGTGGGAAAGAGGGAGGGGGTGAGAGAGAGAGGAGTGTGAGAGAGAGAGGTGCGAGAGGGATATAAGAAAGAGGAGATTTCAGAGAGACAGAGGGGTGAGAAAGAGCGCAGGTGAGGGGGTAAGAGAGAAAGGGGGTGAGAGAGAAGGGGGATAAAGAGTAAGGGGCTAACATAGAGAGAGAAGGGTGAGAGAGAGAGAGATCAAGGGTTTAGAGAGAGAGGGATTGAGAGAGCGAGAGAGAGCGGGTGAGAGAGAGGAGGATGAGGGGGTGAGAGAGAGAGGGTGAGAGAGAGTGTAAGAGAGAAAGGGGTGAGAGAGAGAGGGGTGAAAAAGGGAGAGAGGGCTGAGAATCAGAGAGAGGAGAGAGAAAGAGAGGGGGGTCAGAGAAATAGTGAATGTGTGGGGGGGGTGAGAGAGAGGAGGTGGGAGAGAGAGTGGGAGAGAGAGGGGGTGAGAGAGAGGAATTGAGAGAAAGGGGGAGAGATAGAGAAGGGGTGGGAGAGAAAGGGGGCAGCGAGCGAAAGAGGGATGAGAGAGATGGGACGCGAGAGAGAGAGCGAAAGGGGTGAGAGAGAGGGTGAGATAGACAGTGAATGAGGGGTTGAGAGAGAGAGAGACAGAGAGAGAACGAGTGAACGGATGAGAGAGTTAGAGGGGTGTGAGGGAGATGGGGTGAGAGAGTGGGCGCTAGAGAGAGACAGAACGAGAGCAGGGAGGAGGGAGGAAGAAAGGGGTAAAAAGAGAGAGAGAAATGGGGCGAACGAGAGAAAGAGGGCGCGAGAGAGGGGGAGGGGTGTGAGACAGAGCGCCAGAGTGAAGGGGAATGAGAGAGAGATAAAGGGAGTGATAGACAGAATGCAATAGAGCGAGAGAGAGGGGGGAATGAGTGAGAGGGCAGGGGAGAGAGGTGTGAGAGAGAGACAGAGAGGTGGGTAAGAGAGAGAGGGTGTGAGCGGGGGAGATAGAGTGAAGGGATGAGAGAGAGAGAGAGGGGGGTGAGAGAGGGTGTAAAGGGGAGAGAGGGTGAAGGGTGACAGAGAGAGAGGGGTGAGAGTGAGATCTGAGAGAGGGGTTGAGAGAGAGTGTGGTGAGAGAGATAACAAGGTGAGAGAGAAAGGGGGTGTGAGAGAGAGGGGCTGAGAGAGAAGGGGCTAAGAGAGAGAGACGGTGAGAGAGAGGGGGATGAGAGAGATCGTAAGTGGTGAGAGAGAGACGGAGTGAGAAAGAGAGTGTGTGAGAGAGGGGTGAGAGAGACAGGGGAGAGAGGAGGAGAGGTGGTGGAGATAGGGAGGGGGTGAAGGGGCGAGAGAGTTAGAAGGGTGTGAGAGAGGGAGAGGGTGTAATAGAGAGGGGAGAGAGAGTGGGATGAGGGAGAGTGGGTGAGAGAGAGGGGGGCTGAGAGAGACAGGGGGTGAAAGAGAGGGTGGGTGAGAGCGGTAAGGGCTTGGATAGAGAGGGGCTGAGAGAGAAATGGGCTGAGAGAGAGGGTGAGATAGGGAGAGTGTGAGAGAAGAGTGATGAGAGTGGGGGGGAAGAGGGACGGGCTGAGAGAGGAACTGTGAGGGGGGGGGTGTGAGAGAGAGGGGTGAGAGAGAGGGGTGAGTGAGAGGGGTGAGAGAGGGGGGGAGAGGGAGTGTGTGAGAGAGGGACGGGATGAGAGAGGGAGGGCGTGAGAGTGTGGGTTGTGAGAGAGAGAGGTGAGAGAGAGAGGGTGAGAGAGAGGAGTGAGAGAGATGGGTGAGAGAGGGGGGAGAGAGAGGGGGAGAGAGAGGGGGAGAGAAGGTAAGAGGGTTAGAGTGGTGAGAGAGAGAGGGTGACAGAAAGGGAGGTTGAGAGAGGGGGTGAGAGGGGGAGGTGGCTGAGGGTGTGTGTGGGAGATGTCAGTGGGAGAAGGGATGGGAGGGGGTGAGGGAGGTGGGGGGAGATACAGGAGGTGTGAGGGGGTGGGAGAGAGAGAGGTGTGTGAGAGAGAGCTGGGTGAGAGGGGTGTGGGGGGGCTGAGAGAGAGAGGTGGGTGAGAGAGAGTAGGGGTGAGAGAGAGAGGTGAGAGAGAGATGGGGTAAGAGAGAGAGGGAGTGAGAAGGAGAGAGATGGGATGAGACAGAGACTGAGGGTGGGAGAGAGGGAGGGAGTGAGGGAGATAAGGGTAAGAGAGAGAGAGGCGGTGTGAGAGCGCGCAGGTGAGGGGGTGAGAGAGATAGGGTAAGAGAGAGAGAGGGAGTGAGAAGGAGAGAGAGGGGATGAGAAAGAGACAGAGAGAGGGAGGGATTGAGAGAGGGGTTGAGAGAGGGGGGTGAGAGCGAGGGGTGTGAGGGGGGCGTGAGAGAGAGGGGTGAGAGAGCGAGGGTTCGAGAGAGGGAGGAGCGAGAGAGATGGGGATGGGAGAGAGAGAGGGGTGAGAGAGAGAGAAGGGTTGAGAGAGAGACGGTAAGAGTGAGATGGGGTAACAGAGAGAGGGAGTGAGAAGGAGAGAGAGGGGATGAGAAAGAGACAGAGAGAGGGTGAGAGAGAGGGAGGGAGTGAGAGAAATAGAAGGGTAAGAGAGAGGGGGGGATGAGAGAGAGAGGAGTTGAGATAGGAGGGTGTGGGGGTTTGAGAGAGAGGGGCAGTGAGAGAGTGGGTGAAGAGAGGGACTGAGAAAGAGAGGGGGTGAGAGAGAGGGGATGAGAGAGAGAGGAGGGGTGAGAGAGAGAGAGTGAGAGAGAGTGGGGGTGAGAGAGAGGGGTGAGAGAGGGGTGAGAGAGAGTGTGAGAGAGAGTGGGGGTGAGAGAGAGGGGTGTGAGAGAAAGGGGAGTGAGGGGCGGGTGAGGGAGAGGGGCGGTGAGAGAGCGGGGTGAGAGAGACGGGGTGAGAGAGAGAGAGAGTGAGAGAGAAAGGGGAGCGAGAGAGGGGGTTGAGAGAGAGGGGTTGTGAGAGAGGGGTTGTGAGAGGGGGGAGTGAGAGAGAGCGGCGGTGAGAGAGAGCGGGGTGAGAGAGAGGGGTGTGAGAGAGTGAGAGGGAGTGGGGGTGAGAAAGAGGGGGTGTGAGAGAGGGGGAGTGAGAGAGGGGTGTGAGAAAGAGTGAGAGAGAGTGGGGCTTAGAGAGAGGGGATGAGACACAAAGAGGGGTGTGAGAGAAAGGGGAGGGAGAGAGGGGTGTGAGAAACAGCGGGGTGAGAGAGGGGGCAGTGAGAGAGCGGGGTGAGAGAGGGGGCAGTGAGAGAGAGAGAGTGAGAGAGAGAGAGTGGGGGTTGAGAGAGAGGGGTGGTGAGAGAGGGGGGAATGAGAGAGAGAGGCGGTGAGATAGAGCGGGGTGAGAGAGAGGTGTGTGAGAGAGAGTGAGAGGGAGTGGGGGTGAGAAAGAGGGGGTGTGAGAGAGGGGGCAGTGAGAGAGGGGTGTGAGAGAGAGTGAGAGAGAGTGGGGCTTAGAGAGACGGGATGAGACACAGAGAGAGATGTGAGAGAAAGGGGAGGGAGAGAGGGGGCAGTGAGAGAGAGCGGGGTGAGAGAGGGGGCAGTGAGAGAGAGCGGGATGAGAGAGGGGTGAGAGAGAGAGTGGGGGTGAGAGAGAGGGGATGAGAGAGAGAGGGGGTGAGAGAAAGGGGAGGGAGGGTGGGTGAGAGAGAGGGGCAGTGAGAGGGAGAGTGAGAGAGAGTGGGTGTGAGAGAGGGGATGAGAGAAAGACAGGGGGTGAGAGAAAGGGGAGTGAGAGAGGGGTGTGAGAGAGACGGGCGGTGAGAGGGTGGGGGTGAGAGAGAGGTGAGAGAGAGGGGTGAGATAGAGAAGCGATGTGAGAGAGAAGTGCTGAGAGAGAGAGGTGTGAGAAGAAAGAGGGGTAAGAGACAGGGGTGAGAGAGAGGGGGGTGCGAGAGAAAGGGGGGTGAGAGAGAGAGGGTGAGAGAGAGGGGGTGAGAGTGAGAGGGGGTGAGAGAGAAGCGGTGTGAGAGAGAAGCGCTGAGAGAGAGAGGTGTCAGAAGAGAGAGGGGTAAGAGAGAGAGGTGAGAGAAAGAGGGGTGAGAGTGAGAGTGGGGTGAGAGAGAGAGAGAAGCGGTCTGAGAGAAAAGCGCTGACAGAGAGAGAGAGAGGTGTCAGAAGAGAGAGGGGTAAGAGAGAGAGGGGTGGGGGGGGGGTGTGAGAGAGAAGGGGTAAGAGAGAGAGGGTGAGAGAGAGAAGGGACAGAGAGAGGGGTGAGAGTAAGAGAGGGCTGAGAGAGAGAGAAGCAGTGTGAGAGAGAAGCGCTGAGGGAGAGAGAGAGGGGTGAGATAGAGAGAGGAGTGATAGATAGAGAGGACCACATCGGCTGTGTCCCTAACCGCACTCACCATGGTATATCTCGGGATACCGGTGGTTAGGATTGCAGGCTGTAACAGATGGGTACGGTCATGGTGAATAATACCTGGACACACCCCCAGGGGCTGGAAGGTAGATGGAACTCCCCGGGCGATCACCTTAGTTTCATTCATTTGCAGCGTTTGAGTGTTCCTGGCTGGGCCCAGTATTGATTGCCTGTCCGTAGCTGCACGGGAGCTGGTTTTGGTGGTGAGCTGCCTCCTTGAACTGTTGCAAGTGGTGGACCCACAACGTCCTTAGGGAGGGAATTCCAGGAGTTTGAGCGAGCAGGTCTCATTCCCTTGCATTTATTCTGCTCACTGGATGTTGGCTATGCATCACAATTCTGTATGGATTCTCAGAACGGAATATGTTTTGTCGAAACAGTTAGGAGTGCCACAGTCGCTCAGTGGTGAGCACTGTTACCTCACAGCACCAGAGACCTGGGTTTGATTCCACTCCTGAGCGACTGTCTGTGTGGAGTTTGTACATTCTCCCTGCATCTGCACATTTTTGACAGATTGCCCGTAGTGTCGAGGGATCTTCAGGTTAGCTGGAATAGCCATGGGAAATGCAGGGTTTCAGAGATATCATCAGGGGATGGATCTGAGTTGGATTCTCTTCAGAGGGTCATTGTGGACTCGATGGGCTGAAGGGCCTGTTTCTGCTCTGTAGGGATTCTATGATATCACTTATCAGCCATATGACAATCGGTTTGACCAATGTACAAAATGGCTTTCGCTCAAACAGCAGGCTACTCTGACAACAAACATAACCAGCTTTTAAAATTAGGTTGTAATTCATTGTATAAGCTTCTTTCCATTCAAAAGACTGGGTGGGGGAGGGGGAATGGGTGAAATGTGGCAGCCTCTTTGCTAAAACACAGATAGACAGCCAAGAGATGCTGGGTATATCGGACAAGTTATATTCCCAAATCACAAAAGCCAGACAGCAGCCAGATGGTTAACCCATCAGCATAATGTCAAAGGCAGCAGGTCCCCTGGGCAGGCATATCCCTAACAACGTCTCCACCAAACAAAGGAGGGTCCACATAGGAAGGCACCGGGTCCTGCTACACAAAGAAACTAACAGGAACAAGCCATCCAAATGATCAGCAACGCTTCAAACTATTAACGGATTCTCCGAATGGGCCAGAAGTGTAGAAAGTTGTGGGAGACCATCCAGAAATGAACAAAAGCAGGGATCACCTGCAGACTGATCTCTTGAATTTTCTGGAGGCTTTCTGAGGTGCCCAACATGGCAAGGGACAGAGACCAGCTCACCATCCAGAGAGATGGAGAGAGAGAGGGAGCGAGACAAGCTGAAGGAGACCCCAGGAGCATGGGAGAGAGGGAGTGTGAAAACCCATTGAGAGAGAGGGAGCTGGAACCAACTGGAATACTGAGTGTCCCCCCTTCAGTCTGTCCATGCTTCAACGCCTGTTTCTCTCAGTCTGACTTCCCCTTCTCTCTTTGTCCTTCTCTCTCCCTGTCTGTCTCTTTCTCTCAATCTGCCTTTCTCTCACACCCTCCCTCTCATTGTCTGTCTCTGCCCCATCTTTCTCTCATTCCCCTTTTCCATCCCCACTCTCTCTACCTCTCTCTCTTTTTCTCACCCTCCCTTTCTCTTTTTCTTTGTTTCAGACCTGAAAGTGCTCACCTAATTTTGAACCCCCTAAAAATATTTTGCCCATCATTTTCACTCTCCTCCCAAATTTATTCCCTTCCCCAAATATCTTTCCTCACAAATACCTACCTCACCAACTGTGCCCCCCTCAAATATTTTGCTGCCCCCCAACATTGCTGTGAGCCCCACTCCCTGGGGCAGAGGGAGTTGAGTGGAAAAGTGTGGAGCTGGAAAAGCCCAGCAGGTCAGGCCTGAACCATCGACTCTCCTGGCTGACCTGCTGTGCTTCCCCAACTCAACACTTTGTAACTCTGACTCTCCAACATCTGCAGTCCTCACTTTCTCACACCGGTAAATGTGTCTGGGTTGACTGACTGGTCTGTGACTGTTTTAGTGTACAGCAAGATCACAGTCCAAGAATTAAAGAAGGTTTGTATCACAGATGGAGTCCTTTCTGCCCATTATGCCCCCTCCATCACTAACTGATCCTGGTCCGGTTCAGGATCCTCAGGATTGGCCCCTGAATGGCCTCATTGACTATCCTTCGTGTGGAGACCTCTTCTCCACCCTGTCTCAGACTTTGCATCACATGCTATCCCTCCCTTCATCTCTCTCGGACAACAGCCCCTCCTTTCTCCACCAGCCCCAAAGCCCCATCAAACCCTCCCCCTGTCTCTGGCTGTCCCATTCCCTCCGTGTCTCCCACTCTCCCCCTTCCCATGCAGACTCACAGCCCCTGGGCTGGAGGACATAGTGCAGACTCTAACTCACCTTTTGACTGACTGCTGTAATGCACAGCAAGATCCCACTCCACAACCATCGCAAAGTACACACACTGTCCTTCTCCCTCAATATATGTCCTTCACACTCTCTCTCTCCCTGTCTCTCTCACTCTGTCCTTTTCCCACTCTGCCTCCCTGACTCTTACTGCCCATTTCTCTCTCTCCACTTTCTCCATCTCAACTCTCTCTATGTCTCTTTCTCTTTTTGTCACTGTCCCTTTCTCTCTTTTTTCTCTATTTCAGACTCACTCAGAAAAGTACTTCATGTTCCTCCCCTACAGTGGGGGTAAAACCTGAGAGAGACCAGGCACTGAGGCAAACTCTTCCCAATGCCCCTTCCCCCAATCACTAGGACAAAGCAGAGGGGTCCATGGAGAAAGAGGGAGAGAAACTACAGAAGAGAAAGAAAGATGGACGGACAGACAGTGAGAGGGAGGGAGAGAACAAGAGAAAGACAGGCAGGCGGGGGGGGGGGGGGGGGGGGGAGAAAGTGAGAAGAACTGAGAGAGAGCAGGAGAGAGACAGACACAGAGAGAGAGAGAGACAGTGAAACTCCAGGAAGAGAAATACAATGTCAGACAGATGCAAGGTGAAATGGGGAGAGAAAGAGAGGGAGAGAAATTCAGGCAGACAGCAAGACAGAAATCCCAGGGAGAGATATAGGACAGAGAGAGAGAGAGGAGTTGCAACAGCAGAGAGGTAGAGCTGAGAAAATTGGGTGGTGGTGGAGGCTGCTGTGATGTGGCTAGAAGGATGTACAGACAGGAATAGCAAGATCCCACAGAGCAGAGGGACAGATGCAGAGAGAGAAGAGCAAGGTGTAGTTTTATGAAAGACTGAATGATTAAGCATTCCTGAAAAACCTGGTGCGGTAACAAAGGAGGAAGGGAATCTACTGGGAAATGTAAACAGGACAGAGATGTGAAGGATGTTGAGAGATAGGGATTGAAGGAAAGATGTGGGAGAGAGAACTGGGAACACAGAAATAGACATGAGAGCCGCAGAGAGAGAGGAAAGCAGTGAAATCTGTGGGATCAGATCCCTCTCTAGCATTTTGCTCCTTTGTCTCTTTTGTCTCTCCCCGTTCCCACAGACGGCTTGAATCCCACAATTCGTGTGTGTGTGTGTGTTGTGTGTGCGTGTGTGTGTGTCTGTGTGTATGTGTGTGTGTGTGTGTCTGTGTGTATGTGTGTGTGTGTGTGTGTGTGTCTGTGTGTATGTGTGTGTGTGCTTTCGTCTGATGATTCCTCATGGCAGAATAATTTGATTCTCTGTCTCTGTATTGTCCTAGTTTCAGCTCCCAAATCAAATGTTGAATCATCCACGATCCTATTGAATACCAGAGCAGGCTCGAGGGGCTGGATGGTCTGCTGTTCCTATTTCGGATGGTCTTATGTTCTTAACACTACCTCCCAGCTCCTGGCCCCCACACTGGAGGTTAGGACGACACAAGGGCCTGATCTGTAGAGTGCTGCCCTCTTCCCTGAGTCTCGGAGGGAACCAGCCTGATTTGGATTGGAGTTGCAGCCTCTCAGTGAGAAGTGAAATCTCCTTGAGGTTCCCCTCAGTCTCTCACTGTAAGGTGGAGCAGGCCAGTCACGGGGAAGCAAACAGCAGGCCAGATGTGCTCTGTCCTCCAGCTCCATTTCAGACGGCCACATGGGAGGGGCTTGTTTCCTTCATCAGCTTCCCGTGCTCTCCCTTCTGGGTTAGGGTGGGGGCCGAATGGCCTTGCTCCTGGCTCCTAATAAGGTGCAGGCTGGCTATGATTGGGTTATACATGGCATGCCCCTGGAGTGAAGTCAGTTAGCTCAGTTGGCTGGGCAGTTAGCTTACCACACCAGCTAGAGCTACTCTGAAGGACTCTCCTTCCCAACCTCTCCCCTCCGCCGGGCCATGGTGACCCTCTGTTTAAATCCCCACCAGACACCGCTCTGTAATGAGGAGCTGTCCCATGCTCTGGTAAGGCTATGGTGACATTACATTGGTTTGTACCTGGAGCACTGTGTGCAGGACTAGTCACTGCATTGGCAGAGGGATGTTAGTGTGTGGGGAAGGTTTACTGGATGAATCCCCACTGGACTGAACAGCACTCTCTTTCCCCCAGTTAAGTCACTCTTGCAGCTTTTGTGTCTTTGGAGACACACGGATCAATTCACCTGAAACAGCTGCTGGATTTTATATTTATGGGCACCCAATAAGATTGGCTAGTTTACATACACACACATACATACACACACTCACACACACACATACACACACACTCCCTTAAACACAAACACAGACACACTCTCACAAACACATACACACAGGCACAACTCTCTCTCACACACATACACACACAAGCACACACTTTCTCTCTCACACACATACACGCACAGACATACGCTCCCTCAAATACACACATGGACACGCTCTCTCACACATACACGCAGACACACTCTCTCTCACAGACACACTCTCTCTCACACACACAGACACTCTCTCTCACGCACACAGAGACACACACTCTCTCTCACACAGAAACACTCTCTCTCACACAAATACACACACTCTCTCTCATTTACACACACACTCTCACACACACAATCTCATTCTCTCACACACTCACTCACTCTCACGCACAGAGACACACTCTCTCTCTCACACACACACTGTCTCTCACACACATACAAACAGACAGAGACACAGACACACGCTCCCTCAAACACACACAGACACACTCTCTCACACACACACATAAACACACAGTTACTCTCTCTCTCACACACATACACACACAGACACACGCTCCCTTAGACACACTCTCTCTCACACACACACACTGACACTCTCTCACACACGCAGACACTCACCCTCACACACACAAAAACACACAGTTACATTTTCTCTCACACACACATACATACGCAGACACACACTCCCTGAAATACACATAGACTCTCTCTCTCTCACACACACATTGACACACACACTCTCTCTCTCACACACTCATGGACACACACACTCTCTCTCACACACAGACACACTCACTCTCACACACATGCACACACACACACTCTCTCACACACACATGCACACACTCTCTCACACAAGACACACTGTCATACACACACATAGACACACAGACACACACACAACTAGACACACAGACACATTCTCTCACACACAGACACACTCTCTCACACACAGGCACACTCACACACACATACACACAGACACACTCTCACACACATATACACACATACACACAGTCTCACGCACACCCTCACTCACACACATGCACACAGAGACACACACACCCTCAAACACACACAGCTACACGCTCTCACATGAACATGCACTTTCTCTCTCACGCACACATATACAGACACACAGAGATACACATGCATCCACTCTTTCACACACACAAACACGGACAGTCTCTCTCTCTCTCTGTCTGTCTCTCTCTGACTGTTTCCCCACGCACACACATACACACACTGTAAAGGCAAAGTTGAGGTTTTGATGGAGAAATGATTTCTCCGAGGACTGAGCCATGATCTCACATGATGACTGCTCCAGGGGGACAGACAGCAGCTACAGAGACTTGTTGGATCTTCCTGTGCACCACCTCTTGCATCGACAGCATTAGTCTGTTTGGGTGCCTGATTTTCTAAAGCGTCTCCAAACAACAAGTAACAAAAGATTGATGAATGTTTTCCTCCAAACCATGTTTCAGACACATGCTGCTGTTATTTTTCACTGATTGTGAAAAATGATCTGGATCTTCTGAAATGGGGAGTGGCTTCCATTTCAAATTACGACACCAGAGTGCCCCGGGGACCCTGAGGAAATGATCAGGGAATTGCATCTGTTCCTTTCTACCCTCTGCACTCTGTACCATCAGGTAGTGCTCCCTCAGTACCTCAGATAGTGCTCCCTCAATACCTCAGATAGTGCTCCCTCAGTATCTCAGATAGTGCTCCCTCAGTACCTCAGATAGTGCTCCCTCATGGCCTCAGATAGTTCTCCCTCAGTACCTCAGATAGTTCTCCCTCAATTCCCCAGATAGTTCTCCCTCAATACATCAGATAGTTCTCCCTCAATACCTCAGAAAGTGCTCCCTCAATACCGAAGAAAGCATCACTTTGTTGTGTTTAACCCCCAAAGCCCCTCAGACAGTAGCTCCACAAAACATTCACATCCTCAACACTTCAGGGCTCAGGGCTCAGCCCAGCTCCCCCCTCAGACTGTGTTCAAACCCCTTCAGACTGTAAGGACCCACATCCACCCGTGTCCAAGATTGGAGCCCAGGTCCCCAGAACATTACTTGTCTCTCTGGATTAATTTTAGAATTCCTACAGTGTAGAAGCAAGCCATTCTGTCCATTGGCTCCACACTGACTGTCTGAACAGCATCGCACCCAGACTCACATCCTCTACTCTATCCCTGTAATACTGCATTTCCCATGGCAGCTTTGGGCGGTGGGAGGAAACTGGATCACCCGGAGGGAACCCGCACAAATACGGAGAGAATGTGTAAACTCCACACAGACAGTCACCGGGAGTTAGAATCAAACCACTGAGGCACCGTGCTGTCCTCTCTCCCTGGATGCCATCTCATCTAACCTTTTACTAAGCAGTCTCCCATGTGAAACCTTCTCATATGTCTCCATGGTCATCCCTTCAAAGGCTCTATCAAGTTGGGTACATCATTTCCACAAACAAAGCCAAGCTGACCATCCCTAATCAATTCTTGCTTTTCCAAATGCATGTAAGTTGTCTCTCAGAATGCCCTCCAACAGTTTACCCACCACTGCCATCAGGCTCACAGCTCCATAGTTCAATGGCTGTTCCTTCAATAATGGCCCATCATTAATCACCCTCCAGCCTTCAGGCACCTCACCCGTTGTCACTGATCGGTCCATATGACAAGGCCATCTCCATCCTTCTGTAACCTAAGGCTATCATCCTCAGTATTTATCACCTCACCAATACCCATATCATTCATGGCCCCAATAATTAACCCTCCACCATTCAAATCTAAATCTTTTCTAACAACCACATCAGCAAGACCCCAACAGTGAGACATGAACAGACAGAGATTTCTAACTGGGCCATCACTGTCTGCTTCCTGCCACTCAGCATTCTGCACCAAATTCCTTGGATCTTGAGTTTTTATGTTCACTATCAGTTTCCAGTATGGGTCCTGATAAAAGCCTGACTGACCTCCAAGCAGACGACAGGAAAGTATTGCCCTTATTTACACAGCTGGTCACCTCCTTAAAAAGTGCACTCCCATGGGTCAGACCTGAGCTCCCCTTAACACAACCATTCTGACTGTTCATCATGAATCCAGTCTCTGTAAATGCTGATTAATTCTATATCCCAAAATTGCTTCCAACAGACGTCCCACCCACGATATTAGCCTGACTGGCCTGGAGCTGCCTGGTATATCCCATGTTCCTTCTTGAATAACAGGACCACATGGTCAGTCCGACGGCACCTCTCCTGTGGCAGAGGGGAATTGAAAATGTTTGCAAGTGTCCCTGCTACTTCCTCCATCACCTCATTCGGTAAACTGAGATACATTTCCACCGTCTTTGGAGATTTATTGGGTTGTAAGAAGGCCAGACCACTCAGAACCATCTCTCTCTATATATGCTAATTCATTTAATTGTATCACAGAGCATCTCCACAATTTCATACCGTCCCTGTCCCAATGAGCATTGACAAAATGCATCCATTCACTGTAGCCTCTGGGTCCATGCACACATTCTCACTGTGTTCCACAACTGACTCGTTCTCTCATTATCAATTCACCCTTAATGTCACTGTAAAGTCCTTTCAGATTTTTATTTCCTCTCTTAGCACTCCTCGTTCCCAGACAAATAGCTTGCAATACGATTTGGAGGAGTGTGGGATGTCATTCTGGATGTGGAATAGCATTGGGAAGCTCAGAAATAAGGAACACACGACTGTGCTGAGTGTGGGGCAGTGGGATTCTTTTGGGATGAGCAGACGGTAGCTGAGGAATAAGCCTCAGCCCTGTCGGCTGCAAAGGGACTTGGATATGATGCAGAGCTGGGCTGAGGAGTGGCAGATGGAGTTCTACCCTGCCAAGTGTGAGGTTGTCCATTTTGGAAAGACAAATAAGAATGCGGAATACAGGGTTAATGGTAGGGTTCTCAGTGAGGTGGAGGAGCAGAGGGATCTTGGGGTCTATGTTCGTAGATCTTAGAAAGTTGCCACTCAGGTGGATAGAGCTTGTAAGAAGGCCTATGGTGTGTATTAGCGTTCATTAGCAGAGGGATTGAATTCAAGAGTCGTGAAGTGATATTACAGCTGTACAGGACTTTGGTTAGGCCACAGTTGGAGTACTGTGTGCAGTGCTGGCCGCCTCACTTTAGGAAAGATGTGGAAGCTTTGGAGAGGGTGCAGAGAAGATTTACCAGGATGTTGCCTGGAATGGAGAATAGGTCGTACGAGGATAGGTTGAGAGTGCTAGGCCTTTTCTCGTTGGAACGGCGAAGGATGAGGGGTGACTTGATAGAGGTTTATAAGATGATCAGGGGAATAGATAGAGTAGACAGTCAGAAATTTTTTCCCCAGGTACAACAGAGTGTTACAAGGGGACATAAATTTAAGGTGAAGGGTGGGAGGTATGGGGAGATGTCAGGGGTGGGTTCTTTACCCAGAGAGAGGTGGGGGCATGGAATGCGCTGCCTGTGGGTGTGGTAGAGTCAGAATCTTTGGTGACCTTTAAGCGGCAATTGGATAGGTACATGGATGGGTGCTTAAGCTAGGACAAATGTTCGGCACAACATGGTGGGATTAAGGGCCTGTTCTGTGCTATATTGTTCTATGTTCCATATCCTCTGACAGTGCAGCGCTCCCTCAGTACTGACCCACTGACAATGCAGCTCTCCCTCAGCACTGCTCCTTTGACCCTGCAGCACACCCTCAGAAATGACGCTCTGACACAACAGCTTTCCCTCAGTACTGACCCTCTGACTCTGCAGCACTCTCTTTGTACTGACATTTCCACAGTGCAGCATTCCCTCAGTACTGACACTCATACAGTGTGGCATCCCCTCAGTACTGACCCTCCGACAATGTGGCACTCCCTCAATACAGCTGCTCTTACAGTGCAGCACTCTCTCGGTACTGACCCTCCGATAACGTGGCATTTTCTCAGTACCAACCCTCCGGCAGAGCAGAACTCCCTCAGTACTGACAATCTGATAGTGCGGCACTGCCTCATTCCTGCACTTCTGATAGTCCAGCAATGCCTCAGTACTGACCCTTTGGCAGTGCAGCACTCCCTCAGTACTGACCCTTTGGCAGTACAGCACTCCCTCAGTACAGACCTTCTGACAGTGCAGCACTCCCTCAGTACTGACCCCCTGAAACAACACTCCCTCAGAACTGACACACTGACCGTGTAGCTCTCCCTCAGTAATGTCCCTTTGAGTGTGCATCACTCTCTCAGTACTGACCCCCTGGCAATGCAGCAATCACTCAGTACAGACTGTCCGACAGATAGCATGGCACTACCTCACTACTGACCCCTCACAGCGCGGTGATCCCTCAGTACTCATCCCCTCAGAGTGCGTTGCCCCCTCAGTTCTAACCCTTTCACAGTGCAGCGCTCCCTCAGTAGTAACCCTCTCACAGTGCGACACTCTGACAGCATGGCGATCCATTAGCACTGACTGTCAGAGAGTGCACACTTCATCATTACTGACCCTCTCCCTGCACAGCAATCCCTCCATCCTGACGTTCTGACAATGCAGCACTCCCTCCACACTGACCCTCTGACAATGCTGCACTCCCTCCATACTGACCCTCTGACAATGCTGCACTCCCTCCACACTGACACTCTGACAATGCTGCACTCCCTCCATACTGACCCTCTGACAATGCTGCACTCCCTCCATACTGATCCTCTGACAATGCTGCACTCCCTCCACACTGACCCTCTGACAATGCTGCACTCCCTCCACACTGACCCTCTGACAATGCTGCACTCCCTCCATACTGACCCTCTGACAATGCTGCACTCCCTCCATACTGATCCTCTGACAATGCTGCACTCCCTCCACACTGACCCTCTGACAATGCTGCACTCCCTCCACACTGACTCTCTGACAATGCTGCACTCCCTCCATACTGATCCTCTGACAATGCTGCACTCCCTCCACACTGACCCTCTGACAATGCTGCACTCCCTCCACACTGACCCTCTGTCAATGCTGCACTCCCTCCACACTGACCCTCTGACAATGCTGCACTCCCTCCACACTGACCCTCTGACAATGCTGCACTCCCTCCACACTGACCCCCTGACAATGCTGCACTCCCTCCACACTGATACTCTGACAATGCTGCACTCCCTCCACACTGATCCTCTGACAATGCTGCAATCCCTCCACACTGATCCTCTGTCAATGCTGCACTCCCTCCACACTGACCCTCTGACAATGCTGCACTCCCTCCACACTAAACCTCTGACAATGCTGCACTCCCTCCACACTGACCCTCTGACAATGCTGCACTCCCTCCACACTGACCCTCTGACAATGCTGCACTCCCTCCACACTGACCCTCTGACAATGCTGCACTCACTCCACACTGACCCTCTGACAATACTGCACCCCCTCCACACTGATCCTCTGACAATGCTGCACTCCCTCCACACTGATCCTCTGACAATGCTGCACTCCCTCCACAGTGATCCTCTGACAATGCTGCACTCCCTCCACACTGACTCTCTGACAATGCTGCACTCCCTCCACACTGATCCTCTGACAATGCTGCACTCCCTCCACAGTGATCCACTGACAATGCTGCACTCCCTCCACACTGACCCTCTGACAATACTGCACCCCCTCCACACTGATCCTCTGACAATGCTGCACTCCCTCCACACTGACCCTCTGACAATGCTGCACTCCCTCCACACTGACCCTCTGACAATACTGCACCCCCTCCACACTGATCCTCTGACAATGCTGCACTCCCTCCACATTGACCCTCTGACAATGCTGCACTCCCTCCACACTGACCCTCTGACAATGCTGCACTCCCTCCACACTGATCCTCTGACAATGCTGCACTCCCTCCACACTGACCCTCCGACAATGCTGTACTCCCTCCACACTGACCCTCTGACAATGCTGCACTCCCTCCACACTGACTCTCTGACAATGCTGCACTCCCACCACACTGACCCTCTGACAATGCTGCACTCCCTCCACACTGACCCTCCGACAATGCTGTACTCCCTCCACACTGACCCTCTGACAATGCTGCACTCCCACCACACTGACCCTCTGACAATGCTGCACTCCCTCCACACTGACCCTCTGACAATGCTGCACTCCCTCCACACTGACCCTCTGACAATGCTGCACTCCCTCCACACTGACCCTCTGACAATACTGCACCCCCTCCACACTGATCCTCTGACAATGCTGCACTCCCTCCACACTGACCCTCTGACAATACTGCACCCCCTCCACACTGATCCTCTGACAATGCTGCACTCCCTCCACACTGACCCTCTGACAATGCTGCACTCCCTCCACACTGACCCTCTGACAATGCTGCACTCCCTCCACACTGACACTCTGACAATGCTGCACTCCCTCCACACTGACCCTCCGACAATGCTGTACTCCCTCCACACTGACCCTCTGACAATGCTGCACTCCCTCCACACTGACCCTCTGACAATGCTGCACTCCCACCACACTGACCCTCTGACAATGCTGCACTCCCTCCACACTGACCCTCCGACAATGCTGTACTCCCTCCACACTGACCCTCTGACAATGCTGCACTCCCACCACACTGACCCTATGACAATGCTGCACTCCCTCCACACTGACCCTCTGACAATGCTGCACTCCCTCCATACTGACCCTCTGACAATGCTGCACTCCCTCCACACTGATCCTCTGACAATGCTGCACTCCCTCCACACTGATCCTCTGACAATGCTACTGTCCCTCCACACTGACCCTCTGACAATGCTGCACTCCCTCCATACTGACCCTCTGACAATGCTGCACTCCCTCCACACTGACCCTCTGACAATGCTGCACTCCCACCACACTGACCCTCTGACAATGCTGCACTCCCTCCACACTGACCCTCCGACAATGCTGTACTCCCTCCACACTGACCCTCTGACAATGCTGTACTCCCTCCACACTGAATCTCTGACAATGCTGCACTCCCTCCACACTGACCCTCTGACAATGCTGCACTCCCTCCACACTGACCCTCTGACAATGCTGCACTCCCACCACGCCGACCCTCTGACAATGCTGCACTCCCTCCACACTGATCCTCTGACAATGCTGCACTCCCTCCACACTGACCCTCCGACAATGCTGTACTTTCTCCACACCGACCCTCTGACAATGCTGCACTCCCTCCACTCTGAACCTCTGACAACGCTGCACTCCCTCCACATTGATCCTCTGATAGTGATGCGCTCCCTCAGTACTGACTCTCTGGCAGAGTGGAAGTGGCCCTTTACTGACCCTCCGACCTTGTGGACCAATCTCAGGACAAATCCTCCGACAGTACAACACTCCATCACAAATGACACTCTGACAGTACTGCACTGCCTCAGTACTGACTCATTGACAGTGTAGCATTCCCTCAGCACTGACCTATTGACAGTGTATCTCTCCCTCAGTACTGACCCTCTGCCTCGGTCCTGCACCTCTGACAGTCCAGCAGTGCCTCAGTACTGTCTATTTGACAGTGTAGCACTCTCTCTGTACTAACCCTCTGACAGTGCAGCACTCCCTCAGTACTGACTCGCTGACAGTGCAGCACCCGCTCGGTACTGATCCTCTGACAATACTGCACTCTCTCAATACTGACCATCTGACTGTGTGGAATGCCCTCAGTACTGACCCGCTGATAGTTCAGCACCCACTCGGTCCTGACTCTCTGACAGTGCAGCACTCCCTCAGTACTGACCCTCTGACAATGCAGCACTCTCTCTGTCCCGACCCTCTGAAATAGCACTCACTCGGAACTGACACTCTCACTGTGTAGCGCTCCCTCAGTACTGACCTTTTGATAGTACATGCTCCCTCAGTTCCTACCCTATGACAGTGTAGTGCTCGTTCAGTACTGACCCTCTGATGGTGCAGTGCTCTCAGACTACAGAGCTTCAGACAGTGCGGCATTCCCTCTGGACTGAACCTCTTACAGTGAGGTGCTCCCTCACTACTGACTGTCCGACCGTGCGGTGATCCCTCAGTGCTCACCCTCTGGCAATGCAGCAGCCCCTCAGTACTGACCCTCTGACAGCGCAGTGATCCCTCAGTGCTGACCCTCTGACAGTGCGGCACTCACTCAGTACTGACGCTCACACAGTGCAGAACTTCCTCAGTACTGACCATCTGACACTGTGGCAGTGCCCCCATACCGACCGTGTGACAGTGCGGTACACCCTCAGTACTGACCCTCTGGCAGTGCTGCTCTTTGACTGAGCAGCGCACCTTTAGTTCTGAAATTCTTACAGTGCAGCGCTCCCTCAGTACTAACTCTTTGAGAGTGCAGCACTCCCTCAGTACAGACACTCTGACAGTGCTGCACTCTCTCAGTACTGACCCTCTGACAGTGCAGCACTCCCTCAGTACTGACCCTCTGACAGTGCAGCACTCCCTCAGTACTGACCCTCTGACAGTGCAGCACTCCCTCATTACTGACCCTCTGACAGTGCAGCACTCCCTCAGTACTGACCCTCTGACAGTGCAGCACTCCCTCAGTACTGACCCTCTGACAGTGCAGCACTCCCTCAGTACTGACCCTCTGACAGTGCAGCACTTCCTCAGTAATGACCCTCTGACAGTGCAGCACTCCCTCAGTACTGACCCTCTGACAGTGCAGCACTTCCTCAGTAATGACCCTCTGACAGTGCAGCACTCCCTCAGTACTGACCCTCTGACAGTGCAGCACTTCCTCAGTACTGACCCTCTGACAGTGCAGCACTCCCTCAGTACTGACCCTCTGAAAGTGTTACACCCCCTCAGTAATGACCCTCCGACAGTGCAGCACTTCCTCAGTACTGACCCTCTGACAGTGCAGCACTCCCTCAGTACTGACTCTCTGACAGTGCAGCACTCCCTCAGTACTGACCCTCTGACAGTGCAGCACTCCCTCAGTACTGACCCTCTGACAGTGCAGCACTCCCTCAGTACTGACCCTCTGACAGTGCAGCACTCCCTCAGTACTGACCCTCTGACAGTGCAGCACTCCCTCAGTACTGACCCTCTGACAGTGCAGCACTCCCTCAGTACTGACCCTCTGACAGTGCAGCACTCCCTCAGTACTGACCCTCTGACAGTGCAGCACTTCCTCAGTAATGACCCTCTGACAGTGCAGCACTCCCTCAGTACTGACCCTCTGACAGTGCAGCACTTCCTCAGTAATGACCCTCTGACAGTGCAGCACTCCCTCAGTACTGACCCTCTGACAGTGCAGCACTCCCTCAGTACTGACCCTCTGAAAGTGTTACACCCCCTCAGTAATGACCCTCCGACAGTGCAGCACTTCCTCAGTACTGACCCTCTGACAGTGCAGCACTCCCTCAGTACTGACCCTCTGACAGTGCAGCACTCCCTCAGTACTGACCATCTGACAATGCAGCACTCCCTCAGTACTGACCCTCTGACAGTGCAGCACTCCCTCAGTACTGACACTCTGACAGTGCAGCACTCCCTCAGTACTGACCCTCTGACAGTGCAGCACTCCCTCAGTACTGACCCTCTGACAGTGCAGCACTCCCTCAGTACTGACCCTCTGACAGTGCAGCACTCCCTCAGTACTGACCCTCTTTTCTTCTATTTCATAGAGTCTTGTGGAAATTTGGAGACATTGGGTCTGCAGATTCTGAGGAAGCCTGAGAGAGACACACAAACCAAACCCTGTCTGAAACTCTCTGTAATAGACTATTCAGAGGCACAGAGTCACAGAGGTGCACAGCTTGGAACCAGTCCCTCCTGTCCAACTCGTCCATACCAACCAGATATTCCCATCGCATTTCATTCCATTAGCTAGCACTTGGCTGATATCTCTCTAAACCCTTCCTATTCACATAATCATCCTGATGCCTTTTAAATGTCACAATTGTACCAGCCCCCATCACTTCCTCTGGCAGCTACCTGCATGCCCTTGAATAAGTGCTCAAACATTCATACTGTCGATACAAACTCTAATAAACACCAACCTGCGAAAGGCTATCATTGTCACTTTCAACCCACCCTGAGCTCCTTCATTACCCTGATTTCAACACAGGTAATGAAACAGTGTTAGTGACCATCCACCGTAACCCTGTTATAAAACTTATTTTCACATGTGGCTTGTATGTGATTCCCACACCCTCTAATAGTTGCCTGGAAGGTGTGGATGAGCTGTACTCTCCTGCTGCAGTCCTTGGGTGTCCCACAGTGATGTTAGGGAGGGAGCTCCAGGATTTTGACCTGAACCACGTAAAGAGCTCTCTTACTGGAGTGCCCTTTTTAGTTGGGAAATTATAGACCAGGAGGACCCGAGAGCTGCTGTCTTGTCAGAGAGGCCTGGTGGGTCACACACCTCAGGTGAGGGGTGAGGTTGAGAAGCTGGGGCCTTCATGGTAATTTCAGACATGATAGAGATTGAGCCAACAATGTTGGCATCACGAACCTGTTAGCTGTGGTAACTGACCCCCCTTTGTAGCAGAGGGAATCAATCCCTTTAATAGAGCAAGCTTGAGAATTCAACACTAAAATCAATCTGTACGGACGCGCTGGAGACCTGAACCATCAATAAAGAGATTACTGAAGAAACTTAGCATGTCCGGCAGCATCTCTGAAGGGAGAGGGAGAGACAGAGAGAGAGTTCACCTTTCAATCCAGTGATTTCTGCGGGAAGGTTCCATCAGAACAGACCGTTTTGAGGAAGGGTCACTTGAAATGCGAATTGTTCCTCTCTCTCTTCACCGTTGCTACCTGGTGAATTCTGCTGAATATCCCCACCATCTGTTTGATTGAGAATTTGACCTGATCCAAGCGTCACTGAGTCATTCAGTCAGTGTGCAATGCCCTGAGGCTGCTTCTGCTGAAAGTTGACAAACAGGTTTAAGGCTTTGTAAGGTATTGTATTCGGAGGGCGGGGTACATGGGAGAACAGATACAGAACACAGGCACTTCACAAAGATCCTTCTCAATGTAACTTTGTGATGTTAATTCAGAAGAAACAGCTCAGACCTAACATTTCAGTTAATCAGCCAAGGGGAGTATATATGTAATTGCAAAGACTTGTTATACAGACTGTACAGAACCGAACTTTAGTGACTATGTTTGTACGTAAAGATTTTTTGTGAATAAAGTATCTTTTTGAAATTGATATAAATATTTTTTCGAGGGGGACCAAGCATCTTGAGCATGTGGAGGCATTGCCCTTGTCCCTAGTCTTTCTTAAATAAACGCTAGACAAGTTCGATACTCCCCGGGTACAGACATCAAACGGTCATCAACGGGAGGAGATGGTGGGTTGGTCACAGGGGGCTCAGTGTTGCCTCACCCCACCCGCGTTCGATTCCAGCCTCGGGCGACTGTCTGTGTGGAGTTGGCACATTGTCCCCGTGCCAGCCTCCGGGTGCTCCAGTTCCCACCCACTGTCCAAAGATGTGCAGGCTGGGTGGGTTAGCCAGAGGAAATGAAGGGATCCGGGGATAGAGGGGGTAGGGTGGGATGCTCTGCCGAGGGTCAGTGTGAACCTGATAGGCCGAATGACCTGCTTCCACATCTTAGGGATTGTATGATCAATCCAGAGACTCAAATACTGTTCTGTGCCCTGGGCTCCAATCTTGGGGGTGGCTGTGGGTCATCACAGTGAGAACAGGTTTGGGGATGAACACGGTCCAAGGGGGCAACAGGTTTGCTTTCTGAGGTGTTGAGGGCATGAATGTTCTGTCGAGGTGCTTTGGGGATAAACATACGGAGGGGATGGTTTCTAAGGTATTGAGGGAGCACTATCTGTCAGTACAGGGTGCAGATGGTCGAAGGGTACAGATACACTTCATAGAACATAGAACATAGGACATCGAACAGTACAGCACAGAACAGGCCCTTCAGCCCTTGATGCTGTGCCGACCATCGATCCTCATGTAAGGGAAACCTAAAGTATGAACCCTCAAATTTCTATGACCATATGCATGTCCAGCAGTCACTTAAATATCCCCAATGACCTCACTTCCACAACTGCTGCTTGCAACGCATTCCATGCTCTCGCAACTCTCTGCTTAAAGAACCCGCCTCTGACATCCCCTCTATATTTTCCTCCAAACAGCTTAAAACTATGACCTCTCGTGTTAGCAATTTCTGCCCTGGGAAAAAAGTGTCTGGCTATCGACTCTATCTATGCCTCTCATTATCTTGTATACCTCAATTAGGTCCCCTGTCTTCCTTCTTTTTTCCACTGAAAGAAGTCCGAGCTCAGTCAATCTCTCTTTGTTAGAAAAGCCCTCCATTCCAGGCAGCATTCTGGTAAACCTCCTCTGAATCCTCTCCAAAGCATCCACATCTTTCCTATAATAGGGCGACCAGAACTGGACACAGTATTCCAAGTGCGGTCTAACCAAAGTTTTATAGAGCTGTATCAAGATCTCACGACTCTTAAACACAATCCTCCTGTTAATGAAAGCCAAAACACCATATGCTTTCTTAACAACCCTGTCCACTTGGGTAGCCATTTTAAGGGATCTATGTACCTGCACACCAAGATCCCTCTGTTCCGTCACACTGCCAAGAATCCTGTCTTTAATCCTGTACTCAGTTTTCAAATTTGACCTTCCAAAATGCATCACCTCCATTTATCCAGGTTGAACTCCATCTGCCACCTCTCAGCCCATCTCTGCATCCTGTCAATGTCCCGCTGCAGATAACAACAGCCCTCTATACTGTCAACGACACTCCAACCTTTGTGTTGTCTGCAAACTTGCTGACCCCTCCTTCAATCCCCTCATCCAAGTCATTAATAAAAATTACAAACAGTAGAGGCCCAAGGACAGAGCCCTGTGGAACACCACTCACCACAGACTTCCAGGCAGAATATTTTCCTTCTACCTCCACTCGCTGTCTTCTGTTCGCCAGCCAATTCTGTATCCAGACAGCTAAGTTCCCCTGAAAACCATTCCTCCTGACCTTCTGAATGAACCTACCATGGGGAACCTTATCAAATGCCTTACTGAAGTCCATATACACCACATCCACAGCTCGACCCTCATCAACTTGCCTAGTAACATCCTCAAAGCACTCAGTAAGGTTTGTGAGGCATGACCTGCCCCTCACAAAGCCGTGTTGATTGCATTAAATCAAGCCATGCTCTTCCAGATGCTCATAAATCCTGTCCCTGAGAATCCTTTCTAACTCCTTACAGACGACAGCCGTGAGAGTGTCTGGTCTGTAATTGCTGGTGATTTCCCTATTTCCTTTCTTGAAGAGAGGAATTATATTTGCCTCCCTCCAGTCCTCAGGTACGACTCCAATGGAGAGCGAGGAGGAAAGGATGTTCGCAAGCAGCGAAGCAATCACATTTCTCACTTACCAAAGCAGCCGAGGACAAATCTGGTTTGGCCCTGGCGACTTGTCAATCTTAATGTTTGTCAAAATGTTCAGCACATCAGCTTCCTCAATCTCTATCTGTTCCAGCATGCTTACCTGCTCCTCAATGGTTTCATTCACTACAAGGTCCTTTTCTTTAGTAAAGACAGAAGCAAAAAACTCATTTAGGGGGTTCCCCTGCCTCCTCAGACTCTACACACAAGTTCCCCATGCTATCCCTGAGCGGCCCTACTCTTTCTTTGATCATTGTCTTACTCCTCACATCCGTGTAAAATGTCTTTGGATTCTCCCTAATCCTTCCTGCCAAGCCTTTTTCCTGCCCCCTCCTGGCTCTCCTCAGTCCATTTTTGAGCTCCTTCCTCGCCTGCCTGTAATCCTCTCGAGCTGACCAAGACCCTTCCTTCCTCCACCTTACGTAAGCTGCCTTCTTTCTTTCGAAAAGAAGCTCCTCCGCTCTCGTCATCCAAGGTTCCTTTATCTTGCCCCTTCTTGCCTGTCTCAGAGGGACACATTTGTGCATCACTCGCAACAACTATTCCTTAAACCGTCTCCACATGTTTATAGTGGCCTTTCCATGGAATAATTGCTCCCAGTCCATGGTTCCCAACTCACGTCTGATAGTATCATAGTTTCCTTTTCCCCAATTAAATATCCTCCCATTGTGCCTGCTTCTCTCCTCCTCCATGGCTATATAGAATGTGAGGCAGTTGTGGTCACTATCACCAAAATGCTCTCCCACCGCAAGATCTGACACCTGCCCTGGCTCATTGCCGAGCACCAAAATCAAAATGGCCTCTCCCCTCGTCGGCCGCTTCAAGGTGCTGAGTTAGGGAAACCCTCCTGAACACACCTTACAAAACCATCTGCTCGAAGCAGGTTCCAATCTATATTGAGAAAGTTAAAGTCACCCATTACAACAACCCTATTACATTCACTCTTTACCAAAATCTGCTGACCTATGCTTTCTTCAATCTCCCTGCTGCTGTTGGGGGGGGGGGGGGGGGGGGGGGGGGCTGTAGTAAACCCCTAATGAGGTGACTGCTCCCTTACTGATCCTAATTTCCACCCATACTGACTCAGTAGGCAGACCGTCCTCGACAATGGTAACTTCTGTAGCTGTGATACCCTCTCTGATTTCCTTTCTGAATTCATTGCATGTGGTGTCCCTCAAGGGTTGGCCAGCACGGTGGCTCAATGGTGGGCACTGCTGTCTCACAGCATCAGGGACCCAGCTTCGATTCCAGACTCGGGCGACTGTCTGTGTGGAGTTTGCACTTTCTCCCAGTGTCTGCGTGGGTTTCCTCCGGGTGCTGCAGTTTCTTCCCACAGTCCAAAGGTGTGCAGGTTAGGTGAAATGGCCATGCTAAAGTGCCTGTAGTGTTAGGTGCATCAATCAGTGGTAAACGTAGGGGAATGGGTCTGGATGGGTTCCTCTTCAGAGGGTTGGTGTGGGCTTGTTGGGACGAAGGGACTGTTTCCACACTGTAGGGAATCTAAGGATCTATCCTTGGACCCTCCTTTTTCTCACCTATTACTGCCAGGAGGTGACATTGTCCAAAGGCACTGTGTTAGGTTTCACATGTAAACTGACACTGCCCAAGTCCCTCTCCCCATCATCTGTCTTCATTACTCCACTGTTACTCAGTTATCAAACTGCTTACCACGCTCCCACTTCTCGATTAGCTGCAGTTTTCTCCAATGAAACATTGTAATGGTTAGAACCATTGCCTTCAGTTGCTATTACAAATACCTTTCCCTTACTGCTGAGCCCCTCCCTCCCACTGGGAAATATTTGAGGTACACTACACTCTTCACAATATTGTTGTTATATCTGACCCCAAGGTGACCTTCTGATCAGACATCCACACAGTCCCAAACACCAGGAATTCCATTCTGTTAAACGTTGCTTGTCTCCCCCTCACCCCAGCTCCATTGCTACTGAAACCCCTAACCCGTGTCGGTGTTGCCTTAAACTTGACGATTCTGAAGCCGAACCCTTGATTCCGTGACTGACCCAGAATCTGCTGCTTCCTGTGTTTCCTGCACAATTACCCCCCGGTCCCTTTGTGGTGCAGCTTCCTACAGTTTCCACCATTTAAATAGCACTGTGTTCTTTTATTATCCCCTCCAAAATGACCAACTTCCCATTTTCCCAAATTATACTCCATCTGGCAACTTGTTGCCCCCTTCTCCTGTGCATCTCTCTCACTTCACAATCCTCTTAGACCTTTACAGTTATGCCTTTTCTGACAGATATCCCCACCCCCCAATTCTTCTAACCGTTTACTGGGAATCCTGGGCAGTGGGAAGCGTGCAGTGTTGCTCTGTTTTCCGTGAGACTCTATGGGATGACTAGGAGGAGCTTGCTGCCCATTGGTCAGAATGGAGACAACTTGCCCATGGAGCTGCATGAGCCTTTCACCCCCCATGTCTTATTGATGAGGCACAGCGGCAAGACGGAAGGAAAGAAAAGGAAGGAAATCCTGCTCTCCACATCTCACTGACTCTTGGATCATTCTGTCCCATCTATGAAAGATCTGCCCTGTTCAGTCACATGAAGTCCCAAGGTGGAAACTCATAGAAACCCACATAGATTTCCCCCTGAACTAACTGCTGACCTCCACAAGGGGTAATGTGTCCAGTCATCCTGGGCCAGGAGGAGGGGATGGTTTGAGTTTCTAACCTGAACTGACAGTGATGGATTTTATAAACTTGTATTACAGGATACTACAGGTGGGTATTCAGATGGTAATCTCAGTAACTGTAACGCCAAATTCTTACTCAATTCATCAGGACCGGGATATTCACATTGTGCGTGAACATTGTGTTCCAGCTCAATCCCATTTACTGCAGAAAAGTTCTCCTTTCAATCATCCCATTCTCTCAATAGTTCTCCCCACATCTTCAATGTGTCCTGTAATCCTTGTATAATGAGCTGATGGGTGTCAGGTTTATTATTATAACGGGTAACGTTTGTAAACCCCTCTGTCACAGCTCCCCTCAATTTCCTTTGCTACAAGGAGAACAATCTCAGTTTCTCCAAATCCCTGATTCCCCAATGTCTGTTTGCTCTCTATAAGGTACACATCAGGGTTGTGTTGGAACAGTGTCCACTCACCTACATCAGTGCACACCCCCCCCCCCCCCCCCCAGCAATGTTAAACAACGTGAACATCCTCCAGGACAAAGCACTGTGCCTGAGTGGTGTCCCATCCACCACCCTCAGCATTCCCTCTCCCCACCCCCGAGGTACAGTGTCATCACTGTGTAAGAGGCAAAGTCAGTAATGTCCTACCAGACCATAGGGCTGCTCTCTCATTAGGGAGAGATGACTGGTGGTGGTTTAACCTGAAGGTTACCACAGCCCAGGCAAGGGGAGAGGTTGGGAAGGAGAGCCCACCTATTGTAGATCGATATTATCTACCCAATGTATCAGCAACAACTATATCATACCAATGAATAATGTAAAAGAATATCCAAAACATGCTGCTACAATCCCCCATTCCTTGAACCATCCTGGTAAATCGCCCCTGTGCCCCATCTCAGGGACCCTGCCATCCTTCCCAATGTGTAGGCGATCTCTGGTTTGCACAGACCCAGCTGCTCTGTGTTCCTGTGGGTAATTCCATCATCGAGCACTAGTTGCACTAAACCTCACTGTCCGGGAGGGTGGGAGACACAGAATTCCCAACAGCATTTAAGACACATTTCGGTGCACACTGTGATACCAAGACAGATGGTGCGAATGACAGTGTATTGGAAAATGGATCACGATGGTTTGGTTATAGTTTTCTTTACTGGCACAGACTCAATGGCCCACAGAGCCTTTTTCTGTGCTGTAAACCTCAAGACACTTAATATAGGAATATGACCGGCCACCTTTGAAACCAGGTCAGAAAAAATGATAGTAGATTAGATGACACATGATTGGTCAATGTGTTTGGGAGGAAAGTAAGATGGAGCGGTTTAGGAGGAAATTCTGGAGCTCGATGCAGGAATCTGAAAGAGCCATCATCAAGTGAGAAATAAAAATGGGATATCCTAAAGGCTGCAATCAAAGAAAGGTACATATAGCACAACTTTCAGAGACTGGAGGGGATTAGAGTTAGGGAGGGGTCTGAGGCTGGAGAGGAATTATTAGAGATAAGGAAGATGTTCGCCGAGCTGGAAATTTGTGTTGCAGACGTTTCGTCCCCTGTCTAGGTGACACCCCCAGTGCTTGGGAGCCTCCTGTGACGCGCTTCTGTGATTTTTCCTCCGGCATTTATAGTGGCCTGTCTCTGCCGCTTCCGGTTGTCAGTTCCTGAACCACTATAAATGTCGGAAAAAACATCCCAGAAGGGCTTCACAGGAGGCTCCCAAGCACTGACGATGTCACCTAGACAGGGGACAAAACATCTGCAACACAAATTCCAAGCTCGGCGAACAGAACCACAACAACGAGCACCCGAGCTACAAATCTTCTCACAAACTTGGAAGATAAGGAAGAGTTGTGAGGCTGGGTGAGGTGACAGAGACAGGGAGAGATGTTAAAAGGGAGGAATGCAGAGATAGCAAGAATTAGAGTCGTAATGTTATGTAGCATGGAAACAGACCCTGTGATCCAATCAATCCATGTCAAACATAATTCCAAACTGAGGTAATCTCACCTGCCTCCCCTTGGTCCACATGTATCCAAACATTTCCTATGAGGTACCTGTCCAAATGGGTTTCCCGTAGTGCCACTGTGGTGTGGAAACTGGCCATTTAGTGTCAGAGTCATTGAGATGTACAACATGGAAACAGACCCTTCCATCCAACCCATCCATGCAGACCAGATATCCTAAGCTGGAAATGTGTTGCTGGAAAAGCGCAGCAGGTCAGGCAGCATTCAGGGAACAGGAGAATTGACGTTTCGGGCATAAGCCCTTCTTCGGGCTTATGCCCGAAACGTCGATTCTCCTGTTCCCTGGATGCTGCCTGACCTGCTGCGCTTTTCCAGCAACACATTTTCAGCTCTAATCTGCAGCATCTGCAGACCTCACTTTTTCCTCCGACCAGATATCCTAACCCAATCTAGTCCCACCTGCCAGCACCCGGCCCATATCCCTCCAAATCCCGGAAGACTGGTGCCATTATTTGAGAAAGGCGGTAAGGAAAATTCAGCAAACTATAGACCGGTGAGCCTGTAGTCAGTAGAAGGCAAGTTGTTGGAAGGGCGTATGAGGAGTAGGATGTACATGTAATTGGAAAGACAAGAATGATTAGGGATAGTCAGCATGAAATTGTGCATGGAAATCACTAACTTGGACTTCAGAAAGACGGTCAGCAAGGGTCCACATAACACACAGGTTAGCAAGTTCATCACCATAGAATACAAGGAGATGGGGAGATTTGGATACAAAATTGGCTGGAAGGTCATAGAGTCATAGAGATATACAGCACAGAAACTGACCCTTCGGTCCAACCCGTCCATGCTGACTAGGTATCCCAACCCATTCTAGTCCCACCTGCCAGCATCTGGCCCATTTCCCGCTAAACCCTTCCAAATCATGTTCCCACCGACAGAGGCACCTCAGTTATGTGAACGAGTTGGGTGGGCACTAATTCATTTGGACAATCAATGATTCGGTGAATTGATTAAATGCCTTTCCTCTGGGGCTCGGAGTTTTCAAAGTCTGCTCCCCATTCAGGAGACTGCAACAGCACACAGCACGAATGCCCACCCACACACGGCCCCCAACCTGACCCCTACCGCCGTGCAACACCAGCCCCAGCCTGACCCTCACTGCTGCCCACACACCGTCCCCAGCCTGACCCACACTGCCTCCCACACACGACCCCCAGCCTGACCCACACTGCCGCCCACACACCGTCCCCAGCCTGACACTCACTGCCTCCCACACACGACCCCCAGCCTGACCCACACTGCGTCCCACACACCGTCCCCAGCCTGACCCTCACTCCGTCCCACACACCGCCCCCAGCCTGACCCTCACACCGTCCCACACACCGTCCCCAGCCTGACCCTCACTCCGTCCCACACACCGTCCCCAGCCTGACCCTCACTGCGTCCCACACACCGTCCCCAGCCTGACCCTCACTCCGTCCCTCACACCGCCCCCAGCCTGACCCTCACTCCGTCCCACACACCGCCCCCAGCCTGACCCTCACACCGTCCCACACACCGTCCCCAGCCTGGCCCTCACTCCGTCCCACACACCGTCCCCAGCCTGACCCTCACTGCCTCCCACACACCACCCACAGCCTGACCCTCACTGCCGCCCACACACCACCCCCAGCCTGACCCACACTACCTCCCACACACCACCCCCAGCCTGACCCTCACTGCCGCCCACACACCGCCCCCAGCCTGACCCTCACTGCCTCCCACACACCGCCCCCAGCCTGACGCTCACTGCGTCCCACACACTGTCCCCAGCCTGACCCTCACTGTCGCCCACACACCACCACCAGCCTGACACTCACTGCCTCCCACATACCACCCCCAGCCTGACCCTCACTGCGTCCCATACACCGTCCCCAGCCTGACCCTCACTGCCTCCCACACACCGTCCCCAGCCTGACCCTCACTGCCGCCCACATACCACCCCCAGCCTGACCCTCACTGCCGCCCACATACCACCCCCAGCCTGACCCTCACTGCCTCACACACACCGTCCCCAGCCTGACCCTCACTGCATCCCACACACCGCCCCCAGCCTGACCCTCACTGCGTCCCACACACCGCCCCCAGCCTGACCCTTCCTGCCACCCACACATTGCCCCACAGCCTGACACACACCACCGTCCACTCACCACCCCCAGCCTGACCTTCACTGCTGCTCACACAACACCCCCAGCCTGACCCTCAGCATTGTCGAACACCGCTCCCAGCCTGACCCTCAACGCTGCCCACACATTGTCCCACAGCCTGACACTCACCACCGTCCACTCACCACCCTCAGCCTGACCCTCACCATCATCCAACACCGCTCCCAGCCTGACCCTCAATGCTGCCCACACATTGTTCCACACCCTGACACTCACCGCCCCCCCGGCTAACCATCACCAGCATCCGCACACCACCCCAGTCTCACTCCCACCGGAATCCACATTTCCCCCAGCCTGACCCTCACTGCCGTCCACACACCACCCTCAACCTGACCTTCTCCGCTGTCCACACATCGCCCCCAGCCTGACCTTCACCGGCATCCACACACCACCCCCAACCTGACCCTCACTGCCATCCACACACCAGCCCAGCCTGACCCTCACTGCCATCCACACACCAACCCAGCCTGACCCTTACCACCATCCGCGCACCACCCCAGTCTGACTCTCACCAGAATCAACATTGCCCCCAGCCTGACCCTCACCACCGTCCACACACCGTCCCCAACCTGAACCTCTCTGCCGTCCACACATCGTCCCCAACCTGACCTTCACCGGCATTCACACACCACCCCCAGCCTGACCCTCACTGCCATCCACACACCGACCCAGCCTGATCTTCACTGCCGCCCTTACAATGCCCCCAAGACTGACCCTCAGCGCCATCCATACACCGCCCCCAGCCTGACTCTCACCACCTTCCAAAGACCGCCCCCAGGCTGGCCCTCACTGATGCCCACACACCGCACTCAGCCTGACCCTTACTGCTACCCACAAACCACCCCATCCTGACCCTAAGCGCCATCCACACACTGCCAACAACCTGACCCTCACCACCATCCACACACTGCCCTCAGCCTGACTCTCAGCGCCGTCCACACACCGCCCCAACCTGACACTCACCACCCTCCACACACTAGCCACAGCCTGACCCTCACCACCGTCCACACCCTGCCCCCAGCCTGACACTCACCACTGCTGACACTCCACCCCCAGTCTGAACCTCTCTGCCGTCCACACACCACCGCAGCCTGTCCCTCACTGCCGTGCACACACTGCCCCCAGCCTGACCCTTACCACCGTCCACACACCGCCCCCAGCCTAACCCTCACCACCGTCCACACACCGCCCCCAGCCTGACCCTCACCACCACCCACACGCTACACCCAGCCTGACCCTCACTGCCCTCGACTCACTGCCCCCAGCTGGACCCTCACCGCCCCCAGCCTGACCTTACCGCCCCAAGCCTGACCTTACTGCCCCCAGCCTGTTCCTCACCGCCGTCCAAAATTGCCCCCACCCTGACCCTCACCGCCATTCAACACCACCCCCAGCCTGACCCTCACTGACGCCCACACACCGCCCCCGTCCTGACCCTCACTGCTGTCCAACACTGCCCTCAGCCTGGCCCTCACTGCTGCCCACATATCACCCCCAGCCTGGCCCTCACTGCTGCCCTCATACACCCCCAGACTGACCCTCAATGCCATTCACACACCGCTCCCAGCCTCACCCTCAGTACCATCCACACACCGCCCCCAGCCAGACCCTCACTGCTCTGCCACACACCACCCCACAGCCTGACCCTCACCGCCCCAGACGCACTGCCCCCAGCCGGACCCTAACGCACCCAGCCTGACCTTACCGCCCCCAGCCTGACCCTCACTACTGTCCAACATTGCCACCAACCTGTCCCTCACCACCATTCAACACCACCCCAGCCTGACCCCCACTACCGCCCACACACCACCCCCAGCTCGACCCTCAGCGCCATCCACACACCGCCCTCAGTCTGATCCTCACCACCATCCACACTCCGCCCCCAGCCTGGTCCTCACTGCCGCTCACACACCGCCCTCAGCCTGACCCTCAGCGCCATCTACACACCGCCCTCAGTCTGATCCTCACCACCATCCACACTCCGCCCCCAGCCTGGTCCTCACTGCCGCTCACACACCGCCCTCAACCTGACCCTCAGCGCCGTCTACACACAGCCCCAGCTTGACCCTCACCACAGTCTACACACTACCCCAAGCATTACCATCGCTGCCACCCACACACCACCCCTAGACTGACCCTCAGTGCCATCCACCACCGCCCCCAGTCTGACCCTCGCTGCCGCCCACACACAGTCCTCAGTCTGACCCTCACCACCACGCAAATACTGTCTCCAGTCTGATCCTTTCTGCCATCCACACATCACCCCCAGCCTCACCCTCGCCGCCGTCTACACTCCATGCCCAGCCTGACCCTCACAGGGTCCCTCACAGGGACAGCGGTCAGGGGCAGGCTGGGGGCCGTAAGGTCAGGCTGGGTGTGGTGAGGGTCCGGCTGGGGGCAGTGCGTCTGGGGTGGTGAGGATCAGGCTGGGAGCGGTAAGGTCAGGCTGGGTGCAGTGGGGGTCCGGCTGGGGGCAGTGCGTCTGGGGCGGTGAGGATCAGGCTGGGGGCGGTGTGTGGTTGGCGGTGAGGATCAGGCTTGGATGGTGCTGAATGGCGGCGAGGGTTAGGCTGGTGGCAATGTTGGACAGTGGCGAGGGTCAGGCTGGGGGCGGTAAGGTCAGGCTGGGTGTGGTGAGGGTCCGGCTGGGGGCAGTGCGTCCGGGGCGGTGAGGGTCAGGCTGTGGGGTGGTGTGTGGCGGAGCAGTGAGGGTCTGGCTGGGGGCGGTGTGTGGACGATGGTGAGGGTTAGTTTGGGGGCGGTGTGTGGGCGGCAGTGAGGGTCAAACTGGGGATGGTGTCTGGGCAGCAGTGAGGGTCAGGCTGGGGGCGGTTGTGAATGGCATTGAGGGTCAGTCTGGGGGTGGTTTGTGGGTGGCAGTGAGGGTCAGCCTGGGGGCGGTGTGTGAATGGCACTGAGGGTCAGGTTGGGGGCGGTGAGTGGACGGCGGTGAGTGTCAGGCTGTGGGGCAATGTGTGGGTGACATTGAGGGTCAGGTTGGGAGCGATGTTGGATGACGTTGGAGGTCAGGCAAGGGGTGGTGTGTGGGTGGCAGTGAGGGTCAGGCTGGGGGTGGTGTGTGGGTGGCGGTGAGGGTCAGGCTGGGGGTGGTGTGTGGGTGGCAGTGAGGGTCAGGCTGGGGGTGGTGTGTGGGTGGCAGTGAGGGTCAGGCTGGGGGTGGTGTTGGACGGCAGTGAGGGTCATGCTGGGGATGGTGTTGAACGGCGGTGAGGGTCAGGCTGTGAGGCAATGTGTGGGCATATTGAGGGTCAGGTTGGGAGCGATGTTGGATGATGGTGAAGGTCAGGCTGGGGATGGTGTGTGGGTGGCAGTGAGGGTCAGGCTGGGGGTGGTGTTGGACGGCGTTGTGGGTCAGGCTGGGGGTGGTGTGTGGGCGGCAGTGAGGGTCAGGCTGGGGGTGGTGTTGGACGGCGTTGTGGGTCAGGCTGGGGGTGGTGTGTGGGCAGCAGTGAGGGTCAGGCTGGGAGTGGTGTTGAACGGCGGTGAGGGTCAGGCTGGGGGCAATGTTGGACGGCGGTGAGGATCAGGATGGGGGCGGTAAGGTCAGGCTGGGGGCGGTAAGGACAAGCTGGGGGCGGTGAGGGACAGGCTGGGGGCAGTGAGTCTGGGGCGGTGAGGGTCAGGCTGGGGGGTGGTGTGTGGACGGCAGTGAGGGTCTGGCTGGGGTCGGTGTTGGACATTGGTGAGGGTCAGGCTAAGGGCAGTGTGTGGACGGCAGTGAGGGCCAGCCTGGGGGTGGTCTTTGGAAGGTGGTGAGTGTCAGTCTGGGGGCACTATGTGGACGGTGGTGAGGCTCAGGCTGGGGGCGGTGTGTGGATGGTGGTGAGTGTCAGGCTGTTGGCTGTGTGTGAGCGGCAGTGAGGGTCAGGCGGGGGGCAGTGTTGGACGGCAGTGAGAGTCAGGATGGGGTGATTTGTGGGTAGCAGTAAGGGTCAGGTTGAGGGCGGTGTGTGGGCATCAGTGAGGGCCAGCCTGGGGGCGGTCTTTGGAAGGTGGTGAGGGTCAGGCTGGGGACGGTGTGTGGGACGCAGTGAGGGTCAGGCTGGGGGCGGTGTGTGGGACGCAGTGAGGGTCACGCTGGGGATGGTGTGTGGGACGGAGTGAGGGTCAGGCTGGGGACGGTGTGTGGGACGCAGTGAGGGTCAGGCTGGGGACGGTGTGTGGGACGCAGTGAGGGTTAGGCTGGGGACGGTGTGTGGGAGGCCGTGAGGGTCAGGCTGGGGACGGTGTGTGGGACGCAGTGAGGGTCAGGCTGGGGATGGTGTGTGGGACGCAGTGAGCGTCACGCTGGGGACGGTGTGTGGGACGGAGTGAGGGTCAGGCTGGGGACGGTGTGTGGGACGCAGTGAGGGTCAGGCTGGGGACGGTGTGTGGGACGGAGTGAGGTTCAGGCTGGGGACGGTGTGTGGGACGGAGTGAGGGTCAGGCTGGGGACGGTGTGTGGGAGGCAGTGAGGCTCAGGCTGGGGACGGTGTGTGGGACGCAGTGAGGGTCAGGCGGGGGACGGTGTGTGGGACGGAGTGAGGGTCATGCTGGGGACGGTGGGTGGGACGCAGTGAGGGTCAGGCTGGGGACGGTGTGTGGGACGGAGTGAGGGTCAGGCTGGGGACGGTGTGAGGGACGGAGTGAGGGTCAGGCTGGGGACTGTGTGTGGGACGCAGTGAGGGTCAGGCTGGGGACGGTGTGTGGGACGGAGTGAGGTTCAGGCTGGGGACGGTGTGTGGGACGGAGTGAGGGTCAGGCTGGGACGGTGAGTGGGACGGAGTGAGGGTCAGGCTGGGAACGGTGTGTGGGACGGAGTGAGGGTCAGTCTGGGGGCGGTGTTTGGGACGCAGTGTGGATCAGGCTGGGGACGGTGTGTGGGAGACAGTGAGGGTCAGTCTGGGGACTGTGTGTGGGACGGAGTGAGGGTCAGGCTGGGTAGGGTGTGTGGGACGGAGTGAGGGTCAGGTTGGGGACGGTGTGTGGACAGCAGTGAGGGTCAGGCTGGGGACTGTGTGTGGGACAGAGTGAGGGTCAGGCTGGGTAGGGTGTGTGGGACTGAGTGAGGGTCAGGCTGGGGGCGGTGTGTGGGACGGAGTGAGGGTCAGGCTGGGGACGTGTGTGGGACGGAGTGAGGGTCAGGCTGGCTGGGTTTTTGGGACGGAGTGAGGGTCAGGCTGGGGACGGTGTGTGGACAGCAGTGAGGGTCAGGCTGGGGACGGTGTGTGGAACGGAGTGAGGGTCAGGGTGGGGCGGTGTGTGGGACGGAGTGAGGGTCAAGCTGTGAATGGTGTGTGTGACGGAGTGAGGGTCAGGCTGGGGACGGTGTGTGGGACGGAGTGAGGGTCAGGCTGGGGACGGTGTGTGGGACAGAGTGAGGGTCAGGCTGGGGGCGGTGTGTGGGACGGAGTGAGGGTCACTCTGCGGATGGTGTGTGGGACGGAGTGAGGGTCAGGCTGGGGGCGGTGTGTGGGACGGAGTGAGGGTCAGGCTGGGGACGGTGTGTGGGACGGAGTGAGGGTCAGGCTGGGGACGGTGTGTGGGACGGAGTGAGGGTCAGGCTGGGGACGGTGTGTGGGACGGAGTGAGGGTCAGGCTGGGTAGGGTGTGTGGGACGGAGTGATGGTCAGGCTGGGGGCGGTGTGTGGGACGGAGTGAGGGTCAGGCTGGGGGTGGTGTTTGGGACACAGTGAGGGTCAGGCTGAGGACAGTGTATGGGACGGAGTGAGGGTCAGGCTGGGGACGGTGTGTGGGACGGAGTGAGGGTCAGGCTGGGGGCGGTGTGTGGGACGGAGTGAGGGACAGGCTGGGGACGGTGTGTGGGACGGAGTGAAGGTCAGTCTTGGGACGGTGTGTGGGACGGAGTGAGGGTCAGGCTGGGGACGGTGTGTGGGACGGAGTGAGGGTCAGGCTGGGGACGGTGTGTGGGACGCAGTGAGGGTCAGGCTGGGGACGGTGTGTGGGACGGAGTGAGGGTCAGGCTGGGGACGGTGTGTGGGCCGGAGTGAGGGTCAGGCTGGGGACGGTGTGTGGGATGGAGTGAGGGTCAGGCTGGGGGCGGTGTGTGGGACGGAGTGAGGGTCAGGCTGGGTAGGGTGTGTGGGACTGAGTGTGGGTCAGGCTGGGGGCGGTTTGTGGGACGGAGTGAGGGTCAGGCTGGGGGCGGTGTGTGGGATGGAGTGAGGGTCAGGCTGGGGACGTGTGTGGGACGGAGTGAGGGTCAGGCTGGGGGTGGTGTGTGGACAGCAGTGAGGACCACTCTGGGTACGGTGTGTGGGACGGAGTGAGGGTCAGGCTGGGGGCGGTGTGTGGACAGCAGTGAGGGTCAGGCTGGGGACTGTGTGTGGGACGGAATGAGGGTCAGGCTGAGGGCGGTGTGTGGGACGGAGTGAGGGTCTTTCTGGGGGAGGTGTGTGGGACGGAGTGAGGGTCAGGCTGGGGACGTGTGTGGGACGGTGTGAGGGTCAGGCTGGGGAAGTGTGTGGGACGGAGTGAGTGTCAGGCTGGGGACGGTGTGTGGGACGGAGTGAGGGTCAGGCTGGGGACGGTGTGTGGGACGGAGTGAGGGTCAGGCTGGGGACGGTGTGTGGGACGGAGTGAGGGTCAGGCTGGGGACGGTGTGTGGGACGGAGTGAGGGTCAGGCTAGGGGCGGTGTGTGGGACGCAGTGAGGGTCAGGCTGGGGACGGTGTGTGGGACGCAGTGAGTGTCAGGCTGGGGACGGTGTTTGGGACGCAGTGAGGTTCAGGCTGGGGACGGTGTGTGGGACAGAGTGAGGGTCAGGCTGGGGGTGGTGTGTGGGACGCAGTGAGGGTCAGGCTGGGGACGGTGTGTGGGACGCAGTGAGGGTCAGGCTGGGGACCGTGTGTGGGACGGAGTGCGGGTCAGGCTGGGGACGGTGTGTGGGACGGAGTGAGGGTCAGGCTGGGGACGGTGTGTGGGACGCAGTGAGGGTCAGGCTGGGGACGGTGTGTGGGACGCAGTGAGGGTCAGGCTGGGGGCGGTGTGTGGGACGCAGTGAGGGTCACGCTGGGGATGGTGTGTGGGACGGAGTGAGGGTCAGGCTGGGGTCGGTGTGTGGGACGCAGTGAGGGTCAGGCTGGGGACGGTGTGTGGGACGCAGTGAGGGTTAGGCTGGGGACGGTGTGTGGGAGTCCGTGAGGGTCAGGCTGGGGACGGTGTGTGGGACGCAGTGAGGGTCAGGCTGGGGATGGTGTGTGGGACGCAGTGAGGGTCACGCTGGGGACTGTGTGTGGGACGGAGTGAGGGTCAGGCTGGGGACGGTGTGGGGGACGCAGTGAGGGTCAGGCTGGGGACGGTGTGTGGGACGGAGTGAGGGTCAGGCTGGGGACGGTGTGTGGGACGGAGTGAGGGTCAGGCTGGGGACGGTGTGTGGGAGGCAGTGAGGCTCAGGCTGGGGACGGTGTGTGGGACGCAGTGAGGGTCAGGCGGGGGACGGTGTGTGGGACGGAGTGAGGGTCATGCTGGGGACGGTGGGTGGGACGCAGTGAGGGTCAGGCTGGGGACGGTGTGTGGGACGGAGTGAGGGTCAGGCTGGGGACGGTGTGTGGGACGGAGTGAGGGTCAGGCTGGGGACTGTGTGTGGGACGCAGTGAGGGTCAGGCTGGGGACGGTGTGTGGGACGGAGTGAGGTTCAGGCTGGGGACGGTGTGTGGGACGGAGTGAGGGTCAGGCTGGGACGGTGAGTGGGACGGAGTGAGGGTCAGGCTGGGAACGGTGTGTGGGACGGAGTGAGGGTCAGTCTGGGGGCGGTGTGTGGGACGCAGTGTGGATCAGGCTGGGGACGGTGTGTGGGACACAGAGAGGGTCAGTCTGGGGACTGTGTGTGGGACGGAGTGAGGGTCAGGCTGGGTAGGGTGTGTGGGACGGAGTGAGGGTCAGGCTGGGGACGGTGTGTGGACAGCAGTGAGGGTCAGGCTGGGGACTGTGTGTGGGACAGAGTGAGGGTCAGGCTGGGTAGGGTGTGTGGGACTGAGTGAGGGTCAGGCTGGGGGCGGTGTGTGGGACGGAGTGAGGGTCATGCTGGGGACGTTTGTGGGACGGAGTGAGGGTCAGGCTGGCTGGGTTTTTGGGACGGAGTGAGGGTCAGGCTGGGGACGGTGTGTGGACAGCAGTGAGGGTCAGGCTGGGGACGGTGTGTGGGACGGAGTGAGGGTCAGGGTGGGGGCGGTGTGTGGGACGGAGTGAGGGTCAAGCTGTGAACGGTGTGTGTGACGGAGTGAGGGTCAGGCTGGGGACGGTGTGTGGGACGGAGTGAGGGTCAGGCTGGGGACGGTGTGTGGGACCTAGTGAGGGTCAGGCTGGGGGCGGTGTGTGGGACGGAGTAAGGGTCACTCTGCGGACGGTGTGTGGGACGGAGTGAGGGTCAGGCTGGGGGCGGTGTGTGGGACGGAGTGAGGGTCAGGCTGGGGACGGTGTGTGGGACGGAGTGAGGGTCAGGCTGGGGACGGTGTGTGGGACGGAGTGAGGGTCAGGCTGGGGACGGTGTGTGGGACGGAGTGAGGGTCAGGCTGGGTAGGGTGTGTGGGACGGAGTGAGGGTCAGGCTGGGGGCGGTGTGTGGGACGGAGTGAGGGTCAGGCTGGGGACGGTGTGTGGGACACAGTGAGGGTCAGGCTGAGGACAGTGTGTGGGACGGAGTGAGGGTCAGGCTGGGGACGGTGTGTGGGACGGAGTGAGGGTCAGGCTGGGGGCGGTGTGTGGGACGGAGTGAGGGACAGGCTGGGGACGGTGTGTGGGACGGAGTGAGGGTCAGTCTGGGGACGGTGTGTGGGACGGAGTGAGGGTCAGGCTGGGGACGGTGTGTGGGACGGAGTGAGGGTCAGGCTGGGGACGGTGTGTGGGACGCAGTGAGGGTCAGGCTGGGGACGGTGTGTGGGACGGAGTGAGGGTCAGGCTGGGGACGGTGTGTGGGCCGGAGTCAGGGTCAGGCTGGGGACGGTGTGTGGGATGGAGTGAGGGTCAGGCTGGGGGCGGTGTGTGAGACGGAGTGAGGGTCAGTCTGGGGACGGTGTGTGGGACGCAGTGAGGTTCAGGCTGGGGACGGTGTGTGGGACGGAGTGAGGGTCAGGCTGGGGACGGTGTGTGGGACGGAGTGAGGGTCAGGCTGGGGACGGTGTGTGGGACGGAGTGAGGGTCAGGCTGGGGACGGTGTGTGGGATGGAGTGAGGCTCAGGCTGGGGACGGTGTGAGGGATGCAGTGAGGGTCAAGCTGGGGACGGTGTGTGGGACGGAGTGGGGGTCAGGCTGGGGACGGTGTGTGGGACGGAGTGAGGGTCAGGCTGGGGACGGTGTGTGGGACGGAGTGAGGTTCAGGCTGGGGACGGTGTGTGGGACGGAGTGAGGGTCAGGCTGGGGACGGTGTGAGGGACGCAGTGAGGGTCAGGCTGGGGACGGTGTGTGGGACGCAGTGAGTGTCAGGCTGGGGACGGTGTGTGGGACACAGTGAGGGTCAGGCTGGGGGCGGTGTGAGGGACACAGTGAGGGTCAGGCTGGGGACGGTGTGTGGGACGGAGTGAGGGTCAGGTTGGGGGCGGTGTGTGGGACGCAGTGAGGGTCAGGCTGGGGACGGTGTGTGGGAGGCAGTGAGGGTCAGGCTGGGGGCGGTGTGTGGGACGGAGTGAGGGTCAGGCTGGGGACGGTGTGTGGGACGGAGTGAGGGTCAGGTTGGGGGCGGTGTGTGGGACGCAGTGAGGGTCAGGCTGGGGACGGTGTGTGGGACGGAGTGAGGGTCAGGCTGGGGACGGTGTGTGGGACGGAGTGAGGGTCAGGCTGGGGGCGGTGTGTGGGACGCAGTGAGGGTCAGGCTGGGGGTGGTGTGTGGGCGGCAGTGAGGGTCAGGCTGGGGACAGTGTGAGGGACGCAGTGAGGGTCAGGCTGGGGACGGTGTGTGGGACGCAGTGAGGGTCAGGCTGGGGACGGTGTGTGGGACACAGTGAGGGTCAGGCTGGGGACGGTGTGTGGGACGGACTGAGGGTCAGGCTGTGGACGGTGTGTGGGACGGAGTGAGGGTCAGGTTGGGGACGGTGTGTGGGACGGAGTTAGGGTCAGGCTGGGGACGGTGTGGGGGACGGAGTGAGGGTCAGGCTGGGGACGGTGTGTGGGACACAGTGAGGGTCAGGCTGGGGACGGTGTGTGGGCAGCAGTGAGGGTCAGGCTGGGGCTGGTGGTGCACGGCGGTAGGGGTCAGGCTGGGGGTCGTGTGTGGGAGGCAGTGTGGGTCAGGCTGGGGGTGGTGTGTGGACGACAGTGAGGGTCAGGCTGGGGGTGGTGTGTGGGCGGCAGAGAGGGTCAGGCTGGGGGTGGTGTGTGGACGACTTTGAGGGTCCGGCTGGGGGCGGTGTGTGGGACGGAGTGAGGGTCAGGTTGGGGGCGGTGTGTGGGACGCAGTGAGGGTCAGGCTGGGGGCGGTGTGTGGGAGGCAGTGTGGGTCAGGCTGGGGGTGGTGTGTGGACGACAGTGAGGGTCAGGCTGGGGCTGGTGTTGCACGGCGGTAGGGGTCAGGCTGGGGGCCGTGTGTGGGACGCAGTGAGGGTCAGGCTGGGGGTGGTGTGTGGACGACAGTGAGGGTCAGACTGGGAACGGTGTTGCACGGCGGTAGGGGTTAGGCTGGGGGCCGTGTGTGGGTGGGCATTCGTGCTGTGTGCTGCTGCAGTCTCCTGAATGGGGAGCAGACTTTGAAAACTCCGAGCCCCAGAGGAAAGGCATTTAATCAATTCACCGAATCATTGATTATCCGAATGAATTAGTGCCCACCCAATTCGTTCACATAACTGAGGTGCCTCTGTCGGTGGGAACATGATTTGGAAGGGTTTAGCGGGAAATGGGCCAGATGCTGGCAGGTGGGACTAGGATGGGTTGGGATACCTGGTCAGCATGGACGGGTTGGACCGAAGGGTCTGTTTCTGTGCTGTATATCTCTATGACTCTATGACCTTCCAGCCAATTTTGTATCCAAATCTCCCCATCTCCTTGTATTCTATGGTGATGAACTTGCTAACCTGTGTGTTATGTGGACCCTTGCTGACCGTCTTTCTGAAGTCCAAGTTAGTGATTTCCATGCACAATTTCATGCTGACTATCCCTAATCATTCTTGTCTTTCCAATTACATGTACATCCTACTCCTCATACGCCCTTCCAACAACTTGCCTTCTACTGACTACAGGCTCACCGGTCTATAGTTTGCTGAATTTTCCTTACCGCCTTTCTCAAATAATGGCACCAGTCTTCCGGGATTTGGAGGGATATGGGCCGGGTGCTGGCAGGTGGGACTAGATTGGGTTAGGATATCTGGTCGGTGGAAAAAGTGAGGTCTGCAGATGCTGCAGATCAGAGCTGAAAATGTGTTGCTGGAAAAGCGCAGCAGGTCAGGCAGCATCCAGGGAACCGGAGAATCAACGTTTCGGGCATAAGCCCGAAGAAGGGCTTATGCCCGAAACGTCAATTCTCCTGTTCCCTGAATGCCGCCTGACCTGCTGCGCTTTTCCAGCAACACATTTCCAGCTTAGGATATCTGGTCAGCATGGATGGGTTGGATGGAAGGGTCTGTTTCCATGTTGTACATCTCAATGACTCTGACACTAAATGGCCAGTTTCCACACCACAGTGGCACTACGGGAAACCCATTTGGACAGGTACCTCATAGGAAATGTTTGGATACATGTGGACCAAGGGGAGGCAGGTGAGATTACCTCAGTTTGGAATTATGTTTGACAAGGATTGATTGGATCACAGGGTCTGTTTCCATGCTACATAACATTACGACTCTAATTCTTGCTATCTCTGCATCCCTCCCTCTTCACATCTCTCCCTATCTCTGTCACCTCACCCAGCCTCACAACTCTTCCTTATCTTCCAAGTTTGTGAGAAGATTTGTAGCTCGGGTGATCGTTGTTGTGGTTCTGTTCGCCGAGCTTGGAATTTGTGTTGCAGATGTTTTGTCCCCTGTCTAGGTGACATCGTCAGTGCTTGGGAGCCTCCTGTGAAGCCCTTCTGGGATGTTTTTTCCGACATTTATAGTGGTTCAGGAACTGACAACCGGAAGCGGCAGAGACAGGCCACTATAAATGCCGGAGGAAAAATCACAGAAGCGCGTCACAGGAGGCTCCCAAGCACTGGGGGTGTCACCTAGACAGGGGACGAAACGTCTGCAACACAAATTCCCAGCTCGGCGAACATCTTCCTTATCTCTAATAATTCCTCTCCAGCCTCAGACCCCTCCCTAACTCTAATCCCCTCCAGTCTCTGAAAGTTGTGCTATATGTGCCTTTCTTTGATTGCAGCCTTTAGGATATCCCATTTTTATTTCTCACTTGATAATGGCTCTTTCAGATTCCTGCATCGAGCTCCAGAATTTCCTCCTAAACCGCTCCATCTCACTTTCCTCCCAAACACATTCACCAATCATGTGTCATCTAATCTACTATCATTTTTTCTGACCTGGTTTCAAAGGTGGCCGGTCATATTCCTATATTAAGTTTGTTGAGGTTTACAGCATAGAAAAAGGCTCTGTGGGCCATTGCGTCTGTGCCAGTAAAGAAAACTATAACCAAACTATCCTGATCCATTTTCCAATACACAGTCATTGGCACCATCTGTCTTGGTATCACAGTGTGCACCGAAATGTGTCTTAAATGCTGTTGGGAATTCCTTGTCTCCCACCCTCCCAGACAGTGAGGATTAGTGCAACTGTTGCTCGATGATGGCATCACCCACAGGAACACAGAGCAGCTGGGTCTGTGCAAACCAGAGATCGCCTACACATTGGGAAGGATGGCAGGGTCCCTGAGATGGGGCACAGGGGCGATTTACCAGGATGGTTCAAGGAATGGGGGATTGTAGCAGCATGTTTTGGATATTCTTTTACATTATTCATTGGTATGATATAGTTGTTGCTGATACATTGGGTAGATAATATCGATCTACAATAGGTGGGCTCTCCTTCCCAACCTCTCCCCTTGCCTGGGCTGTGGTAACCTTCAGGTTAAACCACCACCAGTCATCTCTCCCTAATGAGAGAGCAGCCCTATGGTCTGGTAGGACATTACTGACTTTGCCTCTACACAGTGATGACACTGTACCTCGGGGGTAGTGAGAGGGAATGCTGAAGGTGGTGGATGGGACACCACTCAGGCACAGTGCTTTGTCCTGGAGAATGTTCACGTTGTTTAACATTGCTGGGAGCTGCACTGATGCAGGCAAGTGGGGAATGTTCCAACACAACCCAGATGTGTACCTTATAGAGAGCAAACAGATATTGGGGAATCAGGGATTTGGAGAAACTGAGATTGTTCTCCTTGTAGCAAAGGAAATTGAGGGGAGCTGTGACAGATGGGTTTACAAACGTTACCCGTTATAATAATAAACCTGACACCCATCAGCTCATTATACAAGGATTACAGGACACATTGAAGGTGTGGGGAGAACTATTGAGCGAATGGGATGATTGAAAGGAGAACTTTTCTGCAGTAAATGGGATTGAGCTGGAACACAATGTTCACGCACAATGTGAATATCCCGGTCCTGATGAATTGAGTAAGAGTTTGGCGTTACAGTTACTGAGATTACCAGCTGAATGTCCACCTGTAGTATCCTGTAATACAAGTTTATAAAATCCATCACTGTCAGTTCAGGTTAGAAACTCACACCATCCCCTCCTCCTGGCCCAGGATGACTGGACACATTACCCCTTGTGGAGGTCAGCAGTTAGTTCAGGGGGAAATCTATGTGGGTTTCTATGAGTTTCCACCTTGGGACTTCATGTGACTGAACAGGGCAGATCTTTCATAGATGGGACAGAATGATCCAAGAGTCAGTGAGATGTGGAGAGCAGGATTTCCTTCCTTTTCTTTCCTTCCGTGTTGCCGCTGTGCCTCATCAATAAAACATGGGGGGTGAAAGGCTCATGCAGCTCCATGGGCAAGTTGTCTCCATTCTGACCAATGGGCAGCAAGCTCCTCCTAGTCATCCCATAGAGTCTCATGGAAAACAGAGCAACACTGCACGCTTCCCACTGCCCAGGATTCCCAGTAAACGGTTAGAAGAATTGGGGGGTGGGGATATCTGTCAGAAAAGGCATAACTGTAAAGGTCTAAGAGGATTGTGAAGTGAGAGAGATGCACTGGAGAAGGGGGCAACAAGTTGCCAGATGGAGTATAATTTGGGAAAATGGGAAGTTGGTCATTTTGGAGGGGATAATAAAAGAACAGAGTGCTATTTAAATGGTGGAAACTGTAGAAAGCTGCACCACAAAGGGACCGGGGGGTAATTGTGCAGGAAACACAGGAAGCTAGCAGATTCTGGGTCAGTCACGGAATCAAGGGTTCGGCTTCAGAATCGTCAAGTTTAAGGCAACACCGACACGGGTTAGGGGTTTCAGTAGCAATGGAGCTGGGGTGAGGGGGATGTGGGATATTGGTAAATTAATGTTATTTCTGCAATTATAATTTCTGATACAAGGTAAATGAACTCACACCAGTGTGTAATTGTTTCAGCCAAGAGCTGAGTCATCAAGAATGGAAACTATGTGGAGGAAATATATAATTGTTTTTGTATTAGCTAGCATTGTATGTCCGCATGAAACGTGATTGCAGAACAATGGTAGATTTTATGGGCAAATAGATAAGATGTTGTGAGGGGATGCAGTCAAGCTCGAAAACCTGTATAAACAGTAGGTTTTCCATTTTTACAGAGACACAGGGACAAAACCTAACTAAAGAGGTCATAGAGATCAGAGTGTTCTCGGGAGAGGCCCAGATGGAAAGAGTAGATACTGATGAAGAAAGAATATGCCTAACAATGACCTGCAGTGGGATGAGGTCAAACGGCCTTGTGAGGCCAGAACTAAGCATTTTTTCACAGACAAGGCCGGATGAGCAGGAGTGGTGGGATCAGTCTTCGGGAAGTGAAGGATGTAAACGGGGGGGGGGGGGGGGGGGGAAGGGGGGAAACAATGAAATAAGAAACCCTATGTAGGAACCAAATGATATAAATATCGAAAGTTTGTTGAATTTGGTGTGTGTATGTCCTCTGCCTTGCCTGGCACTGGACATCACACCCAACTGCAAGTGGATGTATAGGACACTACTGATTCCGATCTTGTCTCAGACTGCAATGATTGAAGTGTGTGAGCTTTGTTTCTCACAGGGAGACAAGCAACGTGTAACAGAATGGAATTCCTGGTGTTTGTGATTGTGTGGATGTCTGATCAGAAGGTCACCTTGGGGTCAGATATAACAGCAATATTGGAAAGAATGTAGTGTACCTCAGATATTTCCCAGTGGGAGGGAGGGGCTCAGCAGTAAGGAAAAGGAATTTGTAATAGCAACTGAAGGCAATGGTTCTAACCATTACAATGTTTCATTGGAGAAAACTGCAGCTAATCGAGAAGTGGGAGCGTGGTAAGCAGTTTGATAACTGAGTAACAGTGGAGTAATGAAGACAGATGATAGGGAGAGGGACTTGGGCAGTGTCAGTTTACATGTGAAACCTAACACAGTGCCTTTGGACAATGTCACCTCCTGGCAGTATGTAGGTGAGAAAAAGGAGGGTCCAAGGATAGATCCTTAGATTCCCTACAGTGTGGAAACAGTCCCTTCGTCCCAACAAGCCCACACCAACCCTCTGAGGAGGAACCCATCCAGACCCATTCGCCTACGTTTACCACTGATTGATGCACCTAACACTACAGGCACTTTAGCATGGCCATTTCACCTAACCTGCACACCTTTGGACTGTGGGAAGAAACTGCAGCACCCGGAGGAAACCCACGCAGACACTGGGAGAAAGTGCAAACTCCACATAGACAGTCGCCCGAGTCTGGAATCGAAGCTGGGTCCCTGATGCTGTGAGACAGCAGTGCCCACCATTGAGCCACCGTGCTGGCCAACCCTTGAGGGACAACACATGCAATGAATTCAGAAAGGAAATCAGAGAGGGTATCACAGCTACAGAAGTTACCATTGTCGAGGAGGGTCTGCCTACTGAGTCAGTATGGGTGGAAATTAGGATCAGTAAGGGAGCAGTCACCTCATTAGGGGTTTACTACAGCCCCCCCCCCAACAGCAGCAGGGAGATTGAAGAAAGCATAGGTCAGCAGATTTTGGTAAAGAGTGAATGTAATAGGGTTGTTGTAATGGGTGACTTTAACTTTCTCAATATAGATTGGAACCTCCTTCGAGCAGATGGTTTTGTAAGGTGTGTTCAGGAGTGTTTCCTAACTCAGCACCTTGAAGCGGACGACGAGGGGAGAGGCCATTTTGATTTTGGTGCTCGGCAATGAGCTGGGGCAGGTGTCAGATCTTGCGGTGGGAGAGCATTTTGGTGATAGTGACCACAACTGCCTCACATTCTATATAGCCATGGAGGAGGAGAGAAGCTGGCACAATGGGAGGATATTTAATTGGGGAAAAGGAAACTATGATACTATCAGACGTGAGTTGGGAACCATGGACTGGGAGCAATTATTCCATGGAAAGGCCACTATAAACATGTGGAGACGGTTTAAGGAATAGTTGTTGCGAGTGATGCATAAATGTGTCCCTCTGAGACAGGCAAGAAGGGGCAAGATAAAGGAACCTTGGATGACGAGAGCGGAGGAGCTTCTTTTCGAAAGAAAGAAGGCAGCTTACGTAAGGTGGAGGAAGGAAGGGTCTTGGTCAGCTCGAGAGGATTACAGGCAGGCGAGGAAGGAGCTCAAAAATGGACTGAGGAGAGCCAGGAGGGGGCACGAAAAAGGCTTGACAGGAAGGATTAGGGAGAATCCAAAGACATTTTACACGGATGTGAGGAGTAAGACAATGATCAAAGAAAGAGTAGGGCCGCTCAGGGATAGCATGGGGAACTTGTGTGTAGAGTCTGAGGAGGCAGGGGAACCCCCTAAATGAGTTTTTTGCTTCTGTCGTTACTAAAGAAAAGGACCTTGTAGTGAATGAAACCATTGAGGAGCAGGTAAGCATGCTGGAACAGATAGAGATTGAGGAAGCTGATGTGCTGAACATTTTGACAAACATTAAGATTGACAAGTCGCCAGGGCCAAACCAGATTTGTCCTCGGCTGCTTTGGGAAGTGAGAAATGTGATTGCTTCGCTGCTTGTGAAGATCCTTACATCCTCGGTCTCCATTGGAGTCGTACCTGAGGACTGGAGGGAGGCAAATATAATTCCTCTCTTCAAGAAAGGAAATAGGGAAATCCCCAGCAATTACAGACCAGACAATCTCACGTCTGTTGTCTGTAAGGAGTTAGAAAGGATTCTCAGGGACAGGATTTATGAGCATCTGGAAGAGCATGGCTTGATTTAATGCAATCAACACGGCTTTGTGAGGGGCAGGTCATGCCTCACAAACCTTACTGAGTGCTTTGAGGATGTTACTAGGCAAGTTAATGAGGGTCGAGCTGTGGATGTGGTGTATATGGACTTCAGTAAGGCATTTGATAAGGTTCCCCATGGTAGGTTCATTCAGAAGGTCAGGAGGAATGGGATACAGAGGAACTTAGCTGTCTGGATACAGAATTGGCTGGCGAACAGAAGACAGCGAGTGGTAGTAGAAGGAAAATATTCTGCCTGGAAGTCAGTGGTGAGTGGTGTTCCACAGGGCTCTGTCCTTGGGCCTCTACTGTTTGTAATTTTTATTAATGACTTGGATGAGGGGATTGAAGGAGGGGTCAGCAAGTTTGCAGACAACACAAAGGTTGGAGTGTCGTTGACAGTATAGAGGGCTGTTGTTGGCTGCAGTGGGACATTGACAGGATGCAGAGATGGGCTGAGAGGTGGCAGATGGAGTTCAACCTGGATAAATGGAGGTGATGCATTTTGGAAGGTCAAATTTGAAAACTGAGTACAGGATTAAAGACAGGATTCTTGGCAGTGTGGAGGAACAGAGGAATCTTGGTGTGCAGGTACATAGATCCCTTAAAATGGCTACCCAAAAGTGGACAGGGTTGTTAAGAAAGCATATGGTGTTTTGGCTTTCATTAACAGGAGGATTGTGTTTAAGACTCGTGAGATCTTGATACAGCTCTATAAAACTTTGGTTAGACCGCACTTGGAATACTGTGTCCAGTTCTGGTCGCCCTATTATAGGAAAGATGTGGATGCTTTGGAGAGGATTCAGAGGAGGTTTACCAGAATGCTGCCTGGAATGGAGAGCTTATCTAACAAAGAGAGGTTGACTGAGCTCGGACTTCTTTCAGTGGAAAAAAGAAGGAAGACAGGGGACCTAATTGAGGTATACAAGATAATGAGAGGCATAGATAGAGTCGATAGCCAGACACTTTTTTCCCAGGGCAGAAATTGCTAACACGAGAGGTCATAGTTTTAAGCTGTTTGGAGGAAAATATAGAGGGGATGTCAGAGGCGGGTTCTTTAAGCAGAGAGTTGTGAGAGCATGGAATGCGTTGCAAGCAGCAGTTGTGGAAGTGAGGTCATTGGGGATATTTAAGTGACTGCTGGACATGCATATGGTCATAGAAATTTGAGGGTTCATACTTTAGGTTTCCCTTACATGAGGATCGATGGTCGGCACAGCATCAAGGGCTGAAGGGCCTGTTCTGTGCTGTACTGTTCGATGTCCTATGTTCTATGTTCTATGTTCTATGAAGTGTATCTGTACCTTTCGACCATCTGCACCCTGTACTGACAGATAGTGCTCCCTCAATACCTTAGAAACCATCCCCTCAGTATGTTTATCCCCAAAGCACCTCGACAGAACATTCATGCCCTCAACACCTCAGAAAGCAAACCTGTTGCCCCCTTGGACCGTGTTCATCCCCAAACCTGTTCTCACTGTGATGACCCACAGCCACCTCCAAGATTGGAGCCCAGGGCACAGAACAGTATTTGAGTCTCTGGATTGATCATACAATCCCTAAGATGTGGAAGCAGGTCATTCGGCCTATCAGGTTCACACTGACCCTCGGCAGAGCATCCCACCCTACCCCCTCTATCCCCGGATCCCTTCATTTCCTCTGGCTAACCCACCCAGCCTGCACATCTTTGGACAGTGGGTGGGAACTGGAGCACCCGGAGGCTGGCACGGGGACAATGTGCCAACTCCACACAGACAGTCGCCCGAGGCTGGAATCGAACGCGGGTGGGCTGAGGCAACACTGAGCCCCCTGTGACCATCCCACTATCTCCTGCCCGTTGATGACCGTTTGATGTCTGTACCCGGGGAGTATCGAACTTGTCTAGCGTTTATTTAAGAAAGATTAGGGACAAGGGCAATGCCTCCACATGCTCAAGATGCTTGGTCCCCCTCGAAAAAATATTTATATCAATTTCAAAAAGATACTTTATTCACAAAAAGCTTCACGTACAAACATAGTCACTAAAGTTCTGTTTGGTACAGTCTTTACAAGAAGTCTTTGCAATTACATATATACTTCCCTTTGGCTGATTAACTGAAATGTTAGCTCTGAGGTATTCCTTCTGAATTAACATCACAAAGTTACATTGAGAAGGATCTTTGTGAAGTGCCTGTGTTCTGTATCTGTTCTCCCATGCACCCCGCCCTCCGAATACAATACCTTACTAAGCCTTAAACCTGTTTGTCAACTTTCAGCAGAAGCAGCCTCAGGGCATTGCACACTGACTGAATGACTCAGTGACGCTTGGATCAGGTCAAATTCTCAAGCAAACAGATGGTGGGGAAATTCAGCAGAATTCACCAGGTAGCAACAGTGAAGAGAGAGAGGAACAATTCGCATTTCAAGTGACCCTTCCTCAAAACGGTCTGTTCTATCTGTTGAATTCTCAAGCTTGCTCTATTAAAGGGATTGATTCCCTCTGCTACAAAGTGGGGTCAGTTACCACAGCTAACAGGTTCGTGATGCCAACATTGTTGACTCAATCTCTATCATGTCTGAAATTACCATGAAGGCCCCAGCTTCTCAACCTCACCCCTCACCTGAGGTGTGTGACCCACCAGGCAACTCTGACAAGACAGCAGCTCTCGGGTCCTCCTGGTCTATAATAACTTCCCAACTAAAAAGGGCACTCCAGTAAGAGAGCTCTTTACATGGTTCAGGTCAAAATCCTGGAGCTCCCTCCCTAACATCACTATGGGACACCCAAGGACTGCAGCAGGAGAGTACAGCTCACCCACACCTTCCAGGCAACTGTTAGAGGGTGTGGGAATCACATACAAGCCACATGTGAAAATAAGTTTTATAACAGGGTTACGGTGGATGGTCACTAACTCTGTTTCTTTCCCTGTGTTGAAATCAGCGTAATGAAGGAGCTCAGAGTGGGTTGAAAATGACAATGATAGCCTTTCGTAGGTTGGTGTTCATGAGAGTATGTATCGACAGTATGAATGTTTGAGCACTTATTCAAGGGCATGCAGGTAGCTGCCAGAGGAAGTGATGGGGGCTGGTACAATTGTGACATTTAAAAGGCATCAGGATGAGTATGTGAATACGAAGGGTTTAGAGGGATATCAGCCAAGTGCTAGCTAATGGAATGAAATGAGATGAGAATATCTGGTTGGTATGGACGAGTTGGACAGGAGGGACTGGTTCCAAGCTGTGCACCTCTGTGACTCTGTGCCTCTGAATAGTCTATTACAGAGAGTTTCAGACAGGGTTTGGTTTGTGTGTCTCTCTCAGGCTTCCTCAGAATCTGCAGACCCAATGTCTCCAAATTTCCACAAGACTCTATGAAATAGAAAAAAAGAGGGTCAGTACTGAGGGAGTGCTGCACTGTCAGAGGGTCAGTACTGAGGAAGTGCTGCACTGTCAGAGGGTCAGTACTGAGGGAGTGCTGCACTGTCAGAGGGTCAGTACTGAGGGAGTGCTGCACTGTCAGAGGGTCATTACTGAGGGGGTGTTACACTGTCAGAGGGTCAGTACTGAGGGAGTGCTGCACTGTCAGAGGGTCAGTACTGAGGGAGTGCTGCACTGTCAGAGGGTCAGTACTGAGGGAGTACTGCACTGTCAGAGGGTCAGTACTGAGGGAGTGCTGCACTGTCAGAGGGTCAGTACTGAGGGAGTACTGCATTGTCAGAGGGTCAGTACTGAGGGAGTGCTGCACTGTCAGAGGGTCAGTATTGAGGGAGTGCTGCACTGTCAGAGGGTCAGTACTGAGGGAGTGCTGCACTGTCGGAGGGTCATTACTGAGAGAGTGCTGCACTGTCAGAGTGTCAGTACTGAGGGAGTGCTGCACTCTCAAAGAGTTAGTACTGAGGGAGCGCTGCACTGTAAGAATTTCAGAACTAAAGGTGCGCTGCTCAGTCAAAGAGCAGCACTGCCAGAGGGTCAGTACTGAGGGTGTACCGCACTGTCACACGGTCGGTATGGCGGCACTGCCACAGTGTCAGATGGTCAGTACTGAGGAAGTTCTGCACTGTGTGAGCGTCAGTACTGAGTGAGTGCCGCACTGTCAGAGGGTCAGCACTGAGGGATCACTGCGCTGTCAGAGGGTCAGTACTGAGGGGCTGCTGCATTGCCAGAGCGTGAGCACTGAGGGATCACCGCACTGTCGGACAGTCAGTAGTGAGGGAGCACCTCACAGTCAGAGGTTCAGTCCAGAGGGAATGCCGCACTGTCTGAAGCTCTGTAGTCTGAGAGCACTGCACCATCAGAGGGTCAGTACTGAACGAGCACTACACTGTCATAGGGTAGGAACTGAGGGAGCATGTACTATCAAAAGGTCAGTACTGAGGGAGCGCTACACAGTGAGAGTGTCAGTTCCGAGTGAGTGCTATTTCAGAGGGTCGGGACAGAGAGAGTGCTGCATTGTCAGAGGGTCAGTACTGAGGGAGTGCTGCACTGTCAGAGAGTCAGGACCGAGCGGGTGCTGAACTATCAGCGGGTCAGTACTGAAGGCGTTCCGCACAGTCAGATGGTCAGTACTGAGAGAGTGCTGCACTGTCAGAGGGTCAGTACCGAGCGGGTGCTGAACTATCAGCGGGTCAGTACAGAGGGCGTTCCGCACAGTCAGATGGTCAGTATTGAGAGAGTGCTGCACTGTCAGAGGGTCAGTACCGAGCGGATGCTGAACTGTCAGCGGGTCAGTACTGAGGGAGTGCTGCACTGTCAGAGGGTTAGTACAGAGAGAGTGCTACACTGTCAGATAGACAGTACTGAGGCACTGCTCGACTGTCAGAGGTGCAGGACCGAGGCAGAGGGTCAGTACTGAGGGAGTGATACACTGTCAATGGGTCAGTGCTGACGGAGTGCTACACTGTCAATGAGTCAGTACTGAGGCAGTGCTGTACTGTCAGAGTGTCATTTGTGATGGAGTGCTGTACTGTCGGAGGTTTTGTCCTGAGATTGGTCCACAATGTCGGAGGGTCAGTATAGGGCTACTTCCACTCTGCCAGAGAGTCAGTACTGTGGGAGCGCATCACTATCAGAGGATCAGTGTGGAGGCAGTGCAGCGTTGTCAGAGGGTCAGTGTGAGGGAGTGCAGCATTAACAGAGGGTCAGTGTGGAGGGAGTGCAGCATTGTCAGAGGGTCAGTGCGGAGGGAGTGCAGCATTGTCAGAGGGTCAGTATGGAGGGAGTGCAGCATTGTCAGGGTCAGTGTGGAGGGAGTGCAGCATTAACAGAGGGTCAGTGTGGAGGGAGTGCAGCATTGTCAGAGGGTCAGTGTGAGGGAGTGCAGCATTAACAGAGGGTCAGTGTGGAGGGAGTGCAGCGTTGTCAGAGGGTCAGTGTGGAGGTAGTGCAGCTTTGTCAGAGGGTCAGGGTGGAGGGAGTGCAGCATTGTCAGAGGATCAGTGTGGAGGGGGTGCAGCATTGTCAGAGGGTCAGTGTGGAGGGAGTGCTGCATTGTCAGAGGGTCAGTGTGGAGGGAGTGCAGCATTGTCAGAGGGTCAGTGTGGAGGGAGTGCAGCATTGTCAGAGAGTCAGTGTGGAGGGAATGCAGCATTGTCAGAGGGTCAGTGTGGAGGGAGTGCTGCATTGTCAGAGGGTCAGTGTGGAGGGAGTGCAGCATTGTCAGAGGGTCAGTGTGGAGGGAGTGCAGCATTGTCAGAGGGTCAGTGTGGAGGGAGTGCAGCATTGTCAGAGGGTCAGTGTGGAGGGAGTGCCGCGTTGTCAGAGGGTCAGTGTGGAGGGATTGCAGCATTGTCAGAGGGTCAGTGTGGAGGGAGTGCAGCATTGTCAGAGGGTCAGTGTGGAGGGAGTGCAGCATTGTCAGAGGGTGATTGTGGACGGGGTGCAGCATTGTCAGAGGGTCAGTGTGGAGGGATTGCAGCATTGTCAGAGGGTCAGTGTGGAGGGAGTGCAGCATTGTCAGAGGGTCAGTGTGGAGGGAGTGCTGCATTGTCAGAGGGTCAGTGTGGAGGCAGTGCAGCATTGTCAGAGGGTCAGTGTGGAGGGAGTGCAGCATTGTCAGAGGGTCAGTGTGGAGGGATTGCAGCATTGTCAGAGGGTCAGTGTGGAGGGAGTGCAGCATTGTCAGAGGGTCAGTGTGGAGGGAGTGCAGCATTGTCAGAGGGTCAGTGTGGAGGGAGTGCTGCATTGTCAGAGGGTCAGTGTGGAGGGGGTGCAGCATTGTCAGAGGGTCAGTGTGGAGGGAGTGCAGCATTGTCAGAGGGTCAGTGTGGAGGGAGTGCAGCATTGTCAGAGGGTCAGTGTGGAGGGGGTGCAGCATTGTCAGAGAGTCAGTGTGGAGGGAATGCAGCATTGTCAGAGGGTCAGTGTGGAGGGAGTGCTGCATTGTCAGAGGGTCAGTGTGGAGGGAGTGCAGCATTGTCAGAGGGTCAGTGTGGAGGGGGTGCAGCATTGTCAGAGGGTCAGTGTGGAGGGAGTGCAGCATTGTCAGAGAGTCAGTGTGGAGGCAATGCAGCATTGTCAGAGGGTCAGTGTGGAGGGAGTGCTGCATTGTCAGAGGGTCAGTGTGGAGGGAGTGCAGCATTGTCAGAGGGTCAGTGTGGAGGGAGTGCAGCATTGTCAGATGGTCAGTGTGGAGGGGGTGCAGCATTGTCAGAGGGTCAGTGTGGAGGGAGTGCAGCATTGTCAGAGGGTCAGTGCGGAGGGAGTGCAGCATTGTCAGAGGGTCAGTATGGAGGGAGTGCAGCATTGTCAGAGGGTCAGTGTGGAGGGAGTGCAGCATTGTCAGAGGGTCAGTGTGGAGGGAGTGCTGCATTGTCCGGGGGTCAGTGTGGAGGGAGTGCAGCATTGTCAGGGGGTCAGTGTGGAGGGAGTGCAGCATTGTCAGAGGGTCAGTGTGGAGGGAGTGCAGCATTGTCAGAGGGTCAGTGTGGAGGGAGTGCAGCATTGTCAGAGGGTCAGTGTGGAGGGGGTGCAGCATTGTCAGAGAGTCAGTGTGGAGGGAATGCAGCATTGTCAGAGGGTCAGTGTGGAGGGAGTGCTGCATTGTCAGAGGGTCAGTGTGGAGGGAGTGCAGCATTGTCAGAGGGTCAGTGTGGAGGGGGTGCAGCATTGTCAGAGGGTCAGTGTGGAGGGAGTGCAGCATTGTCAGAGAGTCAGTGTGGAGGCAATGCAGCATTGTCAGAGGGTCAGTGTGGAGGGAGTGCTGCATTGTCAGAGGGTCAGTGTGGAGGGAGTGCAGCATTGTCAGAGGGTCAGTGTGGAGGGAGTGCAGCATTGTCAGAGGGTCAGTGTGGAGGGGGTGCAGCATTGACAGAGGGTCAGTGTGGAGGGAGTGCAGCATTGTCAGAGGGTCAGTGCGGAGGGAGTGCAGCATTGTCAGAGGGTCAGTATGGAGGGAGTGCAGCATTGTCAGAGGGTCAGTGTGGAGGGAGTGCAGCATTGTCAGAGGGTCAGTGTGGAGGGAGTGCTGCATTGTCAGGGGGTCAGTGTGGAGGGAGTGCAGCATTGTCAGGGGGTCAGTGTGGAGGGAATGCAGCGTTGTCAGAGGGTCAGTGTGGAGGGAGTGCAGCATTGTCAGAGAGTCAGTGTGGAGGTAGTGCAGCTTTGTCAGAGGGTCAGTGTGGAGGGAGTGCTGCATTGTCAGAGGGTCAGTGTGGAGGGAGTGCAGCATTGTCAGGGGGTCAGTGTGGAGGGAGTGCAGCATTGTCAGAGGGTCAGTGTGGAGGGAGTGCAGCATTGTCAGAGGATCAGTGTGGAGGGAGTGCAGCATTGTCAGAGGATCAGTGTGGAGGGGGTGCAGCATTGTCAGAGAGTCAGTGTGGAGGGAATGCAGCATTGTCAGAGGGTCAGTGTGGAGGGAGTGCAGCATTGTCAGAGGGTCAGTGTGGAGGGAGTGCAGCATTGTCAGAGGGTCAGTGTGGAGGGGGTGCAGCATTGTCAGAGGGTCAGTGTGGAGGGAGTGCAGCATTGTCAGAGAGTCAGTGTGGAGGCAATGCAGCATTGTCAGAGGGTCAGTGTGGAGGGAGTGCTGCATTGTCAGAGGGTCAGTGTGGAGGGAGTGCAGTATTGTCAGAGGGTCAGTGTGGAGGGAGTGCAGCATTGTCAGAGGGTCAGTGTGGAGGGAGTGCAGCATTGTCAGAGGGTCAGTGTGGAGGGGGTGCAGCATTGTCAGAGGGTCAGTGTGGAGGGAGTGCAGCATTGTCAGAGGGTCAGTGTGGAGGGAGTGCAGCATTGTCAGAGGGTCAGTGCGGAGGGAGTGCAGCATTGTCAGAGGGTCAGTATGGAGGGAGTGCAGCATTGTCAGAGGGTCAGTGTGGAGGGAGTGCCGCGTTGTCAGAGGGTCAGTGTGGAGGGATTGCAGCATTGTCAGAGGGTCAGTGTGGAGGGAGTGCAGCATTGTCAGAGGGTCAGTGTGGAGGGAGTGCAGCATTGTCAGAGGGTCAGTGTGGAGGGGGTGCAGCATTGTCAGAGGGTCAGTGTGGAGGGAGTGCAGCATTGTCAGGGGGTCAGTGTGGAGGGAGTGCAGCATTGTCAGAGGGTCAGTGTGGAGGGAGTGCTGCATTGTCAGGGGGTCAGTGTGGAGGGAGTGCAGCGTTGTCAGAGGGTCAGTGTGGAGGGAGTGCAGCATTGTCAGAGAGTCAGTGTGGAGGTAGTGCAGCAGAGTCAGAGGGTCAGTACTGAGGGAAAGCTGTTGTGTCAGAGCGTCATTTCTGAGGGTGTGCTGCAGGGTCAATGGAGCAGTGCTGAGGGAGAGCTGCATTGTCAGAGGGTCAGTACTGAGGGAGCGCTGCACTCTCAGAGGATATAGAACATAGAACATAGAACAATACAGCACAGAACAGGCCCTTCGGCCCACGATGTTGTGCTGAACATTTGTCCCAGCTTAAGCACCCATCTATGTACCTTTCCAATTGCCGCTTAAAGGTCACCAAAGATTCTGACTCTACCACACCCACAGGCAGCGCATTCCATGCCCCCACCACTCTCTGGGTAAAGAACCCACCCCTGATATCTCCCCTATACCTTCCACCCTTCACCTTAAATTTAGGTCCCCTTGTAACACTCTGTTGTACCCGGGGAAAAAGTTTCTGATTGTCTATCTATTCCCCTGATCATCTTATAAACCTCTATCAAGTCACCCCTCATCCTTCGCCGTTCCAATGAGAAAAGGCCTAGCACTCTCAACCTATCCTCGTACGACCTATTCTCCATTCCAGGCAACATCCTGGTAAATCTTCTCTGCACCCTCTCCAAAGCTTCCACATCTTTCCTAAAGTGAGACGACCAGAACTGCACACAGTACTCCAAATGTGGCCTAACCAAAGTCCTGTACAGCTGTAATATCACTTCACGACTCTTGAATTCAATCCCTCTGCTAATGAACGCTAATACACACCATAGGCCTTCTTACAAGCTCTATCCACCTGAGTGGCAACTTTCAAAGATCTATGAACATAGACCCCAAGATCCCTCTGCTCCTCCACCTCACTAAGAACCCTACCGTTAACCCTGTATTCCGCATTCTTATTTGTCTTTCCAAAATGGACAACCTCACACTTGGCAGGGTAGAACTCCATCTGCCACTCCTCAGCCCAGCTCTGCATCATATCCAAGTCCCTTTGCAGCCGACAGGGCTGAGGCTTATTCCTCAGCTACCGTCTGCTCATCCCAAAAGAATCCCACTGCCCCACACTCAGCACAGTCATGTGTTCCTTATTTCTGAGCTTCCCAATGCTATTCCACATCCAGAATGACATCCCACACTCCTCCAAATCGTATTGCAGGCTATTTGTCTGGGAACGAGGAGTGCTAAGAGAGGAAATAAAAATCTGAAAGGACTTTACAGTGACATTAAGGGTGAATTGATAATTTGAGAAAGAGTAGGTTGTGGAACACAGTGAGAATGTGTGCATGGACCCAGAGGCTACAGTGAATGGATGCATTTTGTCAATGCTCATTGGGACAGGGTTGGTATGAAATCGTGGAGATGCTCTGTGATACAATTAAATGAATTAGCATATATATAGAGAGAGATGGTTCTGAGTGGTCTGGCCTTCTTACAACCCAATAAATCTCCAAAGACGGTGGAAATGTATCTCAGTTTACCGAATGAGGTGATGGAGGAAGTAGCAGGGACACTTGCAAACATTTTCAATTCCCCTCTGGCCACAGGAGAGGTGCCGTCGGACTGACCATGTGGTCCTGTTATTCAAGAAGGAACATGGGATATACCAGGCAGCTCCAGGCCAGTCAGGCTAATACCGTGGGTGGGACGTCTGTTGGAAGCAATTTTGGGATATAGAATTAATCAGCATTTACAGAGACTGGAGTTCATGATGAACAGTCAGAATGGTTGTGTTAATGGGAGCTCAGGTCTGACCCATGGGATTGCACTTTTTAAGGAGGTGACCAGCTGTGTAAATAAGGGCAATACTTTCCTGTCGTCTGCTTGGAGGTCAGTAAGGCTTTTATCAGGACCCATACTGGAAACTGATAGTGAACATAAAAACTCAAGATCCAAGGAATTTGGTGCAGAATGCTGAGTGTCAGGAAGCAGACAGTGATGGCCCAGTTAGAAATCTCTGTCTGTTCATGTCTCACTGCTGGGGTCTTGCTGATGTGGTTGATAGAAAAGATCTAGATTTGAATGGTGGAGGGTTAATCATTGGGTTCATGAATGATATGGGGATTGGTTGGGTGATAAATACTGAGGATGATAGCCTTAGGTTACAGAAGGATGGAGATGGCCTTGTCATATGGACCGATCAGTGACAACGGGTGAGGTGCCTGAAGACTGGAGGGTGATTAATGATGGGCCATTATTGAAGTAAGGCTGCAAGGAACAGCCATTGAACTATGGAGCTGTGAGCCTGGTGGCAGTGGTGGGTAAGCTGTTGGAGGGCATTCTGAGAGACAACTTACATGTATTTGGAAAAGCAAGAATTGATTAGGGATGATCAGCTTGGCTTTGTTTGTGGAAATGATGTACCCAACTTGATAGAGCTTTTGAAGGGATGACCAAGGAGACAGATGAGAAGGTTTCACATGGGAGACTGCTTAGTAAAAGGTTAGATGAGATGGCATCCAAGGAGAGAGGACAGCACGGTGCCTCAGTGGTTTGATTCTAACTCCCGGTGACTGTCTGTGTGGAGTTTACACATTCTCTCTGTATCTGTGCGGGTTCCCTCCGGGAGCTCCAGTTCCCTCCCACCGCCCAAAGCTGCCATGGGAAATGCAGCATTACAGGGATAGAGTAGAGGATGTGAGTCTGGGTGGGATGCTGTTCAGACAGTCAGTGAAGAGCCAATGGACGGAATGGCTTGCTTCTACACTGTAGGAATTCTAAAATTAATCCAGAGAGACAAGTAATGTTCTGGGGACCTGGGCTCCAATCTTGGACACGGGTGGATGTGGGTCCTTACAGTCTGAAGGGGTTTGATCACAATCTAAGGGGGGAGCAGGGCTTAGCCCAGAGCCCTGAAGTGTTCAGGATGTGAATGTTTTGTGGAGCTACTGTCGAAGGGGCTTTGGGGGTTAAACACAACAAAGTGATGCTTTCTTCGGTATTAAGGGAGCACTTTCTGAGGTATTGAGGAAGCACTTTCTGAGGTATTCAGGGAGCACTTTGTGAGGTACTGAGGGAGCACTGTCTGAGGTATTGAATGAGAACTAACTGAGGTATTGAGGGAGCACTTTCTGAGGTATTGAGGGAGCACTTTCTGAGGTATTGAGGGAGCACTTTCTGAGGTATTGAGGGAGCACTGTCTGAGGTACTGAGTGTGCACTATCTGAGGTAGCGAGGGAACACTTTCTGAGGTACTGAGGGAGAATTATCTAAGGCACTGAGGGAGCACTTTCTGAGGTACTGAGGGAGCACTTTCTGAGATATTGAGGAAGCACGTTCGGAGGTATGAGGGAGAACTCTCTGAGGTTTTTAGGGAGCACTTTCTGAGGTATTGAGGGAGCACTTTCTGACGTATTGAGGGAGCACTTTCAGAGGTATTGAGGGAGCACGATCTGAGGTATTGAGGGAGAACTATCTGAAATATTGAGGGAGCACATTCTGAGGTATTGAGGGAGCACTATCTGAGGTACTGAGGAAGAACTATCTGAGATATTGAGGGAGCACTATCTGAAATATTGACGGAGAAATACCTGAGGTATTGAGGGAGCATATCCTGAGGTATTGAGGGAGCACTTTCAGAGGCATTAAGGGAGCACTTTCTGAGGTACTGAGGGAGCACTTTCTGAGGTACTGAGCGAGCACTTTCTGAGGTACTGAGGGAGCACTTTCTGAGGTACTGAGGGAGAACAATCTGAGGTATTGATGGAGCACTTTCTGAGGTATTGAGGGAGCACTGACTGAGGTATTGAGTGAGCACTTCCTGAGGTATTGAGGGAGCACTTTCTGAGGTATTGAGGGAGAACTATCTGAGGTATTGTGGGCGGCACGGTGGCACACTGGTTAGCACTGCTGCCTCACAGCGCCAGAGACCCGGGTTCAATTCCCGCCTCAGGCGACTGACTGTGTGGAGTTTGCACGTTCTCCCCGTGTCTGCGTGGGTTTCCTCCGGGTGCTCCGGTTTCCTCCCACAATCCAAAAGATGTGCAGGTCAGGTGAATTGGCCATGCTAAATTGCCCGTAGTGCTAGGTAAGGGGTAAATGTAGGGGTAGGGGTATGGGTAGGTTGCGCTTCGGCGGGGCAGTGTGGACTTGTTGGGCCGAAGGGCCTGTTTCCATACTGTAAGTAATCTAATCTAATCTAAAAACTATCTGAGGTATTGAGTGAGCACTTCCTGAGGTATTGGGGAGCACTGTCTGAGGTATTGAGGGAGGACTATCTGAGGTATTGAGCGAGCACTTTCTGAGGTATTGAGGGAGCACTGACTGAGGTATTGAGTGACCACTTCCTGAGGTATTGAGTGAGCACTTCCTGAGGTATTGAGGGAGCACTTTCTGAGGTATTGAGTGAGAACTATCTGAGGTATTGAGCGAGCACTTTCTGAGGTATTGGGGAGCACTGTCTGAGGTATTGAGGGAGAACTATCTGAGGTATTGGTGGAGCAGTTTTTGAGGTACTGAGTATGCACTACCTGAGGTACTGAGGGAGCACTTTCTGAGGTATTGAGGGAGAACTATCTGAGGTATTGAGCGAGCACTTTCTGAGGTATTGGGGAGCACTGTCTGAGGTATTGAGGGAGCACTTCCTGAGATATTGAGGGAGAACTATCTGAGGTACTGAGGGAGCACTTTCTGATCTATTGAGGGAGCACTTTCTGAGGTACTGAGGGAAAGTTATCTGAGGTACTGAGGAAGCACTTTCTGAGGTATTGGTGGAGCAATTTTTGAGGTACAGAGTGTGCACTATCTGAGGTACTGAGGGAACACTTTCTGAGGTTCTGAGGGAGAACTATCTAAGGTATTGAGGGAGCATTACTGAGATATTGAGGGAGCACTTTCAGAGATACTGAGGGGGCAATTCTGACGTACTGAGGAATCACTATCTGAGGTACTGAGGGAAAACTATCTGAGGTATGAGGAAGCACTATCTGAAGTATTGAGGGAGAACTACCTGAGATATTGAGGCACAATTATCTGAAATATTGCGGGAACAATTTCTGAGGTATTGAGGGAGCACTGTCTGAGGTATGGAGGGAGAACTATCTGAGATATTGAGGGAGCACTTTCTTAGATATTGAGGGAGCACTTTCTGAGGTACTGAGGGAGCAATTTCTGAGGTATTGGGGGAGCACTGGCTGAGGTACTGAGTAAGCACTTTCTGAGGTATTGAGGGAGCACTGTCTGAGGTACTGAGTGTGCACTATCTGAGGTACTGAGTGTGCACTATCTGAGGTACTGAGGGAGCACTTTCTGAGGTATGGAGGGAGAACTATATAAGGTACTGAGTGAGTGCTTTCTGAGGTACTGAGGGAGCACTTTCTGAGATATTGAGGGAGTACTTTCGGAGGTATGAGTGAGAACTATCTGAGGTATTGAGAGAGCACTTTCTGAGGTATTGAGGGAGCACATTCAGAGGTATTGAGGGAGCACTTCCTGAGGTATTGAGGGAGCACTGTCTGAGGTACTGATAGAACTCTTTCTGAGGTACTGAGAGAGCACCTTCTGAGGTATTGGTGGAGCACTGTCTGAGGTATTGAGCGAGCACTTCCTGAGGTATTGAGGGAGCACTTCCTGAGGCATTGAGGGAGCACTTTCTGAGGTACTGAGAGAGCACTTTCTGAGGTACTGAGAGAGCAACTTCTGAGGTATTGGGGGAGCACTGTCTGAGGTACTGAGCGAGCACTTCCTCAGGTATTGAGGGAGCACTTCCTGAGGTATTGATGGAGCACTATCTGAGGTACTGAGGAAGAACTATCTGAGATATTGAGGGAGCACTATCTGAGATATTGAGAGAGAAATACCTGAGGTATTGAGGGAGCACATCCTGAGGTATTGAGGGAGCACTTTCAGAGGCATTAAGGGAGCACTTTCTGAGGTACTGAGCGAGCACTTTCTGAGGTACTGAGGGAGCACATTCTGAGGTACTGAGAGAGAACAATCTGAGGTATTGATGGAGCACTTTCTGAGGTATTGAGGGAGCACTGACTGAGGTATTGAGGGAGCACTTTCTGAGGTAATGAGGGTGCACTTTCTGAGGTACTGATGGAAAACTATCAGAGGTACTGAGGAAGCACTTTCTGAGGTATTGGTGGAGCAGTTTTTGAGGTACTGAGTATGCACTACCTGAGGTACTGAGGGAGCACTTTCTGAGGTATTGAGGGAGAACTATCTGACGTATTGAGCGAGCACTTTCTGAGGTATTGGGGAGCACTGTCTGAGGTATTGAGGGAGAACTATCTGAGGTATTGAGCGAGCACTTTCTGAGGTATTGGGGAGCACTGTCTGAGGTATTGAGGGAGCACTTCCTGAGATATTGAGGGAGCACTATCTGAGGTACTGAGGAAGAACTATCTGAGATATTGAGGGAGCACTATCTGAGATATTGAGAGAGAAATACCTGAGGTATTGAGGGAGCACATCCTGAGGTATTGAGGGAGCACTTTCAGAGGCATTAAGGGAGCACTTTCTGAGGTACTGAGGGAGCACTTTCTGAGGTACTGAGCGAGCACTTTCTGAGGTACTGAGGGAGCACTTTCTGAGGTATTGAGGGAGCACTGACTGAGGTAATGAGGGAGCACTTTCTGAGGTACTGAGGGAGCACTTTCTGAGGTACTGAGCGAGCACTTTCTGAGGTACTGAGGGAGCACTTTCTGAGGTATTGAGGGAGCACTGACTGAGGTAATGAGGGAGCACTTTCTGAGGTATTGAGGGAGCACTTCCTGAGGTATTGATGGAGCACTATCTGAGGTACTGAGGAAGAACTATCTGAGATATTGAGGGAGCACTATCTGAGATATTGAGAGAGAAATACCTGAGGTATTGAGGGAGCACATCCTGAGGTATTGAGGGAGCACTTTCAGAGGCATTAAGGGAGCACTTTCTGAGGTACTGAGCGAGCACTTTCTGAGGTACTGAGGGAGCACATTCTGAGGTACTGAGAGAGAACAATCTGAGGTATTGATGGAGCACTTTCTGAGGTATTGAGGGAGCACTGACTGAGGTATTGAGGGAGCACTTTCTGAGGTAATGAGGGTGCACTTTCTGAGGTACTGATGGAAAACTATCAGAGGTACTGAGGAAGCACTTTCTGAGGTATTGGTGGAGCAGTTTTTGAGGTACTGAGTATGCACTACCTGAGGTACTGAGGGAGCACTTTCTGAGGTATTGAGGGAGAACTATCTGACGTATTGAGCGAGCACTTTCTGAGGTATTGGGGAGCACTGTCTGAGGTATTGAGGGAGAACTATCTGAGGTATTGAGCGAGCACTTTCTGAGGTATTGGGGAGCACTGTCTGAGGTATTGAGGGAGCACTTCCTGAGATATTGAGGGAGCACTATCTGAGGTACTGAGGAAGAACTATCTGAGATATTGAGGGAGCACTATCTGAGATATTGAGAGAGAAATACCTGAGGTATTGAGGGAGCACATCCTGAGGTATTGAGGGAGCACTTTCAGAGGCATTAAGGGAGCACTTTCTGAGGTACTGAGGGAGCACTTTCTGAGGTACTGAGCGAGCACTTTCTGAGGTACTGAGGGAGCACTTTCTGAGGTATTGAGGGAGCACTGACTGAGGTAATGAGGGAGCACTTTCTGAGGTATTGAGGGAACACTTTCTGAGGTACTGATGGAAAACTATCAGAGGTACTGAGGAAGCACTTTCTGAGGTATTGGTGGAGCAGTTTTTGAGGTACTGAGTATGCACTACCTGAGGTACTGAGGGAGCACTTTATGAGGTATTGAGGGAGAACTATCTGAGGTATTGAGCGAGCACTTTCTGAGGTATTGGGGAGCACTGTCTGAGGTATTGAGGGAGAACTATCTGAGGTATTGAGCGAGTACTTTCTGAGGTATTGGGGAGCACTGTCTGAGGTATTGAGGGAGAACTATCTGAGGTATTGAGCGAGCACTTTCTGAGGTATTGGGGAGCACTGTCTGAGGTATTGAGGGAGCACTTCCTGAGATATTGAGGGAGAACTATCTGAGGTACTGAGGGAGCACTTTCTGATCTATTGAGGGAGCACTTTCTGAGGTACTGAGGGAAAACTATCTGAGGTACTGAGGAAGCACTTTCTGAGGTATTGGTGGAGCAATTTTTGAGGTACTGAGTGTGCACTATCTGAGGTACTGAGGGAGCACTTTCTGAGGTTCTCAGGGAGAACTATCTAAGGTACTGAGGGAGCATTTCTGAGATATTGAGGGAGCACTTTCAGAGGTACTGAGGGAGCAATTCTGACGTACTGAGGAATCACTATCTGAGGTACTGAGGGAAAACTATCTGAGGTATGAGGAAGCACTATCTGAAGTATTGAGGGAGAACTACCTGAGATATTGAGGCACAATTATCTAAAATATTGCGGAAACAATTTCTGAGGTATTGAGGGAGCACTGTCGGAGGTATGGAGGGAGAACTATCTGAAATATTGAGGGAGCACTTTCTTCGATATTGAGGGAGCACATCCTGAGGTATTGAGGGAGCACTTACAGAGGCATTAAGGGAGCACTCTCTGAGATACTGAGCGAGCACTTTCTGAGGTACTGAGGGAGCACTTTCTGAGGTACTGAGGGAGAACAATCTGAGGAATTGATGGAGCACTTTCTGAGGTATTGAGGGAGCACTGACTGAGGTATTGAGTGAGCACTTCCTGAGGTATTGGGGGAGCACTTTCTGAGGTATTGAGGGAACACTTTCTGAGGTACTGATGCAAAACTATCTGAGGTACTGAGGAAGCACTTTCTGAGGTAGTGGTGGAGCAGTTTTTGAGGTACTGAGTATGCACTACCTGAGGTACTGAGGGAGCACTTTCTGAGGTATTGAGGGAGAACTATCTGAGGTATTGAGCGAGCACTTTCTGAGGTATTGGGGAGCACTGTCTGAGGTATTGAGGGAGAACTATCTGAGGTATTGAGCGAGCACTTTCTGAGGTATTGGGGAGCACTGTCTGAGGTATTGAGGGAGCACTTCCTGAGATATTGAGGGAGAACTATCTGAGGTACTGAGGGAGCACTTTCTGATCTATTGAGTGAGCACTTTCTGAGGTACTGAGGGAAAACTATCTGAGGTACTGAGGAAGCACTTTCTGAGGTATTGGTGGAGCAATGTTTGAGGTACAGAGTGTGCACTATCTGAGGTACTGAGGGAACACTTTCTGAGGTTCTGAGGGAGAACTATCTAAGGTACTGAGGGAGCATTTCTGAGATATTGAGGGAGCACTTTCAGAGGTACTGAGGGGGCAATTCTGACGTACTGAGGAATCACTATCTGAGGTACTGAGAGAAAACTATCTGAGGTATGAGGAAGCACTATCTGAAGTATTGAGGGAGAACTACCTGAGATATTGAGGCACAATTATCTGAAATATTGCGGGAACAATTTCTGAGGTATTGAGGGAGCACTGTCTGAGGTATGGAGGGAGAACTATCTGAGATATTGAGGGAGCACTTTCTTAGATATTGAAGGAGCACTTTCTGAGGTACTGAGGGAGCAATTTCTGAGGTATTGGGGGAGCACTGGCTGAGGTACTGAGGGAACACTTTCTGAGGTACTGAGGGAGCACTTTCTGAGGTACTGAGTAAGCACTTTCTGAGGTATTGAGGGAGCACTGTCTGAGGTACTGAGTGTGCACTATCTGAGGTACTGAGTGTGCACTATCTGAGGTACTGAGGGAGCACATTCTGAGGTATGGAGGGAGAACTATATAAGGTACTGAGTGAGCGCTTTCTGAGGTACTGAGGGAGCACTTTCTGAGATATTGAGGGAGTACTTTCGGAGGTATGAGTGAGAACTATCTGAGGTATTGAGAGAGCACTTTCTGAGGTATTGAGAGAGCACTTTCTGAGGTATTGAGGGAGAACTATCTGAGGTATTGAGGGAGCACTTCCTGAGGTATTGAGGGAGCACTGTCTGAGGTACTGATAGAACTCTTTCTGAGGTACTGAGAGAGCACCTTCTGAGGTATTGGTGGAGCACTGTCTGAGGTATTGAGCGAGCACTTCCTGAGGTATTGAGGGAGCACTTCCTGAGGCATTGAGGGAGCACTTTCTGAGGTACTGAGAGAGCACTTTCTGAGGTACTGAGAGAGCAACTTCTGAGGTATTGGGGGAGCACTGTCTGAGGTACTGAGCGAGCACTTCCTCAGGTATTGAGGGAGCACTTCCTGAGGTATTGAGGGAGCACTTCCTGAGGTATTGAGTGAGCACTTTCTGAGGTATTGAGGAAACACTTTCTGAGGTACTGAGGGAGAACTATCTGAGGTATTGACGAAGCACTATCTGAGATATTGAGGGAGAACTATCTGAGATATTGAGGGAGCACGTTCCGAGGTATTGAGGGAGCACTTTCAGAGGCATTAAAGGAGCACTTTATGAGGTACTGAGGGAGCACTTTCTGAGGTATTGAGGGAGCACTTTCTGAGGTATTGAGGGAGCACTTTCTGAGGTACAGTGAGAACACTTTCTGAGGTACTGAGAGAGCACTTTCAATGGCATTGAGGGAACACTTTCTGAGGTATTGAGGGAGCACTGTCTGAGGTATTGAGGGAGAACTATCTAAGATATTGAGGGAGCACTTTCTTAGATATTGAGGGAGCACTTTCTGAGGTATTGGGGGAGCACTGTCTGAGGTACTGAGGGAGCACTTTCTGAGGTACTGAGGGAGCACTTTCGGAGGTACTGAGGAAGCACTTTCTCAGGTATTGAGGGAGCACTGTCTGAGGCACTGAGTGTGCACTACCTGAGGTACTGAGGGAGCCCTTTCTGAGGTACTGAGGGAGCACTTTCTGAGGTACTGAGGGAGCACCTTTTGAGGTATTGAGGGAGCACTTTCAGAGGTGTTGAGGGAGCACTTTCAGAGGTGTTGAGGGAGCATTATCTGAGATATTGAGGGCGAACTATCTGAGATACTGAGGGAGCACTTTTTGAGGTATTGAGGGAGCAATTTCAGAGGCATTGAGGGGGCACATTCTGAGGTACTGAGGGAGCGCTTTCTGAGGTATTGAGGGAGCATTGTCTGAGGTACTGAGAGAACACTTTCTGAGGTACTGAGAGAGCACCTTCTGTGATATTGGGGGAGCACTTCCTGAAGTATTGATGGAGGGCTTTCTGAGGTACTCAGGGAGCACTTTCAAAGGCATTGAGGGAGCACTTTTTGAGGTATTGAGGGAGCACTTTCAGAGAAATTGAGGGAGAATTATCTGAAATAATGAGGGAGCACTTTCTGAGGTATTGAGGGAGCACTATCTGAGGTACTGAGGGAGAACTATCTGAGGTATTGAGGAAGCACTATCTGAGATATTGAGGGAGAACTATCTGAGATATTGAGGGAGCACTTTCTGAGGTATGGAGGGAGAAATATCTGAGGTATTGACGGAGCACTTCCTGAGGTATTGAGGGAGCACTTTCAGAGGCCTTAAGGGAGCACTTTATGAGGTACTGAGGGAGAACTTTCTGAAGTACTGAGGAAGCACTTTCTGATCTATTGAGGGAGCACTGTCTGAGGTACTTTGAGAACACTTTCTGAGGTACTGAGAGAGCACTTTCTGAGGTATTGGTGGAGCACTTTTTGAGATATTGAGGGAGAACTATCTAAGGTACTGAGGGAGCACTTTCTGAGATATTGAGGGAGACCTTTCAGAGGTACTGAGGGAGCACATTCTGACGTACTGAGGAATCACTATCTGAGGTACTGAGGGAAAACTATTGGAGGTACTGAGGAAGCACTATCTGAAGCATTGAGGGCGAACTATCTGAGATATTGAGGCAGAATTATCTGAGATATTGAGGGAGCACCTTCTGTGGTATTGAGGGAGTACTTTCAATGGCATTGAGGGAACACTTTCGGAGGTATTGCGGGAGCACTGTCTGAGGTACTGAGGGAGCACTTTCTGATGTATTGAGGGAACACTTTCGGAGGTATGAGGGAGAACTATCTGAGGTATTCAGGGAGCACTTTCAGAGGTATTGAGGGAGCACTTTTTGAGGTTTTGAGGGAGCACTTTCAGAGGTATTGTGGGAGCACTATCTGAGGTACTGAGGGAGACCTATCTGAGGTAGTGAGGGAGCACTATCTGAGATATTGAGGGAGAACTATCTGAGATATTTAGGGAGCACTTTCTTAGATATTGAGGGAGCACTTTCTGAGGTACTGAGGGAGCACTTTCTGAGGTATTGAGGGAGCACTGTCTGAGGTACTGAGGGAGCACGTTCTGAGGTATTGAGGGAGCACTGTCTGAGGTACTGAGTGTGCACTATCTGAGGTACTGAGGGAGCAGTTTCTGAGGTACTGAGAGAGAACTATCCAAGATACTGAGGGAGCACTTTCTGAGGTACTGAGGGAGCACTTTCTGAGGTATTGAGGGAACACTTTTGGAGGTATGAGGGAGAACTATCTGAGGTATTGTGGGAGCACTTTCAGAGGTATTGAGGGAGCACCTCTTGAGGTTTTGAGGGAGCACTTTCAGAGGTATTGTGGGAGCACTATCAGAGGTATTGAGGGAGAACGATCTGAAACATTGAGGGAGCACTATCTGAGGTACTGAGGGAGAACTATCTGAGGTATTGAGGGAGCGCTTTCTGAGGTATTGAGGGAGAAATATCTGAGGTATTGAGGGAGCACTTCCTGAGGTATTGAGGGAGCAATTTCAGAGGCATTGAGGGAGCACTTTCTGAGGTACTGAGGGAGCACCTTCTGAGATACTGAGGGAGAACTTTCTGAAGTACTGAGGAAGCACTTTCTTGAGCTATTGAGGGAGCACTGACTGATGTTCTGAGAGAACGCTTTCTGAGGTACTGAGAGAGCACTTTCTGAGGTACTGAGGGAGCACCTTCTGATGTATTGAGGGAGCAATTTCTGAGGTACTGAGGGAGAACTTTCTGAAGTACTGAGGAAGCACTTTCTTGAGCTATTGAGGGAGCACTGTCTGATGTACTGAGAGAGCACTTTCTGAGGTATTGAGGGAGCACTTTCTGAGATATTGAAGGTGCACTTTCTGAGGTACTGAGGGAGCACTTTCTGAGGTACTGAGGGAGCACATTCTGACGTACTGAGGAATCACTATCTGAGGTACTGAGGGAAAACTATCTGAGGTACTGTGGAAGCAATATCTGAAGTATTGAGGGATCATTATCTGAGGTACTGAGGGTGAACTATGTGAGCTATTGGAGGGGCACTTTCTGAGGTACTGAAGGAGCACTATCTGAGGTACTGAGGGAGAACTATCTAAGGTACTGAGGGAGAACTATCTGAAATATTGAGGGAGCACTTCCTGAGGTATTGAGGGAGCACTATCTGAGGTACTGGGGGAGCACTATCTGAGGCCATGAGGGAGCACTTTCTGAGATATTGAGGGAGCATTTTCTGAGGTATTGAGGGAGCACTATCTGGGGTATTCAGGGAGAACTATCTGAGGTACTGAGGGAGCACTACCTGATGGTACAGAGTGCAGAGGGTAGAAAGGAACAGATGCAATTCCCTGATCATTTCCTCAGGGTCCCCGGGGCACTCTGGTGTCATAGTTTGAAATGGAAGCCACTCCCCATTTCAGCAGATCCAGATCATTTTACACAATCAGTGAAAAATAACAGCAGCATGTGTCTGAAACATGGTTTGGGGGAAAACATTCATCAATCTATTGTTACTTGTTGCTTGGAGACATTTTAGAAAATCAGGCACCCAAACAGACTAATGCTGTCGATGCAAGAGGTGGTGCACAGGAAGATCCAACAAGTCTCTGCAGCTGCTGTCTGTCCCCCTGGAGCAGTCATCATGTGAGATCATGGCTCAGTCCTCGGAGAAATCATTTCTCCATCAAAACCTCAACTTTGCCTTTCCAGTGTGTGTATGTGTGTGTGTATGTGTGTGCGTGGGGAAACAGTCAGAGAGAGACAGACAGAGAGAGAGAGAGACTGTCCGTGTTTGTGTGTGTGAAAGAGTGGATGCATGTGTATCTCTGTGTGTCTGTATATGTGTGCGTGAGAGAGAAAGTGCATGTTCATGTGAGAGTGTGTGGCTGTGTGTGTGTTTGAGGGTGTGTGTGTCTCTGTGTGCATGTGTGTGAGTGAGAGTGTGTGTGAGAGAGTGTGTATGTGTGTGAGAGAGTGTGTGTCTATGTGTATGTGTGTGTGAGAGTGTCGCTGTGTGTGTGAGAGAATGTGTCTGTGTGTCTATGTGTTTGTGTGTCTGTGTGTCTATATGTGTATGTGTCTGTGTGTCTGTATGACAGTGTGTGAGAAAGAGTGTGTATGTGTGTGAGAGAGAGTGTGTGTCTGTGTGCATGTGTGTGTGAGAGTGAGTGTATCTGTTTGTGAGAGTGTGTGTGTCAGTGTGTGTGAGAGAGAGTGTGGGTGTCCGTGTGTGTGTGTGTGTAAGTGTGTCTATGCATATTTGAGGGAGCGTGTGTCTGCGTGCGTATGTGTGTGTGAGAGAGAGTGTAACTGTGTGTTTATGTGAGTGTGAGAGAGAACGTCTGTGTGTGTGAGAGAGTGTGTGTCAGTGTGTGTGTGTGAGAGAGTGTGTGTCCATGTGTGTGTGTGAGAGAGAGTGTGTCTATGTGTGTTTGAAGGAGCGTGTGTCTGTGTGTGTATGAGAGAGAGTAACTATGCATTTATGTGTGTGTGTGAGTGTGTCTCTGTGTGCTTGAGGGAGCGTGTGTATGTGTGAGAGAGAGAGAGTAACTGTGTGTTTATGGGTGTGTGTGAGAGAGTGTGCCTGTGTGTGTTTGAAAGATCGTGTGTCTGTCTGTGTGTATGTGTGTGAGAGAGAATGTCTGTGTGTGTGAGAGAGACAGAGTGTGTGTGTGTGTGAGAGAGTGCCTGTGAGTGTATGAGAGACAGTGTGTGTGTGAGAGAGAGAGAGTGTCTGTGCGTGAGAATGAGTGGATGTGTGAGAGAATGAGAGTGTGTGTGTGTGAGAGTGTGTGTGAATGAGAGACAGTGTGTATGTGTGTGTGTGAGAGAGAGTGTGTCTGTGTGAGAGAGAGAGTGTGTCTGCGTGTATGTGTGAGAGAGTGTGTCCGTGTGTGTATTTGAGGGAGCGTATGTCTGTACGTGTATGTGTGTGAGAGATATAGTGTATGCTTGTGTGTGTATGTGTGTGAGAGAGTTGTGCCTGTGTGTATGTGTGTGTGAGTGTGTCTGTGTTTGTGTTTGAGGGAGCGTGTGTCTGTGTGTGTGAGAGAGCCTGTGTGTGGCGGGGTCCTGTGTGTATGTGTGTGTGAGAATGTGTCTATGTTTGTTTGAGGGAGTGTGTGTGTGCGCGTGCGTATGTAAACTCGCCAATCTTATTGGGTGCCCATGAATATAAAATCCAGCTCCTGTTTCAGGTGAATTGGTCCTTGTGTCTCCAAAGACTCAAAATCTGTCAGGGTGGCTTAACTGGGGGAAAGAGAGTGCTGTTCATTCCCATGGGGATTTATCCGGTAAACCTTCCCCACACACAAACATCCCTCTGGCAATGCAGTGACCAGTCCTGCACACAGTGCCCCAGGTACAAACCAATGTAATGTCTTACCAGAGCATGGGACAGCTCCTCATGAGAGAGCGGTGTCTGGTGGGGATTTAATCAGAGGGTCACCATGGCCCGGCTGAGGGGAGAGGTTGGGAAGGAGAGTCCTTCAGAATAACCCCAGCTGGTGTGGGAATTGAACACACGCTATTGGTTTTACTCTGCATTATAAACCAACTGTCCAGCCAACTGAGCTAACTGACTTCACTCCAGGGGTATGCCCTGTATAACCCAATCACAGCCAGCCTGCACCTCAATAGGAGCCAAGAGCAAGGCCATTCGGCCCCACCCTAACCCAGAAGGGAGAGCACGGGAAGCTGATGAAGGAAACAAGCCCCTCCCATCTGGCCGTCTGAAATGGAGCTGGAGGACAGAGCACATCTGGCCTGCTGTTTGCTTCCCCGTGACTGGCCTGCTCCACCTTACAGTGAGAGACTGAGGGGAACCTCAAGGAGATTTCACTTCTCACTGAGAGGCTGCAACTCCAATCCAAATCAGGCTGGTTCCCTCCGAGACTCACGGAAGAGGGCAGCACTCTACAGATCAGGCCCTTGTGTCGTCCTAACCTCCAGTGTGGGGGCCAAGAGCTGGGAGGTAGTGTTAAGAACATAAGACCATCCGAAATAGGAACAGCAGACCATCCAGCCCCTCGAGCCTGCTCTGGTATTCAATAGGATCGTGGATGATTCAACATTTGATTTGGGAGCTGAAACTAGGACAATACAGAGACAGAGAATCAAATTATTCTGCCATGAGGAATCATCAGACGAAAGCACACGGACACACGGACACACCCACACACACACACACACAGACACACACACACAGACACACACACAGACACACACAGGCACACACATACACACACACACAGACACACACACAGACACACACAGGCACACACACACACAGACACGCACAGGCGCACACACACACACATACAGACACACACACAGACACACACACAGACACACACGCAGGCACACACACACACAGGCACACACACGCAGACACACACAGACTCACACACACAGGCACACACACACAGGCACACACACGCAGACACACACACAGACACACACACACAGGCACACACACGCAGACACACACAGACTCACACACAGACATACACACGCAGACACACACAGACTCACACACAGACATACACACGCAGACACACACAGACACATTCACATACACACACTCACACACAAACACACACAGTGGGATTCAGGCCGTCTGTGGGAACGGGGAGAGACAAAGGAGCAAAATGCTCGAGAGGGATCTGATCCCAGAGATTTTACTGCTTCCCTCTCTCTCTGCAGCTCTCATGTCTATTTCTGTGTTCCCAGTTCTCTCTCCCACATCTTTCCTCCAATCCCTATCTCTCAACATCCTTCACATCTCTGTCCAATGTACATTTCCCAGTGTTCTGCAAATCTCTCTCTGCATCTGTCTGACAGCTCTGTGGGATCTTGCTATTCCTGTCTGTACATCACTCTAGCCACATCACAGCCCCCACCACCACCCCACTCTCTCAGCTCTATCTCTCTGCTGCTGCAGCTCCTCTCTCTCTCTCTGTCCTATCTCTCTCCCTGGGATTTCCGTCTTGCTGTCTGCCTGAACTTCTCTCCCTGCCTTTCTCTCCCCATTTTCACCTTGTATCTGTCTGACATTGTATTTCTCTCCTTGGAGTTTCACTCTCTCTCTCTCTGTCCTGCTCTCTCTCAGTTCGTCTCACTTCCTCTCCCCTTCCCCCCCCGCCTGTCTTTGTCTTGTTCTCTCCCTCCCTCACGCTGTCTGTCCGTCCATCTCTCTTTATCTCCTGTAGTTTCTCTCCCTCTTTCTCCCTGGACCCCTCTGCTCTGTCCCAGTGACTGGGGAAGGGGCATTGGGAAGAGTTTGCCTCAGTGCCTGGTCTGTCCCAGGATTTACCCCGACTGTGGGGAGGGGGTGAATGGAAGGAACATTAAGTACTTTTCTGAGTGCGTCTGAAAAAGAGAAAAAGAGAAGGAGAAAGGGAGAGTGACAAAAAGAGAGAGACATGGAGAGAGTGGAGATGGAGAAAGTGGAGAGAGAGAAATGGGCAGTGAGAGTCAGGGAGGTGGTGTGAGAAAAGGACAGCGTGAGAGAGACAGGGAGAGAGAGAGAGTGAGAAGGACATATATGGAGGGAGAAGGACAGTGTGTGTACTTGGCGATGGTTTTAGAGTGGGATCTTGCTGTGCATTACAGCAGTCAGTCAAAAGGTGAGTTAGAGTCTGCACTATGTCCTCCAGCCTGCATGTGTGTCTGCATGGGAAGGGGGAGAGTGGGAGACACGGAGGGAGTGGGACAGCCAGAGACAGGGGGAGGGTTTGATGGGGCTTTGGGGTTGGTGGAGAAAGGAGGGGCTGTGGTCATAGAGAGATGGAGGGAGGGATAGCATGTGATGCAAAATCTGAGACAGGGTGGAGAAGAGGTCTCCACACGAAGGATAGTCAATGAGGCCATTCAGGGGCCAATCCTGAGGATCCTGAACCGGACCAGGATCATTTAATGGGGCAGGGGGATGATGGGAAGAAAGGACTCCATCTGTGATGCAAACCTTCTGTAATTCTCGGGCTGGGATCTTGATGTACATTAAAATAAGTCACAGGTCAGTCAACCCAGACACATTTACCGGTGTGAGAAAGTGAGGACTGCAGATGTTGGAGAGTCAGAGTTACAAAGTGAGGAGCTGGAGAAGCACAGCAGGTCAGCCAGGAGAGTCGATGGTTCAGGCCTGACCTGCTGGGCTTTTCCAGCTCCACACTTTTCCACTCAACTCCCTCTGCCCCAGGGAGTGGGGCTCACAGCAATGTTGGGGGGGGGGGGGGGCAGCAAAATATTTGAGGGGGGCACAGTTGGTGAGGTAGGTATTTTGGAGGGAAGGTGTAAGAGGTAATTTCGGTTTAAACTTTAAGATGTGCCTGGACCACAGACTGATCTAAAATAAAAGACAAAACCTTTGTTTCTTTTCTAACAACCATTTTATATACTCAAAAGTAGAGTAGTTTAAATTGTGCAGAATGCTGACAATTTGTGAGCTATAGTAAAAGCATGCAGGCTCTTGATTAATGAAGACATTCACACAGCAGAGAAGGATGAGTCCTTCGCTGATAAGACTCCAGGATGGGAGTACGACTTGAGACATCTGTTTAAAGCTTTTGACTGATAAGACTACAGGGTGAGAAAAACAACAAACTTTGGAGACTCTGGAGCCTTTTGTTGCAGACTTTGTGATAAAAATAATGATGTTTTTAAGAATGTGAACCTCATGGCTTGTTGGAGCCAAGGAGAGGAGGGACTTGTCCTATAAATAATGGAGACTTTGTAAGCCTCAGCGCGCCTTTTCTTTAAGGGTGCCCGACTCTGCAGACTTGACTTGTTAATAAAACTTTCTTTTCCTGAATTTGTCTCGAGCGATTATTGAGAAGCGATTTTCGTTTCTAACAACTTGGGGGCTCGTCATCCGGGATCAACACTCCGGCCGCAAGGGGAGTTGAGGAAGGATATCGGAGAAGGTGCACCCTGCTGAGTTCAGCAGTCCCTGATTCCTTGCTTGTCGCCCCGCGCGGCTTGAGCGAGTGATATCCGGGAGGCTCAGGAAAACAAAGGAGGGGTGTACCCGAGGCAGTGGGGACGGTTAACGATCGAGTAATTTCGGTGCACCGAACCAAGGTAAGACAAAACTTGCGGGGACTGTGTTTCCGGAGGACTGGGTACCTACGGGGTGCCTGTGGATTTTTTTTTCTACAGAGACGTGGGACTCAGGAATCTGGAGACCGGGGCTCGCCTGTGAGAGATTTTGCAGAGACCGTGTTTGAGGAGGAACGTGTACCTACGGGGTGCCTGTGATTTGTGTCACAGAGACGTAGGACACAGGAATCCAAAGACCGGGGGTGCCTGCAAAGGAACCTGGGCGATCACGGGACTGAAGGTCCGGGAATTGGCTACATTGTGATAGATTATCACGGGAAAAATACGAAGTCCTCGGAAATGGGAAATAAGGGATCTAAGGTGATTAAGGGAAAGGTAGGCTTAAACAGGGACAATGACACATACCCCGGGGTACCTGACGATAGTCCGTTAGGGAGAATGCTAAATAATTGGGATCAGGCTGGAAGAAAGGGAAAATCTAAAAGGAAGATGGTAAAATACTGTCAAAAGTGGTCCCAGAAACCTATTCAGGGCGACTCAGTGTGGTGGCCTAGATTCGGTACTGACGAAGACTGGGTCCGGCAAGCCCTCATTTTATATGTCAATTCAAAACCTGATGTTAATCTGGAAGAAAGTGATTATGCCCTTTGTTGGCTGCCGGTTACGATATCTTGTCAAATGCAGGTAACTAATAAAGACTCGAAAGGGCAGAAAGAATGGGACCCTTTAGATCACTTACCGCCGCCCTACGTGACCCCGTCTGCCCCACAGAATGTTCCTTCGGGTGATGACGATTCAGGGGAAGGGGAAGAAGATGGGGAGGAATCACAAACTACCTCAGGGGTACAGACCAGATCTCAAGCTGAAAAGGGTCACAGACAAAACCCTGTCTCGATTGCAAGAATGAATCCACTCCGGGAAGTGCCCATGGGGGGCGAGGAAGGAAGGACGGGATATGTGAACGTTCCCTTGACGAGTACTGAAGTACGGAATTTCAGGAGGGAGATGAAGGGTCTACTAGAGGACCCCATGGGACTTGCTGAACAATTGGATCAGTTCCTGGGTCCGAATACTTACACGTGGGAAGAGATGTGTTCCATCATGAAAACATTGTTCTCTAGCCAGGAGCGTCAGATGATACGACAAGCTGCGCTCTTGGTCTGGGAGAGAGAGGGGGGAGAAGGAGGGGAGCAGAAGTTTCCCCTCACCGACCCCGAGTGGGATAAGAACACGGAGGGAGGACGGCGCAACATGAGAGACATGCGGGAATATTGGATAAAAGGAATAAGACACGCAGCCCCAAAGGGGCACAATTTTACCAAGGCCTTTGGTAATCATCAAAACCCGGAGGAAACCCCTACGGACTTCCTAGACAGGATTAGGAAGAATGTGCAGCAGTTTGCTGGGGTGGACCCTGAGACGGACGTGGGGCAACAACTCATATGGGTAGAGTTTGTATCAAAGGCCTGGCCGGACATACGAAAGAAGTTAGAGAAAATGGATGATTGGGATAGTAAATCTTTAAGTGAACTACTACGGGAGGCGCAAAAGGTGTTTGTGAGAAGGGACGATGAGAAGCAAAGGAAGGCGACAAAGATAATGATGCAAACGGTGCAACAAATGACAGCTGGAAGAAAGGAAAAGGGAGAGCCGTGGCAGAAACAGGAAAGGGGAGAGTCGTGGCAAGAGCAGAGGAAAAGAGAACCATGGCCGGAACAAAGGAATAGTGGAGGAACGCGAGACCGCGACAGGGAAACGAAGAGGACACTCAGATGTTACTATTGTAATGAAAAGGGACATTTTAAACGGGAGTGCTCCCACTACAAGCGGGAGGTGAGGTCGTACGCCCTGATGGAGGAAGATTAGGGAGGTCGGGGGTTCCTACCCTTGGGGCAAAAGGACTATCGACAGGAACCCCTGGTAAACTTGAAAGTAGGGCCCCAAGGATCGGAGATCACATTTATGGTGGACTCGGGAGCCGAAAGATCAAGTATAATCCAAATACCCCCCGGCACCCGAGCAGGAGGAAAAGTTATGGGGGTATCTGGAATTGGAGGACAGAAATTACAAGTCCCAGTGGTAGAGGACGTGGAAATTGGATATGAAAACAGAACTACTAAACGAGACCTCCTTCTACTGCCATCGGCGGGGTTTAATTTGTTAGGAAGAGACTTGCAGGTCAAACTAGGGATCGGAACGGTACCAAGTAACGGGGAAATGGTGGTAAGGTTGTTCGCCCTCACCGAAGAAGATGATCAACATATAGACCCGGGAGTTTGGTACCGGGAGGGGAACAGAGGGGGTCTAAACATCAAACCTCTCCAAATCACCATGTTACCAGGAAGAGGCCGGGTAAGAAGGAAACAATACCCGATTGCTATGGAAGGACGGGAGGGGTTACAACCTGTGATAGAAAGATTAATCACAGATGGACTACTGGAGGAATGCATGTCCCCTTTCAATACTCCAATACTCCCTGTGAGGAAGCCGGACGGGACATATAGGCTGGTGCAAGACCTGCGGGGGTTGAATGAAGTAGTCCAGGCTAGATACCCGGTGGTACCTAATCCCTACATGTTAATGAGTAAAATTCCCCCCGAACATGAATGGTTCAGCGTAATAGATCTGAAGGATGCTTTTTGGAGTTGCCCCCTTGACGAAGAAAGTCGGAACCTTTTTGCCTTTGAATGGGAGAATCCCTTCACAGGACGAAAGCGACAGTTAAGATGGACGGTCTTGCCGCAGGGATTCACGGAGTCACCCAATTTGTTTGGACAAATACTGGAGCAGATCTTAGAAGGATTTCAGTGTAACGCGGAGAATCAATTGCTCCAATATGTCGATGATCTCTTACTCTCAGGACCAAGAGAAGAGGAGGTACGAGCAGACACCGTTGCCCTGTTGAACTTCCTGGGGAAACAGGGTCTACGCGTCTCCAGGACAAAACTCCAGTTTGTGGAGCGAGAAGTAAGATATCTGGGCCATCAAGTCAGTAAGGGGCACCGCCGTATCACGCCAGAACGAATATCAGGAATTACGGGTATGCCAATACCCAGGACGAAGAAGGAAGTCAGACAATTCCTGGGACTAGTAGGGTATTGCCGGATATGGATTGAAAGTTACACCACTTTAGTAAAATTTTTGTACGACAAACTGGGACAAGAAGGACAAAAGGTGGACTGGTCAGATGAGGAGGAGCAGCGATTTAATATTATTAAAATAAACTGATTCGAGCTCCGGTATTGGCTTTACCCACCCTGAAGGAACCGTTCCAGTTATATGTTAATAGCGCCGGCGGAATTGCCCAGGGTGTGCTCACTCAGCTGCGGGCAGGGAAACGTCAGCCGGTTGCATTTTTGTCAAAAATGTTAGACCCTGTGTCACGTGGATGGCCGACCTGTATACAGGCAGTGGCAGCTACGGCAATGTTAGTAGAAGAGGCCCGAAAACTTACCTTTGGACGAAGGATCACAGTATACTCCCCACATTCGGTTAGTGCCATACTGGCTCAGAAGGCTCACCGCTGGTTAACAGACTCTCGCATCCTAAAGTATGAGACGATTTTGATGACCGGGAACGATCTCAATTTTGCAAAAGATCTCAGTTGCAACCCTGCCCAGTTTCTGTACGGACGTCCTGCAGACGGGGAACAGGAGCATGATTGTGTGGAATTTGTGGACTTGCAGACCAAAAGCCGAGAGGACCTGCAAGAAGCCCCGCTGGGTGAGGGACAGGAACTGTATATCGACGGGTCCTCCCGGTGCATCAGTGGAGTACGATACAGTGGCTATGCTGTTATAGATGGTGCAACGAAACGGACGATTGAGTCTGGACGACTGCCCGGGAAGTGGTCAGCCCAATCCTGTGAGTTATACGCCCTCCAGAGGGCCCTGAAGCTGTTGGAAGGGAAAGTGGGGACCATATATACTGACTCAAAGTATGCATACGGAGTCGTTCATACTTTCGGGAAAATCTGGAAAGAGCGAGGATTGATAACTTCCCGGGGAAAAGAATTAGCTCACGAACAAATGATCAGCCTAACGTTGGAAGCCCTGGCGTTACCTACGGAACTTGCAGTAGTCCATGTACCCGGTCACCAGAAGGGGTCGACACCGGAAGCGGTGGGAAACCGGCTGGCAGACGAGGAAGCCAAGCGGGCAGCGGTCGAAAAATCCGTCCAATTGTTAACGTTAATACCGTTGAGGGAGGGCCTCGCTAAACAACCCGTCTTCACCCAGGGGGAGATTGATAAAATGGATCAATTGGGTGCCCGGCTAGATACTAACGGGAAGTGGACGGTTCCTGATGGGAGACAAGTACTGAACAAACAGATCACCCGGGGTATTCTGCACCGATTACACCATCAGACCCACTGGGGGGTGCAAGCCATGTGTGACACAATCCTGAGAGACTATGTATGCAGGGGGATATACACATTAGCCCAACAAGAGGTAGTAGGATGCCCCACTTGCCGGCGTATTTCTCAGAAAACCATGCGTTCTATGCCAGCTGGTGGTCAGCCCCTAGCGATTAGGCCATTTCAGAGGATCCAAGTTGACTTTACAGAATTACCCCCAGTACAGAGATGGAAATATCTGCTAGTAATAGTAGACCATTTCACTCACTGGGTAGAGGCTTTCCCAACTGCCAAAGACGATGCACCAACCGTGGCCCGACTGTTGTGAGAGAACATAATCCCGAGATATGGCATAATGGAATCTATTGACTCCGATTGGGGGACGCATTTTATTTCTAAGCTACACCATTTGATCTGTACTGCCCTGGGTATCCAATGGAAATTCCACACACCCTGGCATCCTCAGAGTTCGGGTCGAGTTGAGAGAATGAATGGCACGCTCAAGACCCAATTGACTAAGCTGATGTTAGAAACTAAGTTACCCTGGCCAAAGTGCCTGCCCATTGCCCTAATGAGGATACGTACGGCACCTCGCCGAGATGTCGGGGTTTCCCCCTATGAAATGCTCTTCGGATTACCGTATTGGAGTAAGGTTGATGGATGTCCCACTCTACAAGGGGGGGATGTATTTATCCGAACCTATTTACTGGCCTTATCCCGTTCTTTTGCAGAACTCCGAAGGAAAGGTCTCCTGGCTCAGACTCCGCCGCTCGACTTCCTCCTGCATAAGGTGGAGCCCGGAGATTGGATACTTGTTAAGACCTGGAAGGCCGAAAAGCTCCAGCCGCGGTGGGAAGGACCGTTCCTGGTTCTGTTAACAACTGAGGCAGCTGTTTGAACGAAAGAAAAAGGGTGGGTCCACGCATCAAGGATAAAGGGGCCCGTTCCGCCTGAAGAAGAAAGCACCTGGACATGCGAGCAAGGGGACAAGCCGTTGTCGGTAAAACTGAAAAGACAGCAATAATGAACTCTACTTGGGCACAGGACGGATCATGGGGATATCGTACTCCTATCTATATGCTAAATCGAATTATCAGGCTCCAAGCAGTCGTAGAGGTCATTACTAACCGGACTGCCCTGGCCCTAGAGCTGTTGGCTCAGCAGCAGGATCAGATGAGGGCTGCTATATATCAAAACCGACTTGCCTTGGATTATCTGTTGGCCTCGGAGGGGGGTGTGTGCGGGAAATTTAACCTGACAAACTGCTGTCTAGAAATTGACGATAATGGTAAAGCGGTTTTGAAAATTTCCGATGAAATTCGGAGATTGGCCCATGTGCCAGTACAATCTTGGCGTCCTCTTAGTGGCATCGGATGGTGGGATGGTCTCCTAGGTGGTAGCTGGTGGCGCACGGCGTTGCTGGTGGTTGGGGGCGGCATGATTCTTCTTCTCGTATTACCCTGCCTAACTCCCTGTATTCAGTTTTTAATTCAGAAAAATATTTCCCGACTCCAGGCAGTGGTGGTTCCACAACATGGGACACGGGAACTTAAAGTGATGTTGCTGCGAAAGACCAAGGATTTCCCGGGCCCTTGAGGGAAGGGGGGGGGGGGCTTATCTTGGTCAGGCACATCTTAAAGAAAGAAAAGGGTGGAATTGTAAGAGGTAATTTCGGTTTAAACTTTAAGATGTGCCTGGACCACAGACTGATCTAAAATAAAAGACAAAACCTTTGTTTCTTTTCTAACAACCATTTTATATACTCAAAAGTAGAGTAGTTTAAATTGTGCAGAATGCTGACAATTTGTGAGCTATAGTAAAAGCATGCAGGCTCTTGATTAATGAAGACATTCACACAGCAGAGAAGGATGAGTCCTTCGCTGATAAGACTCCAGGATGGGAGGACGACTTGAGACATCTGTTTAAAGCTTTTGACTGATAAGACTACAGGGTGAGAAAAACAACAAACTTTGGAGACTCTGGAGCCTTTTGTTGCAGACTTTGTGATAAAAATAATGATGTTTTTAAGAATGTGTTGGAGCCAAGGAGAGGAGGGACTTGTGCTATATATATTGGAGACTTTGTAAGCCTCTGCGCGCCTTTTCTTTAAGGGTGCCCGACTCTGCAGACTTGACTTGTTAATAAAACTTTGTTTTCCTGAATTTGTCTAGAGCGATTATTGAGAAGCGATTTTCGTTTCTAACAGAAGGTATTTGGGGAAGGGAATAAATTTGGGAGGAGAGTGAAAATGATGGGCAATTGTTTTTAGGGGGTTCAAAATTGGGTGAGCACTTTCCGGTCTGAAATAAAGAAAAAGAGAAAGGGAGGGTGAGAAAAAGAGAGAGAGGTAGAGAGAGTGGGGATGGAGAAGGGGGATGAGAGAAAGATGGGGCAGAGACAGACAGTGAGAGGGAGGGTGTGAGAGAAAGGCAGATTGAGAGAAAGAGACAGACAGGGAGAGAGAAGTACAAAGAGAGAAGGGGAAGTCAGACTGAGAGAATCAGGCATTGAAGCATGGACAGACTGAAGGGGTGACACTCAGTATTCCAGTTGGTTCCAGCTCCCTCTCTCTCAATGGTTTTTCACACTCCCTCTCTCCCATGCTCCTGAGGTTTCCTTCAGCTTGTCTCTCTCCCTCTCTCTCTCCCTCTCTCTGGGTGGTGAGCTGGTCTCTGTCCCTTGCCATGTTGGTCACCTCAGAAAGCCTCCAGAAAATTCAAGAGATCAGTCTGCAGGTGATCCCTGGTTTTGTTCATTTCTGGATGGTTTCCCAGAACTTTCTATACTTCTGGCCCATTCGGAGAATCCGTTAATAGTTTGAAGCGTTGCTGATCATTTGGATGGCTTGTTCCTGTTAGTTTCTTTGTGTAGCAGGACCCGGTGCCTTCCTATCTGGGCCCTCCTTTGTTTGGTGGATACGTTGTTAGGGATATGTCTGCCCAGGGGACCTGCTGCCTTTGACATTATGCTGATGGTATAACCATCTGGCTGCTGTCTGGCTTTTGTGGTTTGGGAGTATAACTTGTCCGATATACCCAGCATCTCTTGGCTGTCTATATGTGTTTTAGCAAGGAGGCCGCAACATTTCACCCATTCCCCCTCCCCCACCCAGTCTTTTGAATGGAAAGAAGCTTATGCAATGAATTACAACCTAGTTTTAAAAGCTGGTTATGTTTGTTGTCAGAGTAGCCTGATGTTTGAGCGAAAGCCATTTTGTACATTGGTCAAACCGATTGTCATATGGCTGATAAGTGATACCATAGAATCCCTACAGAGCAGAACAGGCCCTTCAGCCCATCGAGTCCACAATGACCCTCTGAAGAGAATCCAACTCAAATCCATCCCCTGATGATATCCCTGAAACCCTGCATTTCCCATGGCTATTCCAGCTAACCTGAAGATCCCTCGACACTACGGGCAATCTGTCAAAAATGTGCAGATGCAGGGAGAATGTACAAACACCACACAGACAGTCGCTCAGGAGTGGAATCAAACCCAGGTCTCTGGTGCTGTGAGGTAACAGTGCTAACCACTGAGCGACTGTGGCACTCCTAACTGTTTCGACAAAACATATTCCGTTCTGAGAATCCATACAGAATTGGGATACATAGCCAACATCCAGTGAGCAGAATAAATGCAAGGGAATGAGACCTGCTGGCTCAAACTCCTGGAATTCCCTCCCTAAGGACATTGTGGGTCCACCACTTGCAACAGTTCAAGGAGGCAGCTCACCACCAAAACCAGCTCCCGTGCAGCTACGGACAGGCAATCAATACTGGGCCCAGCCAGGAACACTCAAACGCTGCAAATGAATGAAACTGAGGTGATCACCCAGGGAGTTCCATCTACCTTCCAGCCGCTGAGGGTGTGTCCAGGCATCATTCACCATGATCGTACCTATCTGTTACAGGCTGCAATCCTAACCACCGGTATCCCGAGATATATCATGGTGAGTGCAGTTAGGGACACAGCCGATGTGGTCCTCTCTATCTATCATTCCTCTCTCTATCTCATCCCTCTCTCTCTCTCTCTCTCCCTCAATGCTTCTCTCTCACACCACTTCTCTCTCTCTCTCAGCCCTCTCTCACACACACCCCCTCTCTCTCTTACCCCTCTCTCTTCTCACACCTCTCTCTCTCTCTCTCTCTCTCCCTCAGCGCTTCTCTCTCACACCGCTTCTCTCTCTCTCAGCCCTCTCTCACTCTCACCCCTCTCTCTCTCACCCTCTCTCTCTTACCCCTTCTCTCTCACACACACCCCCTCTCTCTCACCCCTCTCTCTCTTACCCCTCTTTCTTCTCACACCTCTCTCTCTCTCTCTCCCTCAGCGCTTCTCTCTTACACCGCTTCTCTCTCTCTCAGCCCTCTCTCACTCTCACCTGTCTCTCTCTCTCTCACCCTCTCTCTCTTCCCCCTCTCTCTTCTCACACGTCTCTCTCACTCTCCCTCAGCGCTTCTCTCTCACACCACTTCTCTCTCTCTCTCACCCCTCTCTCACTCTCACCCCCTCTCTCTCACACACACCCCTCTCTCTCTCTCACCCCTCTCTCTCTCACCTCTCTCTCACCCTCTCTCTCTCTCACCCCATCTCTCATGCACCCTCTCTCACCCCCTCTCTCTCAGGCCCTCTCTTTCAGCCCCCCTCTCTCTCTCACCCCCCTCTCTCTCTCTTACACCCTCTCTCTCACCCCTTTCTCTCTCTCACCCTCTCTCTCTCTCACCCCATCTCTCTTGCACCCTCTCTCACCTCCTCTCTCAGGCCCTCTCTTTCAGCCCCCCTCTCTCTCACCCCCCTCTCTCACACCTCTCTCTCTCTATTACACCCTCTCTCTCACCCCTCTCTCTCTCACCCCCCTCTCTCTCACACCCTCTCTCTCACCCCTTTCTCTCTCACCCCTTCTCTCTCTCCTACTTTCTTTCACACCCTCTCTCAGGCCCTCTCTTTCAGCCCCCCTCTCTC